>NC_050443.1:138385693-139585693 GCF_903995425.1 Onychomys torridus | reverse complement strand
AAACTTCAATTTGGGGGGGACACTGAGGACTGAACCCAGGGCTAGATACTTTATCACAGTGCCACACTCCCAGCCCTAAGGTTTAAATTCTTTAAGGATCAACTTTCCAAATACCTCCTCTCTTAGCTCCTCTTCCTCTATCCTAACTTGTCCACTCATTTTCCCCTGGAAACAAGGCAGCTGGAAACGACCTCACAAATGAATGGAAATCACCAGCTTTATGGACCCAGAACCTTCCTCTGACTTGACTGGTCATCTAGACTTCTCTCAAGAGTTGATTTGCGTTTCCTTTCCTTTTCTTTCCTTTCCTTTTCTTTTCTTTGAGACAGGGTTTCCCTGTGTAGTTTTGGTGCCTGTCTTGGATCTCACTCTGTAGACCAGGCTGGCCTTGAACTCACAGAGATCTGCCTGGCTCTGCCTCCCGAGTACTGGGATTACAGGCATGAGCCACCACTGCCCAGGCTTTGATTTGCATTTCTAACAGTCCTAAAATATTACATTTCTGCTATTGTGCTTAACTTATAAGTACTTTCTCAACTCTCATAGCAATTCTTTAAAGTCAGCATTAACGTTGTTCTCAAGACCAAGAAATGAAGAAGGGTCAAGAGGTTGACCCAAGCCTGCTCATCTACTAAGGAGACAATGTGAGTCCATGTTGCTTACACCCCAAAATCCAACTCCACACGACAGAGATGTTTAGTTAGGGCTAACGAAGAACTGCTTCATCATCAAGCAAATTGATTTATGGTTTGCATAGAGGAACATATCAGCAGCAGATCTGGAAATCAAACCACATTTCCCAAGGTCAGTTTGAACAGACCTGACTTCTGGCAGTTGTTGTGTGATCGCATACCACACTGAAGCCTAGGCCTCGAGCTTGTCACCTTGGAGACCACATGTAATCAAAAGCAGTTACAGATGTCACTGCTTGGCTCTTAAACAACAGTTTCAGTGAGAGGAAAAGGAAGCCATTTTTAATATAAGGATCTAGCAGAGAATCTGATTGACCCAATCCCATTAGAATGATTATACTAGAAATAACAGCCCTTGGCTTTCAGCTTATTCTGAATGAGCAGCTATTTTCAGTGTGCATCCCATAATGACTCCCAGTTCTGAGAACACTGAAAAACCTTTCAACAGGCTGCATGGCAAAATGAAGTATGTTGCTTGTGAGGCAGGGAAGACACGTGGGTGCAGCACCTTACCTCTTACCTGTGGCTCTGGAGTGTCTCTGCTACATCCTGCACATTATGAACCCATGGTAACCATGCATTTGAACTCTATATGTATCTTGTTCCTTGAAGAACAATTTTCTGTTGACCTTTGCATCTCATTCCAGGTCAGAACAGAACCTGTAGGACCTCTAGAAAGCTCTTGTCACATATATGCTCTCCTCATGTCCACGTTCATAGAGGCTTTCTTAGGATGGTCAACCTACCCTGCCTTGACAATTTTAATGTATTGTGGAATAAGGAAGTATGATGTATAATATCTGAATCAACCCATTCACTCTACTCCCATTTAAGCCTAGTGAGCTGGGGGAGGGAGAGAAGAATTGTAAAAAATACACGTTGGGGAGCTGGTTATTATAGACACACCCTGCTACTGCGTGACTGCTTGCCTCACACAGGTGAGTTCCCTCTGAGCTATTTTATTTCCGCCCCCATGACTCAAACACTCTGATTCTAGTATTTATAGAGAAAAAAATTTTGCATTATAGAACATTAATTCCTCACTTTTCAGTAATTATATGTACGTTTTTGGTGTAGAGAAAATTTTTAGTGTTTAAAAATTTCCCTAGCAGACTTCGTATTTTAGTAAGTGGATAAAAATCTTATTTAAAAATCCATATCATATACAGTGAGTTTCTTTTTTCATTTCATTCCATTTTCTTTTCTGAGACACAGTATCACCTGTAGCCCAGCTGACCTGGAGATCACTACTTAGTCAGCCCAGTCTAGGTTTGAACTGTTGGTGATTCCTTTGCTAAATGCTCTGAGTCACCATATCCATCAACCATTATAGTGAATGATATTGAAATTATTATAGGATAAAACATACAAAATAATAAACAGCCAAAGAAACAAAGTCAAGACTTTTAAGTTATTTCCAAGGATGATGGAAATTTGACAAATTCCGTTTCCAGATCTCTCACTGTGGAGAATGAGTAAAGTCTGTGGACTAATCAGTTTGCAGCAGCTCGTGTGTGTCTGTCTGCATGTGCAAAGATAAAACTGTAGCCCACAGATCCTGAATTACCGGTTATTTTCATATCTGTGATTTCATTTCCTAGCATGGTGTTTTATAAAAGTTAAGTTGCTGCAAACATTTATAAGTTGGCAAATGACATTTCCCGGTGGAATTTTTGTAATCTTTTTAAAATGAGAAAATGTTAGCACTGGGCTTATAAATCTCAATGTGAAAAATGACTGGAGTTAAGGAGAGAGGGCAAAAGTGAGTGGGGCCCAGACTTTCCAATTGCCTTGTCCTCCTGTAAGTTCCTTGCCTGGTCGCCGTAGATAATTAGGTTTGAAGGAAACTCTCTGGGAGGAGCTTTTAATGTGGTTGAGTATGGTTTGTGGATGGTGACTTATAGCAAAGAAGTATTGGAGGTGTCTCAGGCGGATTCTGCATGCTAAACGAATGGAAGATGGCTGATTTGAGGGCTCCAGAAGTCTGGAAAAGGTGGGAACGGATTCTCAGGCATTTCACGAACACACAGGAGGGAACTTGTAAGATTTCTATAACCCCAGAAGGAAAGCAGCTCAAAATTGTCCTTTTTTTTTTTTTTTTTTTTTTTTTTTTTGGCTTTTTGAGACAGGGTTTCTCTGTGTAGCTTCGTGCCTTTCCTGGAACTCACTTGGCAGACTAGGCTGGTCTCGAACTCACAGAGATCCACCTGCCTCTGCCTCCCGAGTGCTAGGATTACAGGCATTCGCCATCACCGCCCAGCAAAATTGTCCATTCTTAACTTTCATCTCTTTTATTTACTCATTTTTATTGATGTTCATAAGTAATGAAGTTCTGTTGGTTTTATTATAATTTAGGGAAACCGCTGAACATGGGCAAAATGAGGTCATAGATATTAACTAGTTTTCATTCATTTTACATAAAAGTTACTGCTTGGACTCAGAATGTAGTCTTTGCTTTCTTTCCTGTCCTTACCTCTGAGAAAAAAAAGTTTATAAATATAAATGTCCTTATATGATATTTGTTTATTTTCACAAGGCAATGTGTACACACAAAAGTGTACATCAGTCAGTAGGCCCAGGTACTCTGCTTGGCTTCCATGGAAAACAAAAGAAAACAAAGGGATTGTCCACTAATAAGCCCAGCCTTGACTGACAAACTAGCAGACCTGTTTTCTGTTCAATGACGAGTATATGCTTTTCAATTACTTCAGTTATTACAATACCCGAATCAATTAATCAAGCAATCTTGAATGCTGGAAAACGTCCTCTTAGAGATGTGGCTATCAGTGCCTGGTCCGATTGCCATGGAGCTGTGAGACCATTCATTGCAGAAAGTTGAGCTCTCAGGGCTCTTCTTGCCTTATTGACAGTCTGAAAAACTTGACTTCAGATCTGTAAAGGTGTCACCACTTCAAAGAAGTATAATCCAGTCTTTGATCCACTCTTCTAGCCCCTAGGAGGATGTGTGTGTGAGAGAGTAGGGGCGTCAGACACGGAAATTAGCATTCGGGAAGGTGAGCTGGCATAAGGGAAGGCTTGTCTCTTTAATTAAATTCTCAGCTTTCCTGCTGCTCTTTCCACGTTTGGCTTCTTAGTTTCAGGATATGGGGAGGGGCAATGTGAGTGACTCAAGGTTCATGGGAGCCAGCCCCAGGAGCTGATACTGTTTTCTGACTCTGCCAAGCCATTTCTGATCTTGGGTCATGACCTCAAACAGGAAGTGCCTCTGTGTTCCTCCATATATGGTATGTGAATGAGGGGGTGGAGTTTAGCACACACCAGCTCAGCTGCCAGCCTTTCATGTTTACAAGGGATCAAGATTGGTCACTTAAGGTCAAGAATATATCCTTTCTTCTGCCCTCAAGGAGCACACAGTATTGCATTACAGACTAGGAGAAATGCTGACTTCAACTCCAGAGATCTAGTTTTTCTTTAATGTTGCTCAAACCTATTCTGTAACACTTAAGATCTTCAAAGAATTCACGAATGGAGTGGGTTACATTCACCTCTGCCAGTGTCTGATGAGTTTTCTGGAGGACAATCTAAAGCCAAAACTTTAAACACACTGCTCGTTTCTGAGGTATGATTAATATTTGAGTATAAATAGGTGTTTGAACAAAATAGGAGGAAAATCCTGGAAAATGGGATTGAAAGGTATTTAAGAGGGCACATCCAGCTTTCCTTTTGAGGGTGCCAGCATGAATCACCAGCTCACTCTGAGTCCTTCTTTCTGACCTGATTTTCTCTCCTTCAGAGGTTTTGATGCTTCAGGAAACCATGTTTGGCCAATGGAGACTTGCAGTACCCCCTTACAAGAGCCATTTCCCTGGTTGTCGGTGGTCACAGTATCTGGTAGAAAAGTCACCTCACATTGTGAGAAAACTCTGTTCCCAGCTCACTGTCAGGAAACTTTTACAGGAGTACTGCTGTGCAGAGTGTCCCAGTTGGCACCCATCAGCTGAGCTCCGGCACACCTAGGAATGTGGTAATGCTTCCCTAGTGAGATTTGGAGAATGCAGGGGAATGCTTTCTGTTCATTCTCCTTTCCATCAACCTAAGCAAGTGTTGATCTCAGTAAATTATTTATGTGAGCAGTGGGAGCCACCTCCCCAGGTGCAAAGCAATCTGTTTGAGGTTTGTTATCAAACTGCTAGCTCATTGCTGAGTAATGGAGGGGTCAGCGCTCCATAGGAGTTATGATGTTTTAGAACCGGGAGTCTTAGGTTTACGCATGGAAATGAGTTCCTGGTGAAATACACTGAAAAGAGAAAAAGGAAACCTGGTTTCACAAATGGTATAAATCAAACAGAAGAGAACAAAATAAACTGGTGATCAGCCCAGAGATTTGAAGTGGACCTTTAAGGTTGAACAGGGCTCCAACTGAGGGGGAGCAGCTGTCTCATCCTTCATTTCATGCCTGTGTCTATTTGCATAGTTTTTCTGAGGGGGCAGAGGGAGCTAGGAAAGGGAAAGAGGACAAAGATTTGCTGTGGTATCTGGAGGAGAAGTCTAGCTTCTAGGGACAGGCAGGTATGACAAATCTGTTTCCCGTAGAACTAAATTCAATGCTCACACCAAACTCACAAGTGCAGAACCACCATTTACCTCACTCTACAGTGAAGGAAACTGAGGCAGAGTTGGGCTAAGTGATCACAGAGCTTGAGCGAAGACCCATACCCAGGTGCTATCCTTGGCTGTAGGTGGAGGTTCTCTTGGCACACATCGACTACTGAAGGATTGAGTCCTGAGTTTCACCATCTAATATTCAGTTTGCCAGCATCACACCTGCCTGGGATGCTTCTGAAGATGAAGTTTTCAGCTAGTGTTTGAGTATCTCCAGGAGCATGGCTTGAGAATTCATGTCCAACAACTCTGTTTTGCTCACTGAGGTTGGAGGATTGCTGGCCTAGAAAGTGAGGAAGGGCTTTCCCCGCTTCTCTTGGCCCTCGGTCTCCCTGTCTCTTTGTCTCTTTCTCTCTCTCCCTCTCCCCTCCTTTCTCCCAATAAAGCTTTAGAAAGGTAAAAAAAAAAAGTGAGGAAGGGAGGTGGACAGAAATGCCTTTTGTTTTCAGAGCACAGTAGTAAAACTCAGTTAAACTCTTCAGATTATAGACAAATGCACAAAAAAACTGTGTCTTTTACAGGCATACTTTTACTTCTTCATTTTCACGTGGAATGTCATTTTTTTTTTTTCTCGAGACAGGGTTTCTTTGTATAGCTTTGCGCCTTTCCTGGAACTCACTCTGTAGACCAGGCTGGCCTTGAACTCACAGAGATCCACCTGCCTCTGCCTCCCGAGTGCTGGGATTACAGGTGTGCACCACCACTGCCCAGCGTGGAATGTCTTTTATTTATTTTCTTATATGATTACCTTAGCTGGAACGTTTAGTTCAATGTTGAAATGGAATGAAAGTAAACATTCTTGTCCTGTTTCTAGTCTTCTATCTTTTGAAGAGAAGATTTGAGATGACCATGGTTAATATACTGGAAATTCTCTTCTGAAAGCCACAGTTTGGCATCTTCTTTTACTAACCTAGATTCTACCGAGAAAGACTTATGTTGCATGAATCTGAAATGGTCTTATAATAAAAACCTGGAGCCAGACATTGGGATAAATGCTGAAAGATCAGAGAGACAAAGGAACAAGCCACAGCCACTTCTCACCTCACCAACTCCATGAATCTTCTGACTGAATGTCCCTGAGTCTTCAGCCGAAAGGGGCTCAATTCCTGTCTGTCTCCTAGGGGCTCAATTCCTGTCCCTCACGCCTTATATGCCTTTCTCTGCTCAGTCATTTCACTTCCTATCTCAACCTTCCTAGTGCTGGGATTAATGGCATGTGTGCTTCCCAAATACTGGGATTAAAGATGCCACTACTGCCTGGCTTTGTTTCTCTCCTAGACTGGATCAATCTCATGTAGCCTAGTGTAGTCTTGAACTAACAGAGCTTCAGATGGATCTCTGCCTCCTGAGTGCTAGGATTAAAGATGTGTGCCACCATTGCCTGACCTCTATGATTAACTCTGTGGCTGGCTCTGTCCTCTGATCTTCAGGAAAGATTTATTTCTTAGATTACAAATATATCACCATAGATTTATATACTAGAAAACACCAGATCCACATCTAAGTCTTTCAGATTGTACATTCGGTCTTTCTAAAACCCACGTATAAGTGGATCCTTCTGAACCCCTAATGGATGAAAGGAAGTCTTCATCTATTGAAATTCAGTGTGGGGACGAATGTCAGCGGTCTTGCCCCTTGGAGATCTATTGAAATTACATGAGGAACATTTTCAAATTATACATTATAATTGGTATTGAGTCATTGGAGTCTACTGTCTAGCTAAGAAAAGCTGTAGTCCAGAAGCCCAAATAAAGAGGTAATGATGATTCCCAAGTTCAGTCAAGACTGCTGAAAATAGCAACTCATACTGATGCAAAAAATAAAGGTTACAATTGCTTAAATTACTCCGAAACTAGTCACTGTAAAGCAAACATCAACAATGCTTATAGAGAATGAGGTTCAAGCATAGCTTGGGGTAATAGCTTTCTCTGTACTATTATGATGGAAGTTGAAGTTGGGGATTACCTGATGTCCCACTCACTGATAGATGATGTTGATTCTGGTTATCTGTTGGTATGATCCCCAAGGCTATTGGCTAAGCCACCTCTATGGAATCTCCATATGGAGTCCAGCCTCTTCCACAATGTAGTATTTTGGTTCTAAATGCAAGAATCCCAACAAGTCGGAAGATATATTACCCTCTAGTATTTAGCTTGGAGAGTCAGTTATGTGGCATTTTTTTTTGTGGGGGGTATTATACTCATTAGAAGCAAGTAGGTAATGTGGACCATAATCAGATGAGAAGGGTTAGACTCCATCATTTGTATGGACATGTTGGAATTGTACATGCACCTTAAACCCATGCCCAGTGCTTTAGAAGAAATGATATGATAGCAGCAATTGAGTACTTATCTGTCAAAATCCCTTCTGAACGCTTCACAGTCCTCTCATAACCTATGCCAGCTGCTATTATAAATTCTATGCTATAGACAGGAAATTTTAAAATTTATATCTGTGTAAAGCACAACTTACTAGGAACTACTAGTCATGAAAATAAAACCCAGGCTTCCTAGCTCCTGAACTATTTTCTCACTCACTAATATGCTAGAATGGAGGAGACATGGGTTCCAATCTGGAGTACTAATGTGGACACCATGTTCCAAGTATTTTCAATGCCTAAAGCCCCATTAGAGAGTGATGTCTGCTCCCTTTATCCCACCTCTCCTCCTGGTTGCTAGGATGGCTACCTCACTGAATACCTCCAGCCTCTGAAATCACCCTGAGGTCATGCATCAGAGCTCTGAGACCCAGTGCAGGCTTGCTGGGTGAACATCAGACCTCCTTACCAGAACAAGACTCCAAAGATAGGAAGACAGAAGGAAAGAGACAAACTAAAGCAGGGACCCACCCGATCCTGGGAACAGAAGTCCCTTTAAGAGGGATTTGTTTTTTAAACTGGGAGAAGGGAAATAGAGAGATGAAAGTTTATATAAATAGGAGTGAAGACAGGGAGGATAAAGGCCAGGGAAGAGAGACCGTAGGAGTTTGGGTCAGTTTGGGGACAGGTTGACTACATGTGTTTCTAGGGACCCACAAGTGTTTATTCAGTTCTTGGTGAGGTTCATCCGTGCTGCCACTGGCATGCGCAACCCCAGGTGCCCTTTAAATAATGTCTCATTATGGGAAGCAGCCTCTCTGCTCCGTGTGACCCCCATTCCCCTCCCCACCAATTTTACCACTAACCAGTCCTGTGGTCTTTGATGGGTCGCTCTCCTCATCTGCCTATTTTGTTAGGAAGAATTTCAGATCTTTTGATGTCCAAGTTCACTTCTGGCTCCATTGTTTATTATTTTAAACCTTAACATGAGGTGTTTCGTTACAGGACATTTCCCCACATTCTTTATTAACAACCCACCTCTCCAACCACAGTGATTTACAGTGGAGACTTTGTCTCCTGAAGAATCCAACTGCTGTGTCAGCAGGAAAAGGAGCTAGTTGACATTCTGACATCTACCATGCAGGCTTGCCCAAGCTCAGGCCATGCTTTCTGTGGAGACAGCTGGAGACCATGGGCCAGTTCTGTCTTCTCCCATTTCTCAAGAAGTCTTGTTTTCTAGAGAGATGAAAATAAACCACGGGAAGCTGTAAACACGTGGGGGGAACTGAGGTGAACCCGGAAAGTCAGTTTGGGTGTGGTCAGGAGTGACTGTAGCACTCACTGTTCAGGAAGGAAGCCAGGAAGTGAGAATTTCACAGATTCTACACAGAATTCTGTCTCATCCAAGCAAGAATTACAGTAGAACAGATCATCACTTACATTTCAGAGACATGGGAGGGTTGCTGACATAGAATGGTAGACCCACAAAGGCCTAAGGTCTGTGTGCTCAGGACCTCTGCCCACAGAACTCCCATCTTCCCATTCCTTATAAAATCCTATGAGGTTTTTGTTTGTTTGTTTGTTGTTTCTTTTGTTTTGTTTTCCAAGACGTTTTTTTCCATGTATCTCTGGCTGTCCTAGAACTCTTTCTGTAGATCAGGCCAGCCTTGTACTCTCAGAGATATGTATGCCTTTGCCTCCCAAGTGCTGGGATTAAAGGAGTGTGTCACCACTGCCAGGCTGTGAGTTTGGTTTATTTAAAGGAAGCCATAGGCAGAACTTGAGACAAAACATTTGGAGACATGAGAGCAGTTCTGTCTCTGACACCCGCTTGTTTTAGGACTATGAGCAAAACCTTACAGGCCTGCTTAGGCCGCTAGAGTTCTGAGTCAGCCAATGGAAATACTGGACTACACTGTTATCCCAGCATCTCAGTCAGTCCCCTGCCCTAAGCAAGACATTTAGAGAGGGATCCAGATGAACTCTTTCAGGCCTCCAGTGAGCAGTCTTCCATGTCACAAGTGTATTCAACTAAACAGAATCCTTGAATTATGCTTCCAGAGCACAGTCCCAGAAAGGCACTGAATGGCATGAATGGTACCCTGGAGACCTGGAAGAGTCAATGGGCCTGCTTGGGGTAGGGTTGACTGGATGCTAAGACATAAGACAAGACTTGGAAAGTGAGATCTACAGTATCTTTGCCTTGGGAATACTCTAAGTGATCCATTAGTGCACACAGAGATACACAGAGACACACACACACATAGATCCCCCCATATATAAACACGGATACATACATGTGGACAGAAACACACACACACACACACACACACACACACACACACACACACACACACACCTTGGTATCATGTTACTATCTGGACTGGGAGAAACAAATTGCATGGAGAAGGAGCTTTGAGGTACCAGGTATAGAAGTAAGCATGCCTTCACCACTCACTCTGTCCCTTCTTTCCTCCTCTAACCCCCTCTGTGTGTCTCAGATGATGGAGACGGACCTAGGGCTTTGTACAGTCTACCTTACAACTGAGCTGAGCATACTACCCTGCCCAGTTCCATTGTATTCCAGGTCCAGGAGCTCATTGGACTTTAGGATCATATCACTCCCTACACCCTTCATAGAAGTTCTCTTACTGACCTGCTTGAGACTAGATAAACTGAAACCTGAGATCCAGCGAAGAAAAACCCTCTGTGAATGTGTTAAGAAACCTAGAATAATCTAGATTGCTCACTAATCAGCAGGTAGTGTGAAGGTTCCCAAGCTTGAGAGTCAAGGATTTCCCCTATTTGATTCCAGCCAGTTTTTCCTTCTCAAGTGGGATTTTCTCAGGAGTGGCTATGTCATTATGGTCTTATGTGTTGTCAGTTTGACCCTGTGGACATGGTGAGCCCAAGGGCAATCTGGTGTTCTGGTAGACTGGAGGACTTTTCAGTTAAAGAGCTAGCACAGCTTCACTGTTTGTTATGGCCTGCAGGGTTTTCCATGTCCTCATTCTTCCTGCTCCCTATCACCCTGCCCTCTGAAACTCACCGAACGAGGATTGCTGTGTAAAATATTTTCAGATAAAACTGGTAATGATGATATGTAATGGCTTACATGACTGCATTAAAGTCCTCTGAATGAAAGCATATACTACCGATGAGAAATTGAACAGAACTGAATATATTGCCACATGCCTGCAATCCCAGCACTTGCGAAGCTGAAAAAGGGAGATTGTGAGTTCAAACCTAGCCTGAGCTACTCGGTAAGATCTTGTCTCAAAATGAAACAAAACAAAAAACTGGTGAGTATCTTTTTGTCTGCCAACTTGAAACAAAGTCCACGATACTTTAAGATTCAATAAAGATACATATTTATAGAATGAGTAAGTGGATATTGTTCCTCAGTTCTCTCTATCTGGCTCCCCCTTCACCTCCTTCTCTATCACCTCTCTCTTTGGCAACAGTTACTTGTCTGGGGACAGAGAGGACTCTAGGAAAAAGAAAGGCAGAGTCACCAGTCAGACATGGCGAGGAAGCAGGAGGTGTGGGATGGAAAAGAGATAACGCCACATGGCAGAACGTATATTAATATAAATGGGCTAATTTAGGTTATAAGAGCTAGTGGGACAAGTCTAAGCTAAAGGCTGAGCTTTCATAATTGTTAAGAAGTCTCTGTGCCATTATTCAGGAGCTGACTGGCGGGTTAGAGAAAGACTGGCTATGGGAAACCAAAGCGAGAACCGAAGCAGAGACCTTGGCAGAACTCTGTTCACTGGCTTGCTCATTCATTGTAGCTCATCCATCCTGCTTTCTTATAGCACCCAGCACCACCTGTGAAGGGGTGGCCCCGTCCACAGTGCACTGTGCCCTCCACCCCACATCAATCATTAATCAAGAAAATGCCCACAGGCAATCTGATGGAGGCAATTCCCCAGATGGGGCTCCCTTTTCCAAGGTGACTGTTGTGGTAGAAATGGTGATGTTGAAGAACACTGCCATGGGGGTGGGGGGAGCCTTCCACCCTCTGCTGTCTTGCCACGAGGGTGGTGAGAAGTTTCCATCCATTGCTATCCTGCCGTGGGGTTGGTGAGACGCTCTAATATAATTGTGTTTTGTAGAGGTGTGGGTACAGTTCATGCCATCTGTCTTGGGTCAAGCTCTCAGGGAGCCAATGTGGAGTCGTCACCATTTACACACCCCGGGCTCTTGCTCTTTATCTGCATGACATTCCCCCCACCCCTCCGCCCCCCGGCCCGCCCCCTTTTCTTCCTTCATCCATATAAAGCACTGTAAGAGTGGCCTCTGTGCTCTTAGCAGTTTTAATCTGTTTTGCTCATTTGGACTCCAGGTTGGGCTTTATTATGTACATCTTTTCTCCTCAGAGTCTATCCGTGATTCCTAGATTCTAGTCTTTGCAGATCCAGGGACAGTGCCAAACACAATTCTTGCAGCTCATAAACACATTGCTAGATGTAGAGCATTTCATAGTTCGCTATTCCATAGTTAGTTGATTCTTCTTTTCTTCTTTAGTATTATGATGAGTCTCTCCTTCCCCAAATGAGTGGTATAAAGGCCAAGCATTTAGGGGACCTCACTGCTCATTTACAAATGTCATGGTGCTTCTGAGGTCATTGATTCCCGTGGGCCGCGGTCTCCATATCTAGAATGTAGAGTTGACATAGGACTGACAGCAGTATGTGTGTATGTAAAACATCAGAGGGTTACAGGAAATTCTAAATAAATAGACAATGTATTTAGAACCATGCCTGGCATGGAGAGGACAGTCAGTTAATACTGTCTAGTGAAACAAAAGGAGAAGCTGACATCTGTATTTTGTCAATGCCTCTCATCCCCTGCCTCCAGAGAGACTACTAGTCCGTGAATTATGACAGATTCAGGTCCCATTAGCTTGACTATGTGATTTGTGAGAGCTTGGTCCATGCTTTCTGATTCTCTCAAGCATATCTCATGAGTTGCTATGAGCTATATTAATAAATTACTTATTTGTTCTTAAGCCCTAATCTATTGGTATTTCTCTTTGCTTAACCAATTTATACATCTATAGTTCCTAAAAAACAAACCCACATTTGGTAAATATTAAAATATTGGTAAATATTAAATACTAGGATTCTCAAAATTTGAAATTTCACTATAAATTTTATCTGTTTTCAAGATACGTTCATCAGCAAATGATCCAGTCCTGCTATGACAATAATAACCAAAGAACAAACTGGGCAAAAATCCCCCCTGAGGCTTAGACAATCTGCCATCTTTTGAGATAATTGGCTTAGAGCTAAGAAGATCTTAGGAAAATGCACAATACAGAATAGACATTAAACTCTCAGAAAACAGAGGAGTTTGCCCTGCAGCAACCTTCCCAGCAGCGAAGTGATGGCTGTAGAGACATCTCTGCACTGCCGGCTGACTGGGGAGACGGGAAAGCAGCCGCCGTCTGCGGCAACGCAGTGGGAGATGAGAAGGGTACCCTGTCCATCTCCACATTGTTCCACAGAAAACTCAGGGTCAAGGGAGTTGTGGGGAAAGGAATTCAGGTTGCAGATCTAAAAGGATATCTTTGGAGTAAACGAGGACATTCCTTTCTCATATTCTAATGATCCCCAGTTTTGTTTCTGCCTTATTTTTAATAATGCTTGGTTTCTATGTACAACTATATACAAAACTCCTCCTGGGTTATACTTTTTCAGGAAACCTGATTTCTCTGACAGACTTTCGGTTAAGCCACCATTATCCATAGTATGAGTTAAGGTGAAGATGCAGAAATTCATAGGGCCAATCAAGTGGCAGAATCTTAAGAGTGATTCTTGATTCCAAGAGCCTTTTCTTTTAAAATTTCCTTATACAAAATTTAAACTGTATAAGGTGGTGAGAGGAAGCACGGGGGAATGGGGATCATCTCGGATTTTATTAGACAGGCAGAGGCACAGGTGCATAGCATAATCATTCTGTCCACACTCAATTTCATTGCCAAGTGGGGCCAGTTGGTGTTTCTAAGGATTCCATGTGATTGACAGCTTACAGAAACTTAAGCACTGAGGCATGAGGCATCATACAGGGTGGCTGCTCATGCTTCCAACGTGTGAAGAAATCCCTAAAATTCAAGGGGGCAGAAGGACTGGCAATACCAGGGAGGTTCAAACACCCTCCTAACATTGTTCTCCAGACTCTTCAATGAATCGTCAACCTCAGCGTCTGCACCAAGTTCTGGTGTACTGCATTTGTCCATAGTCTGCACCTACATTTTGTCTTTAAAATAACAACTTTCAGCAGTTGCTGGCTATTAAAAGCTTTTTGGGAAGAGAAAACAGCATTGCTCCATACTGCAAGTGCTCTTGTGTGTGTGGCACACATATGGAGCTCAGTGTGTGCACTTGGCCAGGTGCGACTTTGTTCATGGTTCCTACCAGCCCTTTTATTCTGGGAGGTCATTCCTCTCAAACCTGGGTGGGTGAGCCTCTGAGACAGTCCATGACTTGTTTTTGTTTTTTCAGTAAAATCAAAGATACTAAGTTATAGACAGTTTCAATTCATTCTTGACAGTCTCCAGAGCTTTGCCAGGATAAAATGCCAAATTGTATCTACCACCCACTTTCTTCTAGCTAGTCTGGTCCTGTTTCAGTCTGAAGCCTACAGAGGGAAAGGAGGCCAGTGGATCTCTTCTTCCTCCTGCTCCCCTTCTGCTCACCTTTCCAAGAATTAAATGCAAAGGCACAGAGAGGATGTAAAAGGATAGGATTATTGTCATTTGGCTGGGAGCTGTTGGCTCTCTGAGCTGGCAGATGGTTACCGATGGCTACCCTGAGAAATTCTAGCTGTAGGGACAAGGGACAAAAATGGACTAATTTCAAGGGCTCTTTTCTTGCTCGTTTATGCCACAAAGGAAGTTTATTTTGCCACATTTAAATAAACTCTGTACATTAACTAGCAGCTCCCTCCTCAGTCCTTAGTTATTTGAGGTCAGTATCCAGCCTTATTCTGGTGAGGTCACCTCAGACATGCTATATTTCTTGCTCAGGGAAACCTGGAGAGGATAATCATATACCAGATGGGCTACCAGTCCATCTTAAATGCGTCTAATGGGAACCAAGAAGAGAAATCACTTATTATTCCCAATCAAAGAGACATATTTTTAATTATTCCCTCCTCTCCAGGCTTCAGGCGAGAATAAGCTGGGGAAGATTGACAGATGATGGGTGGAGACTGAATGTCAGCACCTCTTTCTCTAAGCACCTCTGGCCTACAAGATTTGGGTTTGTATTATTCAGCTGCTCAGGAGGCTCAATGGCCACACAAAGAGATCCTGGGGGGCATTTCTTTATAAAAGTTTGACCATAATTTCTTTTTTCCTATGTGTATCATTTCTCTTCTGATATTAATTTTTAAAACCATATTTTTTACTTATATTATGTGCACGTGTGTGTATAGGTGTGGGTGCACAGGTGCCATTGGCATATGTGTAGAGATCAGAAGACAGTTATGGGAGTTGATTCAGTATTTCTATCCTGTGGGGCCCAGGGATTGAACTCAGGCTGTCAGGCTTGGCAGCAGCTACCTTTACCCACTGAGCCATCTTGCTGGCTCCACAGTAATTTCTTTGCAGTCCTTTTCTTTATGTTTGGAGTAGAAAGCATCTCATACTGTTTTGAATGCAATCCTGTTTGGAAGCATATTAATAAACAAGGAATTCCTTCTGTCATCCTGCTACTGTTCTTTCCCAGTTTGCAGTGTGCAGTCCTGTGGTTTTAGTTTACTGTATCTGGACCTGGAATGTCCCCCAAAGTCTCTAGTGTTAAAGGCTGGGTCCTCAGCTTGCCACTATTGGAAGATGGTATGCAGCTATAAGAGATTGACATTGAATGGGTATTCTGGTGGCTGGTGCTGGTTACTGTGTGGAAAGGTCACAGTCACGACAGAACGCAGTGGTACCTTTAGAGCTTTATTAAGAGGAGGAGGAGGAGGAGGAGGAGGAGGAGGAGGAGGAGGAGGAGGGAGCAGAGAGCCAGAGAGCCACAAAGAAAGACGCAGAGAGAGAGAGTGTGGGGGTGCACGTCTGGCTTTTAGGCTGGGATGCAGTTGCCCACCTATGATGTAATAAGGCGCCAGATGAGACCCTGAGCTGCACATGTACAGAATCCTTAGAGATATGCATGCAGTTGGGGGTGGGGGTTGCTAGGTCATTGAGGGAATGCAGTGGACATGTGTGCATTTGTGTGTGTGTGGGGGTTTGTTAGGTTATTGCAGGAATGCAATGGACATGTGTGCAGTGTGTGTGTGTGTGTGTGTGTGTGTGTGTGTGTGTGTGTGTATGTGTGTGTGTGTGGTGTTGTTAGGTCATTGAGGGAATGCTGTAGAAGGGATTATGAGACACCAGTCTTTGCGGTTCAGCCACCCCACCGGGGTTTAGAAGATTCCTCTGCCATGTGCTCCTAAACAGGGTGTGCCAACTTGCCACAGGCCCTGAAGCAACCCACTCAACCAGCCATGAACCAAAACTTCCAAAACTGTAAGTCAAAGTAAATTTCTCCTCTCCAGTTTTCTCTGGTGTCTTGCTACAGCAACGGAAGTCTGTGCAGCACAGTTTCTTCTCTGTGGAGCACCAAGTAAACCCCTCAAAACACATGTGCCCACTTTTCTCAGTTTGTGATAAAAGAGTATGTAAAGGCGGACTGAGGTGCCCAAGTCCAGAGGGCTTTCACTGAAATTACTGACTTAAATCTTTTCCTTTAAAAGATCACAGTAAAGAAAGCTATGTTTTGAGCGAACTTTAGAAGGCTTGTCAGATGATTTCAGTATCTATCTCATCTCGGTATTTGGTGATCACTTTCCTGTGCATGTTGTATTTTGTGTTCTTTATAGGCTATGTGATATTTTTTCTTGTATCCTGCACATTTTGAATATTCTATTAGGAGTCCCTCTATATTGTTTAGAACACGTAGAGACGGGGTACTTTGTTTTACAGTGTGTTAGCTACCTTTTGGTTGCTGTGATAAAATACCATGGCCAAGGCAAAAACTTTTTAAAAATTCTTCTGTGCCTATGTGAGTTTATGTTTACCACATGCATGCAGATGCCCATAGATGCCAGAAAGAGTTGTTGGATCCCCTTAAACTGGAGTTATAGGAGGTTGTGAGCTGCCTAATATGTGAGTTCTGGGAACAGAACCAACACCCTCTGCAAGAGGAGTAAGTACTCCTAGCTACCGAGTCATTTCTGTAGCCCTTATGTACTTTAATCTTGAACTCATTCAAAGACTTTTCTGTATTTGTGATTATAGTCTTAGCACTTATCACACAGTAGGCCATGAATTAACATTTGTTTATGGACTCAATGCATTCAGATTCCTAATGCATTAGCTTGCTCTTAATGCTCGCCAGTTGGCTCCACACAAGTCTGACTTTTAACTTTTATAGCAATACTACCCTTGTGAGCTCCTAATATTCTAGGACTATTTCAAATGAAGGTCAATCCTGGAGCTATGGATTTAGATTTGAGTAAACCTAGGATGTCAAAATGGATTAACTCTAGGAGAGGTATTATGTTCTATTCTATTGTTAGTTTCTGACCGTCGGCATCTACAGTGAGCTTGGGGTGTTGTTCAACTGTAGATTACCTTTCACACAGTCCTGAGTTTGATCTTAGCACTACAAAACAGAAACAAACAAACAAAAAGAACCCATTTACTGAGTGGTTTTTATGTGACAGACCTTTTTTTTTTTTTGTAGACTATAAGAGCATTAGAGATAAAGAAATCAAGGTTTCCTGTCTTGCCATCAACTCCTTTACAAACCTGAAACTTAAGGAGTTTGCTAACTTCTTGTGAAGTCACGGAACTACAGATTTTGTTGCTTGGAGGTCTTAGGAGATGTATCAGTTGAGACTGAACCTGAATGCCATGCCTCTAGAGCCAGGAAGCTAACACCCAGGAGTAAAGTGGGCCAGGTGAGAAGTGAGGAGGGGTGAAGGTTCCTGTGAGATAGAGAATACCTGCCCTAAAAGTTGCAATAGCTTCTTGATGAGAGCAGAGCAGTTGTGAGATTCTGATCTTCAGGAAAATCTCTATTTTTTTTCAGTGTAAATTTTTCTGTTTTGAAATCACAGCCTGGGTCAAATAGCTCACCTGTCCATTGCTAAACTAACTTCTCTTTAGTTTGATTCTCTACTCATTTTCTTTCTCTTTGGTGTACTTCTTAGTTCATTTTGATATCGAAGACTGGGTGATTCATAAACAGCAATTTATTGTCTCACAGTTCTAGAGGCTGAGAAGTTCATCAACTCGGGGTGTGCGTGTGTGTGTTTTAGCCCTTGCCAGTGTCTAGGGAGGGCCTTGTTGCTGACAGAAAGGGAAAGAAAGGAAACATAAATTTTAAAAGGGTCCTGCATTATCCTTTCATAAGAAGCTCACTCTACCATGATATTAATCTTTTAAGAGCAATCTATCTTTACAGCCTCAACTCTCTAGTATGATAACAATGGTAATTACATTTCAACATAGGTTTGGGAGGGGCAATCATTAAGTGATGATACCATCTCTTCTCTTTCCCTGGGGTGTGGTTAGGGACTGAAATGGACTTGGGATGTTAGGGGCTAAGGTGGAGACAACTGTGTGGTTTCATTTCCTTCCATTGGCCTTATCAAAAGAAGAGCTGGTTCTCCTTCAGAACACCTGGTGAACAGGAGACCATATTCTTAGGACTACCTTTAGCTGAAGGATACCTTTCTTACTTTAAAAGAACCTACACACACAGCACCAAGTGTACATTTATCATATATGTACGGCCATAAGTTGGTTTTGTGCCTACAGATCAGAAAGGTGTTTATTTTCTGAGTGAGAAATCACTGCCTTGTTGCTATCTTCCTGGTTGCTATAACAGTAAGCTACAAGGCACACAGGTAGTCAGTTCACAGCACAATCTTTCTCTATGATTTAGATCCCCCTGTTCTCATATGGATCCTAGGGTCACAAGAGCTCTGGCCTTGTGTTTCTCTTCTCAAATTGTGTGTGTCTTCTGCTTAATCGTTTGCTTTGGAGAAACCTTGTGTCTGAAATATTCAGTACCTTTGATCACTACAATCTACACTTTTTAGTCTGCTGGGTTTTCATTTTGTACTGGATAATAGAACTCAAGGTATGAGTTTTCTGGAGCAAGGAGCAATCAATAGTTGTGTTTGGATTTTGTGGGTTAAAATTATTTGGGCTATAACTTTAAGACTCCATCTTGATGTCCAATATTAACAAGAAACAAACTGCAAGCCTGCTCTTTCTGGCGGCATGTGGTTATTACAGACTTAAATTAATATGATAAATGTGACAGATTAAGTCACTTCTATGGTATGAATATACACATGCACATCTTTTTATTATAAGTAAAACATGTGGCACCGTAAAACATCAACATTAAGCGGCTAATGTGCACTATAGATTGTAAAGAAATGAAGCTCTTGCTAGCTGTTTACATTTATGATTCATCTGACCTACATACTTTGAGTAGCTTGCTTCTTGGGAAAAAATAATAGGTAGACAGACAACAAAAACTCACGTCCTAATTAAAATCCCTAAAATGTTTCATATTCATATCCACTGTCTTAAAATTGTATTAGTAGGTTAAAAAAATAGTTTTCTGGGTTATATTCAAATTTAATTGCATAATTAGGACATGTCAGGTATTGCCTTTCACTTCAACCAAAATACACTTGGTTCCATTTCTACACTAGTAAATTGAGAACAACAGAATGGCATAACATTGGAGAAGCATAGTTCCATAGTTAATCTTGTCTTTTCATTTAACCCTGAAGGAAATTTATGGCTCACATGAATCTCCATGATGCTTTATTGGACCAAATTATCATATCCTTTTTCCTCTTTCTCAAAGTTTTTTATATCTAACTATTCAAAAGCAACCATCCCTCTACTGTGTTCCCACCCACCTCGCTTTAAACTCCTCCCTATCAATCCTGGATGGGTAACTTTTATTACCTTTCTTCCTTGTGTCTCACAGGACTTTCTAAGTGGCCTTTCCCAGTTTCATTATTTTCCCCCCACCTCCTTTCTTACCAGTTTGAGACAGAAAGGGAGAGGCAATGGACCTTGCAAGTACAGAATGGTGATGACATGGGTTGAATGAGATGCCCCCATAAGTCTCAGGCATTTGAGGCACTTGGTGGCTGTTTGGGGAGGATTAGCAGATATGGTCTTGCTGGAGAAAATACATCACTGGGTGCCAGCATTGAGGTTTTGAAAGACACCATTTCCAGTTAGCTATCTCTGCCACCTATTTGTGGTTGAAGATATGAGTGCTCAGCTGCTGCTTCAGCTGTCTGCCACCTGCTACTGCACTCCGCCATCATTGACTATTGTCCCTCAGAAGCCTTAAGGCTGAAACAAACCCTTTCTTCTGTAAGTTGCTTTGGTCATGGTGATTTATCACAGCAATGGAAAAGTAACTAAAACAGGTGGCCTTGGGGGAATTATGTAAATATTTCTACCCGATTTCATAACATATGACATTAAAGAGATTTACATGTGGCTTATTTCAAAGACTTTGATGAAGACACATGGTGCTTGCTATAGAACTGTTCACAGCTGAATGTTGTCACTAACACAGTTTAATTCCTAGGAGCAAGGAGGGTCAGTATCTTCACACTGCTTCATCCCCTTCCCATTAGGGCACTTGGAAGTTAATTTTGTGTCTCCAGAGACTGTCTGCCTTCAAGAATGGTGACAGCATGATTTATCATGGCATTTAGGGCAGTACTCAGCTTGAAACTGCTGTACAAAATAGCGGTGGTTTCAGTTCCTCGTTTGTTCCCATCGTGTTCCACATCTTCAGTACATTATTTCTATCTCTATTAATTATAAAGGTTGCCTTGAATTATAGATATTCATGTGCATGCAGTCTGACTTAATGGGTGAGAGAGGTTCTGTTATGCTTTACTATAACTCAGGCAAGATAAATGATGACTGGGTGGACACCAATTGCTTGCTGAGTTACAGGCTCAAACTTCTGTTGATTTGTGTCACAGCATGGCTGAATTTGACATGTGCTTTTGAAGGATAGAACATCAGAGCTTGGAGAATGTTCTCTCCACTAAACTCAGTGAATATTTACTGGAAAATATGTTGTCCAAAAATGCTGGTGTCTGAGAGTCATGGGTCATAACCAAAGAGGGGATAGAACGATTGCAGGGGACAAGAAGTTTGTTGTGAGGTTGTGTCTCCTCGAAATGTTAGGAAAGCTACACCCATGAGATCTCACCAACATGGCTGACTAAACAAGACCTGAATAAAGACATTATCAATAGCCATGCTAACATAAAAGGGGGAAATCTCACGAGGCCTCAACCCCAGACGGAAACTGCAGGCAATTAAAGAGTGCCGAGAGCAGGCAAAAGAGTCTTCCCCAGGAAAGAGCCCCCAAAGTATTGGTCATCCATTATCAAGTGATCACCCTGAGGTCATATACATACAAGTAACATTATACAGACTGGCCAGTATTGTGGAGTAATCCTTCTGTATACTGTGAAGATGCATTGCTCTCACTGGTTAATAGAAAACTGACAGATCTGTAGCCAGGCAGGAAGTATAGGTGGGACAGCCAAAACCAGAAGACTCTGGGAAGAAGGGAGGAGTCAGAAGGGACATTAGCCAGACATCGAGGAAGCAAGATGTATAGAAAATAAGGTAATAAGCCATGAGCCATGTGGTAAAGCGTTGATGAGAAATATGGGTCAATTTAAATGTAAGTTAGCTAATAACTGAGTTATCGGCTGAACATTTATACATAATATTAAGTCTCTGTGTTGGCTATTTGGGAACTGTCGAGAGGGAGAGGGACGTCCGCCTACAGGTCAGGATGTATTATATATTTAGGTGTATCTGTGGATATACATATGTATATCTATATATCATTATGGTATATCATATTTAGGTATGCATACATCAAATATCCATGATATTTATGTATATAACCATACATATAAATATATAATATACCTAGGTGTTTATATATGTGTGTGTTTATATGTCACAACTATTAAAGAAATAAAGGAGGCCATGAATTTGAGAGAGAGCAAGAGAGTACAAGGTAGGAACTGGAGGGAGGAAAGAGAGGGGGATAATGATGCAATTATATTTTAATTAAAAATATATTTTAATAAAACCACTGAGTGGGGCACAATAGGAAGCAGAAATTTAAGAATGACTCAGAATTCATCTTTGCAGATCTTATTGTCTTTGTATGTACAATTTAATTTATGTGGACTATAAAATGAAACGAGACAATCCCACATGTGCTTTCCCGTGAACAACTGTTAAGCAGAATGTATATGTACATGATCCATTCTGATTGACCATTTACTCAGTCACTAGCAAGATTTTTACACTTACTTTCTAATGATTACCATAAAATGGTTAAATAAAAGTACAATAGAAGTGCTTGGAAAAGGTAGAAGAAACAAACATTCCTCAGATTCCTGCTGTTGAGAAACCAGAGCAGCTGATCAAGAGGTAAAGCCTGGGACAAAACCTGCAGAGATCAGAGCAGAGTGTCTGGGCTCCCCGAGCAGGAAGATTTTCCAGCTGGTAACCGGGGACAGACCAAGCCCCTTTGGGGTGGGATGTTGGTTTTTCCATCCACCTAGCTCAACTTCTTAATTTGGCATTTTCCCTTTGACCAAAATTCCTATCTGCTGCAGTACTCTCCAGTCACGTCCTGCACTGTGTTCCCCGGACTCTTACTTGCTGAACTTGCATGCAGACTTGTTAGAAGCTCAGAGCTCTGTGGTGCCATCTGTAAACAATCTAATTTATAGAACCAGAGGCAAGCAGGGATTTCAGAGTTTGTTAGTACCAGAAGTCTGGTGGTCACAGTAGAAGTGATGGGGAAACACAGTGAGAGTTAATGGTAGTAGAAATCATAACATTATGAAGTGCAATGTGTCTTTCTAAAGTCCATACATTGAAGCTTCTCACCCCGTTACATCAGACCATGACTGTATTTGAAAGGGAGAATTTTAAAAAGACAATTGAGTTAAAAGGAGCCTGTTAGTGTGGGCCCCAGTGCAATCTGGTTGGTTTCCTAGTAAAGAGGATATTTGGACAGAGAGGGACATGGGGGACACAGGTGCACAGAAGACAGACCTATGTGATGACTCACTCTCTGTGTCCCTTTCTGTGGGCCCTTGTACTTAGCTATTCTGTCATACAGTACCGGGGGACATTTCTGTGAGCGTATTTTAGAGGTTATGGATTTTGAGTAAAGTTGATTTCCTTCCATAATGCAGACAGGCCTTATGTAATTAGTTGAAGGCCTGACTAGAACATAAGCCTGACTTCCTCCAAGCAAGATGAAATTCTTCCAGCTAACAGATTTGGATTTCATCTGAGAGACAGGCTCTTCCTGATTCTACTGATGACTCAGGAGGCAACTTCCTGGTTCTACAGCAACCACAAATAGCAACTTCCTGTCAACTGCCTGCCGGAGCTGCAAGTCTAATCTGTGACTGACTTAAGGGACAACTTCCTGCCTATAGCTAACTGGAGCCCCAATCTTCTCTTAACAGTGGACTTTAGCTGCTTGTAACTCTTTTTCCAGTTTCAAGCCTACTGGCCTCTCCTAGGAGGTTTTGGATTTGCTAAGCTTCTGCAATCACGAGCCAGTTCCTTAACTGTCTTCCCACACATAGACTCATATGCTTTGTTTTTCAAGAGAGGCTTGGCTAATCAAGCATATGAGAACACCATGAGGAGGCAGTCCATCTCAGACTCCTAGTGCCCACAACTGTGAGAAAACAAATTTCTGTACTCAAGCCTGTGGTATTTTGTCATGGCAACCCTAGGAAGCTAATCCTCATCGTGTGAATCACAATAGTACAAGAGCTATAGGTAATAAAATGCAGAGCAGCACAGGGGCTAGTGGCGCTTTTATAGGGGTAGTGGTGAGATGATGGTGATAGGGTGGGCAGTAAGAGGAGGAGCATGACGCAGTCATCATAATGACACACAGAGCAGCTGACATTTAAGGACATAGGACTATAGTCGAGTGGTAATGGTGTGGTGGGAGATGGAATAGACGCTGTGTTCTGCTGCTGACTGGGCTCTGGCAACACTCTAAGCACTCTATTCAGTTTTCAATCATAATTCTCATATAATATCATTGTGCCTTTCTCATTGGAAGGTGTGACAAGGGTGTGTTTATTTCCCATTTTATATGTTAGGGAACTAAGGCTAAGAATGGCTAATTAGTCCAAGATTGTCCAGCTAGCAAATGGAGGAACCAGGGCTACAATCTAGGTTTGTTGACACTACAACTAGAAATCTGTACCATTTTGTTAGTTCAATGCCTTCTTACAGAGAGGAGGAAACTGATGGGATTAGAACTTACTGACATTCTCACTGCATCAGATTTCACATTCAGCAAGTATCCTTTGACTTTATCTCAGGATCTTTGCATAAGTTGACACTCTTGATCGTCTACACATGGAAACTGAGGTATTGTTTCTACCTTTAAACAGTTAAGTCTCTATGAGTGAAATACTAGAAAGCTGGGTATGGAAATGCTGGAATAAACAGTTTCTTTAACAGAAACCATGAGGTTGAGTCTAGCTCCAGACGGGGAATTGGGCCATCTGACTCAGGGCTATCTGCTACATTTAATTTGGCTACTTCTGTTGCTGCTGCCAAAGGAAAAGTGAGTCTTTTTTGTCCAGGCCAGACTTTGTGCTGTAAATCAAGCCTTGTCTGTTCATCTTATCATCTTGGAGACATAAGATCCTAGCCTATACATCCATTCCCATTTCTCATAATTTCCCCAGACTGAGTAATCCTTTAGTTTCTGTCACAAATACATAGTGTATGCACCACAGTGTGTGTGTGTGTGTGTGTGTGTGTGTGTGTGTGCGTGCGTGCGTGTATGTGTGTGTATTCTAAAGCTGGAGATGCTACCTTTGTTAAAGAATTTAGGGATAGGGGATGTAGCTCAGAAGTAGACTCTTGCCTATAATGTACAAGATTCTAGGTTTGCTTCCTCAGCAACACACACACACACACACACACACACACACACACACAAATGCACACACAAATACACACATAGATATACACACACATCACATCACAATACTACATCTTCAACAATGGAGAGTTTAACATCTCTGTCAACTGAGTTGAAATTGTGAGTCCAAGAGAAAGACCAGTCTTCTCCCTTCTTAGTCTTGGTTTTGTATCTCTAATGCCAATCATCAATGTGATTAATAATGTTTATTTTTAAATCAAGCTCTGATTTTGCACACAGTTTCTAGAAACTGTGTAATTAAGCCGGCATACATTAACCATAGTTATTTAATTAGCTGTCTTCTTTCTCTGACACAACTTAGATTTTTCTTGGAACTTGGAATGATGAGTCATCCTCAGATATATCTTTAAAGTTTCAACAAACACAACAAATAAATGAATGGATAGATAGAAGCTCCTAGAAACATGTTTTGTTTTTTGACAAATATATACAGATTTCTGCCCTTAGTTAGTCAAGGGCCTAATGTAAGAGATTAACATTTTACGTTTCTGGGTAAGCGCAGCAAAGAAGTGATTCCTGCAGACAGTTGTTCAACTTGATACTTTTCTCCTTAACAATTTCTTAAGGACCTCCCCTCCTCCATGCCTTTTACAGTGTATTTACCAACATACAAGAACAGGAAAAAAAAAAAGCCAGTAGTCGAAATTGTTATGTTGCCTGGAAACCAAGCAGGGTGACATTTGTCTGAACAAGTCAATAGCAAAACTGCTTATGGGGGCTGCTATAACGGAGCCTGGGGTCAAGGCTAGGAAGTTACACATGGGCATATTTTAAATTTCCTGTCTTTGAAATATTGTGGTAGACACCAGCTTATCCTGTGTAGGTTATTGCATTCCATACACAGATCTGTCAGATATCAAAATACATTTTTTCTCAAGTTCCTTATACAAATGATGTAGTATTTGTACATGTCCCATGTATAGACTTATGAATTTTAAGTCATCTCTAGTTCATTTTTAAAATTCAAACAATGGAAATACCACAGAAATAATAGTTATGATATTGGCCAGGGAATAATGACGAGAAAACAAATGCTGGGGGCTAGAGAGCTGGCTCAGACGATAAGGCCAACCGCTGTTCTTGCAAAGGGCCAGAATTCAGTTCCCAGAACCCATGTCAGATATCTCACAACCACTGGAAGTCCAGCCTCAGTTGATCTGATGCCCCTTTCTGGACTCATCAGGCAATTCATTTACATGTACACATACCCCCACCCACGTATACACATAATTAAAAGTAAAATACATATTTAAAAATATGCACATGTCCAGGGCAGACAGTGGAACATATTTTCAGTCTTCAGTTGGTTGAGGCCCTATCTACAGACTCTTAAACATAACCTGATTGGATTTTATTAAAACCACATACTTATGTAATTGTTTCTTACTCTCAATTAAAGAGTTGAGCCTTGAAGATAAAAGCAACACACTTGTATCTTCTAGTTTCAAACACAGGAGCACCAGTGGTTAATGCTTCATAAATGTTTGTTGCTGATACCTTGTTCCAGATATAAGGAGGGGGATTTAAAACAATCTAGGCATTGCTAGCTGTCACCGAGTCATCAACAGTTCTCTGCATGCCAGGAGTCTGCCGAGCTGAGGAAGTGGCTGTCCTAAGAGGTCCAAGTTTTGAGGAGTAGGACTGGACTTCTCCTGAAGTGTACTGATACTTTGGTTCCAGTTCTGATTAAAAGCAAGAGCAATGGAATTACTGCTGGAATTGTGTTTTAAGAAGACATGTGGAGTTGACCAGATGCCCCAGTGGATAAAGGGGCTTTTCATGCATGTCTTGTGGCCCGTGTTCAATTCCCAGAGCCCACATAAAGGTGGAAGGAGATAAATGACTCCACAGAATTGTCCTCTGACCTCTATATATGCATTGCAGCATGTGTGCCTGTACATGCAAATCATACGTGCACGTGCGCGCGCGCACACACACACACACACACACACACACACACACACAAATAAATAAATATTTAGAAAGATATTGCTATGTCCAAATTCATGGGAAAACAGTAGATATCAAAAGAGCTATCCCCTTGAGATATCCCTAAAGCAGAGATTAGTAAACACAAGTGATGAAGCTTCTATTTTCCTAACTTCTCACTATATTACACTGCCTAGTATTTCTTTGTGTTTGAGTATTTACAACACTGAATTATTTTTCTTCCTCTTCTTCCCAGTTATTACTGCTAGGACTTCCATTGCCAAGTACAACCAATGAAGTGACTTAAAAGGTAGATGTTACCCATGGATATGGTGGTTGGGTTGGCTCCTTCTGATGACGTGTACAAGTTTTGTTGAAATCTCTTTCCTTGGTTCCCTGAAGAAGCTGATTCTTGCAATGTCTCTTCACATGTCTTTACCTCATTTGTGAAAACACCAGTGATGATTAGGATAGGCTGCAGCTCATGGCTACCCTTTTAACCTGAGTATCTCTGGAAAGATCCTCTCTTTCAATAAGGCCCATTTGGAATTGCTAGACATTAAGATTTCAATACTTGAATCTGAGGGCTAGTGTATAATTCAGTTCACAATAGACGGTGATTGAATTTCCTAATCTCATACATTACTTACCCTACAGTGAAACAGAATCATGGCAAACCTGGAGAAGCAGTGGATGTATCACAAGAGGCCCAAGAAATAAGGAGGCCCTGAGAATTTAGATGGTCTGTGTGTCTGTCGGGGGAAGAGATGATGAGTATATATTGTATTTTTCTGGGGGGTTATTTTATTGTCTTTTGTTTGTTTTTAGATAGACTCTGTCGTAGTTAGAGTTAGCACAGCAACTCTTCTAAAGGAAAACATTTAATTGGGTGGCTTACAGTTCAGAGGTTTAGTCCATTATCATCATGGCAGCACATGGTCACATGCAGGCAGACATGGTGCTGGAGAAGGAGCTGAGAGTTAATACATCTTGATCAGCAGACAACAGGAAGTGAACTGTGTCACTGGGCACAGCTTGAGCACAGGAGACCTCAAAGCCTACCCCCACAGTGACACACTTCCTCCAACAAAGCCATACCTACTCCAACAAAGCCACATCTCTTAATAATGCCACTCCCTATGGGTTTATGAGGTTCAATTACATTCAAGCTACCATAGGGTCTCACTGTGTAGTCCTGGCTGACTGGAATATGTTAGATAGATCAGGTTGACCAAGAATTTGTCATTCCTTGACTTCCTGAATGCTGGGATTACAAGCATCAACACTTCACCCTATATTTTATTTTGATGCCGAGTCTCACGTTTATCATTCAGGCTATCCTTGAACCTGGTGGGGAGATGAAGCTAGGGTCATTCATCAGTGAGGTAGGGTTACAGGTTATGAGATTTCCCAAGATCTAATTCTAGGTGAGAACCATTATGCTGATGTGGAAAGACAGATTACATTTGATGATCACACCTTAGCCCAATGCCGTATAGCAGCTTTGAGTACTTGGGACAAGACCGAAGAATCAGGAAAGGGGAAAAAAATCTGAGCCATTTCCTAAAATTATACAAGGCCCAAAAGAAGCCTTCACTGATTTTTTTTTTTAAACGAAGATTGACTTCAACTGTAAATAGAATATCAGATCCAGAATTTAGATTTATATTAATTGAATCTTTGGCTTTTGAAAATGCTAATTTAGAACATAAAAGAGTGATTAGGCCTTTAAAAGCAAAATCAGCACCCATAGATGAATAGATTAGAAATACAGCTGATATTGGATTTCATGCTTATAATGCTACTTGGATAGGAGAAGTGACTTCTAAAAGTTTTAAGAAAAATCAAAAGGTTAGATGTTTTAATCATGGAAAACCAGGTCATCTGAAAAGGGATTGTGGGCAAGGTGTCCCTAGGGACAATGTTTTTTTTCTAGAGAGACTCCAAACACCAGGCCCCAGCCTTCTGGAATATGCAGAAGGTATGGCAAAAGTTGACATTGGCCTAATGAATGCAGATCAACATGGGACAGGCAAAGTAACCCTTTGCCATTGGGAAATGCCATAGGCCAGTGAGCATGGGCGATTGGTTATTCACAGCATTGTAGACCAATTATGGACAGCTATTCAACTGAAGAAAGATCCTTCTTCCCCAACAGTTGTTAACTACCTGTATATCCTCAGGAAGGAGAATGGCCTCCCTTATGCCTTGTGAGCCTCCCTAGCTTTCATGAGAGAATGAATGTTAGTGGCCCCAATCTTGGAAGAGTCACATATGAGTACTCACACTCTGCTTTTTACATGGTGGTGGGCTTGTCATGCCTGTAGGACAAAGTTCCATGATGGCTATAGTATCTATGTTGTGACTGCCCGGATACACAGTCCAAGTCAAAGTGTACTCCTCACTTGGACTCTGACTCTGCCCATCCTTCAATCTCAGATCAGGTACTCGATGAGGTGTAAATCCTTTAAATTTAAAGTGAACGTGAGAACCTATGACTAAAACTAAGTTAATTGAATTTTCTTTCTTTGTAACCTGGACACTACGTGAAGTAACTTGTGGGCAAAACAGCAGCAATGGTTGATGGCCATTTGTTCAGTGGCAGCCTGAACAGAAGTTTTAATAACTCCATTGGTCTTAGTCCCCATTCTATCCTGATTGACTTGAGCTTACCACTTACTTGTGGAATTTGAATATTATCTGCCATCTCCATTCAAGACAACTTTTGCTTCTCCAGGATGATGGTCACTACTTTTGGATGAGTCAAGTTAATGTATAACATTTCCTATGGGATAATTCTTGATTTATTTTCTAGACTTACATATAGTGATTTATATACATTAGACATGGCTCTACATGTGTTTTTTTTTGTTGTTGTTGTTTTTGTTTTTGTTTTTTTTTTTAATGTGGAGCTGAGGATCAAACCCAGGTCCTTGTGCTTGCTAGGCAAGTGCTCTACCACTGAGCTAAATC
This sequence comes from Onychomys torridus, assembly GCF_903995425.1. Classification (NCBI taxonomy): domain Eukaryota; kingdom Metazoa; phylum Chordata; class Mammalia; order Rodentia; family Cricetidae; genus Onychomys; species Onychomys torridus. The sequence goes on along the minus strand of NC_050443.1, from coordinate 139,556,072 downwards.
CTCAATCCCATGTTTAAGTTTTTATAATAGTTTAATACAGGGTCTCCTTGTGAAGTTCTGACTGTCCTGGAACTAGTAGATGAAGCTAGTGTCAGATCTGCTTGCTTCTGCCTTTTAAGTGGTTTGATTAATGGCATGTGCCACCACACCTGGATATTTATGAACCTTGAGACAAAAATAGTAATAAGTAGAATAATTAAATAGGAAGGACATTTTCTATATTTCTTTGGGGAAAAAATATATATACACAACCATATGCCTACATATAGGCTTATATGTATGTGGTATACAAAATATGGTTTAATATATTATGTATTGGGGGCTCAGCAGTTAGGAGTACTTGTTGGTCTTCCAGAGGATCTGATTTCAGCTCCTGGAACCCATCTTGGGTAGCTCATAACCTCCTGAAACTTCAGGCTTAGTAACTTCAACACCCTATTTCTGGCCTCTCTGGGCAGCTGCACACATGTGGCATACATTTACGTACACACACTCTCATAAAATAAAATAATAAGAATAAATCTTAAAACATCATGTTTATGAATATTTGCCTGCATGTATGTGTATTTGTCACAACTGTATCTGATTCTAAAGGAGGCCAGAAGAGTGTGTTGGGTTCTCTGAAACTGGAGTACAGAAGGTTATGAGTTGCTGTGTGAGTGTTAGGAGCAGAACCTGGGTCTTCCACAAGAATGGCAAGTGCTTTCAACTACTGGACTGTCTCTTCAGCCCCTTAAAATCTATCTATCTATCTATCTATCTATCTATCTATCTATCTATCTATCTATCATTGCATATCCTATATGTTACATGTTTTTGAATTTACATACATTTTTTCTTTTCTTTTTCATTTTGTTAAAAAAGAATGTTTTATGAAGAACACTTTTTTTTTAATACAATAAATAATGATATAATCAAAGCCATGACATACTAGCTGGTGGATAATACAGGAATGCACCCATACTGATTATTAGTTTTCTTCATCTTTTCACACACATGCACACACACACACACACACACACACACACACACACAAGGGGGATTCTTCATGGATAAGTTAGAGTCAGTTTGAAGATACAGTTAGAAAAAGGTTTGCAAGCATAGCTCGATTACAGTCTGCTAACTAGAGTAAATGATGTCTCTGTGCACAGCAGAGAAACAGTGGGACTTGTTTAGAGTGCTGTTGAGGGCAGACTCCTCAAAAACAGACATTCTGGTGACTTTCAGGGCTGAGAGTGGTGAAAAAGCAGTGAGGCTATTCCCAGGCCTCAAATAGCCTACAAACCCAAACACAATCGTCTTGGAGGAGCGTCATGCTTTTAGTGATAAAAACAGGAAGGGCTTTAGCAAAAAGAAGGTGAAGGATAGGCCATGCCAGTCTGCAGAAACCTCTACAATCTTACCTCCTAAGTGCTTCACAACAAACCTAAGATTTACTGAATGCTTACTAATCTCAATGCATGGGGCTTATTTAGGTATAAAATTAGATAAGACTTGGCCTCAAGATCGAGGGCATCTATGCAACAAAAAGGAAGGAAATCTAAAATTATTTGTGGAATTTCAAGCACATTTTCAATTCCTCTTAGGCATTGATGCCACTGATGAAGGTAAAAGTTTTGATCCTGGCATAAACTGGGAGGCATACACTGTAGACTGTAATAACAGTTCCTTGGGGTACCCCTCACCTCATCCTGTTTTGAGTGTTGGCTCTTCTCCGAGTTGAAGCTACGCAGTTTGTGTGATGTTTTCTGTGAAGGCTTATGTGCCCCTTTCACAGAGGAATATATGTGACTGCATCTGCAGGACAACCTGTCTAGAGAACCTCTATGTTCTTCCATTCTGTTCACACTTCACTGTCATGTTCCATGAGGATAATGTGAATGCAGAACATGCTGGAAACAGAGGTGAAAGTCACACAAGAAGTTGGAAAGAGGCAAGGAAGTGTAGTCAAAGCAGATAAACCAGCCCTTCCACTTACTGGCCAACTGGCTTCAGACATCACATGTTCTGTGTGAGGCCCGATTTTCTCAACTGTGTGAAGGGAATAGTTGCAACTCCCCTTTCATTTGTCTCACTGGGCCATGGAAACCTCAAACAAGAAAATATTGTAAGCCCGAAGTACTACACAGTATGAGTCACAGCCATCGATGATGTCACGGTTACATTAATTATACTGGAAGATATTCAAAGCTGTTGCTATTACTCTAAAGGCTGAGTAGACAAAGATAGCATTCACATATTTTTATCTTTTAGATGGATGTGTGGGAGGGAGATGGGACAGAGGAAGCAGAGGAAAGAGTACAAGTTGAGTATGCAAGACTTGTAACAGTAATGCAATGGACAGGCAGGTTTGGAAGAGAGCTGTGTTTTCTTTATTCTGTCGCTCCTGACTTCTTTGTGGTGGGTTTCTCCAAATGATTCTAAATGCAAACTGAATGATCCAGGTAGATCCAAGAAGAAACTGGCAAAGAAACAAGAAGTGGGCTAATAGCTGGGCCTTGAGAGGAAATTTAATATTATACAAAACATGTCTTCTATTCCCTATAAAATCTGAACCACTAGAATGACTCAACCCCTCTCCTTCCTCACCCTGTGGTAACCTCTGTTGGTAAGTGGGTTTGGAGTGAGCTGACATAGCATTGCTCTCCTGCTCTCTGAACAAGAGTGGAAAGTCTGAATCATAAACAGGCCTTCCCCACTAATTAGAAGTTCAGAGTTGTCGTTTCTACTGAGCCAGTTTTTAAACTTGTATGTTTTTTAAAATGCAGAATTTAATGACTCATTAATTAAAAAAAAATATTTCATGGAGGCAGGATCTCATTCTAGCTCAGGTTAACCTGAAACTTACTCTGCAGGTTAGTGTAGCCTCAGACTCATAGAGATCTTCCTAACTCAGCCTCCCTAGGGCTGGGATTATAGGTGTGAGTCAATATACCTGGCTCAATATCTACTGTTTCTGAGGAATGGTGTGTGTGTGCATATGCATGTGTGTGTGTGTGTGTGTCTGTGTCCGTGTGTATGTTTGTGTCTGCTTGTATTTTTACATGTATGTCTCTTTTTTTAGTAATTCATATGTTTCTACCCCTTTTGCCTAAAACACATCCACCCACTCTACCATGGTCTGATCTTGTTACAAAGGACAAAACCATTGGATAAATTGCTTTCATTTTTCCATGTTTTGTTCTAGGGTTCAAGTTTTCAGGTTTTCTTATTTATGTTTACTTAATTGACTTAGTGGCTTCATTTCACTTGCCTGTCAACAGCTCCAACTGAAAATTTACTTGAACAGATATGTGTATTACAAGGTAAATGTGGCTCTCTTCCTAGTGGCTATTTGAATATTTGACCTTCTGCGTGGGATGCTTAAGTTTCACTGTATAACCCTTGATTTATATTTACCTGAAGAGACAGAGAAAAGTTTCAAGTACATCTGAAAGAAATAGTAAAGCTTCACTTTTATTTCCATTAAAAAAATTGTTCTCTTTCTTTTGAGTAAAAAGTTTTTCCATTAAAATATTTTTCATCAATGCAGGTTTCTTTGTAAAATTATTGCTATCAATTCAATATTACCTTTACAAGAAACACCAAAAAGTTGAGAGTAGAGTTGAAGGTGTACATAGTTATATGGGAGAGCCAAGTAAAGTCACTGGAAAAAACTGCCTAGGATATAGGTACTTCCAACATTAGTCATCTGTCTCCCATGATGACACTGTGTCACCAACCCTTAAAAACTTCCCCATTTAAAAAACATTTTTGTATGATTGAAATTTTTCATTTTGAATATTGTGTGCGAATATAACAGTTCAGGACCTGGATCTTTGTGTAGACTGCACCATCTATGTCTCCTTGGTCCCCCTCAGTCCCCTCTGTCCCAAAGAAAATCTCTTTTGCTCATCAGAGCCTGAGGAAGCTTGCTTAGCACTCTGACACAACCAAAGGCTTTGAGCTCCCCTCCCAGGACAATGGGGAGATAAGTGTGTTGTTTTATTTTTTTAACTTAGAAAGTTCATTGAAAGGACCTTTTGTGCGTCAAAGAGATCAGCCAACAAACCCAGTCTACAGCTAGCTCTTTGCTGCACAGCTGTGATGCATGGAAGCATCTGGAGCAGCAAGGTAAGTCTCCCTGTGCAATGGCGCACTGCCTTCTGTTACTCTTGTGTGTCAGTTTGTTCCAGCTCAAAATGTCAAATTTAACCATGCAGAATAAACGATTTTGTAAATTCAATCATTGTAGATAGCCAAACTATACAATGGATAACGTTTTAGATCGATTTGATAGGGAATTGCTTTAGTGCTTTCTCCCATTCAATAATTTGAAATATTTGACCTTTATCCCAATACTTTGTCAAAATTCAGAGAGGTTTTTACATTTGCAAGACCGAAGAATTCAAAGGATGCAGAATAGCTCTCTTCTAAGGTGAGAACCTCTCCGCTCCACCCTTTCTACCCTCCTGACTTACAGAAATCCTACAGACCATGGCTATGTTCAGTGAAATCTCATTGAGGCAACTGGGATCAAATTAGCTAAGGTTCAAAACTTCATTTTACAGAGTTTGCAGGGTATGTGATACATCTGTAAGTGTGCATGTGGAAAGCTGCAAAAGGAAATGCTCAAAGCCACTCATTCTCATCAAAAAGTGAAGGAAGGAAAAGACAGAGGGGTTTCTACAAGAAGGTAAATACATTTTACTGGCTAAGAAGGAGGGCTGTATTTCACAAGCTGCAGAGAAAATATGCACTTGGTTTTATGTCTTACAATTTAAATTTCCAGTGAATATTTAACTCAAATTCTGGGATGAGGGGCACAATTATTTTTTGAAAAAGGGTCTTGCTATGTAACTAAGGCTAACCCTGAACCCATTATGTAACCCAGGCTGGATTCAAACTTAAAACCCTCCTACCTCAACCTCCCTTACAGTGGGATTACAAATTTGTGCTCTACTCCTACTAACTTCTGTGCTTTTAAATGAACCTCCTTTTCAGCACACTATCTACTTTAACTGAGTGATCTTAGATTTTTCTCAAAGGTGGAAAGGCCAATAATGAAGAAAGTCCTATCCATACCTGTTATGAGGCAAGTCATCCATGATTCCAGGCTGATTAAGTACTTTGGTGATGTGTAGTTAGATGACATTTCTGTTCTGTAGAAGTTTAACTGTGTAAGTACAGATTCCAAAAGGATAGTGAGAAACTTATGTCTAGGTTGCAGACAGGTGTGTGGAGGTTAAAGCTGAAGATCCAGGAGAGTGAAAGAGGGCTTCAGGTAGCTGATAACCCAAATTAGCCTTGCTCGTTCCAACTCGTCTGTAAGTCCACAGAGAAAGAAAAATATTCAGTCACGGGCAGTGGTGAATACTTTTAATCTCAGTAGTTGGAAAGTAGAGGCAGGAGGATCTCTATGAATTCTAGGCCAGCCAGGTCTATATATTGAGTTCCAGGCTAGCCATGGCTATATGGCAAGGCTTTGTCTCAAAGACAACAAAGACAAACTGTAGTGGATAGCCATCCCAGCCTTGGCCTGGAAGTTCCAACCCCCATTGAGGCTTCAGTAATGGTCATGCCCACAAGGTGAGGCTGAGAGAGGAAGCTGAAGACCCAGGATTGAGAGGAGAGGTCTCTCTTGGTTCTGGGACCCTGGATGCTGGAGGTAGACTGAGCAGAGTTCTCCAGAGAACACTGCCTGACTGCGCCATACCTTTGCCAGACCCTACAACCTGTCCCTTCATTTGTAAGTTACCCCACAAAATAAACCTCCCATTTAACTACGTGGAGTGGCCTTAATAATTTCAGCAATAACAAACAAACAAAAAGTGTCTCATTGTCTTTGCAACCCTGAGTACCAAGTCCTGTTGTTTTTTAGCATTCTCCCACTATTGCCCAATATTATGATGAGTCCTAAGGAAAGCATAACAAAATTGGCACATTATGTGTGGAAACTCATTCCTCCCTAGGAGCATTCTTGGTTGGGAACAATCTCAAACAAACATCAATGGGAGGAGAAGGTGTTTGGACATAGCTGGCAACATCAGTATGGTGGCATCAGTGTGTGATGGCTTCAGTGTGTGACAGCCAGGAATGATTTGTAAGGACCTCATTAGATTTTTTGGTTGATGCAGTTTGAATATGAAACATCTCTCCAAAGGTTCATGATGTAAATGGATGGTCTCTAGATCATGGTGCTGTTTGGCAAGGAATGAAAACTTTCAGATATGGGGCCTAACTGAAGGAGGTAGGTAGTGGAGGTGGGTCATTAAGGGTATGTCATCACTCACCAGCCCCTACCTCAGTCTGCTTTCTGTTGCCAGTGATATGAACAGCCCTCTTCTACTACACACTCCTATCTGCTGTGAGGCTCTGCCGAAGAGCATGAGCTAAACAAGCACACACTTGAAACCATGAGCCCGATATAGATCCTTCCTCATGTAACTTGTTTTCATCAGGAATTTTGTCATAGCAACAGATATACTGCCATTTAGAGAGGAAGGAACATTTGGAAGTATACTGGAATTCCTACAAGACCAAATTTCACTGGAAACCATACATTATTATCACAAGCTAATAAAGTAAATAGACATGTGAGAAAGAATCAGAATGTTATTAGTAGGTTTTTTTGATGATTGTGAAATAGATAACAATGACTTTATTTCAACATAACTTCAGTTCATGCTTCATGTCAGATTACATAATAACATTTTCTTGCCATTACATGCGCATATTTACCTATTCTGTGACTTTTGAACAACTGTGCCTTTTTGCATCCTGTACTGTAGATTTAACCCAGGGTCTCATACATGTTAGACCAGTGCTCTACACCAGCCCTGCTTTACCTTTTAGAAAGATGGGCTGTTTCTAGGAATGACTTTCTTATGCTAGTCATATGGTGTTGTTGTACAACCAAACTAGGTATGTATCCCCATTAGCAAACCAGGGAGTTTGAGGGCCAGCATGGAATGGCTCAGTTGGCAAAGGCATTTTTGGCAAGCCTTTTTGAGAACCTTGGTACAGTCCCTAGGAGCCACATGGTAGAAGAAAAGAAGAAACTCTTGCAGCTTGTCCTTTGACTTACAAACATGTACATGTGTATGCACACACACACACACACACACACACACACACACACACACAATTTTATTTTGGAAAAAAAAAGAAAAACTTAATGTGAGGAAAGTCTCTATAAAAAACAGCTGTTTTAGGGTAGTCATTCTTCAAATAAAATCAAAAGCTATTGATGGAAATGGGGATGATTTCCATATGCATCTTATAGGTTCAACAAGATCAATACAGTACTTCTTATCTACTCTGTTTTATATGCCTGAAACTAAATTAGAAATCAAGGCAGAGAGAAAATGAAGGCATAAACTCAGCCACAGAGGATCCTTCAATGTAAAGAAATTGTCACCTTATAAAAAAGTATAATAATGTAACAGAAAAGAAGCATCTGACAGTTTTTGTGAGAGTGTTTCAGGACAGTTTCAGAAAGGATGGCTCTCTTGGCTTGGGTTTTAAGGCAGGTGAGGCAAATGTGACTTTTAATTTAGGAAAAACACCACACGAAAACTCAAGGAAACATAAAGCAGAACTTTACACACTAAATAAAAGTCCCTACAATTTTCCCAAGGGCTATCCAAAGACCCTTTAGGAAAGTTGGCAATGTCAAAACTTTATGAATCATTTTGGAAAATGCTGGGGGTGAAATTGGACTTCTGTCAGGTCATGGGAAGTCATGGGAGGGGTGTGGGTTTGACATGATTGGTAGTGAGGAAACCAGTCAGGAGTTGTGAGTAGAGTGACATGCCCGGTTAAGGGTTTTTAAAATGGCGCCATGAAGCACCAATCTAAATGGCTTTTTTTTTTTTTTTACCATCTTGGTCCCACTTCCCTCGGGAATCCTTGCTCATATGGGTATTTGAGAGACTCATAATCATGTTCTCTAAATTTATGACTATCAACCCCATGATAGTATGTTAAGTATCAATTAAGAAATCCAATTTTGTGAGTTTATTCTTTTATTGTTGCTACTTCTGCCAAGAAGAATTACTTTAAATTTTTTGTCATGATAAATATAATTTGAATTTGAGAGACTATGCTTATGCTCTCTATTTCCAAGGTTGTTTTTTTTTTTTTTTTTTAGCAGAGGAAGTATAGCTTATCAGCTGAATCCAGGGTTTTAGTGTTTAGACTTAAAACACATAAGCCCTTGGACTCCAAGAGATGGTAGGATTTGAAAGGACTTTAGATTCTCCCCACGTTGGGGTTGGGGGAATCCAAGGTCCAAGTGGGTTCACAGCGGCACTTCAGAATCCATGGCCCACAGAGGTATTAGCCTAATTTGAACCTTTAAATAAGATTGAAGGTTGTTTTCAAAGAAGAGAGCTTGCCATAAATTGAAACACTAAATAGCAGACACTAGTCTAGAATAATGAATTCTTATCTTAATTCAAAATGTTTCTGATTTAAGATATGTGCTTAGGAGATGTATTGCAAGGATGGCTGTTTTTTTTTTTTTTTTTCAGGCAGTTTGAAGAGTTCTATTGCATATTTTTGTAGTTATTATGAACAGATTAAATCTTCAAAGTGTCTGTTGTGCAGGGCCTGCTACTGTAGGTGCTGACTAGACCTAGAATCACAGCCCTTCTCCCTCCAATGATCCCCTTTCTATGCTAGAAACTTTATATTTGCAATTAAAAATCCCATCTCTATGCATGTATGGTGTGTGTGTGTGTGTGTGTGTGTGTGTGTGTGTGTGTATGTGTGTGTGTATAGGGGTGGGGGTCATGCGCTTACATGTGAATGTGGAGGCCAGAGAATAAGTTGCTGGAATTGATTTGCTCCTGCCATTAGCTCCAGGTATTGTGAACTCAGGTTGCCAGATGTGCACAGCAAGGGAGCTTAGCCATCCTGAGAGATCAATATTTGAAATTTGTTTTTTTTTTCCCCAGTTTTTCAAGACAGGGTTTCTCTGTGTAGTTTTGGTGCCTATCTTGGATCTTACTCTGTAGACCAGGCTGGCCTTGAACTCACAGAGATCTGTCTGGCTCTGCCTGCCAAGTGCTGGGATTAAAGGCATATGCCACTACCACCCGGCTAGTATTTGCAATTTTTAAAAGATCTGTGGAAATGTCAGACAGTGGAATGTATAGTACAAGTAGTTGCTTGTTCACTCCTGTAAGGAAGATCTCTATATTTCTTTGTATTATAGTGTACGTGGGTGTTTATGTGTGGGGCTATATACATGTGGAGGCTTGCACCTGAAATGGAAGCCAGAGGTGGACACTGAGTGTTCAGACTTTTAGCATCCACATAAAAATGTGATAAGGATGCTGAAGTATAGCTCTCCACAATAGATGGCTACTGACAGGGGTTGGGGTGGGGAGAGAGTCACTTTTCTTGAGTTTGGCCATGCTCCAGTGACTATATGGACAACATAAATTAGAATTTTTTCTTTTTGACTTTTTTTGTGTGTGTGTGGAGGGAGACCATAAGGGTTGGAGGACAGACCTGGGAGGACTGGGAGGTAAAGGTGATTGGGGTGCATTATGCAAATTTCCCAAATAATCAATAAAAATATGTAAAAAAAAAAAAAAACCCATCATGCCTATATTCCTGGGGTACAGAAACAATTGGGTCTAAGAGACTAGCTAGCTAGTTCATAGTTAGCTCCAGATTCAGTGAGAGACACTATCTCAAAAAAATCAAGAGGAAAAAAAAATGAGGAAGATACCCAATGCTGACTTCTAGCCTCCATGTACATTTCCCATATGTACATATATATGCCCATCCACAAATATACATATCCCACCCACAAATGTACACACACACACACACACACACACACACCAAAGCTTATTATTTTGGACATTAATAACAGGTATAAAGAAGCTGTGTTGAAAAAAAAATGTATGCAGTTACATGTGTTTCAAGTGAAGCTTTGCTTATCTATAAATTCAGCATTAAGGCAGCTGGAATTCAATATTGCACATAAGATTTTAATAGGAACTTCGTATATTTAGCATTTATCTTCAAAGATGAAAAGTTTTGAGATGCACATCATTGAAGGAAGATGAGAAAATGAGAACATAAAAGGCCAGAAACATGGAATTCAAAGATGAAAAACAGAACACACACACACACACACACACACACACACACACACACACACACGCACACACACACAACAAAGAAAGAAAATAAAATGAATAAAAGGAAAGAAACATACTGTTGGAATACTTAGAAACAATGGATTCACATAGACAAATACTTTCCTCAAAATAAAAGCATTTTGAATACATTATTACCAAAAGAAGGGCAAGCCTAGATAATCAGGTTGTACATTTAACACACCAGTAAATAGAACATTTTATTTTCAGTGATAAAGATCTTCAAGAACATTGTTAGTCATTATTTCCAATGAGCAACTGTGTTCTCAAGGGCACTGAGTATAATGAAGTGAATCTAACAATAAGCTTGCTTTTGAAAACTGAGGCTTTTTGGTTATAAGAATAAATTGGAAGGGACTCTCCTCTACTGTTGGCAGAAACTCAAGCACTCAAGCTATTTGTTGAGGAAGCACTGGAAAGCTATGGTCAGACAATGAGTTAGCTAGCTGTGTATACTGAAGTGGTGGTCCTCAGTACAATGAGAAGATGCAATAGCATCAGTATCAACACCATCATCATCATCATCAGCAGCAGCAGCAGCAGCAGCAGCAGCAGCAACAGCAGAAAAGCAGCAGTGATATCATCAATACATCAGCAACAACAGCAGCAGTACCCTCAACACCATCATCATCATTATCAACAGCAGTAGAAGTAGCATCAACATCAACATCATCATAATCAACAGCAGAAGTAGCATCACCATCAGCAGCACAGAAAGGATATCAGAAATGTGAATTCTCTGGTTCTATGCAAGACCTGTGGGGAATCAGAATCTGAGGGTGGGCCCTTATAATCTGTGTTATCATAAGCCACTGAGATGTTAAGCTAAAGCTTCAGTCTTAGTGGATAGCAGTTACTAACAAGCTGGCCAGATTCCAGACATTGAAAGAACATATAGTGTGCCTTTTCAAACTCATTAATCAACATACTTGATGACCCAAAGCAACGGGCTTCCCTCTGAAACATGCTACAGAAAACAGAACTGTGCTTCCCCCATCTCTCCTGTGCTGTTTCCCAAGCACTCCAGGCAGGACGGGGCTCAGCTTAATCATTTTTGTTCTTGCAGTTCTATGCACAGCACCTAGTAATTGAGATGTTTGTTAAAATGAAATGAAATGAAGGTCAAGAATAAACAGAGGGGGGCATGATTTATTGTGCCAAAGTCAAGTTACTACTTTAGGGTGGAATTGAAACAAATGTGGTAAGAGAGGACCTGTACCCATAGGGACCAGACAAACCGCAGAGAGAAGAAATAACAGGGAGTGACTTGGATAGTGTCAGGGAAAGATTGTGTGAATCGCTACATCCAAATCTGGACTTTTCTTTGACTTGTCTTAAGTCAAATCACTTATCACCTATGTCCTAGTGATGAAGCAGGTATTTTCAGGTTGTATTTCTAATTGTGAGGTTGGATTTCTACTGAGCAACCAGCCCTGTGCTTAGAGTTGGCTGAATGGGGCACTGCTTCAAAGAGATTCAGAACGTTTTCTCAACCTTAGCATTGGCGTTATCTGAGGCCAAATGACCCAAGTTGTTGAGGACTGTCCTGTGATATTTTTTCCCTTGCACTCCTGCCTTTGGCTCATACTCAAGAGGCCAGTATGTTCTCAAACTTCTAGTAGGAACAAACAAAAATGTCTTCAGACTTTGCCAAGTGTCCTTCAAGGGACATTTCCTGCAGTTGAGAATTGCTGAACCAATGTAAGATGAAGGTAGGGATGTCAGAATTCTTTCATATGCCATGATAATGCCATAGGGCTGGCAGGAACACAGCAGGAGTGGGGCTCACGGAATGGATTTAGGGAGAGCTAGAGGGAAATTCAGGGGGCTTTAGGGAGACAGTGAGACACAGCTAGATCTTGGTGCCTGAGCAGCAGGTAACTGGAGGGCAAACTGAAGGCCATGAAGGTGAGGAGGAAGGACAGAGGGAGAATGAGGTCTAGGGAATTAATGACCTATTTCAGGCTAAGGACAGGGATGAGAAAATGCAGAGGTCTGAAACAGCATAGTATAACAAAGACACTTAAGGCAGGGAAGGGCGGTCAGTTTTGAAGCATAAATCTAGAATGGTTTTAGCAGGCTCAAGCAGGAACCACCAGTCAGAGACCACATTCTTCACAGCCCAAGGCCAGGCTTCTATTACTGTCGACTGTGAGGTTGTCGTCATCCATTCCTCCTTTCTTGGGGTCACTGAATACCCCCACTGTCCTCGATCCTGATGATTTGTAGACTTCTTCACTGGTTGTAGAAACTAGTGGAGACTTTGCAAAACATCAGACATCTTTCTCTCGAGGTTTGGTGCATCAGTACTTAAAAAGAAGCATAGAGCTTGAACATATGGGAGGGGGCCTCAGCAATGTATTTAGTCTGAAATCATTCAACAAACACCAAAAGAGAGAGAGAAAAAGAAAGAGAAGAGAAAACAAGCAAGCAGTTTTAAGGGTAAATATTGTCATCATTCTGTCTGACCTGAGTGTCTGTTTAATGTTTAGCTTAGTTCCTGGATAGGTAGGAGGAGTTTAGCCAGTGTTTACTGGATCTCTATGCTTACCTTGTTAGTAATGGTAACAACACTTCAGTAGGACATAGCAATCCACCATAAACTGCCTAAGGAGGTGATCTCATATGATCATTACAGCAACAAGAGCTGAAAAAGGAATTATCTGGAGCCTATTATGTTATATCTTACCCTTAACCCATTATTCTCACAACCTTCCTTCCTGTCCCTCTCATGAAAGAAAATTGATAACAAAATTATTTTCTATCTCAGGTATTTATTTTTACTGTAGGTGAAATTCAAAAAAAATTTTTTTAGGTGATAGAAATTATGATTATTATATTTTCAGTTTTTTAATCCTACAACTACAAACCAAGAATGGAAGGAATGGCTGTCCAGGTCCAAGCTCTTGATTTTGCAAGTAAGGAAACATGACCACCTGGCTGTTTAGTGCAGAGCCAAGGTCAAACCTAGGACGCTCCATTCATGCACTGTTGTGATCACATAAAGACTTACTATTTAATGTTTATGCCTGTTAATTTCGGGTCCCTAAGCAGACAACCATCTCTCTTCATAGCCAGGGCCTGAACTGTGGTGCATTCTCTCCTCTAGCTTGTCTTCTGCAGAAAGATGTGCCAGTTGATGGCTGACTTCAAGAGCATAAGAACTAGCACAGTCAAACAAAACAGCATGTGTGCCTCCTATTCTCCCCAGCCCTGCTTGACAATACCCTCCAGGTGTCCAAATATAATACCTTCTCTTCTTTTCCCCCCACAAAGAGGAAACAAGGTCCTAAGAGGTTAATTTTTACATGGGATTTTGTTAGCCAACTCAACATCTGTTTGCATCTTAAAAAATGAGTCAGATCTATTCCTTATAAGTAGGGCAGGAGGGCAGCTGGAATTTCCCAGCTCACTCTGTGTCACTGTTTCCTGACTCTGCTGCTCTTTGTCCTCCCAGGCATATTTTATTGGCAAAAAAAGAAACAAACACTGTACTACCCTAGGGCAGCTGGCTGCACTGACTCATGCTTCTTATGTTTGTGTTGGGAAAGCTGCGGGCAATGCAAGGAAGGGCCTTGCTTTAATCACAGTGTGAATAACTAAATGTCTTCTGAAACTTCGTTACTCAATATCCCACCCAGAAGGAACTCAGATGCTATCCAGCCAATCAAAGGCCATCTGCCATCTATATTCATCGCTTGTCACTGATGACAAGGCCCAGTGGGTGGATTATCACCAGAAGGAGGAAAAACACACAAACAAAAAACACCCAAATTGACCAACTGACCAGACAAACAAACAACAACAAAAAAGCCCCCTTCCTCACATGTGAAATAAATCCACAACCAAAGACCGGTGTGAATGAGCTGAGCATCCATTGGCTTGTCCTAAAACTTGAAAATACTGTGCACTCACTCAGTTTGGAGTAGGTGTGTGTGTGTGTGTGTGTGTGTGTGTGTGTGTGTGTGTGAGAGAGAGAGAGAGAGAGAGAGAGAGAGAGAGAGAGAGAGAGAGAGAGAGAGAGCTCTCCAAGATGACAACAATGAACATAGGAAGAAGGGGAAGACAGGATCATTTGGAGATCTGATGAATTCTCCTGACTAGGTTTCTTATTTTAGGACTAAAATGAACACACTTCCTTGTCCAGCTTCTATTGTTTCATTTAGTATGCAACTTGTATTATGCAATGGCTTTGTTTTGAGGATATCCAATACATCTTATTGATTCTCTCGTTGTCTATGACAAGTGGGGTGGGATTGGGCAAAAATAAAAACTCAGTGGTACAATTACACTAACTCTTCATTTTCAGACTGAAGATGCTACTGAATTATGCAAGCTGTTTTTCAAAACTTCATCTGTGAGAGGAAAATTAGAATGTGTGACAGTAAGACTATTTCTTAGTTTATTCATTCATTTTTTTTTCTTTCTGTATTCTGACCCAAAGTGCTTTCCCCTCCCTCTTGGTTGCTTTAGAAGAATGTAAATCAGCCTCCCACCCCTGTGAAAAAACCCAAACCAAGCCACAATAAAAACAAGACCAAAGAACAGAACAATAACAAAACAATAACTCTCAGATAATAAGCCTGTGTCTAGTTAAGCCAGCAGAGGCCCTGCGTGGGCAGGCACAGGTGCCCAAGGATGTTGTGGGTGAGGGGACCTCTTCTTCCTGCTCATGTCCTGCCAGTGTTAATTTAGGCTTGGGTGACAAGTATGGTGTGGTCAGCTCAACATACAAGTCCATCCTTGTGCCCATCCGGCAAATGGCCAGCACAGACCACGGGAGAAGCTGATTCAGGACTTGAAATTGTCGCCTTCTAGTGTTGGTAGAATCTGAAGTCCTGCCCAAATCGTGTTTGAAGTGGGGTTCCTTAAGCACTAGATGAGCAGGGTTCTCACTGGAAATCTTCCCTTGACCCCTATCTGGCATTGCTCTTGAGAGCTGGGGTGCAACAGAGGTTCCTACTGAAGTGTCCCAAGTCAGGGTCCAGGAGAAGATGCTCTGGTTCCTTAGATATTTGGGTTCTACTCCTTAAAAAAAAAAAAGGACCTCAAAACTTGTTTAAGATGAAACTTTCTGGATTCTATCTCCAGACACTACCCTGTAGCAGCCCTGTGGTGGGACCCAGGCATCCACCCTGAAACCACAGGTTGATATTCTGGCATTTCCTGGTTTGGCTTCGATCCTTTCATCCTTACCCATTGGGTTGTTTACCAGCAGGAGAGCCGCTGTCCCCTGCCCTCCCCCATCCCAGTGACTCACTCTGGTGCTGCCTGTTGTGGTGGCCAGTGGCACTCTGGGCATTGATGAGACTGCGTGCTCCCTGAATGCTTGCTGCCTCTAATGTTTGTCTTGTCCTTGACTTCTCATAGGAGAGTTTGTTATTGTCTCAGTTGCCCCTGCTATCAGGTTACAGCAGTGGTGTTTGCATCACAGGATACTCCTGAGTATTTTCCTGCTCTTTCTACTATACTCAGGCTCTCTTGCTACCTGATGGGGGCACTGTGGCCTCCAAACAGGGCCTTGTGACCCCAACACCCCCAGATGATTCTTTTCCTTGTTTCCTGAGTCATGAGAAGGAAGTGTCATCCTTCAGTACTCATGTTTTCTTCTGCTTCTTGCTCCAACACAACTCAGGGCAGTTCTTTTCAATGACTAAATTCTGGATCTACCCTCAGATTCATGTGTTGAAATCCAAGCTCCACAGGGGTGTGTTAACAGAACCTATGGAAGGCAGTTAGGTTTGGAGGGTGGAGCCCACGTTAATGGAATCAATGTCCTTATAATCAAGGCCCCACTTACAAAGACCCAGGGAAGAGAGACAAGGATTTACCTATGACAAAGCAAGCCTTCTGGAGACATCAGTTGGCTAAAACCTCTATGATAAACACCCTCCAGAACTAAGAAACAAGATTCTGTTTTTTTGCAAGCTACCTCGTGTTTGATCTTTTATTAGACAGACACCTTATTCTTCTGATGATTCCGCATATGAGGGCCTATGACTCAGCTCTCTACCACTGACATCATCTATTGACCCACTTTTCTGGGTTTCTGGGTTTTGTGGGGGCTGTTGCAGTTTGAATGTCAAGTGCCCTTGGTCACCAGCTGGAGGTGCTGTTTTGGAAGATTTAGGAATCCCTAGAAGCGGGAACCCCAGGAAGTAGGTCACTGGGTGTGAGCCTTGATCTGACGGATTATTGTGTTTTGTTTTTTAGTTGCTCAGTGCCACTACCTGTCTGCCTTCTACTTCCTAAATACTTAACTAGAAATGGTAGGATCGGCTGCCTTAGGTTTCAGCTGCTGTAACGTCACTAACGTGGTTGACTGTATCCCCTCAAACTATAAATCAGGATAATCCCCATGTTTAGATTGCTTTTGCCCTGATTAAAGCATTTACCTACAGCAACAAGGAAAATAATGTGTACCCAGACCTATATAATAAGCTTCATCATTTCACATTTACTTCTTAGATTCATCCCTCTCTCACTGCTTTCCTTCCTTCCTTCCTTCCTTCCTTCCTTCCTTCCTTCCTTCCTTCCTTTCTCTCTCTCTCTCTCTCTCTCTCTCTCTCTCTCTCTCTCTCTCTCTCATCAACTCAGGTTAATCTGAACTCATAATCTTCCTGTTTCTTTCTTCTAAGTGCTAGGATTATTTTTCTTACAAAATTGGACAACTGATTTGCAACAATCAATCATTCTTCATAGTTTTGTGAACTAGCAAAGGACTAGTAAGGCGTGTGAAGACAGGAAAAGGCTAATATTATACTGTTGTATACCTATTTTAGAATATGTTAAAGGTAAGTCCCAGCCCCACATCTGGTGGTCCATCCTCATAATCCCAGCATCAAGGAGGCTCAGACAGAAGGACTTCAATTTGGAGGCCAGTCTGGGTTATAAAGCAAAGGCCAAGGCCCAAAATAGGACCAATAAATTAAGGTCTTAGAACATCAGACATTTAGAAGACATTTAACTATTATCGTGATTTGTACTCATTCCCTAGCAGTGCATGTTATCAAAGGTCTGGGCCTCAGCCCAGTGTGCCATCAAGAGCAGGTAGGAATGTTAAGGGGTAGGACCTTGTGGGAGGTTTTCAGGTCACTAGGATGTGTCCTTAAAGGGGACAGTATACTTTCCCCTATCTCTTCCTCTCTACCATCCCAGCCATGAGATAGAGTTTGCTTTACCATACACTTTTCTGCCATTATAAACTGCCTGTCCCAGGGCTGAGAGCAAAGGTAATGTGTAACCATATACTCAAATCTACAAAACCATGAGTCAAAACTAAACCTTTCTTCTTTAAAGTTAATTATATCAAGTATTTTTTTTTTTTTTCCAGTAACCCTATTGATTAGGAGGCAGAGGCAGAGGCAGAGGCAGAAGGATTATGAGTTCAAAGCTAGCATGGGCTACATTTCAAGAACCTATCTCAAAATAAATAAAACTAAACAAATAAAAAGGAAGCAACAAAGAACCTGTGCACAGAAAACACTGTCTATGTATGTGTATTTATGTGCAAGTGTACTGGAAATGTGTATTTATATGTGTGTGCACGTGTGCATGAGTTAAGACTTAACACTTAACCTGTTGTAAAATACTACCTTCAGAAGCCTATTGAGCTTTCTTCTTTGGTGAATTTTCTTATATTTTGCTGTTACCCTGTTCATTCAGTGGCAGTCACTGTCTCTAGGAATAGGCAATAGAGAAGCACCAAAATAAATAATAAAATATTCACCTTTTGAATACTAGATTCATTGGCCTGTATATAAGAGAGAGAATTTAGAAAAAAACATATAAACAAATTTCTCCCACCAGCAACTGGATGAAAATTTTGATCAGGATGGGGAGAGGCGGAAAACGTGGATCCTTGACATGGATTCTGTCTGGGTTATGACAGGGGAAGAGAAAAGCCCTACTCTCCCTGCCACTGGTGGGCAGTAAAGGTGAGAAAGACCCAGAAAACTCACATTCTGTGAATAAAGCAGAATCCATAATTTCTTCAGAACCACTGTGAAATGGAGATAAAGGAAGCTGTTGTGGTGTCTCTGGACAGATGTTCAGACAGGGTCCTGTGGGATGTCTCCACACCCAGGAACATGTGATAGCAGAATCCATGGAGTCTGCTTAAGGGGATAAAACTCACTACAGCATGGGAGATTTATTGTAGGGTCCTGGAAAGCTGAGCTATGGATCCATTCTGTTCTTCCTCCTGGACTGTCTCAGCATCCGAAAACCATGAGGGGAGAGAGAGTGATGCCTACCTGCATCCCAGCTCTTAAGGGTCTAAAAGGCCACACCCCATAACAGCTACCCACTACAGCAGAATATTTTTTGGGTTGAGAATTTAGTTATCTTGCTTTGGGAAATGAATTGTACAGTGGGGATTGTTGAGCTTTTGCGGACTAATACCTGAAAATCAAATAGGGTGGCCGCCAGGACAGTGGTTGCCTACATCTATGTTCCTTCCTTGATTTTAAAGGAACTTTTTTTTCTGTATTATATTTATGAAACACAACCTGATGATAAAAAGGCAGTATTTCCTCATTCCAAAATAATGCCCAACTATTATCTGATTACTAATGCCCCATCCCATTACCTACTTTTTCCTTCAATGTCAATGAAAATTATGCAAGAAATTCTCCGTGTACTTTCTATGTGTGTTCTATTTTCTCTTGTAGTTCTCATTTTCTATCTTCGTGTTTCAGTGTAGACTATTCCTTGTGGCCCACTTCCCTGTTCATGTGTGATTTGTTTTCCTGCAATGTCTAGTACATTGTTACATTTGTTTATTGAGCTCTTAATTTATTTTTTATGTTATTGTTTTCTGCCAGATTCTTCTTTTTCTACATCCTGGAGATTGAATTGAGGGTCTCACACATGTACGGTAAGTATTCCATTACGGATCTAAAAGCCTGCGCTAGGAATTTGAAGCTTGACTTTCATCTCCTTAAATTCAGCAGGCACAGCCTTTTTGCATCTTTATCGAACAATCTGGTATCTGGAGTCCCTGGAGTCTCTTGTTGTTTGTGGTTTATATTGCTGACATCTCATTTCCTCTCATGCCCTGCTACAGGACAGAATGGGCTATGTGTTTGCCCTGTACAAAAAATAATTTTTCAAGCACACAACATGCACATTATTTGAAGGAGAATGCCTGCTTGCCCACCAAAGCCCTTTTCAGTTACCTTAGCTAAGTGCCTGGGGATTCAGGATGACATTAATCCAAGGTCATTTGATATTTTCCAGGGCACTCAGCATATTTTATAAACCTTACTTCTTACTGTTACATCTAGGATGAAACGTGAAGGCTGTTTACTCAGTCCCTGCTTTGCCTGGCTCCAGGGGCTAATATTTGTCCTCTTAGCTCTCTATAAGCACCAAAAGTACGACTCAGCATCTTGATCAACTCTATTTGGCCATACATTCCTCTCAAAGGGGACCAAGTGTCAAGCTTCGCCTCTGGATTCCTGGCATGTCTGTATCAGACTGGCTACCCATCAGGCCCCTTTGAGCACTTTGATGCTTCCAAGATTTTAATCTGAAATTTTCATGCAGCTTTCTTAGCCATCTATTGTGATAGATTTGCTTCACATTATTTAGTTTGTCTGAGCAGATGCAGAAGTCTGGATGAAAGTGCTTTTCCAGGTTTAGAATCAAGTTATCTTGAGAGTCTGACCCTGTAGTAGAATTGATGAGGTAAGAGAAAACGGACATTTATAAGCCTTGTGACTTTTGGATCACAGACTGCAATGAGATTTCAGGAAGAATGGGATCATTTATTTTAACTTCCTTGGTGGTCTCAAATTAATCTTCAGAAAGACAAAATGTAATGGAATCTGTGAAAGCTTGCCAATGAGACATTTTCTGAACACTTGAGGAATACCTAAGGGGAAAAAAGGTAAAAAGCAAGATACATTTACTGTGCTTTAATTCCTAAAAGGGAGCCAGCCAGCCTACCAAGACAAGCTTTAACTGAGTGGAGTAGGGTTTTGCTCTTATGACAGATGGGCTTGCCTCCTTCTGCCATACAACATCTTAGGGTACAGGTGGGCTAGAGGTCTGGTGAGAAAGGGTATCTGCTTTGTAGAAAGAAGCCTCATTCCTCAGTAAGACCCAGCTCTTCACTGTGTGGGGAGATGTTCATGATGCGGCTGCTGAGACCTGTTTAACTGCCTCCTCTTTTCTTGCTTTGCTTGTAGGAATTCAAACACCTTGCTGTGGAGTGAACACATTATGAGACCCTTGTAAGTCATAATGCTTGCACTGAGAAAGGCTTGGGAGATCTGGAAAAGCCCAAGGTGGGATAAAGATTTATAATCTTCAATGAGTGAGTCATGAAAAAAAAAAAAAAAAGCTCATTATTGAGTTTTTCATCTCAGCTCCTCGTGCCTCAGGTGTATCTACGCTCTGTTCATCTGATCTTTGAACATTATCCCAATTTTTAGACATGGGTAGTCGATTTATGAGTCGAGCAGAAAAGAATGCCAGTGGAGTGTGTTACATGAGTTATGTGGGATCCTGCTTTGAGCTATATTTATCATGGATAGAAGAGTGTTTTCAGGGAAACTGTGAGTCTACCTAAAATTACAGAGCTTACCTCCGCTCTTAGGGACTTGTCTCTCCAGACGATGGCTGAGGTACAAAAGTACCCTGTGTTTAGATTCTACACTACTTAGCCCCGTGGAAGAAATGCTCACAGTTCTGTTGGTAGCCGTTCTTGCAGGTCGGGAATCTCCCGGAAAATACACACCCTTCATTATCTTAACACCTTCCTGCACACTCTTGATGCAGGGTCACTTGGCTTCTTGCCTTTAGTTGTATTTATAGTGAATCACTTGATTCTTTCCTTCCCCCCTCCAACTCAGCCTGTAAACACCAGAAAGGCAAGGATACTCAGGGTCCAATTTTGTCGTCTCAATCCACAACTTTTAATGGTTTCATGTTACCTGAAAGATTGATTGATTGATTGATTGATTGATTGATGGATTGCATTTCAACAACTTTATTGAAAGGAATATTCCTTAGTCAAAACATAATGGTAGTTGGTTGGTTTACTTCAGTCCACTCAAAATCAACATTGTTTTCAAATGAAAGCCTTCAGAAAAAACTGGAGTTACCCATGAAACATGCTGGGTGGACTCAGGCTGCACAGTGCACTGAGGAGCAGCCTACAGTTTAACAGTGGAGATGATACATTCAAGGCCAGCATTGAGAATCTGAACACAACCTTGGTGGTCTTATGGAGTGCCTCCTTACTTCCCTTAAGACACAGTAGAAGTTTTACAAATTATTCTCTTTCTTTTAAAACAAAATACATTAGAAGCAGAGGCAGTTTTATAAAAACTGTCTGTGGTTAAAAAAAAATTTCTGGAGCACTTTATCAAGACTGAACTAACTAAGTTCAGTGCAATAAACACATTTTCAGAGTGATCATTCATCCAGTTATTAATACAGTAGAAACAAATTTTTTCAAATGGACTAGATTGAGCAGCTATTCTCTCAGTGTTGGGAAAACTGATTCCAGGTTTGGTAGAGCTATGCTTAGATTTGAATTCACCCACAAAACATTCAAATCAAGGCTAACGACGTAAATGTGAAATAAAACTGTGAACCTTCATTTTAACATTGATCTAATTCCCTAGACTGGATCGATATATACTTAGGTGGTATTGAAAATGGTAAACTACTTAATTTACATCTCAAAATTTAAATTACGAGGTTTACATCAAAACCAACATTCCACAAATGCACTTTTAAGGTATTATAAAGGGGTAATTTAAGCAGTAAATGGTTTCTCGGCACCCATAACCCAGTAATAGCTAATTTAGAGGTGGAATTTTTATTGCTATATGAGAATTACATATAAACTTGTGGGTGTTTTATATAAAGCAGTTCTCACAAGTTTTGAAAATTTAATATTTCTTTTAGAGGATAGGTTGTTTGTATCCATAACAAAAGAATAATTGTAGAAAGGTTCATTTTCAGACATTCCTGCTCTTCAGTGTCTAGGAATCTCTCCCACCTGTATGGCTTGCTGTCTTGGTAATTTCTGTTTACGAGGTGTGTCTCATAGTCAAGGAGTGAGGGTTCTTGGTGTGCTCTAAGCATGTCCTGCTGTCTGCATTGTAACATTTTTTTCTTGTATTTTCTCCTAGTGTGATGTCCTTAAGATGCAAAGCCAGAAGCAGCCACGTGATACTTGAAATGGCTTTCAGTGATGAATCTGTTTCTATTTTTATGCTCCTCCCCCTCCAGGTGTTACAGCCATTCCTTAAGTCTGTCCTTGATGTTATCTCTGCTTTGTCCTTGGGAGCTGGAGGTGGCTCTTACACCTGCTTGTCCTTGCAATCTGACTGGCTGGTTTTGCCTATATCATTATTCTCTGGAGCACATACATCATGCTCATCTTGAAGCTCCTGCTTTTGATGGCTAGAAACTACTCACATAAGTGTGTGAAGAACATATGTGTGCTGAGCTATAAACTTAGCATTCCAAAGTGCTGGCCCTGTGAGGCAAATTAAATAACCATGTTGGACCTTCAACTTCTTGTCTGGAAAGCAGAGGTCTGTGGGTATTAACCCTTCACATCACAGCTCTGATACATAAATTAACACCAATGCAGCTTGTTAGTAGTCTCAGTGTGTCTGTTTGGGTTCCATCAAGTCTACTCATCAACTGTTCTTCTTTTTGGTTTTTCGAGACAGGGTTTCTCTGTGTAGCTTTGCACCTTTCCTGGATCTCGCTCTGTAGACCAGGCTGGCCTCGAACTCACAGAGATCCGCCTGCCTCTGCCTCCCTCATCAACTGTTCTTTATGCATCTTTGAAATCTACTAGAACCCACAAAATCATAGCAACTTAATAAGAATTTGTCTGAATAAATTATTGTAATTCTCTTTAGGAGTCTAGAAACCTTTCAGATGGTTCGGGGGCATTTTTGGAAGAGGAAGCGCGATGGATGAAAATCTCATGGTTGATATCATTGTACGACGAGGAGTGAAGGGCCTGGTAGACCTGAAGGCTGGAAGAGCCTTCTTGGCATCACTCCCTGTGCCCTTAGGAAGACTAGAGGACACAGAAGTAGCCTCAAACCCAAGAGAATGCAGAGAGAATGGATGGTGAACAAAACTTGTGTGGAGAGCCAGTCGGATATGGAAGACGCCTGCCTTTTGATCTGGATTTGGATGCATTGAACAAGGCAGCTTTCTTCTGTTGGTCTTAGCTTTTTCCACTATGGAAGATGAAAAAATAAACTAGCTTCTCTCTGGGTTTTCTGTCAGTGAAGACTTTTTTTGTTTTTATAAGTGGAAACGTCACACAACAGCTTCCCTCTGTCTTTCAACTTGTTCTTTGAGGTGACCTTTGAGCTTGAAGATGACAGTTTCTCTTGACAAGTTGCTTTCTATCTTGTCTCACCAATGACATCACTATCCATTACTTGTTTAAGCCAAGAACATGGACTTCCTGATTTCCCCTTTTGCCTGTGTCTTCCATCAGTCAGCCCATCAGCAAATCCTTACAGTTCTCCCTCAGACACATTTCCAAACCAGCCTGCTCTATCCTAGGTCTCTTTGGGTTCTTTCTTTCTGCCATCTGACTTTTCTGAACCACAGTTATCTTCCCCCTGGACTTTCTTACTGGTTTCCACTTTTTCATACTTTCATTTTTCCAAACTATTTTCTTTCTTTCTTTCTTTCTTTCTTTCTTTCTTTCTTTCTTTCTTTCTTTCTTTCTTTCTTTCTTTCTTTTCTTTCTTTCCTCTCTCTCTCTTCCTTCCTTCCTCCTTCCCTCCCTCCCTCCCTCCCCCTTCCTTCCTTCCTTTCCTCCCTCCCTCCCTCCCCCTCCTTCCCCCTTCCTGCCTTCTTTCCTTTTTTTTTTTTTTTAAAGATTTATTTATTTATTATGTATACAGAAGGAGGTGCCAGATCTCATTACAGGTGGTTGTGAGCCACCATGTGGATGCTGGGAATTGAACTCAGGACCTCTGGAAGAGCAGTCAGTGCTCTTAACCTCTGAGCCATCTCTCCAGCCTGCGAACTATTTTTTTTCATTGTACCTGGAATTTATTTTTTCTCCCTCTCCTCTCCTCTCTCTCCTTCCTCCCTTTTCTCTCTTTCTTTGCTTATTTTAATTTCAAGCCAAAGTTTCTCTGCATAGGCCTGGTTGTCCTGGAACTTGTTCTGTAGATGAGGCTGGCCTTGAACTTAGAGATACACCTGCTTCTGCCTCCCGCATGATCGGATTAAAGTTGTGTGCCACCACAGCCCAGCTCAGAATTATCTTTTTTTTTTTTTTTTCTCTTGAGACAGGGTTTCTCTGTGTAGTTTTGGTGCCTGTCCTAAATCTCACTCTGTAGACTAAGCTGGCCTGGAATTCACAGAGCTCCACCTGGCTCTGCCTCCTGAGTGCTGGGATTAAAGGTGTATGCCACCACCGCCCCACCAGAATTATCTTTTAAAAATATGAATATGATTGTGCTACTGTTCTGGTTAAGCTACTTCAGTAGTTTCTTTTTGTGACCAATAAAATAAAATTTTGTAATTTAAATTGAATTTCCCATCACCTCTGTGTCACCATGTAGTCTGGTTCCTGATTCCCTCTTTTCTTCTCTAGGTTAACCATGATAGGCTCCCATTCATACACCAAATGCACCATATGTCTTCATGACTAGTTTGAGGACTAAATTCTGCAATTACATTAATGTGTTTTTGAAAAAGGAGAAAACAGCTTTTTGTACATGCTGGTCTGTTACAACCATATCTAACAATAGATGATCGCTGTTCTCATGACTTTGGGAAAGTGCTCCTTGACCTCATTAAAATTGGTTGTTTTTGAGTAATCAAGTTCAAGAGAGAGTTTAATGAGATTTCCTGACTCTGCAGCCAGAAAATTAAAAGATATTTTTATTAATCTTAATTTTGAAAACTTTCTTTCATACAAAGCAATTGATATAAATATCCAGAAAACCTTTTTCATAAGATGTGTTTGGTGGAATCGTGAGGATCTCATTGCTCTGTAGCATTCAGACAGTGTCAGACGGTGAGGTTTCTGCTTCCTCCTGCTCTAGTGCAGTGGCTATCAAATGCCCTCACACTCAGATCAATTCCACAACGTACCGTAACTAGAAAATTAACCACAACGTCATGTTTGGGGAAATTTTCTGAAATTCTTTTTCTGTAGAATCTCGAAGGGAAAAAAAAATCAATGAGTGATTTAAAAATGCCATTTATTAATTTGTTCATTGCTTTAGGACAATGAACAATCCAGTGCTTGGTGAAAATTATGAGGCACTCAAACCTGTTTTGGCATTTCCTCTGATAACTTTGGATCAGGCTATTTTGTTGATGTTGCAGGTTCAAAATTGCGTCTTTTCTTCTTAAATTTGTTTCTTTACCTTGTGTAAACATTGAGTTTTTTTTTTTTCTCAACATTTTATGTTGCATATGTAGTGGCCTTTCCAAAAGTTCTGTGCCCTAATCTGCAAGGGAAAAGTTTGAAACCCAATATTTCATGTACATCTTTCAAAATTGACTTTGTGTTGGGGGAACATTTTGGTGTGTGCATGTAGCTGATTATCCCTAACTGTGGCTTTTCTTTTGAAAAAAAAAAATTACCACAGGAAAGTGTAATGATATCTTTTTCTATCCCTCCAGCCAGCGCCCAAATAATGATATGGAGACTTCTTATTGATTATGAATGCTCTACCTATAGTTTAGGCTTGTTCCTAACTAGCTCTTATAACTTAAATCAACCCATTTATACTAATCTTCATTCTATCAGGTGGTGTTACCTCTTTTTCCATCTTGCACCTCCTCTTTCCTTTCTGTGTCTCCTGGCATCTCCTGTGCACCTAGATTCCTTCTCCTCTTCCTTTCTTTCCTCAGAAATCCCACCTATACCTCCTGCCTAGCTATTGGCCATTCAGATTTTTATTACATTTTCACACAGTGTTCAAATATCCCACAACAGGAAAGAGAGGCAGCCTCAAAACAAGTAAAATCTACTGGTTTTCCCGGCTGTACATCTTCTTTTGGATAGTGTTGTGCCTCAGACTTTAAACTAATTTTTCAAAACCTGTCTCTACTCTCTATACCTTCTGAGTGAATGTTCAATTGTGCTTGCACTATGTTATGGTTATGTCTATTGTCTGAAGAGTTTTCCATGTGAATCTTTTAAAAAATCATAAAAGAGAGCTGGAGAGCTGGCTCAGCGGTTAAGAGCACTGACTGCGCTTCCAGAGGTCCCTGGTTCAATTCCCAGCACGCACATAGCAGCTCACAACTGTCTAACTCCAGTTCCCTGGGATCCGACATCTTCATGGCAATGCACATAAAATAAAGTTAAATAAATTATTAAAAAAATCATAAAAGAGCAACACATATTTCAAAGCTCAAAAACATTTTATATATGAAAAAACATTTCTTAAAGAGTGACCTCTTCAGAGATTTGCAGAAGAATTTGCTCAAAGTACAAATAATGATTTTGGATTAATTTCTTAGCTTTCATCCAAATGCCACAGTAGACATCAATCATGGTTTCCGCAAAGTCTTTTTCTTTTTTTTATTGTGTCTGGACCATCTCTATCCACTTGACTTCATGTAGTAGTTATATGGAAACATGGAAGAAACTCAAGCACCAATTCTTTCTTCCAAATGCGTTGTCCTTGAGTTCATAATTGAGGTATTAATTGAGCTCATTACATTAGGAATGGATGTTAATATCAGTGTAGTAAGTGTTCCAACATGGACAGTGTGAAGAGAACTCCAATTGTTCATTCCCCATAGACTCAATCTAGAAACAGATGTGTATAGTTCAGTATATCAGTTCATTTGAGCTGTTACAGCAGAATACCACTGAGTATGGACTTCTACAAGTTATTTCTTGTAGTGCTGAAGGTCAGGATGTCCAAGATCAAAGGCAGATAGAGCTCTTTTAGATAGAGCAATCCTTCCTGTAGAAGATGGCCATCTTTGTGTCCTTATTGAGGTAGGGATCTGAGGCATATTATCTCTTTTTCTCTGATTCTACCTTTTCTTGAGAGCAGGTATATGTTTCAGATTTGTCTGGAACTCACTTTATAGCCTAGGCTGTACTCCAACACTTAATTCTCTTGCCTGCCTTCCAAAGTGCTGTGATAACAGGTACATACCTTCACACAACTGGTACATTCCTGCTGAGGAATAATCCTTCTGTACACTGTGAACATGTGTTGCTCTCATTGTTAACAAATTGGCTGATAGGCAGGCAAGATTTTGGGGGCAGAGAGAATGCTGGGAAGAAGAGGGGTGGAATTTGAGGAGTCGCTGGGAGACACAAAGGGAGCAAGACATGCTGGAGGACAGGTAAAGCCACAAGCCACATGGCAATGCATAGATTAATAGAAATGGGTTAATTTAAGCTTTAAGAACTAGTTAATAATAAGCCTGAGCTATTGACCAAGCATTTATAGTTAATATTTAGTCTCTACGTTGGTTATTTGGTAACTGGAGGGAGGGAAAGAAGTCTTCTTAGACATGCCTCTCTTATAAAGGAACTATTCTCCTTGTGAGGACTCTATCTTCATGGCATAATTACTGCCCAAAGGCCTGAGTTGAATATACAGTCCTGCTGAAGATTAGGCTTCCACATATAGATTTTGGAAAATACCATTATTCACTCTGTACCACTGTATCTGCATGTGTTGATACTTGGTTACATATCCTGCTGTCCCACAAATTAATTTCCCTATAGAATAGGGCTTATTGAGGAATAAGTAATAAAATTTGCTAATGGGTGTATCAGTACTTTTTTGTTGGGACCACCAGTGCCCAAGTAATGACACTCAGACTTATTATTAATTATGAAAGCTTAGCCTTTAGCTTAGGCTTGTTTTCAACTAACTCTTATAATTTAAATTAACCCATATTTTTATTAATCTATGTTCTAACATGTAGCATTTACCTTTATCCTATTCTGTGTGTCTGACTTGATCCATGTGTGGCTCATCTCTACTTTCTCCTTCCCAGAGCCCTCTCTGTCCCCAGAAGCCCCACCTAACCTCTTCCTGACTAGCTATTGGCCATTTAGACCTTTAATAAAACAATCAGAAGGTGCCTTGGCAAAGACACATCTTCATGTGTAATCAAATATTCCTCAAAAAACTGGTAAATAATACATATAGTATTAAAACTGAACAGTAGGGCAGGCAGTGGTGGCACTTTAATCCCAGCATTCGGGAGGCAGAGCCAGGTAGATCTCTGTGAGTTTGAGGCCAGCCTGGTCTACGCAGAGAAACCCTGTCTCAAAAAACCAAACCAAACCAAACCAAACCAAACCAAACAAACAAACCCCCAAAAAACAAACAAAAAACCAACCAAACAAACAAACAAAAAAACAAAAAGTGAACAGTAGTTACAGTTATTTTGAATTTAAGTAAATAGCTTTTTTTTTTTTTTTTTTTCTGTGAGCAGTATTTAGCTACTGACATTGTTTGGAATCTCCAGTTCACAGGAAAAATGAAAAGCAGACCATGTGTGGTAAGTTTCATTATGGCTTTCAACATTCCTAGAGACAACACAGTGCTCTAATCTAAGAGCAGCCCTCCTGAGATCACTCTTGCTTGGCTTTAATACCTGTACTGATCCTCATTGTTTAAGCAGAACCCTCAATTCCCTTTATCTCCTGTGGGACAGTTACAACACTTTGCAATTTTGTTTGTTTATTTATGCGGTGTCCCTTTTGTCTCCTAGAGTCTAGTCTGCATTCTTACAAAGAAAATGAACTTCAGCCTTTTGAATACCTAGATTTTCAGTGCTCAGTGCAGCGCCTGGCACATAGTATATAGAAAAGAAATATCTGTGGAATAAACTAATGAAGTGAGATTTTTAGATGAGTTTGTAAGAGCAGCAAACCTCTAGAGACCAGCAATTCAAGTCAGCAATTTGTTTTCCAACTCTGGTTTTATTACTATGAGTGCTTGCAAGGCTAGTTAGTTATACTACTATTAAAGGTCATCATCAAAAATTATATTTCATTAAATAATTTCTGTTTTCTCTCCCTTATACATCTAAC
The DNA here is from genome assembly GCF_903995425.1 of Onychomys torridus. NCBI lineage: Eukaryota > Metazoa > Chordata > Mammalia > Rodentia > Cricetidae > Onychomys > Onychomys torridus. Next base: position 139,526,873 of record NC_050443.1, on the reverse strand, counting down.
CATCTTCCATTTTAAAGGAGACTGGGTGCGCTAGCGTAGTATGGTCACAAGCATGGTTTATCTAAATTTTAAAATAGACATAAAATATTGTGTGTGTGTGTGTGTGTGTGTGTGTATGTGTATGTGTATGTGCATGTGTATTTATACATGTGCACCATGTGCATGAATGTTGCCTTCAAATGTAGAGGAGGGTGTTAGAGCCCTTGGAACTGGAGTTTAGATGGGTGTGAGCTGCCATGTGGATGATGCAAACTGTATCCAGGTCCTCTGAAAGAGTAATAAGTGCTCTTGATTGCTGCACCAACTCTTTAGCCGCATCTGTATTGGGTATTATTAGTAGAGTTAAAATGATGTGAAGCACCCAGGAAGATGTACTCAGATTATATTGAAATATTTTGCCGTTTTATGTAAAGAACTTGAGAAGCCATAGATGCTCCTGAAACCAATCCCCACATTTGTGCAGGATAGTTGTCTAGCCCATTGGACATCTTGATTTCAGACCTGTAGAATCCACAACTCTAGGCAAAATAATTTTTTGTTGTTTTAAGACACCTCATCTGTAGTAATCCATTACAACAGTCCCAGAAACCTAATACAGTTGCCTTGGGTTATCTTCCCAGAGTTTTGACCACATGGATAAACAGAAGCACTAGTCTGTCATAATGTATACCTCTCTCCAGAATGAGGGAATCAAAATTCTAGGGTCCTGATCTGTTGATTGATGCCTTGGCATAGAAGAAGTGAACTCCTGTACATTAACTGTTGCAGAGTTGTGCTGTGAAAAACTTCCACTTACCTTCTGCCTCCCTGGTGCAGGGATTACATAAGCACAATGAGCATGCCTGCTTTTTATGTGGACATGGAGGTGTGAACTCAGATTACCTACTGAACTATCTCTCCAGTTCCCCAACCTCTGAACTTCTTCATGCCGCATGAATGAGGCGTGGGACCAGACACAGTACTGGGCAATTGGAACTATGGCAGGCCACTGTGGATATTCATAGCCCTGCCAGGTGAAACACTGGAGACCTGGAAGAGCAGTGTTTGCAGTAATCATTTGGGATTAACTAACATTTTAATTAAAGAACCAGAGGCTACTTCACAAATTAAGGGATGCCACTTGTAAGACAAACTAACTTCTGTGCTATTTGTCCCACTATATGATAATGGCTTGATGTTAACATATTAGGATGGCTTCTGGTCTATTTAGATGGCTAGTGTATTTGTCATTAAAAAAAAAAATGGGTCACACAGAAAAACTCAGGGGTCTTTATTTTCTATTTACCTATAATGAACATTTATTTTAGAATGCAGTATTAAACACATGTAAACACAATTTTCAGCACTTCATTGAATGTGCTAAGAAACAATTATATGTATTTTGAAATGTAAATAGAAAGTACAAAAATACAAAGAACACTCATGTATGAGTTGCCATGTACTTCCTTCCTTCCTTCCTTCCTTCCTTCCTTCCTTCCTTCCTTTCTTTCTTTTTTTTTGTAGTAGTTTTAACCATTCCAGTATGAAGAAAACTGAATATGACTGTACATATCTCACGTTAGTTGATTCTGAGTGTATTTAAAAACACCTGCTTGTTTAGTAATGCGTTTGTAGGACCTTGGTTCTTCTCTGTCATGGGAATTCTAGAAGGGCAACAAAAGAATAAAGCAAGCATGGAAGGAAGAGAATGCTGAGTTCTACTGTGGTGGTATGATCATATTTCATATGTGTGCTTGCCTGGACTTGTGGTGATGTCTTTTTCTCCCAGCTTGGACATTTTATTTCCCCTGTATTAACAACAAGTAGCCAAGTCAGCAACTAGAAGCTCCCCCCATCTAGTATTTTGTCTTAAAAGTAATTGAATTTCTGTGGTTTTCGACATAGAAGGATTAGAAATCATGTCCCAGGTTCTATATGGATTGGTTTCACTTTATCCATTTTTAGTTTATCCCTTCAACACATTTGTATTGAACACTTCTAGATATTGGTGTACTACTGTGGCCATCTGACAACCAGTTTTTAAACCAAATAAATATAGTGGGCAACACATAAATTTTTGCTCAAGTGGGTAGATTCCTACCCTAGTGGGTTGATTCTTGCAAGACCAGACACGTTCTTAGGGAATAGGTGTTTGTTTGTTACAAGAGAGGTTGTTATAAACCGAGTCTGCCTCTTTGGATTTTCATGAACCCATCTTTTTTTTCCTTCTTTTAACATAAATTGAATCAGCACAAGGTACTCACAAGATGCCACACTTTTGATTTCCCAGCTTCCAAAACTGTGAGCCAAAGTAAACTTTAGTTTCTTTACACAATACTTGGGTGTTTCGTTACAGCAGCTGAAAGTGGGCCAAAGCAGGGAGTCTGGCAGAATTGGTTGGATTTGATGTATGTTTTAAAGGTAGCTGTGACTGGATGCGTAGGTGGGTAGCTCCAGAATATCTAAGGACAAAATAGGAAGATTCCTGGATTTCGGGTGGGAGCAACTGAATTATGGTTAGTGCTATTCACCAAGATAGGTGAAAAATGAAAGGTGAGGATGATTGGGACTGAGTGGGTATTCAAGGAATAGGTTTCATTAGACATTGCAAAAGATAATCTCAGATTATACCTTCTGAAAACAGGGTCCCTAAGAAACACTGACTCTTGTTCCACATGGCCAAATAGTGACAGAAAATACGTTCCACACAGCACGCACACTTGATGTTAGATTCTTTGGCGGCCTCTTTGCAAGCACTAGTCCGTATTCCTTCTACCCCCACAAACACTGACTGATCAGCTACACTGGGTGTTGTCTTTCATTTGGTCTTTAGAGCTTCAGAGTTGTGACTATCTGATGTTAAATTAGCACACATCTTTTACTGGAACCACTTGTGGCAGTTTTCATGTTGCTGTGATAGATACTTGAGAAAAATACTTGAAAGGAGGAAACATTTCCTTTGGCTCTTGCATTCAAGGATTTCAGTGCATGCATGGCTAAGCTCTCTTGCTGTGTGTAAGTGTGAGATTCAACTTCATAGTTGCAGGAGAGTGTATCTGGGTGATGTGATGATAGAATAACAGTTAGTGGATCCTCTTACAAATGCTGCTTCCTTGGGCCCTGCTGGCTTTGGGCTTGACTACTACATGGTGTTATCATGTAAAAGAGCCATGGCTAAATTTTAAAAGTCAAGTATGACTATTAGAGTATTAGTAGCATCTTATAAAATTTGGGGAATGTTATAAAATCTAAATGAGTTATAACCAGATAGACAAAGATTATTAAATCGGGGTCACTAAATGATATCACTTAGTGTATGACTCCACCTGCTTTCACATGTAGCACAACAAAGACAGGACAAGAAGTGGAGAGCAAGTTGACAGTGTTGTGATTTGAATGTGAAATATGTCTCATAGGTTTATTTGTTTGCACACTTTGTCCACAGCTGGTGGTGCTGACTGGGAAGATTGTGAAACCTTTGGAAAGTGGAACTTGCTAGAAGAAGTATGTCATAGGAGATGCACCTGGAGGTTTTATAACTGTGGTGGTTTCAAAGAAAATGGCCCCCAAAGGGAGTGTGGTACTATTAGGAGGTGTGGTCTTGTTGGAGGGGAGTGTGTCAATGTGGAGGCAGTCTTTGAGGTCTCATAGGTGCTTAAGGTATGCCCAATATCACAGTTCACTTCCTGTTGCCTACAAGATGTAAGACTCTCAGCTACTTCTCCAGCACCATGTCTGCCTGCACACTGCCATGTCTCACCATGATGAGAATGAACTAAACCTCTGAACTGTAAGCCACCCCAATTAAATGTTTTCTTTTGTAAGAGTTTCCACGGTCATGGTGTCTCTTCACAGCAACAGAAACCAACCCTAACTAAGACAACAATGCAGCTCCACTTTCTGTTTTCCCTTTGCTTCTGGATTGTAGGTAGAATAGAGCTTTGCTTGCTTCATGTTCCTGCTGACATGCTTTCCCTGTCATGATGGACTATATTGTATCCCTTTGGAACTAGAAGCCAAAGTAAATCCTTTCTCCCTTAAGTTGCTTTTGCATTTTATCACATCAGAGTAAGACAGAACTAAAGGGTTGTGGATATTAGAAAATTTAGCAAATGCTTGGTAGCAATTTCCTAAAAATTGAAACATCTCTTCTTGGAAAACGTTCCTTCAGACAAGAAGTAAGTGAAATTTACTTCCTAAGACTGACTTAGAAAGTAAGTAGACTGACAAGTTTCAGGTAGCTCCTAGAACTTACAAGATTCCTGTGTCTCCTCCCCAGGTTATAGAAGCAGTGGCAAGGCTGGAGAGAAGAGACTCTCCCATCTGCTCAGCTGCCTGCAAGTCATCAAGGGAACTCCAGGAATTCAGCTTTAATTTCCATCCCCCATGCTGGGGGTGGCTTTTTAGTGATGAAGCTACTTTTGAGTCATCTATGATCCTGTGGGTAATTCCAATAAACTCACTAGGTCACAGGGCTCAAGTTGGTCTGGTTGTGTCTTTGGTCTGTCAACCATAGCCCATCTGCTGTGAAGAGACATTTGTTCATGTCTTCCTAGAAAGACTCACACAGCATGAACTATCTTATCTCCACAATAATACACAGATACTATACAAGTGTTCTCTACATGTTTATTAATGAATGAATAGAAAAAAACACCCTACAAACACTTCTGTCAAGAGAATTTAAGATATCTGTAAACACTTCTGGTTGTCATAGCTAGAGGTCAAGTGCTATTGGCATCCAGTAGGTGGAGGCCAGTGATGGTGCCAAGCCCTTCCCAGTACTCAGAACAACCCCATATCAATCAATAAATGGTTCTTTACATGAATATTGAGGGTGAAATACTGTGGCATGGAAGAAATAGGGCAACTGTTAAGACTATTGCTTCTAGATGGATCATGGTGATTGTCTCCTTCCTATTTAAATCTGTTTTCTGTGTTTTCTAAATGTTTACCACCAAGCTCTCATTTTTCCAACCATTAAACAAAAAACACACCTTTCAGAACTGAAAGGTACTTATGAGCAATGCCAAGCAAAAGTCTTCCTGGTTCTAAGTCATGCTTCTCCAGAGAGCCTGCCTTGGGCCTCTCCTGTTGAGTCACAGATTCTGCCTGACTGATACGGGGAACCTCAGAAGACTGCAGCAAACATTCAGGATTTCCACTGAGTCATTTGCCCATGCCTTTGCTGGGCTGGCTGGCTCAAGTCTTCCTGTGTTTATGTCAAAGAGCGCCTGAAGAGGAAAAACAGGCTGTTTGTTTCTCACTGTGTTGAGCTGTCATTGAGCAACCCAGGGCTCTGTGGCTGGTGCTTTTTGTTCTGTGTGGCTCTGTGGATGGGCCAGCATGGAGGGCTTAACTCCTCCCCATCAGGAAGAGTCCCTGAGAGCCAATGATCTTAGGCACTCATTATCCTCAGAGGACACCATCAAGACCCCCACAGAGTAGCAAATGCTCTCTGCACTGTTTCCCTATATGTACATATGTAGTTATCATACAGTTCTTTTCAATAGTTTTCAATTATACAGTGGTCTTTGAGCAATTCAAACGCTGGGAAGTGGAACCATGAATTAAAGTTGCTACACATGTATGCATAGGAAGAAACTTCTTTGAAATGTAACATAGCCAGGAGTAAAACAGAAGCATTTTCACTAAGAATTCAAATTGTTGACATAAAATTACTGACTTGACTGTGGAGTTCCTCCCTCCCTCCCTCCCTCCCTCCCTCCCTCCCTCCTTCCCTCTCTCTCTGAAGACTTGAAAAACCCCAGAACAATTAAACTGAAGGGCAGCACTTCCACAGCCCCGAGAAAAGGCCAGCCACTCTCATTATTTTATCTTAATCCAACCAAAGGCAAGTCATCTCTGCCCCATTCTCACACAACACTGGCACCTCAGTGGTTCAGCTCAGCAGCGAAGCATAACAGTAAAAGTTCATTCAATACTCCAGGAGATGCTGTTTTTGAAATTCCAGGGTCACAGGAAATGGTGACCTGAATTATCTGGATGAACTGTCACAATTGTGCCCCGCTTTGTTCAGATCTGGCAAGGGCTGAAGCTTGCTCATCCAACCAACGGGTGTGGACTCCAAGCCACGCAGCAAAATCAAATTTCAGGCTGGGTGATTCCTCATCCGTTAGCTCTTGCCATTTTCTATTGGAAGCGGGCAGATAGCTTCGTCTCTCTTGTTTCTAATTCATCTTTTGAAAAATTGGCATGATAGTGGTTATCTGATGGTGTACTTGTCAGAATGAGTTATTTTCAAGTACTTTACAAATAAAAAAAATATACAGTAAACTTCAGAGTTGTTGCACCAATCCTAAATGGTATTATAATAAAAACCCGAGACAGCTATTGGGGTAAATGCTGAAAATCAGAGAGACAAAGGAACAAGCCACAGCCACTTCTCACCTCGCCAACTCCACGAATCCTCAGACTGAATGCTCCCGAGTCCCCAGCCCAAAGCGCTTGAGTTCCTGTCTCCTGCCTTCTAGGCCTTTCTCTGCCCAGCCATTTCACTTCCTGTCTCAACCTTGCTAGTGCTGGAAGTAATGGTGGTGTGTGTGTGTGTGTGTGTGTGTGTGTGTGTGTGTGTGTTTCCCAAATATTGGGTTTAAGGGTGTGTGCCACCACTGCCTGGCTCTGTTTCTCTTCTAGACTGGATCAATCTCATGTAGCCCAGTGTGGTCGTGAACTCACAGAGATCCAGATGCATCTCTGCCTCCTGAGTACTAGGATTAATCCATTTTCTATTTTTAAAAGCTACATAATTCCTTTCTTCAACAATTCTTTGGATTACAAGAATTATATGATTAAAAGTGCATTTAAAAAAATTTCTAAGTGGAAGTCCCCACTTCACAATCATAGAGATTCTTATCTGAAAAGCTGAAGGATTAGTAAATTTGCACTGGTTTTCAGTTTAATATCTTACTGAACTCAAAGGAAGACATTCTGATGTATGGAGAGAATCTCACTGATTTTTCTCTTCCATGTGGACTTTGTTTAGACTTCAGCACTCCATTAGTTACTTTTCTTACCACTATGACAAAATGCCTGAGGAGAAGCAGTTTAGGTAAGGAAGGTTAATTCTGGCCTGTATTTTAAGGGGCTGGGATCTATCTTGGTGGGAAAGTCACGGCTGTAAGACTTAGAGGCTGGTGGATCACAACACATCTACAATCTGGAGGCAGAGAGACATTACTTCTGTTCTCAGTTTCCTTTCTCCTTTGGTTTAGTTCGGGACCTAAACCAGGGGACAGTGTCACCCACATTTAAGAGTTGTCTTCTTATCTCAGTTAATCTAATCTAGAAAACCATCACCATGTGCTCAGAAACTTGTCTCCATGGTCTCTAAATCCTGCTCACTTGACAATCAAGATCAACCCTCACAGGCACAAAAATGAAAACTTATATGTTTCCTTCATTTAAAAAATGTAAGTATCAAATTGGGAGGGGGTGGGGAGATATTTACCAATACCCATTTCTCTGTTCTTCTGGATGACCCAAGTTGTTCCCAGGACTCACTTCAGGTAGCTTAGAACTCCAGCTCCAAGAACCAAACACAACCTTCTGGTCTCCTTGGGCACCTGTACATAGCATATACTCACATAGACATATACACATAAATTAAAAGAAAAAATTTTCTAGAAATCCAGCTGGAATAAACCACAAAGTAAGTTATAATTTTATATAAACATAACTTCAGTGTTTTACCAGAAAGTTCATAAGGTCCCTATTTGTTTCTATAAAATATCATCCGTTCAAATGCCGTCTGTAATGGCCTGAATCTATTCTGAGCTTGTTTGGTGCTTGGTGTTTCTCCTGTGGAACCACAGAAGAGAATGATACTGGTCTGGAGTGGAGATTCAGGAAGGAAAGAACAGATGGAGAGAAGGAATTGTTCTAACTCGCATTTGGAATGTCACCAATAGACCCACGTGCTAAAGGATAAGGCCCCTTTATGCTGCTATTTGGAAGTGTTAAGGACTCTGAGGCCTGGTAGATCTTCTGGTTCATTGGAACATGCCCTTGAAGGAGACGTTAGGACTGTGTTCTTCCTTTTTCCTTTCATTTCATCTGGTCCATGCTCCCAGGACACTACAGCTTCATCTGCTCCATGTTTCCAGCTGTGGTGTGCTGCCTCTCCATGGTCCCCAAACAGCTTCTAAAACTGAACAAAATACGCTTTTTTCCCCCTAGAAGTTGATTATCGCAGGTACCTGTTACAATGATGGAAGCCAATGAAGACAGGAACAAACCAGAGGGATGGATTGACAAGAAGTCTGCAAAGCAGCTGTCAAACTTCCGAAAACTGTGGCATCCTAGTGGTTACAGAAAGGGAGTGGGAGACATGGAAACAAAGACATGTGTCATTTATCATAATCTAAGCCACAAGGAATGCTCACAGTATGAGGGTAGTGATCAACAGCTGTGCCAAATGTGATGGACATTAAGAAGTGTCCAGACAGACCTAGCAACAAGGAGGTAGGTCATTGATGCTGGCCATAAAATCAGTTGCAATGTGTTTAGAAGGGTTGACCCACAATGTAGTGTTTTCAGGTTGATTTTAAGAAAGAATCATATTGCCTGAAAAATCTTTCATTTAGTTGCATGATATTTATTCATCTTCAGATGATTATGATAGAAAGGACCACTGGGACAATTGTGTCTTTGAGTAAAAGAAAAAACATTAAAAAATGATTAAAAAATAAACCATGGCCGTGTCTGATGAACACTGCATGTCACTCCTGTGTTTATTTCTAGCTTTCTATAGCTTGTTGTTGAATACAGTAATTATCTCAGTATCCTCAAGAGATGGATGTTAATGCCTTCCATATACAAGTCTCAAACTCAAATGATTAGATGAAACACATGAGTCACAGTTACTGCTGTTCACTTCCTTAAGGGAAAATTATACAGGTACCTCTCTGTTGAAGCAATGCTTGGATGTGCCATGGAGCTCACATATAAGCCATTACCTTATTGAAATTTGGTTAGATAAAGGATAATGCCCTCCTTTGTCCTGAGTTTGCCTTACCTACCTGACCTTTGCTCTTTATCTCTGTGATAGAGGAATTACTGCCATTTTCCTACTGTGAGTGTTAATATCTGCCTGTTTTCTCAAGGATGTGTTGAATGTCTTACTAGATTCTTTCAACTAAATTTGTGAAAAAGTTTTTGAGACAAGTCTCTTATACAACCAAGGCTGGGTTTGAATTTACTATGTTGCCCAGGCTGGCCTGCAATCTTCATTGAGCCTCTTGCTTCAATGTCCTAAGTGCTGGGGGTACAAGTATGGGCCACTGTGTTGGCTTATGAACTCTATTATCCAAGCACACACTGTATTTATTGTTTCCTTTTTCTGCTTCCTTAGATCTCCTTACAGATAGTCATTAGAGATATTTAGATTTGAAATTCCCAGAAAAATCAATGTTTCCCATCCTATATGGAACAATGACAACATAGCAATGCTTCTGGGTAACTGATGACACAGGAAAAGAGAAAATAACTAATCTATTTTTAAGTTTCTCCTCCGCTTCTCTGAAAGGTATGTTAGATCAGTGGTTCTCAAAGTGGTCGAATGACCCTTTCATAGGAGTTGCCTAAGACCATTGGCAAACACAGATATTTACATTATGGTTCATAACAGTAACAAAATTGTAGTTATGAAGTAGCAATGGAAATAATTTTATGGTTTGGGTCACCACAACATGAGGAACTGTATTAAAGGGTTGCAGCATTAGGAAGGTTGAAAATTATTACATTAGATTTTCACAGAAGCATAGGAATCAAACACATGCACAGGAAGCTGTCAGCTTCAGAAGGTCACAGCCATGGTGGAAAAGGCTGATAAAATGAAGTTGGCACTTTAGTTTCAGCATGAGCCAAAACAATAAATATATCAGCAGCATCGACAAATAACACTGGACAACATTTAGTAGAGGTTGACTCCAATCCAAGCAATGATTTCAGCTTACTTCTCAGCAGTGTATGAAGTCAGGCCCACCATATTTTACAGCAGCTGATCTGAAGATCCTCAATATGAAGGTGACTTGAAAACAAACAATAGAGGTAATCAGTTCAGGATGGAATTAAAATTCAGGATGTCCCTGTTTCAAACTCTATTCCCCAATCCTGCCTCAATTGCTTCTCTAGTTTTAGCATACTTTTGAAGCCTGGAATGTTTTGCCAGAATGGGAGATGTTAAATGGCCCCACACACCAACGACAGTTGCAACATGATTATCATCACACACACACACACACACACACACACACACACACACACACACACACACACTATTCTAGTGCTTTAAAACACATCTTGCCAATCTTCTACTCATGTGATTTCCCTGAGCATGGATTCACTCATCCTTTAAGAAGACTGGTATCTAGCCTGACTATTGCCCCTTGAATGGAAAATGAAGTTCTTGTGGGTGGGTTATAATAAAGAGTCCATTTTTGTGGTGTGACCATTGATTTCTGAACGACATCACTCTAAGCTCTTGGGTCTACTAAGCATAGTTGATCCTGTGTTTAGTTACATTATTTGTCAGTTTTCTGACTAACAAAAATCATGGAAACAGTCATGTATAATTTACATAATCTTGATATAATAATTCACATTTAAGTGTTTATTGGTACACTTATGTTCCATGATATGCTGTTTGAGAAACAATCTAATTTTCTGATATTTGAAAGTCTACATAAGGAGAACATGCATGAAAATATTTCAAAATGATGAAAACTAGAGAAAAGCTGGACAATTTAATATGACTCAAAAACCATTCTAAATCATCTCTGTTTTGTCAGGTTTTATATCAGTAGGAATCCAAAAAGAATATAAACTTATCTACTAAAGATTTCTCTAATTATCATACAAATAAGTAATTATTACTAGCTAATTACATTGTATAAAAAACAATTTAAAGACTCCACTAGTTTAAAAAGTCATAATATAATTGCTTAATTGGTAATAATAATTATTAACTGTGGTTGGGAAATATGGAGGGTGACTTATCACCTTACTGAGACAAAATTATTTGTAGACAGATTTTTTTCTTTGGGTTGCCAACTCACAAAAACAGCATGGAGACTTATTAGTTATGAAAGCTTAGCCTGTAGCTTAGGCTTGTCCCACTAGCTCTTGTAACTTAAATTAACCCATTTCTATTCATCTATATGTTGCCTTGCTTTTACCTCTCCTCCTGCATGTTTTGCTTTCTCTCTGCATCTGGCTGGTAACTCCGCCTTTCTTCTTCCCAGAGTTCTCTCTGTCTAGAAGTCCCTGCTATACCTCCTGCTTAGCTATTGGCTGTTTAGCTTTTTATTAAACCAATCACAGTGACACATCTTCCCACAATGTAAAGGAATATTCCACAATAATTATTTTTTATTTATTAATTACTTGTCACAGGTTGGGGATTTAGCTCAGTGGTAGAGCATTTGCCTAGCAAGCACAAGGCTCTGGGTTCAATCCTCAGCTCCAAAAAAAAAAAAAAAAAGAAATGCTCCATGGCAAACCACCCCTATGCCACTGCTTTCCAGGTGGATTGCTAGGGCTTAGTATTAAATACTTGTCACATTGTTGAGACAAAATGCTTGGTCAACATAAGAAAGGAGTTTACTTTGGCTCACAGGTCAAGGGTACCGTCTATCACGGTAGAGAAGATATAATGGCAGGGGTTTGAGGCAGCTGACCACATTGTCCACAGAAAGCAGAGCTGAATGCTAGTCCTCAGTTCATTTTCTGCTTTTTAGGGTCCAAGACCCTAAAAATGGTACCTAGGGATGGTACCACCCACATGTGGCATAGGTCTTCCTACCTCAATTAATCTAATACAGATAATTGCTTACAGATATTCCCAGAGACTTGTCCCTTCAATGATTGTAGGTCCTGTTAAGTTGACAGTCAATATTAACCACCATCAGAAGTCTAATCTTTATCAATTTGACATGCGAATATACGTCTCTATAGGCTCATGCCCATCTCATAATAGAACATGTATTCCATCTAACTTCCAAAGTCTCCATAATCTCTTAAAAATCTCAACACTATTTTCTGGGGCTTGAAACAATTTTTTGACTGTGAGCACCTGTCAAATAAATTTAATATTATGTATTTCCAATTTATACATGCCTCAAAAAGGACTTCCAGTCCCAAAGGAAGGAATGAAAGCATAGCAAGGAATGAGTGGGCCAAAACAAGACTGAACCTAGTAGGTCAAACACCAATGACATGTGGCAGCTTCATGTCCAGCATCTGCATCTTGTAATGGAATCAGCTGGATCCTAAGGGATTTAGGTCACCCCACTCGTCCAGCTTTGCCAGCTGTAGCACACACAGCCTCTTCCTTTGGCTGTCCCTACTGCATGGCTGCAGTTCTTAGTGAACATTTAAAATCTCCAACATCCTTGTTTTCACTACCAACTTAGGTTCACCTTCACAGACAGATTCATGCAAAGGCTGCTCCAGCCCTCCTTGCAGGGATGCTGACACTCCCAAACTCTTCATGGCTTTAGTGGCTCTTTGGAACTATGGTGGCAGATGCCAAAATCCTGTTAATTTTTTTTAAAATGCCTACAGAGCCAGCGTCACAGGACTGACAATGCTAAGTTGTGCCACCAGCTCAGGATGGAGCCTGGCACCTTTAGATTTCAGTTGCACTGGCCTTTGATTGCTGATGGGACACACTTTCCTAGGTGGTTGCTGTTGAGCAGAGAATGGCTTTAGTAGCATCTTCAGCTTGGGCTTCCATATTTCAAATGAATTTGCATTTTCATGAGTCTGTGCTTCTGGTGAGTGAAATATCACCTTCAAGATCCCTTTCCTGTCGTCCTGGTGCTGCCCCCAATTTTCTCTTTGGCGACACTGATCTCTATAACCACCACTGCTTTGGAGCTTGTCTCTTTTGTAGGGTTAAGTTTACTGTCACTCTTCCTTTAAAGAAATCCTTTTTTTCTGCTCCATGTTTGCTCTCTCACTGCTGACCTGGACGGGAACAGTAGGCAGTAGTTGTTCCAGCCCATTGCCTACATTAGCCCATTCCTCCTATATTTGCTGTCACACAAGTTCTCAGGATGTAGGCAGAATGAAGCTAGGTTCTTTGCTAAAATATCACACAGATTTTCTCTATCATAGCTCCTGATACAGTCCTTGTTCCCCTCTGAACACAATGAGCTGGGTATTCACTGTGTTCATTCTTTCTGCAGCCTTATGCTCTAAACTACCCCCAGAACATCTCATTATGTTCTGTTTATCAATGGTCAAGGACTTGTCTGGCCTGTAACAAATCCTTCTAGGTCAAAATCTCAAGAATCACATGGTCAGGTTTAGCACAGCAATAGCCTGACTTATTAGAAGCAGTGTTCTGTATTAAGTTCTTGTCTCTTTGTTGTGAAATGAAAGACATGCTTATTTGTGCTCACAATTTGATGTTGCAACTCATCATGGTAGGGAAGGCATGGTGGTAAGATCATGAAGGAGTTGGTCACATTGAGTGTATAGATATGAAGGAGAGAGTGAAAGAGAGGGGGGGGTAAAGGAGAGAGAGATAAAGGAGAGAGAGAGAGAGAGAGAGAAAGAGAGAGAGAGACAGACAGACAGACAGACAGACTTATGCTTAGCTTGCCTTTTCCTCTTTAGTCTAGCATCACTGCCCATGAGATACTATTCATATTTTGGACAAGTCTTCCAACTTTGATTAATCTAATTAGATAAGCCCTTACAGACTTACAAGTCTAAAGACTCATTTGAGACCCAGGTGAGACATAAGACTCACATGTCTAGAGACTAGCTTCTTCAGTGGTTCTTAACTCTGTCTGGGTAACAACCAGTATTAGCCACCAGAGTGCTCCAACTAAGGTGGTTTTTTTTTTTTAGATTATCAAATAACATATGACTGAACTAAGTCTTTGAGGGTTGTCAGAGAAAATTTATAAATTGTGTTAAAATCTGAGTGCATTTGAATTGTGTCTCAGATTAAGAAGGACATTTCCAGGTAGAAAATGGGGTTTCAAATGTAAGATTTGCAAGCAGGAAGTAAAATATAAATGAAGTCAGGATGTTGAACAGGATGATTTTGGAACAGAATAGTGAGAGTTTGGGGAGGAACAGAACTTGAATACCACGAGGATGGGATGGTTGAACATGAGGGAATGCTGGATAGAGATGGGATTCTGAAATTTCTTACAGGTCAGGTCAGAAGAATGCTGCCTTATTTGGAGATCAGGGAGACACAGGATGGCTATACTACCAGCAGCTTCATATGTTTTCATGTTCCTTTGGATTGTCATAGGAAACATGGAGAAATGGATGAGAGCAGACTTCAAGGGACCAAGAAGTAACAGTGATTGTGGATTTCTTAAGTCGTTCATTTCCTCTCTTTTCTTCTTTAAAGTAGTTAGAGGGTCATTGAGGAAGAGAAGAGGAAAGATGATGAGGGAAAAGAGTAGCTAATGTCTTCAGCAACCCATGATGCTTTTGCTGAAAGGAACGTCAGAGGCAAGGCAAGTCAGAGGAAAGGAGGGAGATATGGGCTCCAATCACACAGCGTTGCAGTGAGAATATGTAATGTCCTCAACAAGCGCATTTCAGTGGAATGCTTGTAGTGGTGCAATCTGGGGAGGGTCTAGAAACTTCAGAGGTGGAACTGAGTTAAAGGAAGTAGATCACTGTGGTGAGTCCTTGGCCATGCATTATCCTGGGATTTTCACTCCCCCCCCCCACTATCCTTCCTTTCCTCTCTCCCAGCCTTTCACACTTTGAGCTGAGCTGCTCCAGTAAGCTTTTCTACCAAGCTTTCCCTTTCATGGTGGGTGAGTCCTCTGAAGCAGTGAGCTAAAATGCTCACTGTAGTTTTCAGTCAGGTATTTTCATCATAGTGATAAAGAAAGAAACTAATGCAGAGATTGGGGTCTGCCTTTGAGATGCTAGTGGACCATCCTGTGCATGTAGTATTTTTTGGCTAGGTGATCACATAAGACCTCATGATAAGACAAATGATATGCGCCAGTTATGGGTAAAGAAGAAACTCCAAGATGCACAAAGAAAACTTCTGTTTTGGCATCTAGAAAACAACCTACCTATACCAGTGCTATGCCGTAATTATGATGGCCAAGGGAAAACATTAAGTTGTGTTCATAAAATTATTGACTACAATCTGGCTCTAATGATAATAGCTCAGAATCATGAAAGAGCAATATTTTAGCCGAAGTGAAAACAAACTTTATCCTGAACACATGTGTTCTTTTGCTTCTCTCATCTGATGTTGCTTGATTTGTATTTTTCCACTTTGAACAGTGGATTCTGCCAAGTGTTTTAAAAAGCCTTTCTCCTTTAGGGGAGAAGAGAAATAGTTTTTCCTCTCCCTTTTGTGTGATAGTTGAGAAGTGAAGATTTAATTGGTGGGGAAAAATACATACACTACAAACCTCAGAATGTTCCCACTGCTGTTAATATTTGATGTGCCTGACAGACAGCCTTAGAAAACAGGGACATGGAATGGGTGGTACCGGAAAAAACATCCAACACAAAACCACACAGTCATTGAAAAGAATTCACATTGGCCTAGACATTTAGGGAAATGTGTCCACGGGGCATGGCTTCTACAGTGAAAGGCCTCCTCTCCCTTAAAAACACATGCTCCAGGCTCACTCCAGTCAACAGAGTGGAAAGTGCATGCATCAGGGATCAGGCAGCTGGCAGTGGCCACAGATTCTGCTACTTTGTGGGACTGGGCAATATGTCCCCCCGTGCGGCTCAGCATCTTCGTTTGCAGAAATGAATGGTTGCATCTGATCCTTCTGGTTTTAGCCAGCACCAAACACAATATGTTTAAAAATAACTACTGGGTCAGCTTCGTTCACATGTGTTTTTACATTCAATATAAATTAGATTAACATTTAAAAAAACTTTGCTCATGAGAAAACTTAAAAATAAAGTAATTTACTGAGTGTCAGGCACCCAGTGAGGATGTTAGAGCCAAGACTTTATTTTGAACACTTTCTGTCATTTGACTAGAAGAACACAAGGTGTAGATGCATCTGAAAAATAAAACACTGCTTATGTGTTCTTATGTAGGCAGAAGCGGAAGGGGAGCAAGATTGTAAAGAATGGAACTAAGTCTTTAGGACCTGATTTCTTAGCACTTAGATTAAACAGTCATTATCCTGAGAGTGGAGAGGTTACAGCTCAGAATCAGGCCTGTTCTCATCCTGTGAAGAATGAAGAAGCATAATTTGGAAGCTGAGAAAAAGAACAAAACACTGACTCTATCATGCAAGGAAGTTGCTCACAAATTATAAGACAGGAAGATGTTTATCTCTTTCCTTGTTTTATAGCCTAAGTATCTCTGAGGATTGGTATTTATTCTTTGCAGGTTCATGCACATATGAAATTATTTCACGAGTGAATGATGGACCTGTTAGTAGAATAATAAATCAAGAGACTTTGACTCACACTACAAGTGAGGTCTTCAAAGGGACCCTGGGGCAACATGCTGCTTTGGCCCTATCTATCCTTCAAAAAGCCCTGGGGAGTTGAATGTCTCAGAGCCAGGGACAAATAATGTGGTGAGGTCAATGGAAGGGGAAGGGAGAGCTCAGATCCTCAGGTGGGGTTGGAGATGGCAGATGGGTGACAAATGTTCAGAGAGCAGTGCCCTGGAGAAAGGGGACCCAACTCAACAATGATGACATATGAAACCAGGAGGAACAAGAAAGGCAGAAGCCCACAGGAGACTGTGCTGTGACAGTTGAACATGCTGGAGCCTCCCAACCTGTGCTACCTAGAAGCACATTTTATGCACAGCTTTAGCCCCACCCCTGAACCTCACTTCTCCTCATGCATCTTAAGCTACAGGTGCGGTTGTAAAACGGCCTCCTCCTGCCACTATTCTCTATCCCATTGCTATTGTGTTAGTCCAAGGCAGCTTTCCCTCTCTTCCTGAGTAGTTGCTGCAGGCTCCTTCCTGAGTTCCCAGCACTATGTGTCCAGTGATTTTCATGTCCTGATGCACTCCGTGTAGAATAGCCAGGGAGATGTTTCTCACATGCAAATCTGATTTTGTTCTACCTCCTTTTAAGTCTCTGTTATTGTTCCCAATGTGAAAATCAAGCTGTCTGGTTTTGGGCAAAAGTCCCATTGTGGTGTGGTTTCTGCTCATGGCTTCTGCCACAAGCCTTACTACAATCTCATATAGGTGATGTCCAGGCTATTTTAGGTCCCAAGTCTTTGCTGCCCTTTTCTTCTCTATTGTGAGGTCTCCTTCCCTACCTCATGGTGACTCCTCTCTAATCTATCTTGCTGGAAAACATCCACGTGTCTTTTAGATTTCAGAGGTATTTTCCTGACTCTTCATTTGAAGTGTTTGGTCTTCAGTATGATCCCCTAGCATGTGGTGTTTAGTCTACAATAGGGCATCACACCTTGAGTAGCCTACATTCTTTCTTTCTCAAGAATCATTATAACATCCTTTCCTAGGATGGGTTAGATACTTGATAGTCAACACAAATGACCTCTTTCATCCCCTTCTAAGGAAAGGAATACACACACTCTGTTCATCAGCTTCCAGTTACTGTGACAAAATGATTGTTGGAATCTGGTTGCACTGTGACAAAATGGCTGTTGGAATCCAGTTGCTCTGTAATGCTGGGATCTGGTTACACTGTGACAAAATGGCTGCTGGAATCTGGTTACACTGTGACAAAATGGCTGCTGGAGTCCAGTTGGAAGGAAGAAAGGTTGATTTTGATTACAGTGGGGGGTTTCAGTCCTTGGTCACTTTTCAGTCCTTGTGATTTTGGGTCTGTGTTGGCACAGTTGGTCATGGTGGGGACATGCTGCAGAAGAAACTTTATTGTTTGGTGGTTAGGAAGTAAGGGCCAAAAAATCCGTGAATGACCAAGGTTCTGATATTTTCCTCAAGGGCACACCACAGCCAGTTAACTTCCTTCCACTAGGCTCCTCCTTCCAAAGGTTACAAATCCCTGTAGCACCACAGTCTGGGGTTGGAGTTTTCATCATATTGGGTTTTGGGAACCATTCAAGATCCAAACTTTAGAAAGCACTACCCACAAAGCAATCTCCAACTAAAGGCAGCTAAAAACTGCACTGTTGTATTGTCTCCTGCAAACATGACACCTCGGCAATCTTTGTTCAGTTCACTTGACTTCAGCTAAAAGGCCAAGAAGCAATATTTATTCCTTCATTTAGGCCTTACCCTTTCTCCAGGGCACTGCTCTCTGAACATTTTACAGGAAACCCCAGCCCCTGATTACTTCACAGATTCTGTTTATGCTTAGACCAAATCTCCATGTCTGTGGCAAGTGAGTATTTAAATTGGTGTGGAAGACTTGTAAGTAGGTATAAGTATGGGAAGGGAAGAAGAGAGTATGTGGCTTCTACTGAGTATTTGTGTGTGTAAATTTCTGGTAGAAAAGAGAGAGAGATGTTTAGGAATTTCCAGATAAAAATGAATTGTCAACTACATTTCCCTAGTACACTGCTTCCTAATTCAACTCTTTTTTAAAAATTAATTAATTAACTGATTAATATGTTTGAGTGTTTTGCACACATGTATGTATGTGCACCACATGTGTGTCTGGTACCCATGGAGTTTAAAAGTGTCACATCTCCTGGGATGGAGTTAGGGATGATTGTGATTCACCAACATGTGGCTGCTGGGAGCCAAGCTTGGGTCTTGTAGAACAGTGGTGTTCTTAGCAACTGACCCTTCTCTGCAGCTCCCTATTCCACCTCTTCTTAAGCTGTTACACTAATATTGCCCTGGAAACAGCTCTAACTTCTTTCCCTATGGAGAAATTGTCCCCCGACAAAGGAAAGGTAGTGGCCCTACTCTAACATAATTTTGCCCTTTCAGCTTTACTAAATTCTCTACTTTCCAACTGGAATGGAAACTGAACTAGAATCCAGTGTTTCATGTGGATTAAAAAAATAATAAGTAAATAAACAAATTAACAGGAGAATTGCTTTTGGCACCCTGTCAGTGTTTCCTTTATTTAAAAACTGCACATTGAGAACTGCATTAGGCATTTCTACCACAAGGGCGGACAGATTATAGGACTTCTTGAAGAACCTCTCACAATCATGAAATAATGGATGATGAACTTTAGTATTCTTGACTATACACTTACATATTTTAGATATAAAAAAATTGTGTTCATTTGCTTATATTTCATTTTCATGCAATCCCAGTCATATCAATGGAGTCTAAAATGGCTTTGAGCTTTCTGGTCCAGTATTGAGGACCATGTATTTGTATGGTTGATATCAGGACTTTCACTTCACAGTTACCCCAATCCACAGATGCTGAAGTTGCCCATATTAAATGGTGTGATATTTACACAATCTGTATGTAGTATCCTACTATATGGTTTTAATCACCTCTAGATTATTTATAGTATTGAATACAATGAAAAGGCTATAAAAATTTCCTATACTGTATTGTCTAGGTGTGACAATGATAAAAAAATGTGTACATGCTCAGTTGATGTGTTTTTCCTCAAAATATTTTTATCCCATGTTCAGTGAATGTTTAGGGTTGTGACAATCACAAAACTTACTTATTTACTCGTTGTATTTCCTCCTACCTCCTTAAAACACACGTAGAGATGCACAAAATGAATTAAGCCTGTAAAGAAAAAGGAAATGTGGGGTGGGGGCATCATCAGCCAATTAGAGAGAAACTATTTAGGAAGTGAAAGATGAGTTGAATAGCAGGGTATAGAACGACCAGATATGGCAAGACAATCCAAGAGAAACAAATTGGCAACCTGATAGAAAATAGATATAACCTGAGAAATCTGTAAGGAAACTGAAAAATAGATAATTAAAGAAACAGCTTATATTTAGTATAGCAAGAAAGAATGGGGAGATAACCAAACCAGTAAAAAGAAAATGGTGCAATGAAGAAAAGCTGGACTCTGAATATGTGTGTTGGGTGTGTTTGTCTGTGTGTACTTTGGTCTGTGTGCATACATATGTGTGTATTAGTGTGTACGTATATTGGGATGTATGGGGTGTGTGTGTGTGTGTGTGTGTGTGTGTGTGTGTGTGTGTAAGTGTAACTTCAGGTGCTTGTTTAAAGAAGCACTGAAAGCAACAGAAAATACAGAACAAAGTCCCAGATACTACAGACAGCTGCAGAGAGCATGTAGGGCTGAAGCTTCATGGAGGGAAGGAGCTCAGGCCCCTGCAGCAGGGGAACAGCTCAGAGAGCTCCACCATTTTGTCTTGCTAAGCTAAGAAACAATGGCACATTCTTTGAGTGTTATTATCTGAAGAAGGCTTTAATATGGCCAAGGCGCTTCAGGTGAAGTGTCGTAAGAATCACTTGATAGCTGGAGTCCAGGGGTTAAGTCCTGAGACAGGATGAAGAAAGAGAGTTTATAATCAGGTGATTGTGTTAAGAGGAAGGCAGGAGTAGAAGTCACAAATGTGATGAATTGTTGGAACTTGGCCAGCCTGTGACCACATTCCTTCGGACAAAATGTAGGATGTGAGCAGATCGCACAGGAATACAGTGTCCCCTTACCCCTTGTCTCTTAGCTCTTTGTACACACAGAAATGGCAGCCTGTGTTGTGTAATTGTGGAACTGGGGCTTGGCTAGTTGTTATCTTCCAAGAACACACCTGTCCTCTCTCCCCCCGGCCCTTTGATGACACCCAGGGGTGGGACTCAGGTTGTTCTTGACTTTTGCAGTAAGAACTAAGTGAGTTTCTTTACAATGTTCTTCATCTCCATCAGCCTGTTTCAACTTTAGATGAGTTGTTATTGCAGAAGAGATCCACAGTCCCAGCAAAGTCCCAAGCATTAGAAAGTTGCAGAAAGCAGAGTTCTAAAACCCTAAAATACTCATGACAATTTGATCTATGGCCTTCCAGATTTGCTTTTTTTTTGTTGGTTTGTTTGTTTTTTGTTTTTTTAATTTAGCCACTTGCTGCATTTGTGGGACTTTAAAAAATGTTTTGTATTTTAATTCATTTCTTATATTTTAAACTTGAAATTCTTTAAATATATAGAAAAATAAGGAAAAATTAAAACTAATACTCACATACTCACCATTTGCAATTAAGAGAAATGAATTCTTCTTAAAACCTCTTTTCACAAAATAAACGCTAAGGCACATCATGTGACTTATTCATACTATCACTTTTTTTCTCCTTTCTTCTTTTCAAATATCCTTCTCTTTCTGCTTCTCTGAGATCTATTCTACCCAGCTCCCCAGAAGCTACTGAGAAGCTGAACATCACTGTCTTGTATCTCATTATATTGGTGGATTCTCTTTTTCTCTCTCAGCAATTCACTTTCTTTAAAAAAGCCATGCTACAATTTTGAGATTTGTTCTACTTTTCCACATAGGTTGAATCTACCCCGTGACACACATTTTTTTTCTCTCTGGTTCACTTAGTTATTACTCATAGTGCCATGGAGTCCTTAAGGGTCTCCCTGTTAAGTGGGCTCTGAGCAGCTTTCATAGACATGGGAAGAATGGGACTGAGGAAGGAGTCCAGCCTTGAGGACACCTGTGACTACCTTCTGAGAAGACATCCCTACACCATGCTGATTCCTTTTATTGTTGTGAGATAATTATTATACTGTGTAAAGATATGTCACTATGACTAGTTTAACACAAAACTAAATAATCAATAGCTAGGCAGGAGATACAGGTGGGACTTCTGGACAGAGAGAGCTCTGGGAAGAGGGAAGGCAGAGTTGCCAGCCAGACATGCAGGAGGTGAGGTAAAAGCCATGAGCCATGTGGCACCACTTAGATTAATAGAAATAGGTTAATATAAGTTATAAGAGCTAGTTAGAGGCATAATTAATAATTAGAAGTCTCCATGTTGTTATTTGGGAGCTGGCTGGCAGGACAGAAAACAGACTCATTACATTTCATGATTAGCAACACTTATTCTTGTTTTAAAACTGTTGTTAAGCTTGTTGGTCATGAAATGATATTTTATTGTTGCTTAAAGAGGCTTTCCCCAGGTTACTAGTGAGGTTGGACATGGACATCTCATCCTCCCTCAACATATATAGCAGCTATTTGGGTTTTTCTCTCTTTTGTAAGCTCTGCTCATGTACTTCAACTACTTTATAGTTGTCTAGTCATAGTTCATCCAACTCTACCATCTCTCAGTCCCAAACATCAGCTGTTGAACATTTTGTCAGTTTTAACATACCTTTGAAGGAAATGAAAAGTTAATTCACAATGAGAGAGGGTGACATGGGCAGATGGGCAGTGTTTGTTGTGAATAGGGATTTTAGGTTGAGACAAGTGGAATGAATATACACCTTTAAAATCTAGCCCCCCCCTGCCCCCATTTCACTGGTTCCTGATGACACTAGCAGGCTACAGCATTTCTATCTACCAAAATGACCCAGGATGAAGAAGACATAAGGGACAGCATTGTTAAGTAAGCCCTGTGCATGAACCTTGGAATAGAATGTACCTCACTTGAAACCAGTAGGAAAACAAGCAGTAACTTCCTGTATAAGGTGACTTAGCCAGAACCAGCAGGTCTTGGTTTTGTCTGTATTATTTATAATGATCCTAAACTACTCTTAGGAAAAAACAAAACAAACAAACAAACAAACCCATGACTAATTACATTGCTTTTTAAGTAGAACTTTTGTTTCTTTGACATTTTAGTGGTATTTATGTCGAGTTATTTCTTTTTAGACATCTCCTTTTCTGTCTCTTTTCCCCCTCCTAGATGAACATCGATTGTGGCCTAGCTCTGCATTCCACTTAAGTGTTCCTTAGAAACAGTGCTTTAGACAAATGGTTGGATCGGCACTGGGGAGAGCTATCAGGAGGTGCTTTGAGCAGGGTCTTCTTCAGTGAAGGTAGTGAAGGGACACAGGGTGGAAATGTGGTGAGCACAGTTCCTCTCCTGCTGTGGCCACATTCCACACAGGTTGTCATCCAAACAGATGCCTACTCAGGAACTGACAGGGCTGGATCATAGATTCAAAGCTTGGTTTCGTTGTGGAGGCTGGACTCCTTTGATTCTCCAGTAGACAATTGGATTTTGTCACAGGCCCTTCCATGGAGGGTTGTACTACCTGCTGACTGTTGGGAGCCAAGATTACAGCAGGGGTCAAGTTAATTGAAAGCAGATAATCATTATTTCCTTGTCGCTTTGTTCTGTTCTACATGAGCTGTGAGAAGTGAGAGAAACCAAATGTGAATGTCCCTTTCAAAAAAGAAAATACATAGCACTGGGAAATGAACCCAAGACCTTGGTAAGCAAGTGCTCCACCACTGAGACATACCCCAACCACAAAATGAATGTTTGGAATTCAACACCTCTAAGAAGCGTTCTCTGAGCACAGACTTATGTGAGCCCCCATAAGCTCCAGTGTGCCTATTTTGACCCATACCATTGAAATTAAACCACATGTTGCAGTGATTCATTTAGACAAACAAAAAGCTTAGCTTTGCAAGAGTCAAGCACACCTGCAGGTTCATTCTCAGACTTAGCACAGTGCCCAAAACCTGATTTCAGTGGCTTGAGTTGGGGGTGGTGAGACTGCTAACTCACCTGTTGTTCATGTCTTTCTCTTTTCTAGACAGTGTCTTCCATCTCCCACCATAAGCTACCATTCAATCCATCCTACAACCTGCACAATAGGAGATAAATAGTAATGTGCCTGTATGCTGGGTTTATTCATATTATTTCATTTTAATTTTTACTCCACAAGAACAGATAAGGTTTAAAGATTGTATATTTTGTCCTTAAACTCTCAGAATTTCTTTGGAACAAGCAAATTGGGAACAACAACAGCATTGTGAGCCTCCCAGAAGGTAAAACCTGTGGGGATTTTCAAGGGCACCTGAAAGAAGACATGCACAGGTGGCCTATCTTTATTGTCCCCAACTTGCTCAGAATGTCATATTAAATGAAATAAAGGAGCCTCATACCACAAGGTGGTGTGTCATAAGAGCCTTTGGGTGACCCTAGGTCATTGCTCTGGTCTCTCTCTGCTTCGATCAGTTATAATCATCATAATCTAGGGCTTGTGACATTTTTTTCCTACTGGAATGACAGAGCTGTGACACATTAGTTTCTGGTTGGTGTCTCTGAGTCAGTCTCTGGGGACTATGATAACTGAGCCTGCACTCATACTTATCTTCCCATCAGCTTGAACAAGGTTCAGAAATACAAGGAGAACTTGTTGAGGGAAGGTACCAATAAGACTGTTTTCAGTGGTAATGTCTATGAAGCAAGGGAGACAGATTTACTTCTTGCAGCCAGATAGGGGCAGAGTCTCAGTTAAGATGTCCAAGCAGGGGCTGAGGTGTGGAGTTCAGAGGGAGAGTGCTTACCTAGCGTGGGCAGGGCTGAGATTTGCTACTAGCACCCTGCTCCCACACCATCCCTCCTTCACCTCACAGCATGTCAAAGGAAGTTGTACGAAGTCACCCCTAGAAAGCAATTCTGACAGAAGCAGCAGGAAGCAACTCCCATTTTCATAGAGCAAGAACTGTGGTCATAGCAACAGTGAACACTTGCATCTGCTGGTGAAGAGCGTGAAAACATTCTTCAACTCTGAGAGGGCCCATGATAGCTCAGATGACCTCAGCCATGCACCAGATACATCATCATCTCTTTTTTCCCCCCACCTCTCCCATTTCTCCTCTTTCATCTGTCATGTTCTACTGTCTTCCTTCCCCTTTCTTTTTTCTTGTTCTCCTCTTTTCTCCTCTTCCATCTTCTCAGACCTTCCCTTTCCTGCTCCATCTTCCTGTCTACTAAATGCTCAGGCCCCCTTGAACAATAAGTAGACTCTTGCTCAACATTAGTCACTGTGCTAAGCACTAGGTGTCAAGATGAATCAGTTACACTTCCCACCCAGCACCAGAATGGCCTGATAGTTTGCCCGATCCTCCTGGCCTCACTTCTGCCCCTGTACTTTCCTCTGCTCCCCAGGCTTCAGGATTCTTTAATATGGACAATTGGGTCTCCCCCCCCCCCAATCTTATTGAAATTATTCTCCAAGAACTTTATGTTATTTTATTTGTCTTTAGGCTGTAATCAAGGGATAAACAATTACTGTACAGTCATTGGTTCAGGTCACACCACAAGGCTGCTACCTCTAACATCTTTTCCAACAAAATCTCTGTTCCTTTTCTCTCCCATGGAAATTTCCGCCAGTTTTCCAGCCCTTTGGCTGTTCACAGCACAGTCATGTTTAGGTTAATTGCTTTGTAATTCTCCAGCCATTCTGGCAGTCAATAGGCAAAGCTGGCACGCCTATTGGAAAGTCACAGTTCTGTAGCCCACTGGAGTGCACCAAAAAAAAAACAAAAACAAAAACAAAAACCAGGAACTCAGATCTCAGGACACTTGTGTTCACATGAGCGATTCGTCAATGAACACGGGCACTGGTAAAGAGGTAAAGACAGTGTGCAAAGCTGCTGTTTCTAGTTGATTTGAAAGAGCTCATCCTATGAAGACCCAAGTTTCTGGGGCGGTGTGATTGAGGTCAGCTAGCTTGCAACAGTGCAACTTCCTGACTAAGCTGTGAGCCAAATATTTTCAGCTTTATGGGAGGTACTAGGTTAACTCTTGCCAAACTGGTTCACCAGGAACAGTGACTAAGTAGTTTCATTTTGTTTTAGTTTTGTATGCAGCATTTGTGCCTGAGCTCAGATGATCTCAGCTGTAAACATGTTTCAAGGGAGAGGAGTATGCACTTGGAAGGAAAAACAAGCGAACCCAGTTATGGCCACGCAGGCATCAGCATTGACAGTGTGGTGTTTGGTTTGGCGGTATATTCTGTCTTTATCTCCTTCCACTGCCCCTTATTGTCCTCCTGTGGATTTGGGGGATGCCATTTTCTTTTCAACACTAGGAACTTCTCTCCACTCTGTACCACATCTAATCCACGTGTCTGTACATGCATGCCCGCTTGCGTGTGAGGATTTCCTGATCTCTTCACAGCAAGGTAGAGAATCCCAGAAGGTAAAAGCAATTGACAAATGAGTGATGTTCTCAGAATTTCTTCCCAGATGGACTCTGAAAGCTGAGCAAACTTTCTTTCAGGCAGGAAACGTTCTAGAGTATGAAGATCTCTGGGTTTGCAGAGCTGCTTTCAATGGTAGATACAGGCAGTGGGGTCAGGCCTAGCCGCAGCAGTGACCCAGCTTGCCTTCAGGCTGTATTTCCTATGTGGAGTTGGAGGGACGCTGTAAGACATTTACGGAAATGGGAATTTCCAATAGAGACACTTCTGAAAATACTAAGTACGTTATGGTTTCCTGGACATACTCAGGAATTACAATCTACGCTGCTGTTCATGTTTACTGTTGAGCCTGGTTTATCCCAAGTCCTTCTCTTGTCTGGAATTCTGAGAAACACAATTTCAGTGGTGCTGGAGGTCTGTGGAAAGAAGCTTGGGGGGGGGATGGGCCTCTCAGAATAGAAACCACCCACCTCCTTTATAGTTCCTGTCCAAACTGGCTGGTTAATGTTCTTCCGGCTTCCATCACCGTAATTGGGCTGGGAAAAGCAGTTTGTATTGGGGACTTTCTGAGGATCTGTGGCTTTTGGAATTTCCCTAGTTCCTCTATTCTTCTTTATTCCTATTCCACTAGAAAAATCACTAAACAACCATTTGATTACTGAGATGAACTATTTCTATAAAGTGAGGGGCTGTGAACATACCTGTATATTTATGTAGGGCTTATATATAAATATAGATTTTAATATATTTGCATGTATAGGCTGTATAAGCCTTTATTCATGTTGGACTCCCCTGTCTTATTGGCAAGCTTTCTCTCATGTCTCCAAACTTCACCACTGCTCCTAATTTAAAATTTAGTCTTTCCGGTTCTCTGCTTCACCCTTGTGTTCTCTACTGTGTAGGACTCCAACGTGGTGATCTCACTTCCAAGTCACCCAGGCTTCAATAGGCCTGATGTCAGAACCACATGGCTCTAACCAAATCCTATAAATGCTGCTCAGACCTTTTACTTAAGAATGGGGCCAGGAATCACATTTATATATAATATTGGGTCCCCAGATGGTGACTGCTCACACAGAATTGGACTCATGGATTGTTCCAGGGCTGTTATCCCCTGGGTCCTACCTCAGTCCTCAGAACAGATGAAAACAGAAGTTCATGCCAGGTCCTACTGTGTCCTGAGTACCATAGGCTTGCTAATTCATTGAATCTTCAAGATTCAATTCAATTCATCTTAATCCAAGGATGAGGATAACAAGACTCGAAAAGCCTAGGTCAAGAAAGAGCACAATGCTGCCTGAGGAGGCTGCGGTCTGTGCACCAGCAGGCCCACTGTGGCTTGTATCTTAGCAGAAAAGCAAAATCTTAGAACATCACAGCCTTACTGAATCAACTTCTTTGGTGATGGACTCCAGAAATATATCGATTATCTAGCTTTGTAAGGGCTCAGAGTTATCCCAAATTACCCAGAGGCCAGGAAGCATGGACACAGCATGCCCTACATTTTCCTACTCTATTGTCTTGCATATTTTTTTATGTGTTTGCTCAGAAGAATTGTCTTCTTTCTTTCCCAGAAACTCTGCTGTCTGCTCACTGCATCATCTTACGCAGACCTTTCTCGTCACTCTTCCTCACAACACCTGACTGAGTGTGGGAAGCCAGGCTGGCTCAGTTTTGCCCTCTCTTCCCCGTGTCTTTTAACTCCTTCACTTTTGCACTTACAACACTAAAACAATGACGCCAAGCTCTTCTAATCCTGGGAGTGGCTGTGTAAGTGTGGCCAATTCCTGCCCACAGTCCTACTTCAAATTTGGATTTCCCCCAAAAGAAATGTGAACGTATAGCAGTCTTGGAAAGTTCTACTTGGCATTAAACAGTGTCTCTTCAAGGTGAGAGGGGAGCAGGATGATTTCTAAGCATGAATCTAGTGATAACATTGCACCTCCTCAAAAAATACAATCTCATTTAGGGTTGGACCATGTCCAAGTCAAATCAGAGATACTCCCATGATGCTCTGCCTTCACTGAGGCTTTTAAGGTGGCATCATTTTCTGCTGACTATTATCTGTCTGCCCTATGTATGCAGAACATCCGGATTGTTCAAGAAAAGTTTGATTACTCCATAAAACAGTTTGATCTTTCTTCAAATATATTTTTTTACACTATTTAGGATGCACTGGGAAAACTGGGTTTCTTCCAGCATCTTCATCAATAATGAATGCATAATGACTAGTAAAATAGAGGCGTCTTAGAGTTCAGAATGTACAAAGCCATCTTGGATGACTGCTACTTCTCTCTCTAATAGAATAAAGGGCCAGAAGGTTGACACAAACAAACTTAGCTTAGGGATCTTTACTTTTCTTTAGTTTTATACAGCTTCCCCAATTGTTTTTCAATGTTCTGCTCACAAGAGTATTTCATGAATAAATATTAGGTTATCCTTAGTCCCGTGTGATTCTTGTGTTTTTCTGCTCAATGACTGGTTCCTGGGATTGTATGCTAACTGGAACTGAGGTTGGCACATTGAGATGCATGGAATCTATTTCTATCTTTTACTTCTTTTTCTAAAGGGATCATCACTAGTGGAGTGCTAGCTGTGTGTACTCTTGGGAGAGCATTGTTCCTGAAAGGAGCATCGTGACCTTGAAGATGCTTGGGTGCAGCCTGCCTTCCAATCTGCTTGACTTCCAAATGTATTCTTGCTGTATTTTGCTTAGCAATTTATTGCCTTCTCATCTCCTGAGTAACAACAGAGAAGTCTATAAATAAACCCAATAATGAGGAGTGACTCAAAAGTCTGGTTATTTTTATTAGTGCACTATTCTAGTGGCACTCACTCCATAATTTTACATTCTCATGCTTTATAACACTGAAAATAAGTCTGCCCCCTTCTCCCTCCCCTTTTGGGTTGTAGAGAGTATTTTGAGATGTTCGGCAGAAAGCAGAATAAGCAAATAGTGCTATCAATTTTCATGTTGAATAACTTTAGAGGGATGGTGGCATTATGTGTTTAATAATAAACACACAAGGATCTGTACATGTTGGCAAACTGTAGGAAACAAAACACATTTAGAAAATGCCCATGTCCTGGCTATACAATTGATTTATGCTTTTCTCCCTACGTGTTTAAAATGAGATTTAAAGCATAGTAAATCTTGGTTTAGATAGGTGGCATGGGTATTTACTGAGGATTTAGTGAACGAATACGAGCAGTCGAAGGCCGTACTACCCTGGATGTGCCAGATCTTGTGTGCTGAGGCTCTGGCCTGGTTAGTGTTTCTGTGGGTGATCACCTGGGACTACCAGGCACTGTAGTTTAGTTAATGTGCAAGAGCAAACCCACTCAGAGTGAGACCAGCTTGACTCCCCTGGAAGGTTGCAGAGGCTGCTGAGCCCATTCTGTTAGGATTCCTCTTTTCCCTCCTGTTGATCTCTGCTTTATATTGTTTATGTGCACATGTGTGTGTGTGTGTGTGTGTGTGTGTGTGTGTGTGTGTGTGTGTGTGTTGTGTAAATTTGGAAAAATTCTTGTTTTAAAATAATAGTTTTTTAATGTTAGATTTTAGGGAAACTCACTTTCCTTAATTTCTGCTTGAATGATGAGGTTCAATGTCTTTTTGACATCCCACTTGTTAGAGCAATAGTAAACTTCAGAAATAGTCAGTTAGGAATTGGGGATCTACAATCTCCCAATTCAAGTCTCCACAAGACAGAAAACATAGATGCTTGTATTTCCACTAAAACCAAACCAACGGTAACAAGAATACACTATTCCCACTTGCTTCTTGGATGCAGTTTGAAGGTGTTCACGAGTTGTCCATATTGGGGACACTCTCATCTGCACTGAAGGCCCTTCACTTTCTCTCACAGGACTCTTTAGCTGCATCCCTGGCATAAGCAAACTATACACTCAAATTTCAACCTAGACAACTGTGTACCTAACATTCCTCATGACAAATCCTGTACAACAGCATTTGTTTTGGGACTAAATGCCAGGAAAATTCTGCTTCCCGTAAAGAATGGCATGTTTTCTCCTTCTGGACAGTAAGAGCCATGTAATTAAACGTATTTTCCTTTGTGTTTTGGCTGCTAGGAAGTTCAGAGTACTAAATTGTAGCTCAAATGCTATGGGTATGTAAAATCCTGTACTCTTTGTATCTGGACACTTCATTTCTTTTTGCTATTAATATTGAGTCGAGACTTTATAAAATATACAATTATTTAAAAATTACAGAAAGTATTTACAGGTTGCTTGAAATTACTCTGGAATATGGTAGAGTACAACATGCCAGTGAGCCAGGTGTTTAGATTTCTGGTGGGTAGTGTTTATGTTCTCAGTTTATTTCATTAGGATACACATCTACTCATGCATTTGCTGTGTGTCAAACAAAGGTGTGCCCTGCAGGTGGTCAGAAGTGTTAGAGTTGAGTTTCTCAAGCAGCTGTGAAGCAGGATGAGGAGAGATGAATAGTGCAGGACCAGATAGAGAAGCCTCTGAGAAGCCCTGCATGCCAGTGGGTACAGGAGAACAGAGAAGCATCAACTCACTGGTTTTAGCCTTGAACAGGGCAAAAAATGGAGAGAGTCACCTGAACCAATGAAACCACAGAACGAAAAGCCCCACTGTGATGAATGCTGTGGTCTTCAGGACATCACCAGCAAATGACCGACTGTCATCAGGCACGAGCCTGAGGAGAAGACCATCTGCAAAGGGTGGAGTAGACCAATGACAGGGGCCAACTGCATTCTTCTGAGGCAGGAAGAGAGCAGGGAATCCAAAAGCATAAGAAAGTCTGCAAGATAGTTTCTCAGGAAAGAAACTGGCCCACTTGAAGGAAAAGTGCAGTAAATCTGGGGATGATAACCATCAGGGGAGTAAGTTAAGAAGGACATTAGTGGTGGCTTGATAGGATCACAGGCTTTTGGTTATTTATTTGTTTGTTTGTTTAGCTTTTTTTTTTTTTTTTTTTTTTTTTTTGAGACAAGGTTTCTCTGTGTAGCTATGGAACTCACCCTGTAGACCAGGCATGCTGGCATGAGCCCAAGCATAACGACAGGTAGTGTGCAGGGATGGGTGTCCAGAGGCAGAAGGAGTCGCTCCACACCTGACCCCTTGCTCGTGTTGACTTTGTGCTTCTGCTAACTGTGCCATGCCCTGAATCTTGTGGCTTTGGGAGGTGTTCTACAGCAACAGGAAGAGCTGCTTGGGCAGAATCTGAGGAGACTCCCACAGCAGCTGCAGGAGTTCCTGCTAATAGGAGCCTTGGGGAGCACTTCATCATCAGTGTGCACTGATGCAAGCAGTGTGGATGGATGGCTTTTTACACAGAAACTTCAATGACTGCTTCTAATTGGTGAAAAGTGTACATTGACTAGCATCCCATGGGCCCACATATTAGAGATTAGGGGTTTTGTGTCACTTGAAAGGGGTCCAGTTTGGTTCAGATCAATCTGAACATTTCCCAGCATCCTCTTAAAGTTTGTCTGACACAAACCACACTGTTTCAGTTTGTATTTCTTTTACCCCCTCTCGTCCATTGACTTGAGGAGCTTTCCAAGATTTCACACAAGATGACCCTTTAAGTCGATATCAAGCAGGAGGCCCTTGACTTCCCAGTCTTACTCAGCGTGGATCTATAGCCCAGACCCCACACCCACCCCAATCTGTGTCATAGTATTTCCCAGACTTGGCACAAACTTTTCTAAATCGCTGCTATTCAGACATGAATAAAAAACTTACTTCCTCTAGGACCTAGAGTCCAGTAAGACTTGCTTTATGAACAGGGTAGGATAGATCTCAGCTGTCACTTATCCTTGTCATTGGAAATTTGTTTTAGTTTGTTGTCTGATACTGTATCAGACTACTTGAGCTTGGGTAATTTAGAAGACAGAGAAACTTACCTCTCAGCTCTGGAAGTCTGTGAGTTCAATATTAAGATGTTGGCATCTAGCTAGGGTCAGTATCATCCCATGGTCTGAAAGGCAAATAAGCATGCTTACACAAGACTGAGTGAATAAGAGGGGTTAGACCTCACTTCTGTGATAAGCTTATGCTCACAAAGATAACATCAGCCTTGTTAATCTAACCACTGCTATGACCCTCAGCTAACACTGTTTCATTATGGGCCAAGTTTTCTTTAATCAATTATTTATTTAATAATAGTGTATAGGTGTTTCCCTGCACATATATATGTGCAGATGTGCATACACGGTGCTCCCAAAGGCCAGAAGGGGATGTTGGGTCTCCTGGAACAAGAATTACAGATGGTCGTAGGCTACCATATGACTGCTGGGAATTTAGCTAGGGTCTTCTCGAAGAGCAGCCAGGGCCTTTAACTGCTGAGCCATCTCTACGACTGCAGGGACCAAGATTTTAATATGAGAAGTTTGCAGTGGTCCTGAACTTCATGCCAACTTTACTGGGAGACTGAGTTCCACCCACCTCACTTGGCTGAGTCACTCATAGAAAACTCAAATTCCAGGTGGGACATGGCACAGACCCTAACATTTTATGTCCTCTTGCAATCTTCAGGGTGATGAGAGTCCAGGTAACTGTGTGACTCCACATGGGAAATAAATCACTACAGAGGTGTGTACATTAGCAACTTTCAAAGTGCGAAAGGGAAGTCATTTCTTCTATTTGGTGGTGGTTGTATCAACTGGAGAAGTCTAGATCAGTGACGATTAACTGTTCTCATCCCCCACTCTCACTAAGGGACGAGGGCACCATTTGGGCATGCTAATGGCATTTGGTGAGTAGAGGTCAGAATGTTACTAAATCCCAAATGTAGGATCACTCCCACAATAAACTTGTCTGATGCAAGATGTCAATGGGGCCGCTATTGGTCGGTCACAAGCTGCGGCAACACATAACTGTAAAGTCTTGCTGGTTCAGCTCTGGAAATGATTATTTTTCTGTTAGTCAGTAAGAAATATCTGAGGTAAATGATCTATGAAGGCAAAAGGTTTATTTTTTTTTTAACCTCATAACTTGGGAGGTTTTAATTCATGGTTATGTAGATCATTGTTTCAATGCCTCTGGTGTTGAGGGAAGGGAGTATAGCATGATGGGGAGGTATGGTACAGTTAATTCCTTACCTCACAGCTCGAGTGTGGAGGAGAGAACGGAGCCAGAGTCCCAACACCCTCTTCAGTGGAATGTCCTGAATGGCCTAACTTCTTTCGTCCAACCCCATCTCTAAAGGGTTTCACCACCTCCCAATAGTTGCCATGGATGGGGGAGTGGCCTTCAATAACACGGGCCTTGAGGGATGTTTAAGATCCAAATGATGGCATTCTTCTTTCTGCTGTATGTCCAGCATGGGTGCAGCACATCTCTGCTCACCATTTGGGAGATTTGGAGAGAGAACACACATTTCCTCACTGTGACAGAGGAAGTGGGATTTGGTAGATCACATACTCTAAAGCTCCATCCCAGAATTAACATATAAATTCTGATGACATTTCATTGCCTGCAATGCATCAGTGAGGGAGGTGATGCTTTGGACTTGTGCTCAGACGGGGTGGGGTGGGGTGGGGGGGTGGGGGATGGGGTGGGGGTGGGGTGGGGGTGGGGGTGGAGTGGGTAGAATGGGAATGGTCGAAAGCTGCCCTAATGACTATTATACTGATTGCAATGCTAATTTTGGCGGTACTGGGAGAACACAAAGGGGCTTCTTTCCCTGTTACTTACTGCCGTAGAAAACTCTGCCTTATACTTAGGGGCTGACGATAACAGCAGTCACTCTGGTCATGGAGCTGGATTTGGATAAGGACTGCTGGGAACTCATCTCTCTACCACATGGCATGAGCTGGGGATGCTCATCCCCAGTGACTTAGCGACAGCAACCAGGATCACTCCACCTTGTTTGGCCATGAATGCTGGCTGTGGACTTGGACCTCTGCCGTGGCTCTCATCTTGACCACCTCCTGGTGGCCTCTGGGTGTGGTTCTTTGGCTTCCTCCCAGAGTGGTGGCTGTTGCCAGGCAGAAAGTAAATGTGGTGACATATTGTGTACCTTAATAAACGTGCCTGAGGATCAGAGGACAGAGCCAGCCACTAGATTAGACATAGAGCTAGGCAGTGGTGGCACATACCTTTAATCCCAGTACTTGAGATCTCGTGCCTTTGCTTGGGAAGCACACATGCCTTTTAATCCCAGGAAGTAATATGTAATATGGCAGGGCAGAGAAAGGTACATAGGTGTGAGAAAACAGGAACTCACTCTCTTTAGGCAGAGGATTTCATAGGGGTAAGAGCTAGTGGCTGGCTTGTTTTCCTTCTCTGATCTGTCAGCTTTCACCCTGATATCTGGCTCTGTGTTTTGTATTAAAAGACCACCTAGGATTTGAACAACAAGTAAATGCTGCCAATTTCTTAAAACACAAGCCTGTATGTGCAGGCACCGAATCATGCTTTCTTCAGGCTCTCTGTGGAGATGTTATAGGTCCCCATGGCGAGGGAAGAGAACAGAGGCCTCATGTTTCAAGGGCAGAAGGGCCTTGGCTTGAAACTGCTTCTCAGGCAGGGGACAAGCTTCCTTTAGTGAGCACTTGGGGAATCAGCTTTCCAGACAACGTGAACAGCATGAGCCAAGACAAGGAACCATCAGAGTCAAATTCAGTTCAGCGTTCCAGCAGGTTCGACCACAGGACTTCTCATTTCTAGGGCTTATTTAAATATTATGACGTTTTGATTCGATAGGTGTATGTGGAGTACATTGTTTTGTGAATGTGAACTGCAGTCTTATTTAATTATCTAAAATTAAAAATGAATAATTCTAATAGGAACAAATTAACTCATTAAAACAATTAAAAACACCATTGACAGCTTTTTTCTGTGAAATATGAGTTTTATAATAATAATCTAGTTTACTGCCATTAAAAATCAATAGGCTAAAATTAATAGAATAAGCCAGGCCTGAAAGCCTACATCTGGTGGTTAGCCTGCAATGCCAGCTACTCAGAATGATGAAGCAGGGCGTTCTTTTTAAGTAGCTTGTCCATTTCAATTTTGTGTGTACATGTGCAAGAGTGTGTGCACGTGAGTGTGCGCATGTGCCCCAGGAGGATTTTGAGTCCATGGCTTGCCTGGACTACAGAGTAAATTCAAGACCAGCCTTGGTAACTTAGTGAGACTCTGGTAAGAGCAGAAGAGCAGAACTGAGGACATAATTCAGTGAGGTAACACTGGTTCAATCTGTGGTAAAAATAAAGGAAGAAAAGAAACACACACACACACACACACACACACACACACACACACAGAGAGAGAGAGAGAGAGAGAGAGAGAGAGAGAGAGAGAGAGAAAGCAAAAACAATGGAATGATTCATTCAGCTTTGAATTCGTTGTACTTTGAACTTTATGATTCAATTTAAACTTCAAAGCAGGCTGGACGTGACCTGAAAGACTTTATCAAGAATCAGATGCCACAGAGCCTGGGCATTAGCGTCAGTGAGCTCTGCCTGTCCTGACTTTGAGAGGGGAATTGCTCCTTGTCGGTGTGTGTGTTCCTGTCTTCCATGCATCAGTCTAGTGGAGCAGCAGCAAGGGCCCAGTACAGGGAACGTCTGTCTGCTCTAGAGGACAGACCCTCTGGCTGGCGTGCTGACCTAACTTTTCAGTGCCTGGGGTCAAGGACAAGACGAAGGGACCACCCCTAGAGAGGTGGGTTCTTAACCCAAGCTATACAGTAAGAAGAGCACTTTTCCATATAATAGGATTCTGTACGTCTCCTTCCCAGAGTCCCTGACCCCTTGTGGGGCCCTTACCCTGGCAGCAGCTGGGCTGTTTGCCAGGGCCTGTCTGTCTTTCTCAGTCCAACTCCGAAAGGTGCAATTCCTTTCCTTTTCTTTTCCCCTTTCTTTCCTGTCTCTTCCCTTTGGATGCTGACCAGAACCCAAGGCTCGCTTACACTTTGGGCTTTCCTTGCTCGTTTTCTGAAATCCCCTCCCAGCCGTGTGATGGGACTCCATACCTGTTACTCAGATGGCATGGGTTTGTTTTGGGGATTTTTCCTTCAGCTCCCTGCCCCCGCCCCCAGCCTCCCATTTTTCTCCTCTAGGCAACTTCTGAGATTTACTGCTTGCCTGCCCTGAGATTTTTCTTAGAAATGAAACTAACAAAATTGTCCTCAAGTTTCCCTTTGAGTCTGTTCTTAAATCCAGTTTATTAGTGAAATTAAGACTGCCAAGGCGGGGCTCCCTGGATCAAATATTAATCACATTCTGTGGATGAGAGGGTCCAGATTTGGGAGGTGAGAGTGTTTTTAAAAGTCTTGTCTGTTCCACTGGCCCATTTAGCAGATGGATAGACAGAAATGGAGGAAAAAGACCTAGTGAGCCAAAATTCATAACTATCAATTACGAGGAAGGCCAGTCTGCTCAGTTTGAAGGGATGCCACTGGGCTCTGGGAATCCTCCCTCTCTCTCTCTCTCTCTCTCTCTCTCCCTCTCTCTCTGGACTAAGGAAAGGTGGCCTCACAGCTTCTGCTGCAGGGGCTTCTCCTGTGATTCCCCTCTCCCCGCCCTGCACTGGCCCCCAGGCAGTCTCTCCTCTTTGGCCCCAGGCATGAACCCCTCATCCGCCTCCAGATTATTCACTGACAGCTGCCTTCACCCTAGCCCTTTGTTCTCTCTCTTTTACATCCAAGGGAGAGAAGCTTGGGCTCAAATGATAACATTTGAATTCAGCTCATGAAAAATTCTATCACAAGTGCGTTGGACTGTTTGATCCGCGCCTTCTCCCACACATTTGCCCTTTGTACTCAGACCACCACAAGCTTCATTTCCTCCGAGCAGATTGCCATTTCAATAGGGAAGAAATGTCTGTAGCTTTCCAACCGAGTTCAGTTCTACTCAGGACAGGGCAGAGCGCCAACCAGGGCTGCTGCAGAATCCCACTGAGTCCCGTGTGAAGGGACCATCTCCCTGCTCTGCAGAAGGGACCCTGGGAAACGCCCGACCTGGATTCAGATCCCAGCCATACCATCTATTACCTGTGTCACCTCAGTGAGACACTTACACCCCTGTAACCTCCGTTTCCCTTTGTAAAACGGGCACAAGAATTAGTGTCCCTCTCCAAAAAGGACAGAGGTTGTCCAGTCATTCTTCACCAGTTGTCTGCTGAGGCCCCCCGCCCCGCACCCTGTGTAGTTTGCCCCAGTGAGGAAAATGAACCAGAAGCAGGGCCGGTCACAAAGAAGGTTAATTTGCAAAGAGTCACAAGTCACAAAGAAGGAATTTGACCAGCTATTGATAACATCAAGTAAGTGCAAGGGTTATATAATTTATTGTTCAGAACAGGACATTATTTGAAGTGAAAATGGATATTGTTAATTGTGTGTGTGTATGTGTGTGTGTTTGAGGGGCATAGCATTAAATCAGTATTTCTTGGACAAAAAAGAACCAGGATTCCCTCCAATCTGTCTTTCCTGGGAGAGGGAAGGTGGGGGAAAGAAGATGGGTTTGAAATTTACTCTATGAGAGTGATGACTCCTAGGTGAATTCTCGAATTGGGACCAGAGACACAGAGGAAAAGCATCCGAGGAACCCTCTAAGGCAGAGAGAAGGAAAGCCCAGTGTGACTGGAGTCCTGGGGGAGGCATGGTGGCTTTCAGGGCACTGACCTGTTGACTGGTTTGTCTTGTGGGCCTAAAGAAATGTGGGTGTTGTCTAGCTGTCTTGAAAAGGGGGAATTGCAGGAGCAGATTTGCATTCAAAAGAACTAGTCCCTCTCTTTAGTGTACAGGACTAATCCTGAGCAGAATGTGTCAGCCATCACCTTCCAAGTATGCTTTTTGAAGCATGCCCAGAGCCCCGTTCCAATGGTCCTGATTGTTCGAGGGTGGATCTGAGCCTGTTCCAATGGTCCTGATTACTTAGTTGTTCGAGGGTGGATCTGAGCCAGCATGCCATAGTTGGGATGCACACCAGAGGAGACCTCTTGTGGAGAGGAATGCTTGCTTTCAAGGCCGTAAAGTAGCTCAGATATGAAACAGTAGAACAGGGGTCTGAGTCTGTGCTCTCTAAGCTGGAACAGACTTTGCATCCTGGGGGGGGGTGATAAAATGGGGGTTTCTGGACCCCCAACTCAGTCAGTCTTGGTGGGACCCAAGAATCTGCATTTCTATGTTTCCTAGAGTACTGACGTGGCGGGGTGAGGACCATCCTTGGAAATTTACTGATCTAGAGAATTTGTTGGTAGACAGTCAGAAGCCAAAGGGGATAGATGACTCAAGGCCTCTTACAGTTTTCTGAATTTTGCAGGTGAATACACAGATTGACATTGACATTGAGTAGACAACTCATGGGTCAACCCAGACAGATCATGAATTCAGTGCTAGAAGTATAGGGGAGATGATCGCATGTAAGTCTGAGGATCACTAAAGCCAGGGACATAAGAATCACCCAGTCCCCTCTTCTGACTCTTCCTGCCTATTTCAAAGCTCTGTCCTCTCTTTTCAGTCCTTGCCATCACCCTAAGACACCCTGGGGTATCTTCCTCTCCTGTCTTCTTTAGCATATTTTCTTCTACTTCTTAAGTTACACCACCCTCAGGCCTGATCGCGAGCAGCCTGATTAAGTAGATGCTTTTGTCTTCTCCAAAAGCACAAATCAGAGTCGAGGCTTAGTGTTTGAGTGAGTGTGGGCTAGAGTGACATTTTCTGCTGCGTCTATGGTCCTGTAGTAACCAGCATACCCCGTTAGGTCGTCAATGCATTTGTCAACTTTGACCTTGCGTGGGATACATTGAAGAATATAGATGCCAGAGCTCCACAGAGATGGTTGTCGGGTACCCAAGTGGGTCAAGTAGGGAGATGGTGTAATTAAAAACGTGGTGAAATATCAGGAAACCCGAGAAACGTCGTTGGTATTTATTTAGACATCGCCGCTATTCCGGGGTTTCTACCTGTGCTAGCAACAGCGCCATCTGGCGGAAAGAAGTGATTTTTAAAAAGCTCATGCAAACTAAACTCAGGGATGTTTAAACAATGCTCTGGGAGGTTTTGTTTTGTTTTTCTTTTTTCTTTTTGCTGTTGTTACTGTTAGCTTAAAATTCTTTGTTCTTTGTAGAAAGACCCTTTGGGGAGAGAGTTGGAGATTGCATTTATTGAAAAGAATGCTCAGTGTTTGAACAGATAAACAGTCAAGTTACTGTACGTAAGTAGGTTTTATGGAAAGGACAGATGCCTGCCATAAGGAAACTGGGATCTCTCCTCATCACTAACTAGCCTTATAGAAAAACAAGTGCAGGTGTATGGCTGGGATTCTCAGTCACTGCTTTGTGTCTGGAGCTGAGTGGCCAGGGAGGAAATTGTTTATCTCTAGCTGCGTGACTTCCCATCTCTCCATGGTAGGGACTCTAGTCAATTCCTCTGCTGGTCCTCTATTCCATGCCCTTCCTGCTTCCCAGCTCTGGCTCTGCCAAGGTGGTAACAGCCTTGCTGAGGCTGCAGGTGAAGGAGGGCTGAGTATGAGTGTGTGTACTCTCCATTTCTCTGTTGTGGATTTCTGTCATTGGGAAGGAGAGACAAGCTGTCTTCTGTCACTTTGGGCTGGAGTCTTTACTGATTTTGACATGACCATCACGGGCAGGACTACATACCTTGTGAGAGTACAACTGACCCTCTATGCTGAGGAAAGAGAGAGAGCTGAGAGGAAAGATCTGAAGAAATAGTCAATGAGAAGGCTTTTTGACCTTTTAGAGAAGCCAATGAATTTGGGAGGGAATGATAATGCAGAAGGAGTTGTGGGCTAAGCAAATGCCTGGCGAAATGCCTGGATGAGGCTTGGCTTAGTGAGTTTACTAGTACAGCTCTCCTGTTGCATTAATGTTTGTTCTGACAGTCAGGGATGCTTTCTCTTACAGTCAAAGCAACTTTCTCAGTGACAACCTGGAAGGGCAGTGGAAAGGGCAGGTCCTATAACCCCTTCCAGGTTCGCTGCTTGTCAAGTGCCTTTGACAAGAAATAATCAATATGGGCCGGCATAGCCTTTACTCTTCACAGTCAAAACAGGGTAGAGATTGGCTGGGTTTTTGTTTGTTTGTTTTTGTTGTTGTTGTTTTTCTAACTTTGATAGAAAATAACCTATGAATGTGCTCCACAGTTCATGTGACTGATTTTATGTGGTCTCCTGGCTATTTCTATTTGTAGTATCTTCCTCTCCTGTCCTCAACTTACCTTCTGCCTTATTATGATGATTTTCTCTTGGAAGGTTTGGGCATTTTAGAATGGTTAGGAGCTTTCCTACAATGTGAGGACCAGATTCCCAGTTCCCTTCTCTCCCTTCTCCCAGGGCCTGTGGTCCTCCATCTAGGACAGTTGGACAGGGCACACAGCTAGAGACAGTGTTAGTACACAGGGCAGAGAGAACAACAGCCTTGCAAGGTTTCTAAGAACAAATGGATGCTCCAGGCTTGAAGGGCCCATTCATTTCTGCTTGATAAGATTGTATCACATAAGGAAGTGTACAGTTCCACACCAGGGCAAAGCAAACAAGCCTGGAGAGGACTTCTAAAGCAAAATGTCTGTTTCACTGATATTTTCCCATCATTCAGTCTGTTACTCCAATTTCTTCTTCCTCTGCAAGACCATCAACAGGAATTAGAAGTCCTCCTCTCTCAAGCAGATCATAGATCTCAGAACTTGGTTGCTCCATAGTAAGGCATGCAGTTAAAAGTATTGCTCCATCCCATCTTGGAGCTAGCTGGCCATAAATAAATTCTCTGACGTCCCTTGTGTGATAGTAGGTCATAAAATGCCATTTCAGGTGTGGTCCTACCCCACACCTGGGAGAGGAAAATATTGTTTAGAGGGATCAAGGAGAACCCGTGCAGACAAGCCTCTCTGGCCTTCTCCACCTGCTCTATTGCCATTGCATTTTCTTTCCATCCAGGCAAAGATAAAAATGAAGCGTTTGTTCTGGGTCAATGCACCATTAATCCTCAGGTTTCTGTGGGACTATGATCAAGTCAATCTGTCACCTTCTTCTCTTGGTATCCGGCTTGTAGTGTAGGGGTGCTGTCCACAGTTCTTCTTAACAGGCAGGAGTGAGATCCTTCCCCTCCCCACCCAACCTATGCTCAGAAAAGAGAAGTGGGAAATATTTCATGAATAGGAGTAAAGCCTTCCACAGGATGTGTCCTTCAGTTGGGGCGGTTTGTAGAAGAAAGTAGGCCAAGCCCAGAGCATAAATTTCCACCCATGCACATCAACTAAGGATGTACACATTGTTCTTTCTGGAGTGTAAGGTGTGTTCATTGTAGTTGCCCTGAACATTTTCAAGCAGTTAAGAGCTGTGTGTCAGTGAACATCCTTTGTGGAAGAGGTTTTTACTCTGCTGTAGAAAACAAATAACTAAGGAAACTCTCATTTGATTTTATCGAGGAAAGCACAAGTTTTCTGAAGACGCCTAAGTAGAGGTGTCCTGTGAATATGCTCCATGAAATCCCATGCTCCCTTCATCTTGAGGTAATGCAGAAGGTATCTGGGCCACCAGAAATGCTGGTAAACCTTGTAGATCTGAATTTCAGGAAAGGAAAAAGACTGCTTAAGTCTTTGCTGCTGACACCAGAGAGCCGTGAGAACAGCTGTAAGTCCCCAGTGGTCCAAGCTTCCCAGAGGAGGGCAATGTGCAAGTCAGAGTAACAGAGTCCCCTCCCCAACCCCACCCTGCGAACCTTCTAATGCCTCCTTTTTAGAGAACTGTTCCTTTCGTGGATAGACATCTAATGCTCCAGCACAAGGACATGTCTCCTCTCACTGTGCTGTTGATACTAGGCAGGAAAACACCATTGCCAACCGGGTCAGCAGGACACAGAGAGTATGTTCCTCATATTAGTATACACTGGCTTTGGTCCACTAGCTGTGTGCAGTCACCCTGGTCTGTGACAGATGGAAGTTTCTGGAAAAGGATTGGCCACCTCCAGGCACCTGCTGCCCACCCTCTATTGGATCGAGGCTGGAAATGGTACTCGCCGTTTGTAGCAGTTGGTGTAAGGTGGTCTTGGCTTTCCTCAAGTTGGCTCCAAGGACTCAACAGTCCCTTCCAAGCTTCTGAAAACAAATAAATATAAGTTGGTGCTTTTATTCTCAGGGATCTATGAAAATAGTAATGCTCCCTTCCCAAGTCCCTCATTCAGATGTGAGGGGAGCATCCTGTTTTTTATGTCCTCGGAAGCTGTGTTGTATTTTTCTATTTGGTTCCCCAGAGGCAAATAATAACAATAACATTATTAATAATAAAATTCAGATATCAGTGCAGACCTTCTCCTTTCTGTCTGCTTTGAGAATTCTTTACCTTCTTGGGAGTTAGTGTCTGTTCAGGGCAGGCTGTTAGCTCCTGATGGGGCGGGGAACTATCCTAGCTTTCCACCTCCCAGACAGCCTCCCTTCTATTCTCTCATGGTGAACCAAACACCATGCTCACCCTCTCTCCTTTGAATTGTACAAAAAAATGCTAACTGAGCACTTATGTGTCAATAGTTGTGAATGTACGTTTAAGAACACATGTGGTCTTATGTCTTAACAGAGTAAGCATCTTTGATGAAAAAGTCAAAAGGGACGTGACTGGGTGGGAGACAGAAAAAGACAAGATGAAAAAAGCCCTCATTCTTCTCAGCATTGCTTTGGCATTTCCTTCTGGCTCCCCCAATTAGTTCAGCAACTTTACATAAACAGCAACAAGCCCCATCCTCAGACCTTGCTCTTGGGTATTATCACATCTCCCAAATGTCAATTGATGCTCTCTGTTCAGTGTGGTATAGTCCTGGCCACCATGCTCTGTGCAGGAAAGAGGCCTGTGGATTTATTCTCCCCAAGACTTGAAATATGTTCTGGGCCTTGGAAGGCAAGTTCGATAGTGCTCATTTTTACTAAAGAACCCCAATTTCTCCACTACTAAAATAACAGTGTTGCAGGACATTGTGAAAAGCAGATTCTTTCCCATATGACAACCTTGCTTGTTATTTCTTTTGTCCCCAGGGGTTGCCCGATAGTGCATCCTGCCCAGTGTTAATAAAATCATTTATTTATTATTATTTATTTGTTAATAAAATCATACCCTTTCCAAATGGAAAAGACCCGACTTTAGGTCACAAGAGTGCTAATCTCTGACTTTTTGCCAGAAAGAGACCAAATAAATTTGCAATCTTGGTTTTTTTTTTTCCTTTTGTTGTTTTTGTTATTGTTGCTGCTAGTGCTAACGTAATGTAAGCCTGGGATTCACACATGCTGGTCCAGCTCCTCCTTTTACCATCCTTATCAGGAATCCGTATTAGAACCTGCTGAAAGAAAAGAGATGAGGTTTGGGAGAACTCATCTCCTGAAAACCCTTCCTCCCTGTGCCTTTTCTCATGTGGACATGGACTTTGGACTGGTGGTTCTATCCAGGACACTTGTGGGTTCCAAACTGCCTGACCCCTCACTACCCTTTGGTTACCTGCTAACAACAACAATCTTTTGTCTTGAAGTCGTTGACTATGGGAGAGGCAAATGTTTGAGTCATAAGTGGAAGATGCTGCGTTTTTCAAAATGTTATTAACAAAGATTCTTGACTAACATTTTCTATATAGGTAATGAAAAAAAGAGATGGGACCAAACTCTTCTTACAGATTTCTTACCCAAGGGGTGAGTAGACCTCAGTTGCAAAATGCCTATAGATAGATTTTTTTTTTTTTTTTTTTTTTTTTTTTAGGAAAGGGGGGTAGAAAGTGTAAAAGAAGGCTGAGGTCAAGTTGAGTGCCACAGTGGACACTGCACAGAGGAAGGTCTCTTCAGGACTCTTGATTCCTAGCAACATAGTTATAACACCTGAATACCTGCTCACCCTGAAGACCAAGGACCTGCTGTGCTGGTGGAAGGCAAGCTGGAGCAAAGCACCACAAAGGCCATATCAGAGGTGCTATCCACAGCTACACTTCCTCTAGTTCTTCAATATCATTGAAGATTTGGGGGTACAACACACTATCGGGTTGAAGAGGAGAAGTGGGGTGGGAGTGGGAGGTGGGGAGGAGGTGTTGTCTTGAAACTGGGAACAGTTTCTGCTCTTTCAGTAGCTTGAGTCAGCTATATGAGATTACTCAATGTAGCCCTTAATATACAGTGGGAATCAGCAAATGGTTCAAGCCAGGGCCTTTGAATTGTTTATTCTTCCAGGGCTGGCTTTACCAGCATACCACACCAGCTG
This sequence comes from Onychomys torridus, assembly GCF_903995425.1. Taxonomy (NCBI): domain Eukaryota; kingdom Metazoa; phylum Chordata; class Mammalia; order Rodentia; family Cricetidae; genus Onychomys; species Onychomys torridus. The sequence goes on along the minus strand of NC_050443.1, from coordinate 139,482,710 downwards.
TAGACTGTGGGGAATGGTAAGAATCTGAGGATATATCTTATCTGAAGTGTTCCAATAGCCAAAGGGGACTGAGACATGAAAGCAAAACATTCTGCAATTCTACTTCTCCTAAAGAAAAGGGATGTGAGAACAGCTGTGAGTGTTTGGAAAACAAAAGCCTGTTCTCGACATTAAGCCAAATGACTTGCTGCCCACTGTGTGGTTGGGTTGTGTCCCCCTCCAAAGACACATGGAAGTCCTGACTACGTGTTCCTAAGAATATGACCTTATTTGAAAATACAATTTTAAGAAACTAATAAAGCTACAATGAAGTAATTTGGCTAGAATCCAACCCGACTAGTGTCCTTACAAAAGCATAACTTGGGCATAGAGACAGAGAAACTAACACGCACAATGAGAAGAAAGCATGTTGATATGCAGGGAGAACATATGATGTCATGGAATGTCAAAGCTTTCCAGCCACCGCCAGAGACAAGTAAAGACAAGGAAAGAGTTTTCCCTAGAGATATCAGAAAGTCCTGCAAATGCTTGGAAAGTCTCACATCTACCACCTTGAGATAAACACACCTCTGTTGTTGTAAATCATTGTATGATACTTGTCATAGCACAGTATAAAACTAATACATCTCAGAAATCTAATTATAATATTAAGTTCTCTTTACTGGACATTTATAATGTGCATAGTATGTGCCAAATGCTTTAGTAATATTTTCAGGATTGATCCTCATTAGAAGTCTTTTCAAGAAGCTATTTCTATTGGGAAAGGTGGGCCTCAGACATCTCAGAATGGGTGAACTGCTGGTAGATTTCTCAAGACAGACCTCAAAGAGCTGGGTTTTTGAAGGAGACAGGTCATTTCATTGTACCCATCAGTTGCTCAATTCACTTCAAAACTGGAAATGTAACTTTTGGACTGAGAGGCCCTACTGTTGACAGTGATGATCATGAGTAGGCAAACCAACTGGATAGCCAACAATGGGCTATTGATTCAAGGTGTCTTTAACTGTCATACACCAGGAGGGCTTGGCTACAGAGTCAGCTGGTTGTTCCAGCTATCTCAGGATGAATGCTTCCAGCTAAATCCTTTAGCAAGAACAAAATGTCAGGATACAAAACAGAGCCTCATTGAGAAGGGAAAGCATTCTAAATTGCCAATCAGAGGGCTTGTTAAATGGAAACTGGGCTGTTAGGGGAGTCTGATGGAGACTGGTGCACCATGGATAAGCCAAGAATTATCATGATGTTTGATGATAGAGATCTGAAGATTTCACAGGCCACAAAAAATAGGGACACCTGCTTTGAGCTTTGTAACACACTGTCTTTGGCCTTATAACTCTAACTTGTCTTTCAGCTACAAAGTCCAGACTTAAAGCTCAAGATTAAATTTGAAAGATTCAGACAATTATTGTGCACCCTAATAAACTTATCTGGGGTCAGAGAACAGAACAGCCACAATATTAAACATAGAGTTAGGCAGTGGTGGCACACACCTTTAATCCTATCACTTGGGAGGCCGAGATCCATCGTGTCTCTGTGAGCTTAAAGCCACACTGGAAACAACCAGGCATGGCAACACGAGCCTTTAACCCCAGGAAGTGATGTCAGAAAGCAGAAAGGTAAATAAAGCATGGAAATAAGGAACTAGTGCTGGTTAAACTTTTAGGCTTTTGAGCAGCAGTTCAGCTGAGATTCATTCCAGTCTGAGGAAACAGGATCAGCTGAGGAATTGGCAAGGTGAGGTGGCAGTGGCTTGTTCTGCTTCTGATCTTCCACCGTTTACCCCAATACCTGGCTCTGGGTTTGTTTTTATTAATAAGAACTTTTAAGGCTTGTGCTAGAGACAATGTCAACTGAGTGATTAGAATACCTTAAGTAAAATGATAGTTTTAATGGCTCTCAGATGATTGCAACAGTTAGAGAGTTCTGACTCACAGATATAGTGTGTCTCTTATGATGAGGATGACACTATTCTAAAAGCTCAGGCTTCATTCTCCAAATTCTAAGATTTCAGTCCTTTTTAGACTGGAGAAAGGCTGTATGTAGGTGATTGCTGTGTTTTCTTGGGCCCACCTCTGTGGCTCATGCACAGATTTCATTTTCAATCTAAGTAAAGTGTCAAGTGCTTCCTATATGCTAGATTTTATGCCAACTGCTGGGAACATAAAAATGAAAATGTATATCTTTTTGTCAGTGACAGTTACCAAAAGTCTTATCGAGAAGATAATGTTTAAACAACCATTATAATCCAATGTATGAAGTGTTATGAGGAATAAGACAGGATCTTTTAGGAGGTTGGAGAAGGAGGGACCAGTTTCCTAGTGACTGGAGCTGGGGTGTAGGAAAGCCACACAGAGCAGATGTAACTGCAGGACTGAGGTTGGCATGTGCCAAATAACAAAGGTTTTTTTGAACCAGGCTTCAGGGAGCCAATTAGGTCTTTTTATGTGGGAAGGTGACATGATTGCATTTAGAAAAGCTCTGTGGCCACAGTGTGGAGGGTGAAGTCTCAAAAACAGTACTATGGTTCACCGTCCTCTAAATGAAAATTTCATCTGTTATTTTGCATGCTGTCATTGCTACACCAATCAACAAAAAACACATGTAGAGATTTCTAGCTTTGTCCCTGTTGTAGTCAGGCAGTATTGTTTATAGAACCAAGATAGTGGATGATAAACTGCATTCAAATAGTTGCACTTAAGATATATTGTAGATTGCCTTGTTTTCAATTAGTCTTTTTTGCTCCCCACTATGTCTTTGGCTCTATAAAATTTATAATTTATCATAAAGTATTTAATAATAGACATCTTTGACCATGTTTTTGTAATGTTTAGGATTCTGTTCTTACAGTACTGAAGACTTGGATCCAAGGCTTCACACATATTAGGTAAGTGCTCTATCACTGGGCTGCATCTTTAGCCCTTGGTGTTGAGAATTCTATTGCCAAAGTAAAAAAAAAAAAAAAATATGTATATATATCTCAAAAAATTGTTCTCCCACAAACCCCGTTGTTCTCACATGACATCTGAAGTTCTTTATCTATATAGTGAGTTTCTTAAAACTCAGTATTCTGGAGTAAGTAAGGACAGGCCATCTCAAAGTACAGTATGTCCTTTCGGTACAATAGTCACTTGCATTCAGTATCACTTGAGGGGTCATAGCTTAGGGCCATTAGGCCAGACTTTCCCTATTTGTAGTAGGCTGTAAAGACACGAGAGAGAGAGAGAGAGAGAGAGAGAGAGAGAGAGAGAGATCCTTCCCACACCAAGGTTTAAGCCTGTGACTGGGGCTACCTTGAACCTGAGTAAATAAACTCTGAAGTGGTGCTGACCTTCCATTGGCTTCTATATGTCCCATATGTCTCTTGGTAGCAGTTTAGACTTCACTCAAGTCTATGCATCCATTGGGCCGGCCAATCCTTCCATGTTTTATCATTATTTGTTGCAATAGCATAAAAGCATCAGGCTCTGGATGTTGAAGTACTCTCATGTGCAGAGCTCTCCCTGACACCTCTAAAGTTAAATAAAACATGCGATTTTCACTTTTGAAGTAGGGATTATCTTAGTTTTAGCCAAAAAGCCCACATAAAATTTGCAGGTGGGTGCTGGTTAGATGGCTCAGCAGATACAGATATTTCACATGCAAGCCTGGAAACTCGACTTTGATCCTTGTAATCTACATAAAGGTAGAAGGAGAGAAGTCACTCCACACAGTTGTACTCTGATCTTCCCAAGTGTGAGGTAACACATGTGTACACATACATTATGCACACATGCAATTAATAAACAAATTAATTAACAAGAATCAGAAGTAGAAGTGGAAGATAAGTGGGGGGCTCTACATCCCTTGTACACTCTTGTGTATTTAAATAGTCATGAAACACAGGTCCTTAACAATGGATACTGTGATGTACATATTTATTATCATTCATGTTCTGAAAATGTGGTTTTCAAACAACTGGAGCATGTACCAGCATCCTCTGCAGATCTGTTAAGAGTTCCAGGGCCCATTCCACCATGTCTCATTCAGCTGACTTGGATTTGGGTTGGAGGCAGGTATCTGAGGGATGCGGCTTCTGAGAAGTTCTCAGGTTCTGCTCACACTGCTGTCCCAAGACCACACACTGCACACCTCTGCTCCAACATCCTAAGATCTGGCTTTTGTTGGGCACTCTGTGTTGTCTGTTCTGACGCTCTTATTCAGATTAGTTCATTGAATTGTCTTGTCAGTCATGGGATGCCAGTTGTATCCAAGCGAAGAAACTGGGTTTTGAGATGATGAGGCAGCATTCTCAAAGTCCCTCAGCCAGCAAGTGTGGGTATTGATTGAACTTTGATGGCAAATGTGTCGCCATGGTTTTCCTGGGTTTAATTTCTACTTCCCAGATGTACACCAAGTCCAGATGTAGGCTTTGGACCTCTGAGAACATTTTGGTGGCATGTTTTGGTGACTAATTCACCTTGCTCTGAGACTAATATGCTTTGTGAAACAGTACAAAATTTTGGGATTGTTTACTACATCTCCAATGAATATTTCTGACTCTACAGAAATTGCCAAGCCCGCTGACACATTGCAAAGTTAAAGTGCATCCACTCTATGGTTTATTGCTCTCAGTTTAGGGAGATGGTAGGAGAAAGGACAGATTATCAGCCACTTGGACCATCTTATTCTTATTTTTATCCAGTGCCATTTACAGTACAGGGTATGGAGGTGGTTTTGAGAGCTCTGTGGAAGTTACTTTTTCAATAGTCCAGATGGCCCTGATAAATTGTCAAGGCACCTCTGGAAGCAAGACAAGGATCCTGAATCAAGGGAAATTGGTCAAGTAAATCACTTTGTTTCAAGAGCTGTGGCCTCTGAGCATCGAAAATGATCCCATACTTTATTGGCTTATTAACTCATTACTGGAGTCACTGAAGGCCCAATGGCAACTTCATGGCTGATCACACACAAGGCTTTTTTATTGCTTATTTTTCTGGCTCTCTGCCTGTTTGAATCTTTATAGCCATAACTATGTATGTGTAATTAATGAAATGTAAATTTCAGCGAAGTGACTCCTCTCTCTTGTGCAAACACACACACACACACACACACACACACACACACACTCAGAGAGAGAGAGAGAGAGAGAGAGAGAGAGAGAGAGAGAGAGAGAGAGGGAGATTTCATGAATATGTTAGGAAAAGAATATTCTTACTGTCAAAAGCTAAATATAAAACATCCCCCTCTAGGACAAGATAGGGAATGAGGGTTGAATATGATAAAAATAGATTATATACATGTGTGGAAATTTCTTAATGGAGCCCATTAGTGTGCAGACTTCATATACACTAATAAAAATACTCCTTTTAAAAGTGTCTTCTTACCATGGTCATGCTGCATTTAGCTTTAAGGATCTAAGGGCCTCTTCATGTAGTAAGAGAAAAAGCTCTCCTTACTTGATGCTAAAGTTTCCTGTGATTAAATCTCATTCTCTAAGAGAAAACATTGATAAATAATGTCCTTTTCACTTCATTGTTTATTATTACATTTGAAATATGTGACTTTTGCCAATAAACTTTCATCATAATCAGAAAGGAACTCCACATCAAAATAAACCATAACTATGAAAGCAGCTTTGAACTACACAGAACTGACACATGCCTTTAATCCCAGCACTTGGGAGGCAGAGGCAGGTGGATCTCTGTGAGTTCAAGGCCAGCCTGGTCTACAAAGCGAGTTCTAGGCCAGGTTTCAAAGCTACAGAGAAATCCTGTCTGTAAAAAGTAAAAAAAACAAAAAACAAAAAAAAACAAAAACAAAAAACAACAACAAAAAAAGATTTATTTAAAAACTGAGTAAAACTGAAAGAAGGCCATGTCCTCCACATTCCTGAAACAGGATTCCTAGGACTTCATTTTAAATGTGTGATCCTATTTCTAAATAGTTATTTATTAATTATTATTTATTTTTATTTTGTGTTTTGGGGTATTTTGCCTACATATATATCTGTGTACCACATAATGTGGTGGGTATTGTGTTCCCTGAAATATTGTGTGTTCTCTGAAATAAACGTATCTGGGGTCAGAGAACAGACAGGCACTAGAACAAAGCCAAAAATGGTGGCTAGAAAATGGGAAGAGTAAGCCATAACAGAAGTTGGGCGGTGGTGGTACACACCTTTAATACCAGCACTTGGGAGGCAGAGCTAGCCGGATCTCTGAGTTCAAGGCCACTTTAGAAACAGCTAAGCATGGTGACCCACGCCTTTAATCCCAGAAACCCAACCTTTAATCCCAGGGAGTGGGGGCAGAAAGAGAAAGGTATATAAGGTGTAAGGACCAGGAACTAAGTGAATTAAGCATGTAATTAGTTAAGCATTTTGGCTGGATAAGCATTCAGGTTTTGGAGCAGCACAGTTCAATTGAGAGCCATTGGGATGAGGACTCAGAAGCTTCCAGCCTGAGGAAACAGGATCACCTGAGGAACTAGCAAGGTGAGGAAGCTGTGGCTTGTTCTGCTTTTCTGATCTTCCAGCATTCACCTCAATAATTGGCCTCAGGTTTGATTTCATTAATAAGACCTTTTAAGATTCCTGCTACAGTATGCAGTGCCCAGGGAAGCCAGAAGAGAATGTCAAATTTCCTGGAATTGGAGTTATAGAAAATGGCAAGCTACCTCATGGGTATTGGGAACTGAACTCAGGTTCTCCAGAAGAACCATACATACATGCTCATAATTGCTGAGCCATTCATTCAGTAAATATGTAGTTCTTTATGAAATATGGTCTTTTTAGCATAGTATGTTCACATTTTCACCACCCAAGAGAGTTGGTCACAGCCAGTAATGTTCTGTGGCCCATGCTGCCATTTGCCTGACATCATTGACACCAGCATGCTGTAAACTTTACCCAGAGTTCACACTTATTGCTATTTCTTTCTACGAAATTCACGAAGAGGTATTTCTTTGTGTTATGTACTGGCATATTGCTGATGTTTACAATAGTGTCTGACACATAGTAGGCACACTAACTGAATGGATGGCTAGTGATAAATCAATAAATAAGCAAAATATGTCAGTTTTCGTCACCATCAGAAGTCAAAGGCGCTTTAAAGAACGAAGTGGAGTAGACAGCAGTAAGCAGGGCAGACTTCACTCTCCTGTCCTTCTAACGCTTTCTATTAAATCAAGAACAGAGAACAAGGAGGAACACAGATCTTGTCTGATGTCTGCAGTGATCATCTCTGTATCAGTGGTGCAGAACATGGGCATTATATCAATGGGAAATATTTGTGAAAGCCTAGATTATTTTCAAGAGCTCTTTCATTTAATATATTGTTTATATGATATTTTCTTCCTTTTTAAACTGAAGTGATGTGGATGGAAAAATACAAATGAATTCCCTGAGTAAATACTTTCTGGGCGATTAGGATAGCAACCACAACAGAAATAACTTTAACGTATGCCAAGAGAAGGGTGGATTGCCACCATATGACAAGGAATCCAAGGGGCTGAGTGGTGAATAGCAAATGGCCTCATTAGTAGCTCCAAACAACAATTGTACCTCGGGGTTTCTGTGGGTCAGGGAGCAAGGGCTAGGCTCACTGAGTGGTTCTGCATCAGGGTCCTAGTTCTGACTTACTGCAGCTGCCATAAACAATACAGCAGACCAGGCAGCTTACACAGCAGAAATCTGCCCTCCCAGAGCTCTAAAAGCCAGGAGCTCATAATGGCACTTCCCTCCTTGCTGTGCTCATGCGCCTTGGTGTTTCTTCTATGTGTTGATTTCCTCTTTTCATAAGGGTATGAACCAGCTTAAATTGAAGTCCAACCCAAAGGCCTCATTTTACCTTAATCAATTCTTTGAAGGCCTTATCTTAAAATGTAGTTACATAAATCAGGGCCTGTCCCGTAGGACAGGATTTAACTTTATTTATCTTTTTGGAGAGCCCCATTCTAAAGTAGGGATTCTAAAGAATTCAACATACACCTTTGGGGGATGGGGACAGAATTCAGCTTTTAAGAGTTCCCAATAAGATCGATGAGTTGCACATGATTGGCAGGTCTCTGTCTTTTGGCTGAGGGTTCTTTAGTTCTTGTCACGTGGCTTTTCTACAGGCGTTCCAAATTATCTCATAACATAGCCCCTGTTTCTCTTAGATCAGGCGATCTGAGGTTGGTGAGTATGGAGAAAGGAGACAAATAGAGAAAACTCAAAATAGAATTCACATGCTTTTTGTAATCCAGCTCTGAAGTAACATGCCTTTGTTGTTATCATATTGCATTGGCCACACAGACCAACCTAGAAAAACTGTGGGAGGAGATTATATAAGGGAGTGAGAACCAGGAGAAAGTATCACTTGATGGTCAGCTTGAAGGCTGGTCATGACAACTGGATGAAAATGAGAATTTCAGACCGCAAAAATTTACATATTTATATAACTCAAAATACTTTGATTAATCAGTAAAACATGACTGAAATATTTTTAGCTACTGTAATAGTTAATGGGGGAGGAATGATGTTTTCTGGAAATGAATTACATTTACTGAAGAATTTGATTTTGTCAAACAAATGAATACATGCTGCAAGTTTTAATGCCGAAGGGCCAATTCCTCTGAATAAAATGCCTTGGGAGTTGGTATCACAGTTGACTCTGGGTTTGAATATGCATTTTAACATTTAGATATTCTGACAACTTTAGCAATTTATTCAATCTCTACTCCCTGGCATTCTCAGGGAAAATGGTAGAAACAAATGACATCTGCTTCATATGGTTGCTGGGAAGTATGAGCAAATACATAGAAAATGCTTAGCAAAGGGTTCAGCACAAATAACAAGCTGAAAGCACAGTGATAATGTCTTCTTCTTACTGCTGACTAGACTCTAGCACAGACCTGTAGTGGGTAGCCGGTCCAGCTTTGATCTGGAAGTTTCAACCCCTATTGAGGCTTCAGAAACTATCCCGCCTATGTGACAGTTACTGAGAGAGAGGACCCTGAAGACCTGAGATCCGGATGGGCCGGCTCTCTTGGTTCCTGGACCCTGGACACTGGAGGTAGACTGAGAAGAATTCTCCAGAGAACACCACCGAACTGCGCTACACCTTTCCTGGAACTCATGCTGTAACCCAAGCCTGCCTCTGCCTCCACCTCCCAAATGCAAAAGTTCTTTGTTGCAAAAGATGGAAGCATTTGTGTTAAAACATATGTCTAAGACAGAGGTGGTGGGACATGTCTGTAATACTCAAAAGGCTGGGACAGGAGGATTGCTGCACGTTTGGGACCAGACTGGTCTATACAGCATGTTTCAGGCTAGCCCACGTTATATAGTAAGCCCTGTTTGAAGAAAAACAGCAGCAGCAGCAGCAGCAATAACAACAACAACAACAACAACAACAACAACAAAACAAAACAGAACAAAAGCAAAGCCATCCTCAAAGTGTAAGTCTATAAATCATATCATTGTATCACAATCATCCTTCCCCAAAGTAAGTGAAAGTCCTCTTTTTCTCTCCACAAGAGTTTGACAGACCTGGATGTCTGGGAGGGAGAGTCAGAGCAGGAATATAGGGGTTGGCTTGGTGCCAGGTAATAAGGTAATTTTGACGTCAGACTGCATCGCTTGAGTTTCTGTGGCTAAGAGCGTTTTCAGGCAGCAGCAAAATGATGCCCCAGGAAGATCAATCTAGAACAACTGTGAGAAGCAAACCCAGGGGGAGACTTCCGGGTTGGTTTGATTCAGGATTTAAATGGCACCTCCTGTGGCTCCTCATGAAGCACAGAGAAAAAGACATGGCCTCTTAGAAGAGGAAACAATAGAAAAGCTTCATTTCTGAACATCTTGGGTTTCATGGATGTGGGCCCAGTCACGGTTCTCTCAGTCCATTACCACGCCCGGAGTCTGGAATCGCTCGCTGCTCAGACTCAGCCACACTGGTGTCCGGACTTCAGTCACCCAAACTTCAGTTCAGCGTCCGTCAAACTCGATCCTGCCACTTCAAGATTTTTTCAAGTTTCAAGTCTGGGGCTCAAGGGAGAGAATAAAGTGAGTCCTTTGGAGATCAGACATTTATTAGGAGAAATTATTAATGCCACCGATGGCAGACAAACAGCAGTATGGTGGGTGCTCTGAGGAGAGTTCAGGCACATATGACAGCAGAAGCTGTTTCTAATGTTTCAGAGGGAAGGAGAGGGGTGTTAGGTGATGTGATTGTCGAGCAGTACATAGTAAGTTCTTGCAGTCAGGATGTTTTGCAGTCACCTGTGAGGGCGCAGAAGGCAAGAATCTAGAAAAACAACCTACTTTAGTTCTGGAAACCAAATTACGGCAGTTTAAAGTTGTCAAGTTTCAATCCAAATGAAGGAGCTTTCCAAAATGGTGTGTCCCTGGCTAACAGACTTCCTGTCTTGACTGGAGGAAAAGAACCATGTTTCTATTCGAGAAGGTGTCTTTAATGCTTATTAAGTGGTAATCCATATGGTTTAGCTACTGCATTACTGTGCTTTAATGAAAATTGAAACAACTCAGATATAAGCCAGAAGTGTAACTTGGTGGCAAAACACTTGGTTAGCGTGCAAGAGGCTTTGTGTTTGACCTCTAGTAGGGGGGGGGGGGGGGGGGGGGGGGGGAGTGGGTGAAAAAAAGGAAAGGGAAATGAAAAGCAACTGTTTCTCTCACTTCACAAGAAGGACTTAATCATTATTCAAATGGATTTTTACCAGTGCTTCTACTTTCTCCAGCAGTGTTAACCTCAAGTAAAAACAAAAGCACCATCAACAGCAAAACCCTGAAATTATGAACAATCTTTCTTGTCTGTTATTATCTCCCCACTCTCCCTAGAAATGTATCTCATAAATTGAAATGCTAATCAGGGCTTCTTAGAAAGCAAAGGGGATGGAGAGTGAGACCAAGGAGAGCCAGACTCCAGTTTTTAATCAGTAGGAGAGAAAACAATGGGAAGCCCTCCATGGCAGTCATTTCATTTCATACGTTCTTTTAGAACTGGGGATAAACCCTTGCTATTCTTGAACATCTGACTACTTTCACTTTGCACCTGCTTATCTACTCCCTAGGTACATATTTTCTCAGTTGCCAGAAATACTTTTTACCCCCCCCTCCAGGAAAAAGTCCTTCTCACTTAACCAATGACCCTGTGTTTATGAAGGCTTATTCCTCAGGAAACCTTGAACAGCAGCCGTTACCCCCACCTTAGTCTGCTCTGGTCCACCACTTTTCTATATAAAATTCTAACTTATATTTTTGCTACATATCTGCTGACTATCAGTGAACTATTTGAAGCTAGGAACTAATTTTGCAAATCTAGTACATAATAGAAACTCCAAATATTCTTATTGATAAGTCAATGGATGAGTAAAATAAAACAAAATTTCCACTTTGCTTTTCTATTGGAAGCTCTGAGGGCTACATTTGTTGGGAATGTTAAACTTGGATTTGAAAATGCTAGCTTAGAATTAGAGAGAAGACTATATTAGTTAATGTTCTTGAGAGAAACAGAACCAATATGTAGAACACATGCATTCGTCATGTAACCAAGTGTAAGAAATGTGATTGTTGAGTTTAACAAGCTCCCAGATCTGAAGTCAGTAGGCTTGAAGACCAGGTTGGCTGGTGGAGTGTTTCCTATTTAAAAGGCAGTGCCCATGCTAGAGTTTACATCTGAAGGCAGGGAAAATCCAAAGTCTCACCTCAACACTATCAGGCAGAAGTCGAGCCTTTTTGTTCTGTGCAGGCTTTCAACAGATTGCATGAGGCCACCCACGTTAGTGAGAACAATCTGCTGACTTTGTCTACTGACTCAAATGTTAAACTCTTCCAAACACCCTCAGAGACACACCCGAAATAATATTTGAGCAAAAGTCTGGGCACCCAATCATGGCCATCTGTGATGGTTAATCTTAACTGTCAACTCCAGAATTACTCCAGGAGATGGGTCTCTGGGCATGCCTACAGAAATGACCTAGATTAGGTTAATTGAGGTTGGAAGACTCATCTACTGTGGGTAGCACCATTCCCTGGGCTGGGATTCTAGACTATGTGAAAAGCAGGAAGCAAGCTGAGTGTAAGCATTCGTCATTATCAGTGCCTTGTCTGTGGTGGATGTAATGTGACCAACTGCTGTGACTTTCCCATTATGATGGACTGTCACCTCAGTCTGTGAGCCCAAATAAGCCCTTTCTTCTTTTAGTTTTTTTTGTCAAAGTATTTATCCCATCAATGTGAATGGGGACTAAGATACCACCCTCTTTGCTCCAGGATTGGTCTCTGGATAGACACACAACAAATTTTGGGCTAATACTATAAATGAAGAGATCTACTTGGAGCTTCTAGAAAATATCTTTCACAACTGGAAAATGAGAGACCAGATACGAAAACCTTTCCTTCCCAGCCCTCTCTTTCCCTACCTTGTCTTGAGAGGATGAAATGTTTGGAATAGCTGTGGCCGCATTGTGGCCTGACTCTGACTGTGTGGACTTGTCACAACTGGCAAAGAAAAGGATATGGAAACAATAGCTGAAGAGACAACACTGCAACCACATCATAAGTGTTAGGGACCAAGATTTCAGGAACCAAACATGAACCATGGAAAGTAATAGCTAAGCCAGAGAACAAGTCATAAACCCACCACCCTTAGAGCAGTAACACCCGTTTGCTAACTGGAGGCTCCCAAAGATAAGAACATTCCACAGTCAGGTGCCATGGCAACCGAATGTAAAGGGCATTCCATGGTCAGGTAGCCTAGCAACAGAACAAATGGCCCCTGACCAGTGACCTTAGCAGACTTCTTGCAGTTGCACGACCTGCACATCTCCCACATTCTGCACGCCTTCCATGTCCCTTCCCCTTCCCGCCTTCCTGCCCCTTCCCCTCTTATGCTATATAAGCCATGTGGAGGAAAATAAAGTTTGGTGGCTTGATCAGAATACTGTCTTGCTGCTGTCTCTTGTGTCCCCTGTCCTTTCATTCACTCCCACAGGTGGGTTGCTCCCATTGAAACCCCGCTGGCCGGGGCATATAAGTTCCAATGGAATTAGACAACTGCTGTTGATGTTGCTTAACTCATTCATTATTCAGGTAGTTATTATGATGACGCAATAACACTCCCAATAGTCTATATCTGAAACTCATTCAGTGCCCCATTAAAAGAAGCACAAGAAGGCTAAAGAAAAAAAATGTCTTGTAACCCTTAGCATAAACAAGGCTCTGAGTTCAATTCCCAGCATAACGTTCCTCCCCAGAAAACAAAGTATGATAATTTTGATAAGGCCAAGGAAAAAGCTAGTAGAAGAAGGGGCTGGGATGTTTTCTTAGAATCCTTATCTGGAGGCACATGATGGAAAGACTCTGATGTTCTCCACAGAGCACTGGCCATTGAAATGGTTAATCTTTAATAATCTTTCCATTCTAAAGCACCTATTCTATCCTCCCTTTGGGGTTTTGGGACTAAGTATTTAGGAACATAAAGAGAGCTGGGTTGTAAAAAAAAAAAAAAAGCTGGTTTAAGAAGTCATAGCATGTTTCTACATGTTCTATAAAAACTACTTATTCATAATATTTATAATCTACGAACTTTCTTCAGGGAATGCTATTGTGAATCACAATATAAAAGATACAGTTTTAGTTGTGTTGTTGGAGCCATCATTTATTATTATGTCCTTTGGAGAAAGTTTTTTCTTTTAATGAGAAGGATCACTAAAGGGTAAAATTAGGAGATGTCACTAAAGACACAGAGGGGAGCAGTCGAAAAAGAATGCAAACCATCAGAGAGCCCACAGCACTGTGGGAGTCAGCAGAAGACCAAGGTGAAGGGGATGGCAGGAGCCTTGCCACAAAAAGGTGAAAGTAGATCAGGTTTGAGGAGGCTCGTCCCATTTTCTAAGTAGGGTGTGCAGAGCACTTTAGCCAGGGGCTGGAGGTTGAGCAGAAGTGGAGCCCCTCTTATATGCTTTTTGGGGTGCATTCAGCAGTCAGGCTATTTTAAATGTTCTCTATCTATCTATCTATCTATCTATCTATCTATCTATCTCTGTATGTCTGTGTGTGTGCTTATAATGCAGCCTGGGACCTTGTGGATGCTAGGCAAGTATCTTATGTCTGAGCTGCATCTCCAGACCATACTTCTACCAATGCTTAGTGGCTTGAAGACATGGATACAAAGGCAGAACCTAGCAAGGGATGGAGGTATCTGTCGGGTGACTTTGGATGAAATGATTTAAGATTAAAGTCTACTAGAAAGACAGACGGAAGTATCTGACCATAAGATTTGTTTCAGAAAGGAGATAAAGTTATAACATTAGAGATTCGTGGGACTTTCAAACTGTGTTCCCTGGAGTCTTAGGCCAGTGGGCCAGAGACTAACTTTTACTGACCCCAAATCCTCTCCATTCAACACTACAGGAGCATTTCCCTTATTAGTGTTGCACATGAAGGCTCCCAGTGGCATAATTTCTGTTTGACTTTAAGTCCTCTCTGTTCTGCAGAGCTCTGTGCCTCAGGATCCTGACCTGTGTGGCTGGCTTCACTGGGTTCTTTTTGCCCTCTTGCGTCTGCTTGGGTTTGGCCACTTATGGGCACCAACATGGATTGGGGCAGGGTGCTGTGTGTCCAGGCATCCTTTCCCTATCTCCTTTTTACATGGCAGTCTTGCTTCTGTATCCTCCAGGCCTTGAGAAACCAATACAGTCCAGTGTTCTGACTGTTATTTTGCTACACCCTGCCTTGTCTTTGAAATCTCTGTCGTGTTTATGTAGCATATACTTTACTTCCTCAAATTCCTCAAGTTGAATGCACTGTCTGTCAGTTTTATGTAAAAATTCATTATAAAAAGTTACCATCACTGAGAAAATATTTGAAACTAGTAAACTTGGATAGAGGTTGGCAAAGATTTTGATAACAGCCAGATGGTAGACGTTTGGTTTATGGATCAGACAATTGCTCTTACCCTTATCCAACTTTGCTTTGTGATGGAAAAAGCAGCCACAAGCAATAAGTAAATGAGTGTGGCTATGCCCCAATAAAACTTCATTTACAGAAATATGCAGTAGGCTTTTCTTTCAAAGTCCATGGACTATAGTTCACTGACCCTTGAAATAGGGTAAGAAATTTTCTCTGGCATCTGTGAGAATGGTTTTAAGCCATTTTGCCTCCTGAGGGACATTGTCAGGAGACATGTTTGTCACACTGGAAGAGGGGATATAATGCATGTAGAGGAGAGGTAGCTGCTAAAGAGGCGATAATGCACAGAACAGTCTCCAAAGATGACGAGTTATTTCTCTAGACTCTAAGTAATGATGGAGGCTAGGAAGGTTTGTCTGGAATCTGCTATAGAGGGTATCAGTTTCTTTATCTATTAAAGTGACTATCTATCTATAGTGACTTGGAGGAAAGAGTCACTAAATAATTTTACAATTCAGTACTCTTAAGAGATACTGTTTTTTTCTTTTTCTGATTCTAAATTGTTTTATGCTACCTCTCACAAAAGTGAGATAAGCTGAATTTATTAAGACATTTGCTGGTTCCCCCAGCAATTTCTTTTTTATTCTTCAAGTCATGAATCTTATCAACCCACCTTAACTTCTTTTTGTCTCCTAAGCACTTTTTGAGTTGTTGATGATGAGTCTATTTCTCTTTTTGTAAAGTTGCGGTATGGCTAGCTTGCTAAGACTACATCATCTCGAAGTTCCTTGGGTTTTCCAGTTAAGAAGAATGAGTATCTGGTGAAAACTGGATCTGACTCAGTGAGGTGAATGCATAGTATGAATGTGGTGTGTAGAAAGGTTGCTGAGGGAGTGAGGTTGAGCAGCTGAGCTTGTAAAAAAGAAAGAGCTTAAAAGAATATGATTATGGAAAAAGTAGGCTAGTGCGGATAAAGTCAATTAATAAATGTATCAGAAGTTGGGAGAGAATGAAAGAGGAAAGAGTGACAGCTGGAACCATACATGATGACATGCAATATAATTCCAGTAGATAGGAGACTGAGGCAGGAGGATCATGAGTTCAAGACAAGACTGGGGTACATGGTAAAACATTATCTCCAAAAAAACCCCTCAAAAACAAATGATAGTTAATATTGTGTGATTTTCCTGAGCATACTTGAGTAATCATCTATTCACTTCAAAAACAGTACCAACAATAGACCAAGTGATGATCTCTCTCAAGTCTAGCTCGGTGAACCAGTGAACTTAACTGAGGTTAAAGAAGCATGAATGAAGGTTGGTTGAGGAGCATGGATAATTTAGAGGCATCTACACTACTGATGAAGAGTTGAGAGTTATACATCACCAAGGAGATAAAAGACCACATGATCTGGCCCATGAGTTCTCCTTCAGTTTCATAAGGAAAAGTCAGTGGGCCCAGTCTTGTGTGGGTAATTTCAAAATGATACTGCCCATCTCATGCCTGGAGGACAGTCTTCTACACTGATACACCCCTTCCTCTGTTCTAATATGCTTTCTGCTTCCCTTTCTACAATATACTCTGAGACTTGAAGTGGGTGATGCAGTTGTACGATTATTTCCACCCATGTAGGGCTAAACATTGAGCTATTGTGCAACAGTAATACTCATTTATTGTCAGCACTTTAGGTTATGAGTCTTTGCAGTAATATACTCCTTCTACAAAAAGTAGCTTTTGTAGTAATTATCCATGGGTATAAACATAAATGTTTAGAAGGCAATTTGATAGGCAAATCATATCCATTTAACAATAGAAATAGTTTCCCCAGAAGAGCCTGCAGTCTCTCCAGTCACAGATTTTTTTAAATAGTTTCAAACATAGGTCCTTCTCTGTGGAATAGGCCTTAAACTAATTGGAATGTAATTGGTCATACCCGTAACAGTTGTACCACTATTACCACAGTCACACAACTGCTGCAAATTTTGCCTATCATATAGGACCTATAGTGTAGCAAGACTATTGGTAACAACACCCCATATGCACACAGTGGCAGATCTGGTGCCTTCTATCACAATGAAAATTAGACAGCAGTGACAGAGCTTCCAACTCAGTCTCAGCTTGATCTCTCCATTTCTGATAGTGCATTCAGCAACAGACTTATCTCTTACTGTATTGTCTGGCATACACTCAACAGTAGTAGAGTTTATTTTAGGAATTCAGCAGAAACCCTGGTCAAAAACTCGTGGGGAAGTATCTCACTTTTGGTACCAGGATTTTCTTTTTAAAATCCATGATTTTTGAATATGCTTGTTCCCATCTCACAAAGTACCTTTGTTAAAACTCCAACTACTGCTTTAGCATTTTCAGACATAAGCTGTTGTATGATTCCCCCCCCCCCCACACACACCTTATTGGGTATTATTTATGCTTTGTTTGGACTTTGCACCCTATGTGAGCTGATCTCCCATCCTTACTATTTAGGTGTGCCTCCAAACCTTCCAAATGCTTTTCTAATTCTCTAAGGTCAGCATTATATAATGAAATCTTTTTACAAAGCTAGGGCAGAATTGCTGAAAGCCTGTTGCTCACTACTCTAAGCAAATGCCAGTTGGTCTTTGTATTCATCAGCCAAGGGCTTACTAAATAAGCATATTATCAAGGTCCACTACAACAGGAAAAGATCACATCGACTCAAAACAGTTGTTTCCTCAAAAGAGCAGCAATGTTCTATATAGCAGTATATGAATGGGAGACATTGTCTTATTATTTTCCTTTGGTGATGGTGGTGGTCAGGGTTGTCATGGGATTCATGTAGCCCAAGGTGGGTTTGAACTTGTTCAGCAAAAAAAAATTTGAAGCAATGATCCTCTTGCTTCTGGTTCCCAGGGTTGGGACTCACTAGACTCAGTTGGGAGACACTATGTTTTTTAGCTTTCTGTGTCTACAGTCATTCTCCATGAGCTGCCCTGCCTCTGTCCTGTGGTCCTTGGTGTAGTGCTACAGCACATCTCACACCCCAGGGTCTCAGTGAGGCTGGCTTAAGCTATGCTTACTACCAACATGCTGTTCTCTCACTTGCTCCTCTGACTCTGGTTTCTTGAGTCCAGTAGGCCCTGGGTTGACATTGTGGGTGGCCACTGCCTTCGCATTGATCACATCTGGCTGCTGAAAGGGCACTAAGCTGGGTGAAAGATCTCTATAGCCAGATGAGAAGTGTATATACCTTACTCTTAGAGAATAATTACCTGTTCCTGGGATGAATTTATCATCTTCACCTCTGCTGTTATGCCATTTACTTCTTCCTTCATCTCTCCGGTGAACAGTTGTTTATTTTCAGCCCTCTTCAGGCTCCTGAACAGCAAATTTGGCTTTCTGCCAAGTTTTTTGCTCTAGGAACTTTGGCTCCACATAAATCGTGCCATATTTGCTATCAAATGACCTGAATAGCCTCTTTTGTCTGCTTTTAGTTTTTCTCACATCCTCCTGATTGCTTAAGTACTTTACAAACCCAATTTACATAACAGTATAAATCATCGTGATTGGCCAAGGTCTCCCCTATCTCATATAGATTATGTCCCACCATGACACTCAGTAAAGGCACTCAAGCACCATTCCATTTCCAAAGACCGTGCTGAATTAAGTTCTTCTTCATCTGTTCCGTAAACACAATCTTATTTTTTTAAATTTAATTTTAATTTTATTTATTTACTTTTTTTTGAGCTGAGGATCGAACCAAGGGCCTTGTGCTTGCTAGGTGAGCACTCTACCACTGAGCTAAATCCCCAACCCCATAAACACAATCTTATCTGGACATGATGACTTGCATCCCCAGTTTCTTTTATTGTCTTCTAGCTACTGATATTTATTGGAACTTTAGTAGTGACAGCCAAGTGTTCTTAATGGCTCAGATTTCACAAGAAACTGACTTACCCTGTATTGCCTCCAATTATGTAGCCATTGTCTCAAGGAGAGGAGAGATTTTATTTTTCTCAGTTTCTGTCCACTTTTATAACACTCCTACCAGTCCTATCAACTTTCACGTCCCACATGCTCATAAGCAAGACTGTGAACTTTTTTTTGTTCATTCTTTAAAAAAATGTCTTCCCCAATTCAAGGAGTTCAGAGGCAGAACATTCTCTAATCATCTTTGTTTACTGTACCGGGATATTTTTAAGGCCCATGTCTTCATGCTAAATTGCAGATTTTTACTCTGTGTTACAGATGGGCCTGAAGTATCTTCTATCAATTCTACCTCTCTCTCTCTCTCTCTCTCTCTCTCTCTCTCTCTCTCTCCAATTCGTTCCATGAGATGCAAGTTTTCAAACAGAGAATGGATTATTTTACACAGATGTAATTTGTATCCTCTTTCCTTTTTACATGCCACATAGCTAAAAGAATAAGACAACATCTCTAACTCATTCTCCCAACACCACTTTTTCTGCAAACTCAGAGACAGTGAAGGGGATAGCATTTTCATGTCTTTTTCTTATTTAAATTCCTTTTTTACATGGGCAAGTTCTTTCTAGGAGAGTAGCTAAGCTTCATTTGTATGTCTTACAACTCACAGAACAGGCCACAAAACTAAAGCCACAGCTGGCTTATGACCCTGACCCATAATACTACTTTCATTAATTATGATGTGTTCTCTAGCCTGCCAGATCTTTTGTGTTAGATCCTTCTCACCAAGAAAGTATGCTACTTTATGTACATATAGAAAGATGGCCACTCTGGAGTCCACCCATCCCACACCATTAACACTCTACTGTCAAAAAAAGGGTAGCCTTATGTCTTATACCCAATAGCAGGAACAATGCAGTTAATAATACAAGAAGAAATGGAATTCCATACAACATGGGGAAGGTTAGCCACATCAAGATTGCTCCCAGGGATGCTCTATCCTCAGCCATCACAAATTTGGTTGTGTGTCTTGTCATTTACAATAGGGAGAATGCAAGTGTTCTTCCAAAACCTTGGGTTCTGTTATGTCTCTGTTTATATGCCAAATGTGACATGACTTTTCCTGGGGGAAACATGAACAAATGCAACTGCATCTCAGACAGGGAACCAATGATAGATCAAACAACAACAATATCATCAACTATAACTTGGTGAACCTACAAGTTTAGTTTGAGTTATTTACAAAAGCTTGGACAGCTTATGGTAGCAACATCACTAAAGATGTGTCTCTCCACAATGGGAAGGAGTTTCCTATCCACAACGTTGTTAACCACTCATGTATCTTCCAAGAATGGAGGAGCCTTTATGTGCCTCCTCATGTGCTGTCCTATAGGCCGGTTGCCTTGTCCAAGAGAATGTTAATGGACATGATCCTGTAATAGTCTTAGGATAATCACAGCTGCCTTGATTTCTAGATAGCAGTGGCTACCCGATGCCTGGAGGAGAGAGTTCCACAGCAGGTGGGAAACGAGTGTTTGGAAAAGGTAAGTTAGAAAATGTGCCTCTGAGCTAGTCCTGAATGTATTATTCTAGAGTGATCATTTCAGAAGAATTGAAGAAAAGATATTGTTACCCCAAGATGGGTTGTGAGTTTTAATGAATCTGCATATTATCTTAAAATTTACATCAGAGCAAAATGAGAGCATTGATATTCCTTGAACTTAACTGATATTTCCTTTAATAAATACTCCTATTTAATAACTGAACCACAGAATTTCCTTTTCCCCATTGTTCCTTATCTCGTTAGTTAGTAGACAAGCCTAAGTGCAAGGACACAGGAGCTTTGCATCTGGATGACATCATAGTTTTGATCGAATACAGTGGCTGTCAAGATTTTTTACTTCTGAGAATTGCTTCTTCTATTGTAATCAAAGCTGCTATATTGTGGGAGAATTATTTCTGTGGTCAATTCACTGTGCCAATAAAGCCACCTTGAATCAAAGGATGTAGTCAGTGATTGTTTGACCAGGATTAGCCATAGAGTTGTTGGAAGACTGAGGAGGTCTGATACAGAGGGACAGGAAGAGAGAAGAGGTAATTTCTGGGGAGATTTCCAGGGCTTGTGGATCAAGAAAAAGTGGGGAGAGAGTCAGCTAATCAACCTTCTGCTCTTCCTTGGATTTGTCAGGTCTTTATCTCAACATCTAATTCCCGAATTTTTATTATACTAGAACAATTTAGGTAAATGTTACATCTGACTTCCTGAGTCGGGGCATATATATCCACACATGGCCTGAGAAAACTTAAAAAAAAAAAGTTCCAAAATGCAAACATAGAGCCAGACATGGCTTCCTAGTGCTACACTCTCCCAGGTGAGCCAGTACTTGGTAGCATATAGACACGCAACTCCTGGCCACTGCCTGTGGACTAGAGCCAGCTGCCAGTGTCATGCACTAAACTGAGCCACACAGCTGACATGGCAGTTTAAGATTTATGTCATGCAGTCAGAGAACATTGCAGGTGCTTAGTAAAGCTTGGTCTAGAAACAGAAAACATCTAGAAAGATCTAGAAAGGTATAGTATGTTTGAAATGTGCTTAGACATTGAAGAAACAAAAGAAAACGGGTATAGACAGTCATAGAAAAAATAGTTTAAAAATAATAAAATCTTTAGAGAATATATATATATATATATATATATATATATATATTAAGCTATGTAAGGATGGGAAATACACAGAGTGTTTGGATCTTGTATGTTGCTTTATCGACTTTGAATTTTTAAATGCTAATGTACAAAAAACTAGTTGCTGAGAGACGTTGGGTTATGAGAACTGATAAATTAAACCATCCTATATATTTTAAGGATGCCTTAACTTCAAATTAAAATTAGAAAATATGTTGTGTATGGGGAGAGGTTATGCCTTTGTTTCTACAGGAAACAAAAAGTTATGACTCTCTTAAAAAATTAATGAAGATCAGATTTGATTGGGGGAGACCTTCTGAAAAATCTTGGCTACAGATTACAGACATGAAAAAATAAACCAAGAAAGACTACAGGACAGGTGATGTATATGCTGATCATTCTACTATAGGAACAGCTCTGAAACTGGATGAGAAATGATAAATCATGTTGGCTGCAGAGTCCTCATGACTTATTGTTACATGCCATCCTTTCATATGAATGGACAGAGATTTATATTACAGTTTGGTTATACAGTCCAAATCAACTTATAAAACTAACAGATGCTTTTTATCTACTCAAACATAAAACAGAAAATCATCTTTAATTGACTTGGGCAAACTTCATTTTTCATATTTGTGTTAATGCAGATATATATGTTACTTTAAAAGTTTATGTGTTTTCAGAAAAAAAGGGGTCAGATACCAATAAAAACAAGTTATCCAGGTGATCCAGTCCCTTAGAATGCCTCTGTTACAGTTTCCTCAAAAATCTACATCCAGGACAACTTTACAGCTGCTAGCTGAGCTGGTTTAAACTCATAGACTATCCAGCCAATACTTCAGATAAGCTCTATATTGTTCCATCACAGAGAGACTAAACAAAAAACACTACATCTAGCTCTCCCAGGACTTGACTATAATCCCAGTTTTCTCAGGGTTCCCTAAATATTCCATCACCACCAGACAACAGGAAGCAGTCTAGAGAACATTATGGTCACATTCCCACGAGGCGGGGTGCATGGTTTTTGGTCACTTGGTGGGTTATGGATGTTTGTCATCATTTAGGGGTTGGTTACAAGTTGTTATTGGTCATGGTAAGGAAGGAAACTAAACAAAGGAGATTATATTCTAGCATCCTATTCTGAAAAGAAAAAAAAAATTGGAGGATACAGAAATGATAAGGATAAAAGGATAATTTATTAAATCTACTTTTGAACTAAAAACTACTAGTAAACCATTAGTTTCAAGTATTTACATTGGTATGGACTTTTGCATATCAATACAAATTTAAGGCTGTTTTTGTTATGATATATATATATATATATATATATATATATATATATATATATATTTCTACTCTTGTTTATGACATTTTTGTATATTGATACAAATTTAAGGTTATTTTTGTTATACTGCATATATGTTTCTGTTCTTGTTTAAAGTGTTATATTATGCAGCTCATTTGAAAATTTAATGTGAAGTTCTAGTCCTTGAAAGATATTTAAGATAATAAAGAAATACAGGTTAACAGTCATCTATAACAGCCAAACTTATATGTCTTTGAAGAGTTTGAAGATCATCTATTTAAAATATATCTCTATTTGACCTAAAAAAAATACCTAACATCATCTTCTTTGAAGTAAATTGGTACTGCCAGGAGCAGATGTGTCTCATTGTCATAAAAATCTTTAAATTAACAGAACATTTTAAATGTCATATTCTATAGGTCTTTGAAATATCTGAAGACCATCTATCTAAAATATATGTATTTAACCTATAAAACATACCTAATATATCTACAAATTTGATTGTTATAAATGACTAATAACCTTGATTTCTTGATTGTCCTATATAGTTTATAAAATAAAAGGTTTCAAAAAAAAAAACTAGAACTTAAGCCTATATTTCCAAATGTACTGCATAGGCACAATATCTTAAACTAGAATAGAAATATACATACAATATGTTGTAACAAAAATAACCTTAAATTTTTATCAATATACAAAAATCCTTTAAACAAGAGTAGAAACATACATACAGTGTAGCAAAAATAACTTTAAATTTTTATCAATATACTATATTTCTCTAAGTGCTAACAAACATCTATAACCCACCAAATAACCAAAAGCATCCCACACCCCTTGGGAATGTGGATGTTGTGTTCTCCAAACTGCTTCCTGATGTCTGTGGATGAAGTATCTTCAGGGACCCAGAGAGAAAATTTGAGATAATGGCCAAGTCTTGGGAAGACGAGCTATAATCTCTGTTAATAGATATTACCTGTTAAGATTCAGGAGGTCTTGCCTGATCAAACCTGATCTATATTATTCCTGAAGGAATACACAGCCTCTCATCTTCCATGGGAACAAAACTCCAAAGCATTTTTTGTTTCCATTTGAAAAATACATTTTAACTTCTTTTTTAAAGTTAAGATAGCCCTAAAGTATCTAGGTTAGTTCAATTTTGCAGTCTTGGTCACATGTGTCCTAGTAGCTGTCTTTTGCTCTTCAACAGCCAAAAAATTCAAAATCAACATAATACTATACAGGATCCAGACTCCATTTGTATTTCCCATCTTATGTGACTGTTTTCTTTTACTCTCTCTTTAAAGACTTCATTTTTATTTTAAACTATTCATTGCTTTCTATTACTATACCCTTTCTATTACTATACTATAAAGAAAGGGTATAGTAAAAACACCTGCCACAGTGTAACCTCTTTAGAGGCTTTTCCATCTGAACCTCTTTTACTGTCTATCTCTAGCCTTTTTTTGACTGTATGAGCAAACATTTAAACTGCTAACCTACACCTGGGTCTTCCACACTCTGCTCTTAGCTGACTGCACCTGCTTCTTGGGTTATGAAAACTAAGTATGAAACTCATAGCTGGTTGGAAGTTTGTTTGACCCAGAATTTGCATTCAACCTTCCTAGAGTTCTAAATTGCCAATGCTTGCACTGTGGCAGGCATTTTAACCAATTTTTTTCCTACTTAACATTCTGGCTGCTTAAGGGCTTGCCAGCAGGCAGAAACTCTCAAAGAAGCTGTATCCTCTTTTTTTTTTTTCCTTAGCTTTCTCAGGCACTATGGAAATTTGAGTGCCACATTGGTATGCTGCTGGGGGATATCTTTCTGTATGCTGTGAATATGTTTTGTTCCCATTGGTTAATAAATAGACTGCTTTGGCCTATGGCAAGGCAGCTTATAGGCAGGCAGGAAATCCAGGACAGGAAAAGGAGAGGACAGGCAGAGAAGAGACACCAGCTGCCACCAGGAGAAGCAAGATGTGAAAGTACTGGTATGCCATGGCCATTTGGCAACTTATAGATTAATTGAAGTGGGTTAAGTTATAGGAGCTAGCTAGTGAGAAGCCTGAGTCATTAGGCCATACAGTTTGTAAGTAATATAAGCCTCTGTGTGTTTACTTGTCCAAGCAGCTGCAGGAAAGCCAGGACACAGGAAAACTTCTGGCTACAGTATGCCAATTGTCCTTTTAAAAAAGTTGTTGCTGCCTTTTAAGCCACAGCTGTCCAAATCAGTAACTGCAGCTCCACTGCTACTGGCAGTGGTTAGGCCACAAGGGCCGTAGCAGGAGGGGATTCTGTTCCTTCAGGCACCAACTCTTTTACAGCTATGAAAGAAACTTGACTAAATCTCTGTTCCTCTAAAGAACTCAAGAGTCAAAGGCTATGGTGGAAATCTGCTCTTCAGAGAGGATGATTAACAAGCAGCTCACCTCCTCTCTTTGCTCAAATTCTCCAAAAAACCCTCATGTTTCTCCTCACCCCTCTTTAAAAATCCTTCTCCACTTGTCTCCTCCCTTCCACTTCCTGTCAGCTAGTTACTGACTCAGCCTCCTGACTACAGGTGAGTTTTACTTAATCAAACACATTTTTGCATCATTAAACAAATGTTCCAGAGCATAAACAAGAGTAAAACACCTTAAAATAATATTCTACAACAATGTTGAGCACTGAAGAACCTCCATATGGAATTTTCTTTCAATATGGCAAGGTTGGCCATTTTGGCAAGGGGCTTCCCTTGCCTTGACTGCTGACAGTATTCTGTCTAAACTGGACAAGCAGGACACCGAAAAAGGTTACTGGTGAAATTTGCTAAGGCAAGGCAGGACAGTCCTAAAAAAAATCCCACTTCACAAAAAGTCTGTCAGATATTCTACGCCCATAGGCTGAAGATGAATGTCTCAACCTTGGAGTGACCATTCAGGCAGACAGATATCTCTGTTGTTTCTATAGTTTTGGAAGTTGCTTGCTCTACACTTCCTGTTTACTTGGGTAATATATCTTTCTTGGGTCTCTGATGGGGTTGAAAATTAGATAGTTATAGTTACAGTTTTCCTTAGTTATAAAGTAAATTAGATACAAAATTTTGGAATCACCAATATAGGATAGATAATATAGTACTTTCTCTGAATTTACCAAATACTAATGGACTAGACATTGTTAATATATTTCTTGCTCAATAATTGTTCTTATTGTATATAGTTTTGTGGTTAGACAAAAAGGGGGCAATGTTGTGGGAGAACTGTTCATCTGGCCATTTCACTGTGCCAATAAATTCACCTTGAATCACAGGATGGAGTTAACAATTGTCTGACTGGGATTAGCCATAGAGTTGTTGGAGGACTGAGGAGGTCTGATAGAGAAAGACAGGAAGAGAGAAGAGAAAATTTTCAGGGGGATTTCTGGGGCTGGTGGATCCAGAAAAACATGGGGAGAGGGTCAGCAAATCTGCTGGTCCTTGGATTTATCAGGTCTTTATCTGAATTTCTGACTCCTGAAAAATTTAGGTAAATATTATACTACTAACTTTTAATATTCATAAATATGAGATAAACAGCCATAAAAAGCCTTTTCAGATTCATACACAGTATTCTATAAATTAAGTTGTTGCCTATCAAATATGGTGATAGTAAAAGAATGTCCATAAACTGGCAAAAATAAAATCAAATCACTTCCTAGCTAGAGAAGGGGTATGGAAATCTTAAGAACAATGCTATTTGCATGAAACAGCATCATAAAGTATTTGTATCTTACCTTGTATTATTTATTTAATTGCAATTTAACAAAGAACTAGAGAGAGAGATTTTTTTTTTTTTTTTTGTAAATGACTTATATTTCTTTGGGGTGTGAAACTATCTTTAGAATCTGCTGTGAAGTTTCAAATGTATTTACTGAGTCCATACCAAACAGAGACCGACCATTAACAATAATATTGAAAATTTTTTTATTAAGACTTTTTTTATATTAAAAGGTGATTTATTCTATTGACTTACAGCATGTGATCTGGGTTAGTCCTCCTTCCATATCTTTTTTTTAAATAAATAATTTTTGTCTTTATTATTATGTGTTTTAAATTTTATACATCAGTCATGGGTTCCCCTATCCTTCCCCCTCCCACCCCAATCCCCACCTTCCCCCCAGCCCCTCCCCTCCATTCCCATGTCCTCCAGGATCCAGGCACCTCTGGGGATTCATTTAAACCTGGTAGATTCAGTACAGGCAGGTCCTGTCACCTCCTTCCAGACTGAGCAAAGTTTCCCTGTGTAAGCCCAAGGTTTCAAACAGCCAGCTCATACACTAAGGACAGATCCTGGTCCCACAGACTGGATGCCTCCCAAACAGATCAAGCTAGTCAATGGTCTCACTTATCCAGAGGGCCTGATCCAGGTGGGGGCTCCACAGCCTTTGGTTCATAATTCATGTGATTCCATTCATTTGGCTATTTGTCCCTGTGCTTTTTGCAATCTCGGATTCAACAATTCACAGTCTTGCAGACCCTCCTCTTTCTCGACAGTTGGATACCTGGAGCTCCACCTGGGGCCTGGCCAAGGATCTCTGCATCCACTTCCATCAGTTATTGGATGAGAGTTCCAAGACGACTGTTAGGGTGTTTGGCCATCTGATCACCAGACTAGGTCAGATCAGGCTTTCTCTCGACCATTGCCAGCAGACTACAGAGGATATATCATTGTGTATTTCTGGGGACCTCTCAAGCACTCTGCCTATTCCTGGACAAGACAAAGCGACAGCCTACAGAATGGGAAAAGGTCTTCACCAACCCCACATCTGACAGAGGGCTGATATCCAGAATATATAAAGAACTCAAGAAATTAGACATCAAAATGCCCAACAGTCCAATTAAGAAATGGGCTATAGAACTAAACAGAGAATTCTCCACAGAGGAAGTTCAAATGGCTGAAAGACATTTAAGGAATTGCTCAACATCCCTAATTATCCAGGAAATGCAAATCAAAACGACTCTTAAATACCACCTTACACCTGTCAGAATGGCTAAGATCAAAAGCACAGAAGACAGCTTATGCTGGAGAGGATGTGGAGCAAGGGGAACTCTCCTCCACTGCTGGTGGGAATGCAAGCTTGTACAGCCACTTTGGAAATCAATATGGTGCTTCCTTAGAAAATTGGGAATCCATCTCCCCCAAGACCCAGCTGTAGCACTCTTGGGCATATACCCAAGGTATGCTCAGTCATACCACAAGGGCATTTGCTCAGCTATGTTTGTATCAGCTTTGTTTGTAATAGCAAGAACCTGGAAACAACTTAGATGCCCTTCAACTGAAGAATGGATAAAGAAAATATGGTACATATACACAATGGAGTACTACTCAGCAGAGAAAAACAATGACATCATGAGGTTTGCAGGCAAATGGATGGATCTAGAAAATATCATCCTGAGTGAGGTAACCCAGACTCAGAAGGACAAACACAGTATGTACTCACTCATAGGAGGATACTAGATATAAAACAAAGATGACTAGACTGCTACACAACTCCAGGGAGGCTACATAGAAAACGGGACCCTAGGAAAGACCCAGGGATCACCCAATGACAGAGAAATGGATGAGATCTATATGAACAACCTGGATGACAGTGGGAGTAATGAAGGGCAAGATTTGAGGGAAAGAAAGCTTAGAGGAGCAGGAGATCCCAGCTGGATCAAGAACAGAAAGGGAGAATGAGGAATAACAGACCATATTAAGACATTTTTTATTCATTTTATGTACCAATCACAGATCCCCCTCTTTCCTCCTCTCACCCCTCCAGTCTTTCCCTAACCACCCACCCCCATTCCCTCCTACAAGAAGGTAAGGCCTCCTATAGGTAGTCAGCAGACCCTGGTACATTCAGTAGAGGCTGGTTCAAGCCCCTCCCCCTGCATCAAGGCTGTTCAAGGTGTCCCACCAAAGGCTCTAAAAAGCCAGCTCATGCAGCAGGGGTGGGTCCTGATCCTAGTGCCTGAGGGCCCCTTAAGTAGATCAAGCTACACAATTATCTTGCTATGCAAAGGGCCTACTCCAGACCTGTGGAAGCTCCACAGATGTTGGTCTAAATTTCATGAGTCCAGTTGATGAGAGAGAAAAGGGATTTCATGAGCAAGAGGCATCAAGATCATGATGTAGAAACATACAGAGACAACCAAACCAAACTAGTGGGAACTCATGAAATATTGAAATTTTATTCTAAAAATATTCTTCTATATTTATAGCATGTGAATCAAACACTCTTGACAGGCTTCTGCATGTATGCTCATGTTTATGCCTTATCCTAACATATGAACACATAGTTTCTTGGTTACTGTTCTATTGCCATAAAGAGAGCTCACAATCAAGGCAATCTTATAGAAGAAAGCATTTAATTGAGGGCTTGCTTACAGTTTCAGGGGTTAGTCCATTATTATCATGGCAGGGAGCATGGCAGTTGGCATGATGCTGGAGTAGTAGCTGAGAGCTACTGATCCATAGCCTGAGAGAAATACACTGGGCTTGGCATGGGCCTTTGAAAACACAAATCCCACTCCCAATGACACACTTCCTCCAACAAGGCCACACCTCTTAATAATTCTAATGGTTTCAAATAGTGCCATTCCTTATTCCATTCCAATAATGCATTCAGTTCAACTTCAAAAGTCCCTGTAGTCTATCACAGCGTCAACATGGTTTAAAAGTCCAAAGTTAAACGTGTGTTCTGAGACTCAAGCCAATAATTTAACAATAACCTTTGTAAAAATAAAAATCAAAAAGCAGATCACATATTTCTAACTTACAATGGTAGAGAATATACCTTATCATTCCAAGGTGGAGAAGAGGGAGTATAGTGAGGAAATACTGGATCAAAGAAAGACCAAACACCAGCTGGGCAAACTCCAAACTCTGCATCCCATGTCTGATGTCAAAGTGCTCTTCAGATCTACAACTCCCTCTGTCTTTGTTGACTGCAACATCTCTCTCTTGGACTGATTCTACACCTAGTATGCAGCTTTCTAGGCAAGTATCTCACAACTCTGGCATCTCCAACATCTTTAAGTCTCCAAAAAATCCAGGTTTCACCTTCACAGCTTCATGCAATGATCTCTCTAGGCTTCCATTTAGGGACACCCCTGACACACACTTGACCTCATCACCATGAAGGGAGATTCCACAACACCTTTCTTGTATCCTTGACTGTAAATTGAGAACCATGTAGTCAAAACTGCCTGTTCTGCTGCCTGATGAGGCTGGAACATGGTCCCCCCATTCAATTACATTTACATCAGCTGTCAGTTGTTGGTAGTTTCCTTCACTGCTTAAGCTTATTTTAAAATTCATTTTCACATGTTGAGGTAACCACTCCCTATATTCTATTTAGCATCAGGCTTTTCTTTAATCTGTTTATTTCTTTGAGTACTAGACTTAGTTCCATTACACTTCCTGGCGCTCCTTTTCTCCTAAAACTGTACATTTTGTACTTTTCATTGTCCATATTGTCCCTTGTCATTATAGATGTGCATATGAGTGATTAATAATAACCACACAACACAGTCAATACTAGGCTGTCTTGAAATCTCTGCCAATGCCATTAACCCAAAACTCTTCAATTTCATCTCAGGCATATTTTTAGGACAAGGATAAAAAGCAGGCACATTTT
Organism: Onychomys torridus; assembly: GCF_903995425.1. NCBI lineage: Eukaryota > Metazoa > Chordata > Mammalia > Rodentia > Cricetidae > Onychomys > Onychomys torridus. The sequence continues at coordinate 139,452,292 of NC_050443.1, read as the reverse complement.
TTTTTTGTTTTACCAAAATATCCTAAGAATGGACTCTGTGCCAATTATTAATATTCTTTCCCTCTGAAACTTCCTGAGCTAGGCTTTTATAACTTACATCACTCTTGGCATCACTGTCTTCCATGCTCCTACTAGAATGGCCCATTAAGCATTCAATTGCTTTTCTAGTCCAAAGTCTCATCGTCTTCCATATTCCTCCAAGCATAGCCATGGTCAGGCCTATCACAGCAATATCTCACTCCCTGGTACCAACTTCTGTGTTAGTGACTGTTCTATTGCTGTGAAGAGACACCATGACCAAGGGAACTCTAATAAAGGAGAACATCTAATTGGGGGCTTGCCTGCAGCTTCTGAGGTTAGTCCATTATTATCATGGTGGCATGCATGGTGGCATGCTGGAGCAGTGGCTGAGATTTACATTCTGATCTGTAGGTTGACAGAGAGATATTGGGCTTGGCATGGGCTTTTGAAGCCTCAAAGCCCACTCCCAGTGGCACACTTCCTCCAACAACCTCCTAATCCTCTAATCCTTTCAAATAATGCTACTTCCTGGTGGCTAATCATTTGAATATATGAGCCTAAAGGGACCATCCTTATTCAAACCACCACACATGTCTATTAGGATAATGTGTAAATAGGATTTTGTCAATGTCATTAGGGACCAAGATTTTGGACTAAGAAGAAAAATATAGAAATAGTAAATTTAAAAAGTTAGTAACTATTCCTAAATTAAAACTGAAATATTAACAAAACACCATGTTTGCTATATTAAAAATTATTTTCTAGCTCAAACTCCTAGAAAAAGCATTTCCAAGCCCATCCTGATAGCAATAAGCGAGACCTATGCCCATTTTTCACAGAAAGAATTAGGGCTCTGTGGAGAAGTGAATTTTTAAGACACAAGGCAGAACACACACAAAATGTTGCTAGAATATTTACCACACTGGAAAGCTGGGGATTCTCTGAAGGACTATAATGCTCTTATCAGGGGCCACCATAAAGAGGTTCCCACTGTCCAGAGACAGAATAATTTGAGCACTAATTAGAATGAAATTTCTTAGTTTATAATGATACAGGTTTAATCATACCCTAGATGCCCATGGCATTGTTAAAACAACACAGTAGTAGGATGGTCTGCAGGATCTTGAATCTGGAATGTCCCCCACAGGCCCATGTAATAAAAGCTTATCCCCAGTTCATAGTATTATTGAGATTTGGTGGAATCATGAAATAGAGACTCATGGTAGGAAGCTAGGATACTGGAGGGATGCTCTGGAAGATTATGAGGATCCCAGCCCTATCTTTGATTTCCAGACATCATGAAGTGAACAGCCTTCTGCCATCAAGAACTTCCATCATTTCACACTTTGCTACTGTAAGACCAAGTAATGAGTCCACTGTGTGCTGAAAACTCTGAAGTAATGAACCCAAATAGCATTTTTGTGTTTAAAAATTATCTCAGATATTTCATTGCAATAAAAAACTGACCAACATATAATCTAAATCAGTGATTCTCAACATTGCTAATGCTGTAACCCTTTAATCCATTTCCTCATGTTGTGGTAACCCCAAATCATAAAATAATTTCTCTGCTATTTTATAACTGTAATTTTGCTACTGCTATAATAATAATGTAAATGTCTGTTATGAAATATATCTAATATGAGACCCCCAAAAGGGGTCATTACTCACAGGTTGAGAACCACTGATCTAAATATTGAAAATTAGCAGTATTTATTCATATGTACAGGTACTATTTAAAATTTGGAGAAAAGATCATTATCATTTAGAAAAATGTTTACAATACATTGTTAAAATTTAAAAGTCATAAAATATTACACTAAATAAACAGAAATTTGAAGAGATTCATAGGCCAACAAATTGAATATACTATAAAATATGAATAGGCTTTATAACTGCATGGTAAGATTATGGGTCATTTTATCTTGTCTTTATTTTCTGCAATCAACATACATAATTTTGTATTTTAATATAGCAGACACTATTATCAAACATTTATTAATGAAAAAATATTTTTAAATGGTAGCTTATAAATAGAAAAATATAATATTTTCCAGATTACAAGCAATTCTTAAGCCTGTGTTCAAAGATTAAATCAATACTCAAGGTAGGAAACTATTGCTCTAGTTCAATTTGGTCTTTTTATAGAGTCCCCCCAAAAAGTGAGGTGATTAGCTCAATGCTAGTCTTTATTAAGCAAAGAAGGAAAGGAAAGAAAAACATGTTGATACATTAAAGATTAGATTTGTATAAGTTTGAAATTAATGTGGATCTGTGTATAAGGCTTTGCACTTTCTCACAAACCTAAAGAAATACATACAAGATGGTTGAATTTATCAGGACAGACTATCAAGAGACTAAAGATTGATCTCCTGGGATCTGAGGATTTTTCAGTGTAGACTATGGTGATTGCATCACCACGAGAGGCATTTCCACCTCTATCAGCATCATAGCTATGAAATGACATTAGGAACCGGGGAAATTCATCATTTTAGAGAAATGGGCCTTGGCGGTAGATGCTTCAAAATGTCTTATTTGGTTGCCAGGGAGACTGACCTCAATCATATCTAAAGCAGCCAATGAACAGTGATTTGGCAAAGAGGGCAGAGTGAATGTGGGAGCTCATTTTCAGGTGACTCCCTGAATAAAGCAAAAAGGAGGTAGTTTAGAAAATGCTTACTTTAAAAAGGTAAGAAATGAGCTGGAGTAAAATCCTTGCAAGTTAAGGCCTGAGGGGATAAGAAATGTTCTGTATCTTGATTTGGGGCTTTTTTAGTTGAAGGAAATTAAAAGAGTGTTTACATTGGTGTTTCCCTTTGTTCCTTTATTTTTTTATTTTTTCCCAGAGCTGAGGACTGAACCCTGGGCCTTGCGCTTGCTAGGTAAGTGCTCTACCACTGAGCTAAATCCCCTTTGTTCCTTTAAAGCCAGATAGAGCAACTGGTCAGCATTCTTGTTTTATCTGACTTCAGGTGTGCTGATGTTCTTTGGAAAGGACTGATCTGATGTTTCAAGGGAAAGCAAGTTCTTACACAAAGTCAGTATAGCTGCCAGGTGCTAAGGCGAGGGGCAGGATGAGGGCTCACTAGGTAGAGTCTCCTTTTGGATGGGGTGAAAAGTTCCAGAACTACGGAGTGGAGACAGTTGCGTAGCATTGTGAGTGTGCTAATGGCATTGCATTGTGGGCCTTGAAATTGTTACAATGTAAATGTTACTGCATTAAAAACATCTGCATATGTGGTGCTTAGGAAAGGATTATATAAAGAACAGGGAGTGCTGGCATCAACCAAGTCACAGGAGATGGAGAGAGAAGGAGGAAAAAGAAAGACAACAGAATCACACTCCACGGTCCAGCTCAGAACCCAGTCTTTATTTAGTCCAGTTAATCTGGATTTTGTCTTAGTACTGTTTCAGTTTTAATTGACTTCTGAAGTTTACACAGAAGTCATAAGCTATCTGCCTGCTGATATCAGACTCAGCATAGCCTAGATAATTTTCCTCACAATCATCTTGTTTCATATTAGTTTTTTTATTTAATCTTTGAATATATTATACTATCTCCAATCATTTTTGTTGTTTTGTTCTGAAGTGGGGTTTGATTCTACGTTACCTGGGACTCACTATGTAGCCTACTAACTCATAGCAATCCTCATGCCTCAGACTTGGGGCTTTCTGGGATTTCAGATGTCAGCCACCATGCCCAGTGTCACTCCCGTGTCTTTCATGTATCTCTATTACTTTTTGTCATTCCTGATTCATTAATTTGTGATGATTTCCTGGCCTGTAAAACATTCATATCATAAAAGCTCTTGATATTTAAGAAGCTTCTGCAAGAAAATCAGAATTCTAGCTATAGTCATAACGGTATAGACAGCTACATGTAATGCTATGGGCTCTTAATCCATGGATTCTCAAAGTAGAGCTATAATACAAATAGCTTATGAGAGTACACAAATGCTAGGCACTCAAATGACAGTACAAATTAAGTGCATTAAGGAGGTACAGAATCATCCAATAGCTGTTACATTCCAGTCTGCTCATTGCATTGAGATTTTCTTGCAGTAAAAACAGTAAAATAGAGCAAATGGCACTTGTTAAGAAGTGGGGAAGAAATACTATTGAATCTGAGGCTAATTGTTAGCAGAGAATAACATTTTACTGTAAGGTAACTTTAGCTAGGAGTGTTTTTTACATCCATAATTGAAAACAACTTTAGCAACATGAAAAGCATGTATATTAGATTCTTAGCAGTTTTCTAGCAGTGCTCTTGGGACATAAAGGTAGTGTTTATCGACTCCCTGTGTGTGCCTTATACATGTTATTACCAGTATGCACAACCACCCTGCAAATTAGTACCTAGGAGCAGAACCTTGACATAATGAAGGGACATGATGAGTATTTCCCAGTCCTCAATCCCCTAAACATTGCTGTTAACAGGTGGTTTCCCAAGTTATATTTCTTTCAAGCATTGAATGTTTTCTGTAGATAACTTTGTACTATGCTGCACAATTTTCCCACAGTTAGGACTGTCTTTATCTCCACCTTCATAGCCATTTTAATAAGCACAAGCAAACTCAAAAACATCCTTTTGCAAGAAGACTGTGTGGTAAAAGAAGTGAGAACAAGAGTTGGCTGAGGGCAATCAGCTGAGATCACTCATGTCTAAGGAATTTTCTGGTATATCAATCCTCTACAAGTCCCTCTTGTTCTTATGCTATCTACACTTGTATGCTGTTGAGGTGGCACAGTGTTGTAATGGGGGGTATTTTTGTTACAAGTCCAAACATTTAAAAATGTTTAAGTCTTTTGACTTGGCAATTTCATCTGTTGAAATCTATTCTGTGGAAGATATGGTATCCATAAGGAATTATCTGAATATTGATCATAGTCTTAATTATAACATTGACAACATGCAAGGAGGCAGTTAAAAATTGAATTGCCTTTGCGCTGTAAATCTATATTTCTTTGTTCTGCTTAGAATCATGAGATTTGGACTCTATAAGCACCTCTCTATGCTAGTTGGCAGGATGACTAGTTTTAATCCTGTAAAACCTGAGTTTTCAGGGACAGAGCACAGATGGGCAGTGATGAACTGGGACATCTAAGAAAGACTTGTCAGGTACCTGCCTCACTATAGCTATTCGGTAGAGCCATGTATCAACTATTAGATTTTTGTATATGAAACATCACTATGAAAGTTCCAAGATCCCCCAGAGGTCCTGGATCCACAAGGGCTTGTTTCTAAGCTGGAGTCTTAGCAGACATTTTGCTAGGCTGTTCCATGATTCTAGGCATTTCTGAGACATGTGATAACTGATAAGACCAGTGATTCTCATAACGACAATGGAACTGGTACATTTTCTTTGCTGTACAATGGCATGCTCTTTTCTTCCCCTTGAATATGGATAGCCTTCGTGACAACCTCGATGAAGAGAATGAAGAAGTGATGATGCTGTATGGTGCTCAACATTGGCTTAGAAAAGGCTGTGTTTGTTTCTCTGGAGACACTGGTATGGATGTTATAACTAAACCTACAAGGAACCTGCAGCAAAGCAAGCCTGTTTCACTGCTCATTGCAGCAGCAGTACATCACTTTTGGAGATGCTTTTCTCCCTTATTAAGAATGCATTAGAGAGCATTTGGGTTCTGGGGGGATGATTGGGGGGAAGATTTGAGGAATAGGTTTGGTCTAGATTTGGTGCTGTTCAAAGATAGAAACATATGATTAGGCATTTTGTGGATGTGGTGGTTTGGATAAACCTACTTGAGAGGATTAGGAGGATTAGGATGTGTGATCTTGTTGGAGGAAATGTGTCACTGAGAATGGGCTTTGAGGTTTCAAAATTCCATGCCATGTCTTCTCTCTCTCTCTCTCCCTCCCTCCCTCCTTCCCTCCCTCCCTGATTGTGGATGAAGATGAACTCTCAGCTACTTCTCTAACACCACGCCTGTCTGTGTGCCACCATGCTCCTTTCCATGGTGATAATGACTAACCTCTGAAACTGTAAGCAAGTCCGCAGTTGAATTCTTTCTTTTTTGTAAGAGTTGCCTTGGTTATGGTGTCTCCTCACAACAACAGAACTGTGACTAAGACAGTGGGGTATTGTAACAACCTTACTTTTTATCTGTGTTTATATAAAATAATGAAGTGGTCTCAGAGTGGCCCAGTCTGAGGTTGGTATTCTATAAAGTTGTTTATGTCCAGTAAGGGAATATGGCTTAGCTGCAATCAGATCACTTCTGGACATGAGGGATTGCTTTTGTCTTTTTCATAACTTTTATCTTTTATGTAAGAAATATGGCTATTCTTAAATACTGTACAGAGTGACTGCATAAATATGGAGAAGAACGGTGTAGGGGTCAAGCCCCCCACACTTAAATTAGTCTCCATTCAACTGACAGATCTTTTAATAAAGAGAACTCTGACATAATCACAGCTCTAGCCTGTTGACCACAACTTTGTGAAGGAGAATTGCTTAGCTAAGCTGAGTTAACACCCACATTTGTAATGAAATGATTACCATCCATTTAAGTGACTCTTCTCAAGTGACTTGTTACACAGGGATAACTTATGCAGATGTCTGGGGCTCAGCATGAACATCTGGCCTAGGCACTTAGATCAGGAAGTTCTTTACCAAGGAGAAGGTACTTGAAGTGACTCAAGAGAAACAACAGCACCCAGAGAACTAGGCACGAAGGACTCACTTACAAAGAGACAAGCAACTGGTAAGGTTTGGGTGATGCATAAAAGATGATGCTCAGGAAGCCAGCAAGGAGAACAATCCTGAAAGGGAGCTGCTATCCAGAATCCAAGCTTTGGAAAGAGATCAAGTCAGAGGAGCCTGAAAAGTCCTTTGGATTTAGCAGCAATGAGTTTTCATTGCTGAGGAGAAATGTGGCATAGGCAATGTTGGGGACAGAAGCCAGCTGAAGAGGGACAATCAGGAATGAAAGAACACCAGACTGCATGCTGTTTTACAATACAGTGTGGCGCTGTTCTCCAGACTATTTACACCTATATAATTCTTCTTCTACCATGTAGTAACAGCTGAATCAATCACACGACGCCATGAATCCTACAGTTCCACAACAGCTTGCGTACGTCATCTCCTGGAACATATTAACCTTGGACTTTCCAGCTGTAAATGTATTACTGTATTGTGCAGTGTTTTGGCCTGTCATTATAATCATTTTAAAACTCTCATGTTTATTTCTCTGGCAATTAAAATAGGTCATCATTTAAAATAGTACCCAGTGTTCACTGGTGCCTTATAATTATTTCAGAAAAATAATCTCAGTTTAAAAGTTATAAACGCTGCAGGAATAGCTTACTTTTGCCAGCCAAGTCTGGCTAATCATTCTAGTTATACTCTGCTGACTCATTGGCCTGCTTGTCAGGACTCCCATTCTAGTGTGCTCTCCTAGAGGTGATTCTGATTATAAAATGGGAAGCAAGGCCTCCTTGGTGACAGTGAATGAGTTACCCGGGATAAGGGACAGAAATCCCTCTTCTTTGAACCCATATGTAGATCCTGCTGTAAAGACATTGTCCTCCTTCATTAAATCTTTTTCCTTCTTCCTTTTAGGATGGCACTCATCCCCTTGTTACTTGTCTGCGCTTTCCTTGCTAGAGGTGCAGAGAAGAAAACACCATGGCAAGAATGGGGGCGGGTGGGACTACAGCCTTAAAATGAAGTGTTCACATTTTAAAGGACTTGAAGTTTGTGTTTAAAATGCCATTTCTAAATGAGACTAAAGAGACAAAAACATGATTGGGAGATTTAGAAGACAGTATGTAGCACACATTTTAAACTGTGGGTGACACTGAAGTTAGCATCTTTTCTAGGTCCTGTAGTTACCTTGAACTGTTACCACCAGAGTACCCTTTTGCATGTATGTAAAGATATAAAAAGTACGTGTTTTAAGACAAAACTGTTAGGGCATTTCTCCCTATTTTTAGGTGATCAGTAAAGCCTAATATGGAAAATTTCTACCCATTCCTCAGGATCTAGGGAGACTTGCTTTGAGCAATAACTCTGACCCCGTGAGGAAGGTAACACTTGTAGAAAGTGACTAGAGGTGCTAACGAAGCTTGTCATGTAAGTTACGTACTGGGTGTGTTTGAGTGCCTAGTGCTACACTGGAGATCTTCATACACTACATTTAGTCATCTACAATTGCATGGAATGTGCCCTGGGACTGAAATCCTGGGGGAGATAGTCTGAGCTGTCATTGGAAGGGAAAACTGTAGCATGTGGGACTAAAAAGCAGCCCATGGTGAGGCTTGTGGGTAAGAGAGAGGGAAGGATCTTGGCAAATGCCTTGTGCACAAATATTTGTGTCATCTTCATTTGTATAGTTTTTGTGACTCTTTCTCAGGCTCTTATCATGGGCAGATGGATGCAAAGTGCCTTTTGGTACCCATGGCAGGTTCTCAGAAGGGACATACAAATCACAGTGGCATGGTGGGACAAACAGATATGGCCAAGTTTCTGAGGGCTTCTGGTGTATGCATGTAGACATGTGTGTAGACACATCTCTCTGCTGAACATGTCATGAACCTGAATCTGATTTCCAGAGCCCCAAATTGCATATGTCTCTTTAGTATGCCCAAGTGAATGTATCTGTAGAAGTAGAAAACAGAGTGGGTTCAAAGCTCTTTTCTCTGCCATCAGGGGACAGCACTGTTTTTGTTTATAGTGATTTGGGAGCCTCACATCCTTCAACAATATTGATGGTACAAACACAAAAGGTAGCAGATGATTAGACCATGTGTTATTTTATAGAGCATTTTGTTTCTTTTTACCTTTGCAAAATATAAAGCTCACTTTAAAATGAGTTTACTTTTTAATTTTAAATCTTTAAAACTGTGATCAAAACTAATTCTTTTCTACATCTTACTTAGAAGGAGCAGTCTTTTTTGGGAAGCCAGACCAGGTGTGGTACCATTGGCTTTTTCTTCTTTGCATTTATTACTTATTATAATGGAAATACTTTTTTAAAATATAAATAATTGAACAATGTTTTCTGTTTACTGAGCCACAACTTCATCCATCTTTGTTCATATTTCTTATCTTATTCAGTGAGATCCTACTTAGCATAGTTTATAATCCCCTGTGTCCTAATGAAATCTCAAAATGATGTTGAGATGGGATAACAGACAGTTGTTCCAAGGACATATTCTGTTAGCAGCACCCCAGCTAGAAGCTCGAACCTTGGCCTGGCTAATGTATTGCCTTCCTGTTCCAAGAAGCAGAACCTCCAACTGATGGCATCACCAGGGATAGTCCTCACGTCTGCTAGGAAGGTGTGATGACTACTCTTGGTTGTCAACTTGACTACATCTGGAATTAACTAAAACCCAAGCAGTTGGGCACAACTGCGAGGGAATTTTCTTAATTAAATCATTTGAAATGGGAATACCCACTTTTAATTCAGATCTTTTGAGGTGAGGAGATATACCTTTAATCTGAGCCACACCTTCTGCTGGCAGATTACATAAATGACATGGAAGAAGGAAGCTTGCTCTCTTTGCCTGCTTTATCTTTCTCTTCTTGGCAAGTCCATTCCTTCACCGTCATTAGAGCCTAATTCTTTGGGATCCTGGTATATACTGAAGACCAGCTGAGATATCCAGCTCCATGGACTGAACACCTACTGGATTATTTGATCTTCCATTGGTAGACAGTCATGGTTGGAGTAGCTTGACCACAGCCTATAAATCATCCCAATAAAATCTCTGTCTCTGTCTCTGTTTCTCTCTCTGTCTCTGTCTCTGTCTCTCTCTCTCTCTCTCTCTCACACACTCACACACACACACACACACACACACACACACACATACGTTAATTCTAAAAGTTCCGTTTCTCTAGAGAACACTGAGCTGTACAGGTTTTGGTGCCAGGAATGGTTGAGAACCAGTTCTGCCACCATGCAACAGAAGCATAAGAATGAATATTTTTTTAACCATCTCTCCAGCCCTTATTTATTTTTCTATTATCAGCTTGATACAGTATAAACTCTTATCCTAATAGTGATAGTGAAATGTTTCATTGAGGCTTGCCCAGTAATTAAGTAAAACCAAAACTTATTATAAGCCACAGTCATTCTTGGGTTCCCCCTGCTATATAGCCTCTCTGGTTCTGTGGGTTGCAGTCTGATTGTTCTATGCTTTATATCTAGTATCCACTTATGAGTGAGTACATACCATGTTTGTCCTTCTGGGTTTGGGTTACCTCACTCAGGATGATATTTTCTAGTTCCATCACTTTGCCTGCAAATTTCATGCTGTCATTGTTTTTCTCTGCTGTGTAGTACTCCATTGTGTATATGTACCACATTTTCTTAATCCATTCTTCAGTTGATGGGCATCTAGGTTGTTTCTAGGTTCTGGCTATTACAAATAGTTCTACTATGAACATAGTTGAGCATATATCTGTGTGGTATGATTGAGTGGCATGGCTAGGTCTTGAGGTAGATCGATTCCCAATTTTCTGGGAAACTGCCATACTGATTTCCACAGTGATTGTACAAGTTTGCATTCCCACCAACAGTGGAAGAGTGTTCCCTTTGCTCTGCATCCTCTCCAACATAGACTTTCATTAATGTTTTAGATCATGGCCATTCTGACAGGTGTAAGGTAGTATCTCAGAGTCGTTTTGATTTGCATTTCTCTGATGATTAAGGATGTTGAGCATTTCTTTAGATGTCTTTCAGCCATTTGTGATTCTTCTGAGAATTCTCCATTTAGCTCTTTAGCCCATTTATTAATTGGATTGTTCAGTATTTTTATGTCTACTTTCTTGAGTTCTTTATATACTTTGGAGATCAGTCCTCTGTCAGATGTGGGGTGGGTGAAGGTTTTTTCCCATTCTGTTGGCTGTCTTTTTGTCTTATTGGCCATGTCTTTTGCCCTACAAAAGCTTCTCAGTTTTAAGAGGTATCATTTATTAATTGTTGTGCTCAGTGTTTGTGTTGCTGATGTTATATTTAGGAAGTGATCTCCTAATGTGTTCAAGAGTACATCCTACTTTCTCTTCTATTAAGTTTAGTGTAACTGGATTTATAAAAAAATGAATATTTTAACTATCTGGAATAGGCTTTCTAATTTGCCAACATCTACAGTTTCCAATAACTGAAACCTGTCCACGAAGCTTGGAGAGTACTGAAATTGGTGTTATGAACTATTTTATAACTTAAAAAACAAATATATTTGTTTATCCTGATTCACCAATTAAGAGAGGCAATGGCTCTGTAAATAAAATTTTTGACAATTTGTGGGAAAATAAAGATAATGATGCTGCTGGTTGGTTGCTTATAGCATATTTGAATAAATTCACATAGGAAGAGAATGATCATGATCAAATTTACCAACTTTGAACATCTCCAAATACAATGAAGGACAACAATTAACTCAGTGATAAAAACTCAGCTCCATATGTCCATACACAGTTTAAAAGTTTTTAGTGTGCTCTGGAAGAGAATCTTCTTTCTGGCAGTCACAGAGCTCAAGTATCAGGAAATCAAACCAAAGGTTCAGTTATAAGTTTGGCTAAATTAGAGCAAAAACTCAAGGCCCAGCTTCAGAGGGTACTGGCCCTTAAAGTAAGGGCATTAATTGGTAAAGAATGGGATCCTGTAACTTGGGATGAAGATATGTGGGAGGACATTACTAAAGCTGAGAACTTTAAACCTCCAAATTCTCAAGGGTTTATCTACTCTGAGGAAGTAGTCTTCTCACCATCAGCAAAAGATGTACTACCATTCCCACCTTCTGAAATATTGCTTTTAAAGCTTTGGACTGAGGAAATTAATCTTTCTTTGTCTACTAAACCAGCAGTATTTTTTTTTTTTCTGAAGAGATGCCAGGAAAGACAACACTGATGTCCCTCAGGGCCCACCAATAGTTGTCTGTAGACTTATAACCAGACTTAAGTCTTGTTAAGAGACGCCTAGAGAGGATGAAGAAAGTATAGTTGATGAGGAAGTGTGCTATAACATAAAGAGCTTAATAAGTTTTCTAATTCATTCAAGCAGAAGTCTGGGGAATGTATGTGGGAATGGATTTTAAGGGTGTGGGATATTGATAGAAGAAACATAAAACGAGATTAGATTGAGTTTATTGATAGGGGCACAGTTAAAAAAGGAAGGAAGGAAGGAAGGTAGGAAGAAAAGAAAGAAAGAGAGAGAGAAAGAAAGAAAGAAAAGAAAGGAAGGAAGAAAAGATGTCAAAAGTTTGAATTGTTGCTTGAAGTGTTTGTCAAAAAATGGTCTACCAAAATGGAGTTGGAGTTTGCTATTCCTAGGCTCACTGTTGATGAAGGGATTTTAAGTCTCAGGGAAATGGCAATGCTTGAGTAGGTATACCACAATGGGAAGGCACAGGAGACATGCCTTTCACTAATTCTAAGTCTACAAGACTCAAAATGGTGAGAGGGGAACTGGCACATTTGAAGATGTTTGTTGTTGTCCTTCTCCTTGTGCCAAACCTTAGGGTTGGAGATGCTGCTGTTCAGTTGGACAGATTAAATTCAATGGGTTTAATTGGGCTCCATAGTTATGGAGACCAGGGGGCAGCAATGAATCACCAAAAACAAAATGATAATAATTATCATAATTGTCAGCATAGACAAAGCAATGTCTATAATGGCCTGACCCATAATGGACAGCACAGGTAAAGTGATTTTTTTATGGTAGCATGACTTGTATGAAATTTTGGCACTGGTCGACCAATCATAGTATTTCCAGGCTTGAAATAGATAAGTCTACTACATTTTTGTTTCATCTATATAAGTGGAAAAATTATTAAACAAATGAAAGAAAGACTATGGCAAAAGGGAATCTAGGCCCATGAAACAATCTCCAAACTTGAGTCAGTTTGCAGATCCAGAACCCCTTGAATGAACGGATGGCCTGGTTCCCCGAGGAAGGACCTTGATAAAATATCTATGAATGTTACTTTTAGCCTTTCTCCAGTCCTTTTTCATAGGGAACAGCAGCCTTTTACAAGGGTAATTGTACACTGGAAGGAAAAGAGACAATAAGAGTTTTGATGATCTGTTGGATACTGGTTATGGATTGACACTGATTCTGTGAGATCCCAAGAAACACTGTGGCTGTCTAGTTAAAGTAGGGGCTTATGGAGGTCAGGTGATTAATAGAGTTTTGGCTAAAGTCAGACTCACAGTAGGTCCAGTGGATCCTCAAAGTTATCCTATGGTTATTTCTCCTGTCCAAGAATATATAATTGGGATATACTTAGAAGTTGGCAGAATTCTCACATTGGTTCACTGACCTGTGATGTAAGGACTACTATGGCTGAAAAGGCCAAGTGGAAGAATTGCCTCTGCCAAGGAAAATAGTGATTCAAAAACCAGTATCAAACTTCTGAAGGGACTGCAGAAATTAATACCACCATTAAAGACTTGAAAGATGCAGGGGTGGTGGTTTCCACCACATCTTCCTTTAACTCTCCTATCCTTTCAGTGCAGAAGACAGATGGACCATGGAGAATGACAGTGGACTACTGAAAACTCACTCAGGTAGTGACTCTTGTTGCAGCTGCTGAGTTAGATGTGGTGGCCTTACTTGAGCAGACTGGCACATCTTCTGGTACATGGTATGCAGCTATTGGTTTAGCAAATGCTGTTTTCTTAGCATTTCCTATCCATAAGGACCACCAGCAGCACTTTGCTTTAAGTTGGCAAAGCATATACCTTTACAATTTTACCACAAAGATACATTAGCTCTCTAGCTTTGTAGTTCAAAACATAGTTCCAAGAGGTCTTGATCAACCATGTCTTCCACAAAATATCACATTGGTTCACTATACTGATGACATTATGGTGACTGGACCAAGTGAGCAGGAGATAGCAACCACTTTGGGCTTGTTGATAACACATATGCATATCAGATGATGGGAAATAAATCTAACCAAAATTTATGTGCCTTTCGCTCCAGTAAAATTCTTAGGAGTCCAGTGGTATGGAGCACACAGAAATATTCTTTCAAAGGTGAAGGATGCTCCACCCTTCCCAGAACCAAGAAAGAAAAAATTTAGTGAGCTTGTCTGCATTTTGGAAACAGCACATTCCTCACTTGGGTGTGTTACTCCAGCCTATATACAAAGTTACTCAGAAAGCTGCTAGCTTTGAATGGGGCCTGAAATAGGAAAAGGCTCTTTTACAGAGTCAGGCTACTGTGAAATCTGCTCTACCACTTAGACCACATGATCCAGCAGACCTGATGTTACTTGATGTGTCAATGGCAGATAGGTATGCTGTTTGGAGCCTTTGTCAGGCCCATACAGGTGAATGACCAAAGAGACTTTTGGGATTTTGGAGAAAGCTGTCATTCCTTTGGTAGCACTTGGCCTATTATTAGACTGTAATGAAGACTGAACATTTGACAGTGGGCCACCAAGTTGCCATGTGAATTGAGCTGCCCATCATGAGCTGAGTGTTATCTGACCCACCAGATCATAAAGTAGGATGTGCACAGCAGCAATCTACTATCAAATGGAAGTGGTTTATATGTGATCAGGCCTGAGCAGGTCCTGAAGGCACAAGCAAGTTACATAAAGAAGTTGCCCAAATGCTTATAGTTTCTACTCCTGCTATAATGCTGCCTGATGCGAAGCATGTACCTAGAGCTTCATGGGATGTGCCCTATGATCTGTTGACTGAGGAAAAGAAAAGTAGGGCGTGGTTTACTGATCATTCTGCATGTTATTCAGGCACCACCCAGAAGTGGACAGCTATAGCATTATAACAGCTTTGTAGGACAACCCTGAAAAACACTGGGGAAAGGAAATCTTGACAGTGAGCAGAACTTCGGGCAGTACACATAGTCAGACATTTTGTCTGGAAGGAGAAATGGCCAGATATGCAATTGTTCACTGATTCATGGGCTGTAGCCAATGGATTGGCTGGATGGTCAGGGATTTGAAAAGAGTATGATTGGGAAATTGACGAGAAAGGTATCTGGGGAAGAAGTATGTGGATAGATGTTTACAAATTGGTAAAGGATGTGAAGATACTTGTGTCCCATATAAACACTCATCAAAAGGTGACTTCAGTAGAGAAGGATTTCAATAATCAGGTAGATAGAATAGCCCTTTCTGTGGATAGCCAGCCCCTTTCCCCAGCCATCCCTGTCATTGCTCAGTGGTCTGATGAACAAAGTGGCCAGAGTGACAGAGATTGAGGTTATGCATGGGTTTGACAACATGGATTTTTACTCACCAAGGCTGACCTGGCTACACTGTTCATGAGTACCAGATCTGCTAAAAGTAAGTGTCAACACCACGCCCCAGATAGGACATCATTCCCCAGGGTGACCAGCCAGGACCTGGTGGCAAGTTGACTACATTGGACCACTTCCTCCATAGAAAGACAATGCTTTGTACTTATTGGAGTAGATACTTGTTCTTGATATCAATTTGTTTTTCCTGAACATAATATTTTTGCCAAAATTACCATCTATGGACTTATAGAATACCTAATTTATCATCATAGTATTCTATACAGTATTGCTTCTGACCAGAGAACTCACTTCTCAGCCAGAAAAGTACAACAATAGGCCCATGATCATGGAATCCAATAGTTTTCCCATCATCCTGAAGCACCTGGCTTGATTGAAAGATGGAATGGCCCTTTGAAGACATGGTTAGAGTGACAATAGCAGCTTGGACAGCTGGGGAAGGGTTCTCCAGAAGACAGTATATGTTGCTGGGTCCTAACAGCTCACCAGGGGAGGGGGTGAGAAGGTGCAGTGTTAGTGACACAGACACTGGGAGTCAGATGAAAGGCAAACAGCAGACTCATTTATTCAGTAAAGGGGAAGGCCTTATATAGCCTCCTCCCAGCACCCAGGCTGTGTCCCAATCTGGTGATATTGCATGGTCATCCCTCATTGGCTGGGCACCATCAGGAGCTCTGACAGCAGCTGTTGCTAGGCCCTCAGGCAGACTCCACATGATCAGGACCGCTGACAGCACCTGTTGATAGGCCCTCAGGCAGACTCCAGGTTGGCTCATAAGGAAGTACATTATGTACATGCCTTCGCAGCTGGTTTGAGTCAATTTCCTCGACCCTGTGGGCCTGTCCTACTACAAGTATATACTTTGAATCAATGTACAATATATGATACAGTTTCTCCTATAGCTGGGATTCACAGGTCTAGGGATCAAGGAGTGGGAAAGAGAACTTCAGTCACCATCACCCCTAAACACCCATTAGGAAAATTTTTGCTTTTTGTTCCTGTGACCTTAAGTTCTGCTGGTCTGGAAGTTTTGGTGCCAGAGTGGGTTGGGGTTACTCCTACCAGGATCCACCACAAACATTCCATTGAACTTGAAGCTCAGATACCCCCTGGCCATATTGGGCTTCTGATGCCCTTAAGTTGAGAAAGGAATAACACTGTTAGGAAAGGTGATTGATCAAAATTACCAAGGGGAAATTGGACGGTTTATCCACAATGGAGGCAAAAAGATTATATCTGGTGTTGTAGAATATTATTTTACAATGTGTTATATTTGTTTATGCTGTGGAACATTTGTTTCAAGATGCAAAGATATGCTGTATTCTTTTAGGTTGCATTTGTTTAACTCTGTGAAGCTGTGTTGCTTTGCCTGTCTAAAACACAAGATTGGTCTAATAGGGAGATGAACGGCCAATAGTAAGGCAGAAGAAGGAATAAATAGAAGGAGAAAAAGAAAGTGAGAGAAGTGAGAGGAGGAGAACTACAGAGGCCAGCCATCCAGCTGCACAGCCAAACATGGAATAAGAAGTAAAGAAAAAGTATATGACAATAGAGAAAGGTAACAGCCCAGAGGCAAAAGTAGAAGGGATAAATTAAGTTAAGAAAAGATGGCTAGAAACAAGCCAAGCTAAGGCCAGGCATTTATAAAAAAAAAATAAGTCTCTTTGTGACTTATTTTGGTGCTGGGTGGCAGCACCTGCTATTCCCCAAAAAGTAAAAAGAGCAAACAGATTGAAAAAAACCAACTACAGCCTGGAGGGCAGGAGATCCTTTGGGGTATCTCTTGGTACTATCATGCCTTTTGATTAAAGTCAATAGGAAACTACAACAGCCTAATCAAGGCAGGATGACAATAGGGCACACACAGACCCTTCAGGAATAAAGGTATGGGTCACTCTCCAGAGAAAGAGCCAAGACTTACTGAGGTGTTTGCTGAGGGTGTAAGAAGTACAGAATGAGTAGTAGAGGAAGGAAGTTATAAATACCAGCTAAGGCCATTGTGGCCCATTGCAGAAACAGGAATTGTAGTTGATATGAGTATTTCTGTTGTATTTTGTTAAGGTTTTTGTACATATATTTGTGTTTTCTTTCCTTGATTTCTTTATCATGTAATGTAACATCAATTAAGAGACTATCAGTGGTTATCATATGCAAATTTGAGGTACTTACTGAAAGAATCTCACTCAAGAGATATTTCTACCCATTCTAAAATTTATAATGTGTTTTCTCTTGTATGAGGGATAGTTACATCACATTAGGCATAATTATAAACTGGTTATTATTTTTATTTGGAAATTAAGCATGACTTAAGGAGATACAACTGTGTGCCAGGTAGGCAAGGGTGGATTTATGGTTATTCTTGGTTGTCAGCTTGATGACATCTGGAATTAACTAAAACCCAAATGGCTAAGTACATCTGTGAGGGATTTTTTTCTTAATTAAATTATTTGAAGTGGGAAACCCCACTTTTAATCTGGATCTTTTGAGGTGAGAGGATACACCTGTAATCTGGGCCACACCTTCTGTTTGCGGCCTATATAAAGGATATGGAAGAAGGAAGCTTTTTCTCTTTGCTTACTTGTTGCTTTCACTGGAAAGTCTGTTCCTTCACTGAAATTAGGGCCTACTTCTTTGGTATCCTGGCATATACTGAAGGCCAGATGAGACATCCAGCCTCATAGACTGGACAATTTCTGGATTATTGGAACTTCCATTGGGTAGACAGCCATTGTCAGACTGGGTAGGTCATACATAGCTATAAGCCATTCACCATTCTAATAAATTCCTATATATATATATCTATATCTATATATATATCTATATATCTATATCTATATATATATATCTGCAGGATCAATAAGCTAGTGAGAAATTCTATTAAGAATATTGATTATGATGGGCTGGAGTTGTAGCTCAGTTGATAGAGAGCTTGTTTAGTGTATACAAAACTATGGGTTCAATCCCCAGCATAAAGTAGATGTAGTGGTACATGCCTACAATTCCAGAATTCTGGAGGTAGAGGCAGAAGATCATAATTTAAAGTTCATCATTGGCCACATAATGAGTTCAAGGTAAGTTGTAGGTACTCACAACTTTGTCTCAAAAAAGAATATTAATTATGAGATAGGCACAGTAGTATAGGCATAGGTACTGGAAATACTATGGCAGGAGAATAGCATGTCCAATAACTGCTTGGACTACAGGGTTAATTGAAGATATCCTGGGCAACATAGTGAGAACTTGTCTCAAAATAAAAAGTAAGGAGGTCCAAGACACAGTCCAATTATAAAGTACCTGTCTAGTAGGTACTTTTCATTTAATACTTAGTAATGATAAAAATAAATATTGTTTATGATGAAAAATGTTCCATGTTCTAAGAGAAGTTACAAGGTGTTATTAGGTTCTTTCCCACGGTGTGTGTGTGTGTGTGTGTGTGTGTGTGTGTGTGTGTGTGTGTTGTGTGTGTGTTTGGTGTATTTGGAGCCAGGCTAAGGACATTACAGACAAGGACACAGCATGTACAAAGTCAAGGGATTGAGATGGGACATCATGGAAAGTCATAGATTTCTTGGTTAAATTCTGTGTGGCAGAGTATGAGAATATAAGTCTTTGAGAATGGTAAGACTGGGACCTTGGCTTTGGCATCTCTGTAGACTTTCAGTTTCCTTGATAAGACAAGTACTTTTCTTCCTTTTTGAGGTTTTAGATCTCTTAAAAACATACACTAATAGTCATAATATTTTCCCCAAGAAGAGATAAAATTAACTTAGAAATGTATGGCAAAAATGTCTCTCTGGTACTCAAGATAGAAAACAATTATCATCCTAGCCAAGGAATAAAACTAATGAAGATATCTAGTATTAGTAAGAACAAGATGATGAGGACAGTATTTTGCTAACTGTTCTATAAACTTGTTTAACACTTTTGTGTGGCCGTACACAACACATAATAAGCTATTTTAAATGTTTATGCTCTTTGAGTCAGTAGAACAGTTTTGGAATTCTATAATAAGAAAGCTATAATAAATGTTTATGGCAGTTTTTAATAGTGAATCATTGGAATCAGCCTAAGCAGCTATGGCATATTACTTTGATGCAACTTAAAGCATCATTAGCAATTCTGTTTACAAATTATCTTTAAAATACATTTAATAGCTGAGCATGGTGATGAATCTTTAATTCTAGTACTTGGAATCAGAGACAGGAAGATCTCCGAGTTTGAGACCAGCCTGGTCTACATAGAAAGTTCTAAGCCAGCTAGGGCTCCATAGTGAGACCTTATTAAAAAAAAAATGATATATTTAATATAATTATGGATAAAATGTAGGACACTGATACATTTGCATCAGTATACACACATTACCAGACCTATAATAATAAATTAAAAATTGTACATTGAAATAGTGAATTCAGGGCTAGTGACATGGCTCAGCATTTAAAATATTTGCTGACAAGCCTGATGGTCTGTATTTGATTCCTAGATCTTACTCCTTCAGGTTGTCTTCTGAGCTCCACATACACACCATAGCATGAATGTATTTCTTTTCAAATAAATTAAAAATATTAATTAAAACTACATACTGAAAAAAGAATCTGAAAAGGAATTAATAGAATGTTAATAATAGTAGCTGGCTTTAGATTGTGTAAGTATGGATAATTTTTTCTTCACAATTTTATATATTTTTAAATAATACTTTTAACTTTATAAATAAAACTTATATTTATTTATATAAATAAATTTATTTCATAGCATGTACACATGAATATTTGTGTGTTTGTATGTGTGTATGTGTGTGTGTGATGTGTACACGTGTGTCTGCACACATGCTTGCCTGTGTTTACAGAGGCCAGAAGAAAATAGTGGATCCCCTGGAGCTTGAGTTACAGGTGGTTGAGAGCTTCCTGAGTGTCAGGAATGGAAACCTGGTTCTCTGCAGGGGCAATAAGCACATTTAACTAGAGAGTCATCTCTCTAGCCCATGACTTTATAATTTTTAAAAACAAAACTAAAATGTTAGGACATGTTGCAAATGAACACAAAACATGCACTATGGTGCTCAGTTTTATTGTATGTTTTCTTATGCTTGCTACACTCTTATAAATCTGTAGCTGGGGCACAATTTCTTTTTATAATTCCCAATATCAGCAAAATTTCTCTTGTTATACTTCTACTAAATTGCATGAAATCTCTCCACCTCTTTGCCTTCGGCTTCCTAGAAAGATAGAAAACTTGGTAATTTATGGTCAACACTGAATAAATTACCAGAGTAATTATAATCTACAAATACCACAGGAACTGTTATGTACTGTGACATTTTGTGTTGTGAATTTGAATTCCCAAGTTAAAATACCCATAAATAGTCTCATATCAAATATGACTTTCTTTAATAGTTGTTTCCTCGACTATCAAAGGAGCTCTTTCTTTAAAGAGAAGCTGTTAGAAGAGTAAGGGTGGTATTTTGTGCCAGCCCTCCATATAGTTGTTTTCTTGAAAACGCAACATCTAGATGTGTGTCTCATTGTTCAGAGATGAACAAAAACAAAAAGGCATTAATAGAACCCATAAATGTAGATGAAATTCTAAACGGTCTTAGTAAATACGAAAACACAGAGCCAAATACAGAGTTAAAAGCCCAAGAGATCAGAGCACTAGCAAATAGCCTTTAGCTTACCACTTGCTGCTGTCGCTTTCCCAGAGAGAGAGAGACCTTCTAATGTCTAATTTGTCTTTTTATTGCCTTTCTGTTTTACCTCTTCATTGACTCTAAACCCAGCCACCTTACTTCCTTATCATTGCCTGTCTACACAGACCTTCAGGTCTTTATTGTTGGGACTGGGATTAAAAGATCATGTCACTGCTTGGCTGTATCTTAGACCACACAGAGACTCTACCTGCCATGTGATTGGATTAAGGGCATGTGCCACCACCACCTGACTTCTGCTAAATGGCTTGCTTTTAGCTATGATCCCCAGGCAACTTTATTTATTAACATACAGATAAAATCACATTTCAGCACAAATAAAATGTCACCATATATAAAATTAAATTAACAGTAGCAAGAAGACCGAAAACAGGAACACAAAGGTGCTAAGAGAAAGAAAGACAAGTTGTAAAGCCACCTGAGGAGGATGGAAGTGGGGATAGGAAGGGCAGCCAAGAGCACCAGGACATGTAGTAATATGGAAACAAAAAGACACACTTGCTGAGGGAGTACAGAAGATTCCACACTGCAGGAGCTTTGCCAAGATTTGGAATGAATGGGAAGGCAATGAACTTGAGACACAGAAGAGAGTTAAAGGCTCAGTTAAAACACTATACATAACCAAACAAGGTGGAACATGCCTTTAATCCTAGCACTCTAGAGTTCCTGGCCAGTCAAGCATACACACTGAAAATATGGCTCAAAAAATTAAATAAATAAATAAATAATACTGTAAGTGCACATGAAGAACCAAGAAAGATAATTGAAAAAATCACTTATTCAGAAGAAAAGCATTTTCTAATAAAGGGAACAAAGTTAAAATAAACTCTAGCCTTCCTTTTGTAACACTAAATTGCTAAAGAACTTAGAAACATATAAACAATTTTGTAGGTGACTAGATTAGGATACACATATTTAAGATTGGAAAAACCTCCTGCATTGATAAGACAATGCAAAGGTGAATTTTCCAAATAGGCGCTCTCTATCCATATATATTTTCCTGCAACAAGTAATATAATTGTGATAAATAAAATGAACTTTAATATGTACTTTAGTTACTGAGAGATGAGTCAAAAGAGAGATTTTAAGAATCAGAAATTAGTATTTGAGGATAAGTAGATTTTTTTCCACATTTTGTTCAATAGTCATAGCTCCAGTATAATGAGATGACCCTTGATACTTAAAGGGCAAGTTTGGCTCCACCTTTCCTCCTCTTTTTATACCTTCTTGGTAATATATACATTCTTTTAATTGACACATAGTATCTTTATATATTTATGGAGTACAATATGAACATTTGGTACATGTATATAAATGTGTAATGTTAAAGTCAAGAAAAATTTAGTTTTTGCTATCCAATTAATCCTTTTCCTTTTGAGGCTGGCTGTATTGCCATGTGGGATTGCTCTTCTGCTGCAATAGTTAAACACAGATTGATGTTCCTGCAACATTTACAATGACATGGCTGTAGGCAGAGTTTTCCTGTCCTGACTGCCAGCTCCAAGATAACCACAAAGAAGCTTAATATTAATTATAAATTCTTGGGTGGTAGCTCAGGCTTATTACTAACTAGCTCTTACAACTTACATTAACCCATTTCTATTAGTCTATGTATTGCCATGTGGCTCATGTCTTTACCTGTCCTCCAGCATGTCTTGTTCTCTCTGAGTCTCCTGGGGACTCCTCTGACTCTGTCTTTCTTCCTCCCAGCATCCTCTTAGTTTGTTTTTGCCATCTAATTTTTCCTGCCCAGCTATAGGCCAGTCAGCTCTTTATTAGCCAATGAGGGTAATACATATTCTTAGTATATAAAGAAGACTAAGCATTATAATGATATCAGTTCATAATAAAGTGATCTATAAATGTAAAAAAAAAAAGATTGTTCCAGCTAGCATTTAAGAGGTTAGATGTTTAATTTCTAATTTCATTTTCTTCCTTCACACACTGAGCTTAATGAAGTTTTTATTCAGTTTATTTGAGATCCATGATTAAATAAATAATAAATATACCTTTTGACTGGTATTTGTTGCACAACATTGTTATATGTCCCGAAAACAAAACAAAATATAATTTAAATACAAAACACCTAAAATTTCTCCATACCAACTAAAGGGCAGAAACTTTTTCCTCCATTATTATTACAACATTTGGTGATCAAATGTTTGATCAAATATCATTAAATTGAAACCTATTCAATTCAGTCTGTCAGACAGCTAAGGTGTCATGAAATTCAGTTTAGTTCTGACAATACCCCCAAATAGCCACAGATCCTATGTATTAAAATCTCAGTTCTCTAAAACTATCCCTTTTAGATGAAAAAGGAGAATTCAGATTGTCACCTATGATTCTATAAATCAGAGGCTCCTGTGACATCACCCTCCTCAGATCTTCTCACTGTTAGAATGACTCCCAGAAGTCACTGGTTTATTGTAAAAGGAATTTACAAGTTAGGGACAGATGGAGGACAGAGATGGGGACAGTGTGTGAGAAGGGACAAGGAGCTCCTGGCCTCTTGGCTTGAACTGCCCTCATAGAACTTGTGCACCTTGACCAGCACACAAGTTCTCTCAACTTATTCCTTTCGGGCTTTCTGATGGATCCATCACACGGGCATGATCATCCATTAGCCATTATCATCTCCATTCTTCTTCCCTCCTGACATTGCTGCTCTCTAATAATAGTTTGTTTTCTTGGCAACTAGCACTTCCCCCTTCCCTCAGTACTAAAGCCCCTGATAAACGTTACCTTAGAAACATCAACTCAAGGGAAATTGAGAAGGACTTGTTCTGAACAAGAAATGCTCCTTTTTGTTAGGTCCAAAGTGGGCACCCCCAAATGTCTGTGCCTCTGATCATGTCCTAAATGACAGTCTGGACTCAGCTCAGGCTGAACTCTAACTTGTTCTAAACTGTTAAACATAATTAAAACATACAAGTTAATGGCCAGTCACCTTATAAATGATCAAATTCTTTAATGTCCCCAGAACCGGGTATGTAGTCATGTTGTAAGTACATTTACAGGGACAAACCTGGAGAGACCAATTCATATCTATTATATAATCTTCTGTATATATTGTCAAAATAAGCCTGAAGCCTGAAAATAAGTTTAAAGAAAACTTAAAGTTCATTTAATGTAAAATAATATTCAAAATCACATATATTAAGATGAATTTAAGAGACTAGACCATGGCCCTCCAATCCCTGAGAGAGATCTGTTGAATAAGGCATTTAATGGAAGGGAGAAACATGATAAGATGGAAAGGTTTTTTAATAATAGGCAGAAATACCAGCTTCTGGCATCAGCTCTGAGGCCACCTCCAAAGAAGAAGGGGTACCAACTAACTCCACTTAGAGCTTGCTTCAAATGTGGCAACATTTGGTCATTG
The DNA here is from genome assembly GCF_903995425.1 of Onychomys torridus. NCBI lineage: Eukaryota > Metazoa > Chordata > Mammalia > Rodentia > Cricetidae > Onychomys > Onychomys torridus. The sequence goes on along the minus strand of NC_050443.1, from coordinate 139,427,924 downwards.
TTGAAAAACTGCCCTACATTTCATCTGCCACAAGGACCCTGCCCAAACTGTGGACAGGCACTGGAGGGTTGGCTGTCCTTCTTTGCCTCACTAAGGTAGGTCAGTCCTCCAAGTTCCCCCTCCACAGGAAAATCTCTTGGCTCTTCAGAACCTGGTGGCCAAAGACTGACACTGCCCTGGGATCTTGGCCACTGTCAACACCATCAAGATTACTATGGAGAAGCCCAGGTTAACTGACCAAATAGCTGGTAGTTCTCTGTCATTGTTAATTGATACTGAAGCCATTTTGTCCATACTTCCTGCTCACTCTGGAAAAACATATCCTTCTCAGTTCTCTGTGACAGTCATCGATGACTGGCCTCATCTTGTCACAGCCATATTTTCTTCTTTTTTTTTTTTTTTTTGGTTTGAAAATTACTTTTTAAAAAAATATATTTATTTATTAAAATTTTTTTCATTTTACGTACCAACCCCAGTTCCCCCTTCCCCCACTTCTCCTGCCTCCTCACCTCCCTCCCACTCTACCCCCATCCACTCTTCAGAGTGGGTAAGGCCTCCCACGGTAGTCAACAAAGTCTGGCATACCAAGTTGAAGGAGAGCCTAGCCCCTCCCCATTGCATCAAGGCTGAGCAAGGTATCCCACCACAGGGAATGGGCTCCAAAAAGCCAGTTCATGCACTTGGGATAAGTCCTGGTCCCGCTGCCAGGGACCCCACAAACAGATCAAGCTACACAACTGTCACCCACATTCAGCAGGTCTAGTTCGGTCCCATGCAGGTTCCTGGGCTGTCAGTCCAGAATCAGTGAGCTCCAACTAGCACCGGTCAGCTGTCTCTGTGGGTTTCCCCATCATGACCTTGACCCCCCTTCTTCTTCTTCTTCTTCTTCTTCTTCTTCTTCTTCTTCTTCTTCTTCTTCTTCTTCTTCTTCTTCTTCTTCTTCTTTTTTGAATGACGAATGCCGTTTATTGAAGAAGGGAGGAGGTCTTAAATATGGGCTTACAGCACAATGGGAGAACCCCCAGTGGGTAGAAGTTCCCTTCTGATTTTTTTTTTTTTTGAGCGGAGGATTGAACCCCGAGCCTTGTGCTTGCTAAGCCAGTGCTCTACCACTGAGCTAAATCCCCAACCCTGCTTCTGATGTTTTACAATCTTGCATCTAAACTGTTAACGCCCAACATGCTGGATACACAGACAAGAAGCTTCCCTTAAGCATTCAGGAGGGTGGAATCTCACAGAGAATTAGCATAGGGATGATATCATGGTCAAGGTCAGCAAGCAATGCAATAGTTACCCAAAATGGAGCCAGGACCATACAGGTCCCCTCTTATTACTAAAGAATGAGTGCTGGGTGGTGGTGGCACATGCCTTTAATCCCAGCACTTGGGAGGCAGAGCCAGGTGGATCTCTGTGAATTCAAGGCCAGCCTGGGCTACCAAGTGAGTGCCAGGAAAGGTGCAAGGCTATACAAAGAAACCCTGTCTTGAAAAACCAAAAAAAAAAAAAAAAGAATGAGCTTTTGACTTAGGTTGCATTCGATGTCAGCAGGTCACCTTACCCATCATAGTGACACCTGTCCAGGCCACAAAGGCGTTCTTAGGTTGGTGAGCGCCCCCCAGGAATTACCCGTCTCTGAATACTCATTATCATACAGACTCAATCATGTGAGAGCTGCAGAGTTAACTGTTGCCAATGATCTCTAAATGGCGCTGGACTTGCAATCTGTGTGTTTGACACAGAAAAGACCAACAGAAGTCCTAACCCACCCATAGCTGGTAGGCTAAAGGCAGCTGAGCCATTCCCTTCCTTAACGAGCCTTACTGCAAATTGGAGTCCTTGTAAGATGGTATCCTGAGAGCAAATAGAACTTGAGTTTGTAGATTTATAACTTTCAAAGCCAATTGAAATATATATAACTATTGATTTAAATTTGTCATGTCCAATAGAATGAAAAATTAGTTAACTGTGGTAGCTACTTTTGCTGCCAGGGTCTCCACTGTGCTAGCTGTAGTAACCAGTTATGAAATGGCAATCCCAGAAACAGTAGTAGTGGTGGTCGTCACTGTTACAACAGCAACAATGGCAGCAGCAATGTCAAATTCTCTTCTGGAGCATGTGGGTATCCATTGGCATGGACACAACTCCAGGAACATGAACTGAAAAGGCCTATTATTCTTGATCCTAGCATGACTTAAGCTGGCAGCTTTGCAAAAGAACAACTTCTGGAGAATCCAACTGCATGGCTGCAGTTCCTAGGCTTATGTTAATTCTTGCCAAAACTGGCTGGCCCTATTGAGCCCTATTGGGCTTTCAATCCCCATTGACATTGGAAGGGAAGAGTTTTTCACAAAGGCCCAATAGGTCTCTGCCATCTTGGGTTTCAGCTGCAACCATAGGGTGCACTCAGCACTCAGAAACCCAATGAAGAATTTCATTGTCCTTACTAGTGTAATGTTTCATTGAGGGTTGCTCAGTAATTGAGTAAAATCAAATCTTATTATAAGCAACAGTCATCCTAGCATCCTCCATGCCATATATATAGCTGTATGGTTCTGTGGGTTGCAGTCTGATTGTTCTTTGCTTTCTATCTAGAATCCACTTATGAGTGAGTACATACCATGTTTTTCCTCTGGGTTTGGGTTACCTCACTCAGGATGATTTTTTTCTAGTTCCATCCGTTCACAGGCCATATTTTCATCAAACAATTTAGCATCCTTGCCATCATTTGTTGCTGACTTTAAAAAAAACCTTTTTACTATTCTTTTATGCTCTAATGATGATTTTAAAAGACTTGTTTTTTTCAATGGTTACTCTCAATCACCAAGCACCTATGTCTCATGGTAAATGATTAGAAATTTATAAGTGTAAAGGTAAAGTTTTAACAAGTTGCAGTAAAGATTAAGATGGCTGGTGTTTCCAGAATGGAAAGGAGAAGTAGGTTTGTTCAAATTGTGAAAGCCTGAAGATGTGGTTTAAGCTATGTAAAAAGTGAGACTTAAAAGTGATAATATGATATTAAAAGTAAAATTTTGAAATTTAACACATTAATGTTAATCCCTTAAATCAAGGGATTTGCTGTAAGTTATTAATCTATCATTGGTAACCATTTTAAGTGCTGGCTATTAAAACTTTAACAATAATTAAAATCATTATAATCACAGGCCCCAAAACCTTTGTTTTTTAAATATAGACTTCTTATGCTGGAAACAGCACTTTGTGATTGGTAGCTCTCCATCTATTTTAAGGTGGTAGTGTGAGGATGATAAGACAGACAGAAGTGTCCATGCTTCTGGCCTTTGAGTTCCTCTTTCTTCCCTTTCTCTTCTTTCCTGTCAGGAAATTTCTGTCTCATTAGAGATTAATGTTCACATTTATGTTGATAACTTTTTAGGCTTTAATTTTGCTAAGGCTCAAAAAACATGAGTCTGCTCAAGCTATATGAAGACACTTAGTAACTGTTTCCTCTACAATGAAGACCTCAATACAAATTAAAGCAGACTGTGGTTCTCCTGAGAGAGCTAAAATGTTTATGTCTTTTTGTCAACTTAAAGAAATAACTCATGTAAGCTTCAGGGAGTTGCTACTTGGATCCATCTGTCACAGCTCAAATGACTCTGGATTTGTCTAATAAGGATTCCCATCAGTCAAAGGGACTACTAAAGCTTCCTACTACCTACATCTGAAAATGGGTTCTTTCCTCCCCATCTGGTTGGGTGTTTCTCTATCTTTCTGACCTCCCAGGAAGCATGATAGGTCTGAAAGTTTCAAATCCCTCTAAGCTCCTTAACTTGACCTTCAGTCCATAGTCTACATCTATCCCAGCAGATGTCTACCTAGCTATCAGACACCACACAGAAATCAACATTGGGCCTTCAGCTACTCCAAAACCAGCTCACCTCCCTAGTCTTGGTGGTCCTATAAAACCAACAAGCCCTTGATTTGCTAACCACCCCAAACTGAGGCTCTTATCTCTTCCTCAGTGAAGACTGTTGCTAGTCCAGATAAGAGAAAGAGAGGATTAAATCCTTACACAAGCTGGCTCAAAAACGTCAGTCTCCAGGTACCAACTGCTATGTGGTGCTCTCTTTTTGGTTTCTCTTGGGTCCCTGGCTCCTCCATCTTCTTTGATAATTGATATCCATACTTGTTGAAATAATTATTTCTTCCTGTCTCTTCAGGTTCTTTTATGAGAGAATTGGTGAAATAACCCAATGATCAGTAAACCACATGTTTCTGGTAGAATTTCTTCATGTCTCCTATCATTACTTGCCTGCCTGCCTCCCTTCCTTTGACTAGTTTTCTAGCCTTCCTAAGACCACCCCCCACCTCATGGTGTCCTCATTCAGCCCAGAGTAGCTAGATGACTGCCATTGTCCCTTATCATTAAGAAGAGACTGAATCATTAGGTCCAAAGCCAGCTTTCAAAATGGCAGTGCCACTGACAGTGTTCTAAATGACAGTCTGGGCTCAGCTCAGGTTGGACTCTGACTAGGTAAACAGAAGGACTGCTACCTAAACTTGGCATTCCATAGACATATAGTAAAGCAGCTTTCTGTTTATCAGGAAAGGCCATTACTTCCTTATCCTTTCCCAATAGCCAACTGCCTCAGACAGTGGGGACCTAGGTCCCTATTAACTTAAACAAGCCTACAAGAGATCAAAGTTGGCACACTAGTTCCCAGCCGGTCCTGGCCCACATTCCCTTTCTCACTATTCTAACTCCCAGGTGTTTGAACTCACATGCCCTCTCCTGCCACTGCTTGCTCCCCATAAAATTGGCAAGGCTTTTCTATCCTTTTTGTCCTTCTCTCTGCTCTCCTGAAAGAAGAAGCAGCAGTTTGAATTTCTGAAATTAACCTTTCTTTCTACCCATGGAGTGGTCTAGTTCCATGGTTTCGATATGCTCTTACTTACACTTTTGCATCTACTTTTAAGAAACTCCAAGAATCTTAGGGTGTTTTATTTTCTTTTCTCAGTAATAAAAAAAGACTAAATACTTGTATCTTGACTATGCCATGGTATCATGTTATTGCTCTTCCTGTGATTTATAAACATACATCAGTGAAGTTCCTTCTCTTGTGAGTCTCATTGAGATAACTCAGAAAACCAGCCAGGTAGCATCAGAAAAGGAGTTCAGAGAAAAGCCATGGACCTCTTTGGATTGTTTGGTGATAACAAGGCTTAGGAATAGAATTCTGAAATAATGGAAACTAATGAGGTTGGGTAGCTTATTAAATGCCTTACCAAATACTTCCCTCAAAACACTTCTGTAGCTGAGAGATTTCCCATGTCCCACCTGGTCCACAGCTACTGAGACCCAGGTAAGCACACAGAAGCTTATATTATTTTTAAACTATGGCTGTGGCAGGCTTCCTGCTAGTTATCTCTTACATCTTAAATTAACTCATTTCTATTAATCTATATTTTGCCATGTTTCCTGTAGCTTTGCCTGCATCCCATTACGTGTTGCTCCTTGGGCGGCTGGCTGTCATCTCTCCCAGCCTTCTTCCTGTCTCTCTCTTTGAATTTCCCACCTGCTGATAAACTGCCTTGCCATGGGCAAAATGGCTTTATTTATCAACCAACCAGAGCAACACATATTCACAGCGTATAGAAAGACATTCCCCGATTCATTGTCTTCCTGGTAAAGACAACAACCTGTATGACTTTGATTCTATGGTGGCATGTGGAGCAAAGCATCACACCAGGGATGATTTTGTCCTTTGGGGGACACTCAGACATTTGAAGTAAATTTTGGTTGTTGTAACTGAGGCCCTAGCACAACTGACACAGAGCAGGCCAAGGCCAAGGAAGCAGCTAAGCATTGTAAAGCTTTATAGACAGCTACCCCTGAAAGAGTTACTCAGTCCCAAGGGTCAGTTGTGCAGGAATCGAGGAACTTTGGCCTTACGGAAGACTAGCACAGTAACCAGAGTTTCAGGACAAAAGCCTGGGATGCAGCAGCGGATAAATAACTAAGCAGTATGGTCAAGGTGCGGGTTGCTGTTGAAGGCTCCCTCACTCCTGCTTCTGAACGTCACTGTCATTGCTTGAGGGGGACAATGTGGTTCTCATGAGATGATTAATTCTGCTCTAGGGTATTGCTTCATCATAGTGGATAACAGTCTCCATTTGGATGTAATATGTTGCTTGGGGATAGTATGACTCCCACCTCAGAAAGATGTTTATCAACCAGTCCCACTGTTCCCAGAATTTGAAATGACTCAAAAAATGTTAAGGCAAATAGAGCCAGAGAGGGACAAGATGACGTTAGGTGGGCTAGTGACCCATGCCCTCCTTCAGAAATTTCTGTTGCATTTTTTTTTTAACCAATAATGAGAAAAAATATGAAGGAAAAAAAAGCAAGACTGGCAGCAACTGCTGTTGGTGCTTAGAAGACCTTAGGTCTGGATATTTTCCTGCTGTCTGGGTAGGTCTTTTAGAAGTAAGAAAAAAGAATGCTTCTAAAGCAAAAGAAAAGAAAAAGTTTATTGCAGAAATTTGCTATAGCAGGTGACTGCTATATGGAGAACAGGCAGGAACAGAGACCTACATTTTATTTTTATGGTACATGTTTGCTTATAGTCGCTGGTCTTGAGGAGGTTTGCCTAGAGTTTCTTGACTTGATTTGCTGGCTTGCACGCAGCTGGATCAGTTGGACTTGCAGGCTCTTCAATGTCAGGCATTTGCTCTCTGAGTGTCAATTACTGAAGGTGATGACTGCTCATCTGACTTCTAGAAACTTCATTCAGATCTCAGCTCAAATGCACCTTGTAAGATGATTTCTTGCAAACTTGTCGCTTAAAACAAAAATACCATCTCTCTTTGTCCACCACCTTACATATTATTTCAAGCCCTCTCTAATGTGCTCCTCTGTATGACCATTTACAAGAATCTTGTTCATTCCCTCATACATTAATGATCCATACCTCTCACTTCTGAGATACTATAATATATGATTTTCATCTCCATGGAATGAAACTTGAGGCTCTTTATCTATTGTGAATCCTCCTTTGTTTTTTTCTCCCACCTGTAAGTCTGATTTGTTAGGTAGTCTTGAATGTTGTAATCCAATCATCTTGAACTCTCTTGTCCAGGACCCATTGAAGCTTACTAACTAGTCTCAGCAGCACGCTGAAGGCTCTTCTACCCTCACTGTGCCAGTGGTAGCTAGTTTTATGTCAACTTGATGCAAACTGGAGTCTTCTAAAAGGAGTTCAGAACCTTAATTGAGAAAATGCCTCCATAAGATCTGGCTGTAGGGCATCCTTAACTAGTGATTGATGGGAGAGGGCCAAGCCCATTGTAGGTGGTCCTGTCTTTGGGCTGGTGGTCCTGGACCCTATAAGAAAGCAGGCTGAACAAGCCATGATAGACAAGCCAGTAAGCAGCACTCCTCTGTGGCCTCTGCATCACCTCCTCCTACGTTCAGATTTCTTCCCTGCTTGAGTTCCTATCCTGACTCCCTTCAGTGATGGACAATAATACTTGTAAGGGTAAGAAAAAGAAACCCTTTCCTTCCCATCTTACTTTTGGTTGTGGTGTTTTATCACAGCAATAGTAGCCCTAACTAAGACAGTGCCCTTTTGCCTATCTGACAAGAGAAGTTTTTAGGATGTAATAGAAATGCAGAGCAGGTTGATGACTGCCCTGCTGAAATACCCACTGGGTACTTCTTTGTGGTAGTGGCTGAATGGAGGAGTGAATGAGGCCAGAATGACTTGCCAGAAAGTCTCTCCAGTCATTCTTGCAATGAGGGCTAGCAACAATTGCATAGAGACCTGTCACATAAGGGGTTACAAATCCATTTTTTTCTTGAGCAGTCAAGGGCTAATATATGGAAAATAATGCTGCTATAGCTCTTCATTCTTTCTCATGCCAACAAATTAGTAGAATTTCATTTCACTTTAATGCACAATAATTTTTAGTTTTGACAAGAAAATTGATATTTATTTGCTGCTGAAAGCAGTTAAATTATTGAAGAGCTCGGAAAATAGGAGCAATTTATAAATTAGCCAGGTCTGGGCTTACTTTCTGCTTTATGTTTTTCCATGCATTGATAACATTTATTTACTGAAAGTATGCATTTATTTTTATAGTCAAGAAATATGTGAAATTATTTAGATGTGTTGTGGATTTTATTACTGGAAGCTAACTGCTGATTATTCTTAATGCAATTTATTCCATTTTGTGAGGTTTCTCTTTGGAAATTTTGTGATGTGAATTTTCATAATATATGGAAAGACATTTTAGAGAATACTAACGCTGCATTTCAGAGACTTGACTTTATAATTTTAAATATGATCTATATCATTTATAAATATAAGATAAATTTGGCTTTGTATGCTTAACTCAAAGAATTTTTATAGAAACTTTTTAAGAATTAGAAAAAAGGAAAAACAAACTTTATAGCCATTTTAATTAGGAAAAGATAGGTTTGCATAACCCTGTAGCTCTCTTTAAAGACAAACACACATATGAACATGCACATGATGTTGGACTTTCCTATGACTTTTATGCAGAAAATGCATATATAAAATATATTGTTTTTATATAATATTGCTTATATGTAATCTCTGCAACAATTTACACGTATTATCTTTGGTTTTCATGTGTATTGACAGAGTCACTCATGTGAAATATACATTTGAAATATATTTAATTATTTTTATACTTGTTGCTACAGTAAACTTTCTTACCTAATGTGCAGAATAATTAAAGAAATTTAACACCAAAATTATCCTTTCTTAATAAAGAATGAGTTATTTATTTGAGCATAACATGTCAAGCTCAAGATCCTTCAAGTGCAATTTAATTTTTCATTTTCTGGCTTTTAAAATTGCCACAGGGCTTTTTTCACCCCCTTTTTCTTTAGGCTCCATCTATTTTCCAACTCCAGTATTTAAAATTGGTATCAATTTATATCATAATGGTTTGAATTGGTCAAAGAATCAATTTTACTATAAATTTTCAGCATCAATATATAGTATTAATAAAATGTGTATCTGATGCTCCCAATCTAAAACTTTAAAAAAAAGCTTTCAACAAAATTCCTAGAACATAAAAAATACTTCATAATGTGTGGGAATGTCTTTACCATGTTCTATTTTTTTTATGCTTTTCATATCAAGTCTAAGAACTATATATACAGACCTAGGGCCTCAAGATAATTTCCTATGGTATTTTTTTTTCTAAAATCTTCATAGTTTAAGTGTTGAATTTAGCTTGCTGAGATATTGAGTTAATTTTTAAAGTTTTTATTTATTCTTTGAGACTTTCATATGATCTATTTTGACCATATTCATCCCCTTCCTCCAACTTCTTCCAGATTACCTCTCACCTCCTTGCCAACTCAATTTTAGGTACTATCTCCTTACCCCATTGCATTTTAAAAAAATGTACCACTGAGTCTAGCTTGTTTTGACTGACTATTACTGGACATGGGACCTACTCTAGAATATGGTCCATATACCAATGTCATTCCACTGAAGAAAGTAGGTTTTTGCTCTCCCAGAAGCAATCAAATTCCAATAGCTCCTCATCTTGGTGCTGGACTTCCTGCTCATCTCCTCTATTTCATTTTGGATTTTGTCTAGCTTGAGCATCTGCATGTTTTGTCTTTGCTTTCACAGTCTCTGTGAGTTCATATGACAATTGACTCATTGTGTCTGTCTGGAAAACAGTTTTCTTGAAGTCATCTATCACCTCTAGTGCTTATAATCCTTCCAGTCCTTCTGCTTTGAGTCATAAGATGAGGGATGGGGTAATATAAACATCATATTTAAGACTGGATACTACAGAGTCTCTTATTCTCCATACTCTTAGCAGTTGGGTCTCACCATTAAGTTTTGAAAGGTAACCAATGGCACTGGAATAGTCTGTAATGTTTGGAGGGGGAGTATCTATGGGGCCACATTGCTTAACAACAACTCAAAAAGAGGTAACCTATTCATTGTATTGGAGTTTTAATTAGTAGCATATGGTGTCTAGTTAGACTGTTGTTCTCCCATTATAGAATGATTTAAACTCCTTTTACACACACACACACACACACACACACACACACACACACACACTTTTTATTTATTTATTTATTATTATATTTGTGTTTTAATTTTATACATCAGCCATGGGTTCCCCTGTCCCCCTCCCTCCCCCCTCCCACCCCACCTCCACCTTCCCCCCATCCCCTCCCCTCCATTCCCATCTCCTCCAGGGCCAAGACTCCCCTGGGATTCATTTAAACCTGGTGGACTCAGTACAGGCAGGTCCAGTCCCCTCCTTCCAGGCTGAGCACAGTGTCCCTGTGTAAGCCCAAGGTTCCAAACAGCCAGCTCATGCACTAAGGAAAGGTCCTGTTCCCACTGCCTGGGTGCCTCCCAAACAGTTCAAGCTATTCAGTTGTCTCACTTATCCAGAGGGCCTGATCCAGCTGGGAGCTCCACAGCCTTTGGTTCATAATTCATGTGTTTCTATGTAGATGTATCCTGCTTGTTAAATAAGAAACACAGAGCCAGTTGCAGAGTTAAAAACCACGAGGTCAGAGCCAAAGCAAAAAACCTTACCCTTCACTGCTTCTGCGGTTCCTCCTCTCCGCAAGAGACCTACTTCTGTGCGTCCTGTCTATTTAAAGACTTTCTGTTCTCCTCCCTCATTGGTTGTAACCCAGCCACATGACCTCCTCATCACTGCCTGTTTGTACAGACCTCCAGGTCTTCTATGGTTGGTATTGAAATTAAAGGCGTGTGTCTGCTATGCTGGCTATGTCCTTGAACACACAGAGATCCGCCTAGCTCTGCCTCCCAAGTGCTGGGATTAAGGGCGTGCCCCACTACTGCTCGGCTTCTGCTCTGGCTTGCTCTGACCTCAAGGCAACTTTATTGACATACAAATAAAATCACATTTCAATACAAATAAAATATCACTATATTTCTATTCCTTTGGCTTTTTGTCCCTGTGCTTTTTACAATCTTGGTCTCAACAATTAACACTCTTACAGTCCCTCCTTTTTCTCAACAATTGGACACCTGGAGCTCCACCTGGGGCCTGGCTGAGGATCTTTGCATCCACTTCCATCAGTTATTGGATGAGAGTTCCAGCACAACTGTTAGGGTGTTTGGTCATAAAATGGAAAGATCTCCCATGCTCATGGATAGGCAGGATTAACATAGTAAAAATAGCGATCTTACCAAAAGCAATCTACAGATTCAACGCAATCCCCATCAAATTACCAACACAATTCTTCGCAGATCTGGAAAGAATAATACTCAACTTCATATGGAAAAACAAAAAAACCCAGGATAGCCAAGAGAATTGTGTACAATAAAACAACCTCTGGAGGCATCACAATCCCCGACCTCAAGCTCTACTATAGAGCTACTGTAATAAAAACAGCTTGGTACTGGCATAAAAACTTACCTGTGGACTAATGGAATAGAATTGAAGATCCTGACATTAACACGCACACCTAAGAACATATAATTTTTGACAAAGAAGCAAAAAATGTACAATGGAAAAAAGAAAGCATCTTCAACAAATGGTGCTGGCATAACTGGATGTCAATGTGTAGAAGACTGCAAATAGATCCATATCTGTCACCGTGCATGAAACTTAAGTCTAAGTGGATCAAAGACCTCAACATAAACCCAGTTACTCTGAACCTGATAGAAGAGAAAGTAGGAAGTACTCTTGAACACATTGGCACCAGAGATCACTTTCTAAATACAACACCAGTAGCACAGACACTGAGAGAAACAATCAATCAATGGGACCTGTTGAAACTGAGAAGCTTTTGTAGAGCAAAGGACATGGTCAACAAGACAAAGCGACAGCCTACAGAATGGGAAAAGGTCTTCACCAACCCCACATCTGACAGAGGGCTGATATCCAGAATATATAAAGAACTCAAGAAATTAGACATCAAAATGCTCAATAGTCCAATTAAGAAATGGGCTATAGAACTAAACAGAGAATTCACACACACACATTTTAGGAAGCGCTACAGTAGTAGGTTTCCATATGATGCCACAAAAGGCCTTTAGTGTTAGGTTTCTATCTCCATAATTGCTCCTCTGCCCTGTAGCTGGAATTTTCCTGCCTGGTCCACAGTCAGGACAAATCTCTCTCACCCGCCAGTCCCACAGTAGCTCTGACCCAACCAAGTAAGCACACAGAGACTTATATTGTTTACAAACTGTATGGCTGTGGCAGGCTTCTTGTTATCTACTTCTTTTATCTTAAATTAATCCATTTTTATTAATCTATACTTTGCCACGTGGCTTGTGGTTTACCAGTACCTTACATCTTTCTTGTCATGGTGGTGGCTGGTGGTGTCTCTCTCCCCAGCCTTCCACTTCCCACAATTTTCCTCCTCCTTGTCCCACCTACCCTATCTTTCCTGTCTGGCTACTGGCCAATCAGCACTTTATTTATTTTAACCAATCAGAGCAACACATTTGACATACAGAACATCCCACAGCACTACCCGGCCATTCCATCTCCCCACCCCATTTAGTTCTTACTGTTTTGCCCCCCCTCCTTTATCTTCCTATAATACATTATGTTTTTCTCTCTTTGGAAGATCTCTTTCTCTGCCATGGTCCCTTATGAGTCGTCTCACCTCTATGGGCATTATAAATGAAACATACACATCTAAAGTTTAAATGCTAACATCTACACAGGAAAGAAAGTATGAAAATTGTCTTTCTGGGTCTGAATTATCTCACCTAGGATGGTTGTTTCCCATTATATCCATTTATTTACCTTCAAATTTCACAATTTCATTTTTCTTAACAGCTGAATAATATTTCACACACATTTTCATTTCAATATGTAATGATGAATTGATGAACATCTAGACTGCTACTTATTTCATGGTTGTTGTGAAGAAAGCAGCAATAAATGTGTAAGTATTTCTGTAATAAAATATAGATTCCTTTGTCTATATGCCCAAGAGCAGCATAGGTGGATTTGGCATTAGATCTGTTTCCAGCTCTTTAACGAACCTCCATACTAATTTCCATGGTAGCTGTACTAGTTTGCACTCCAACAGCAGAGAATAAGTGTTTCTCTTTTTCCTGAATCTTGGAAAAAGTCTGCTGTCATTTGTTTTTTGATCTTGACCATTCTGCCTGGGGTAAGACAAGATCCCAAAGTAGTTTTGCATTTTCTTGATGGTGAAGGATATTAAACAGTTTTATACGTGTTTCTCAGCTCTTTGTGTTTCATTCTTGGAGAACTCTGCTATTTCCATGCTCCATTTTTAATTGAGTTATTAGTTCTCTTGATGTTTAGTTTTGTTGTTGTTAGTTTTGTTAGTTTTTGTTTTTGTTTTGATCCTTATCTACTCTAAATACTAACCTTTTGTTGAATATAATTGTTAGTTTTTTCCACATTCTATAGCTGCTTCTTCACTCAAGTAACTGTGTCCTTTTCTATGCAGAAACTTTTCAGTTTCATGTGGCCCATTTGTCAACAGTTGTTAATGTTTGTGCTATTTGGGTCCTGTTCAGAAACTTACCCTGCACTTATTACTTACTACTGCACTTCCTCCATCAATCAGGAATTTTCACTGTGGAGGTTAAAAGATACGGATCTAGTTTCATTCTACTACATGCAGCTATCTAATTTTATCAGCCCCATTTGTTGAAATGCTGTTCTTTCTCTGATTCTGAGGGGGGTATTATTTTTGCCTCTTTGTAAAAAAAAATGGTGTGTGGAAATCTGGGTCTTCATTTCTATTCCATTGATCAGCACACCAGTTTTTGTATTAATACCACACCATTTTTATTACTATAGCTCTATAATAGAGTCTATACAATCAGGAATAGTGACACCTTCAAAAGTTCTTTCATTGTTACAGATTGTTTTAGCTATCATGTCTTTGTGTGTTTCCTTATGATGTTTAAGCTTACTTTTTCAATTTCTGTTTAAAAAATTGTGTTGGGACTTTTATAGGAATTGTACAGATCTGTGTATTGCTTTTCAGTAGGATGGCCATTTCTGTATTAATTCTACCAATCTATGAACATGGAAGGTCATTCCATCTTCTGATGTCTGTTTTAGTTTCTTTCTTCAATGTCTCAAGGTGATATTATTTCCCAAATTCTTTCTCAGTATATTTGTCATTTGTAAATATTTTCTTGGTGGATTTGTTTTTCTTTAATAAGTATGTATTGTTGTTTCCTATTTCTTATGTCCGTAGGTCCTTGTATGACTACATAGATCTTGTACATGGCATTGTCTTATTTTTTTTGTAGCCAATAATTCTAGACAAGTTTATTCATGGCTATGGAACAATCCATGCTAACAAAGGTATTGACCTAGCTCTAAAGGGATGATTCAGCTTATATCTCTCATTAGAGATTGGGCAAGTAATATTCCATACACAGCAAAACCAGTAGTAGGTAGAGACTGTGTGCTCACAGAGGACATGGTTGCCTATAAAGAGTTTATTGCCATATAGTTCTTAGTCGTTGATGGACATCTGTATTACTCTAAGACTCAGAGAATCCAAGAGCCAGAGGAGGGGGTGCTCTGCTATTTGGAGTTTTCCTCTAAATCACAACATTCCCTCTAAATTGGAACTTTTCCATCAGGACAGAACTGGAGGCTCAGGAGCCTCAGTTGTTAAATAGGTCACATGTCTGGAAGAGCAGGAATTTGTGAGATTCTTAAGGGACCAGCAGAATAAAACTGAATAAACAATGGAGGAAGAGGGAGAGACTCACTGGCAGAATGATAACTGGGCTGTCCTGGACTTCCCAGGGATGTTGTTGGTTTGGTCATTGTTTGTTTGTTTTAAGTAATCTCTGTTCTTTGTAAGTAATCCCTCACCCATACTCTGTTAGTAACCCCCCAAAACCTCTCTGAATTACCAAGTTAAGCAATGGTGTAATCATTACTTTGGTCTGTTGTGGGTTTCCTTTCTAGGGTGAGTAGATATGTGTTTGTCTTGTCCTTCTAGAAAATGTTTGTCACACAACAGAAAGTACATAAACTGACTCACTAGAGCCAGAATGATCCAAGCATCCAACATTGTTGAAAAACCTTGAAACACTAATAGCCCACAATAGGACTTCCAGAAAAGTGAGTGTCTTGTTGCAATACATAGACAGAGGGATGAAGTCTACTTTCAAATGATGAAGGTTTAGCAAGCTTTAATGCATGTGTGATTTATGCATGTGGTGTGTTCATGTGTGTGTGTACGAGTGTGTACTAGTTAGTTTTAGCTGCCAACTGGATACAACCTAGAATCAATTGAGAAGAAAGTCTTAGTAAAGAATCATCTAGATCAGGTTGACCTCTGAAATTGTCTTGATTGTTAATTGATATAGAAATATGTAGCTCTTTATGGGTGGCACCATTCCCTAGGCATCTGGTCCTGAACAGAATAAGGAAGGAGAAAAGTAGCTGAAAACAAGCAGACAAGGAATGATGCATGGGTTGAATCTCTGTGCTTTTGATTATGGATGTGAAGTACTGCATTCCTGTCTTGAATTACCCACAATGTAAGACTCTAACCTATACTTGTAAAACAAATAAGTTATTTTTCCCCTAAGTTGCTTTTGGTCACAGTATTATGGTATGGTGTTGTGTGTGTGTGTGTGTGTGTGTGTGTGTGTGTGTGTGTGTGGTTTTTGCACATGTGTATAATCTAGCAATCAATGTTTGATATCTCTTCATCATTCTTCCACCTTTTTAATTTTTCTTCTGAGACAGGATATCTCAATGAACCTGGAACTCCCTGATTTGGCAAGACTAACTGGCCAGCTAGCACTAGACATCCTTCTGTCTCTGCTTTGCCAACACTGGAATTACAGACACCAAATCTTGTGTCTGGATTTTTACTTGGGCTAGAGATCTGAACTCAGTTCTTATGTTTACACAGCAAGGATTTTACAGACTGAACCATCTCACCAGCCCTGAGGTATATAATTCTTAATGATTAGTGAGATCACCAGTTAGTAGTGTACACTGCTGAGTAGTGTACATCCCTGCCATGAGGTCAGTATCCCTGACATGTAGTCAGTATGATTACTCATACTTTCTCACTGCTTCTCCCTAGATTCCCTATGCGTAGGTAGAGAAATTTTGACCCAGGTCTCTGGGATGGGCTCCTGTGTGGATCCTCTTCATATCAAAGTGCTATGGAATTCCTCTCTATCTGCTCTTGTTGCATGGGGATGGCCTTTGGGCAGTTTTCTTCCTTTCCAGTACCCAGAGTGAGCACACCACTATGCCATAAGCTACTGCATGTACCACATGAGCTCGTGTCTTTGGTCCTGAGCTAGGCAGAGCTTGAAGATCTTGTAGAAGATATGAGTAATCAAAGAAGCAGATCTTCCCCTAAGTTCTTGGCATGACTATGGCACTGGTTGCTACCATGACTGCAGCCTGTAGGTGACTTTGAGTCAGAGACAAGTAGCTATGCCCAGACCAGGCTCCCAGTCCACAGAAACCTGAATATTCTCAGTGTGTTCCTTTATTAAAGCTCTAGAAGTTTGTAATAACCAGCAACAGATACTTTGCCTAGCTTGAGTTGTGTTCTCAGTTCAGTCCCTAACAAAACACACACACACACACACACACACACACACACACACACACACACACACACCCTAATACAAAACAAGGAAATATAGAAACCTCTAATCAGAAGGTGGTACAATGTATGGTTGGTCCATGTAAAAGATTGAGAAAAAGGAAATGGTTCCAAATTGTGGCAAAAGAATCAAATATTGGCTCCAGATACACAAATACACAAGTAGAGGTAAATGTGTGCATGCTCCCTGAGCTTGCAGGAAAGGTTATAGAGTTGTCTTTCTGAGATCCAGACACCACAGGACCACTGTAAGCAGGAAAGAGTGAGCAAGTGTTATTGTTGCTCTGATTCTAGCATCATGGCTGAAGTCTCCCTTTGGCCTGCTAGACATTTTCAGGATCAAGTAGCTTATGAACACGGATCCAGGCCCCTGAATAAGGACATGAGAGTGGTTGAGACTTCTCTTCTTCAGATCTTTCCACAGCTTCCTGGCAATCATCTGCAACAAGCTGTCTCTTGAGATTTGTATTCAGTGTTTTCTAAGAGCCAAGAGGAATTAGGTCAACCAGAGCAGTGTGTTTAGTGTGTACATAATCAGTTCTCCAAGTCAATGCTCTTATTAGTCAAGGTTCTCTAAAAGACAGAACTAATGGAATAATTCTATATTATAAAAGGGATTTGTTGAGTTGGCTTACATGATAGGAGCTGGGTAACTTAGCAGTGCTTATTTTACCAAAGGAGAGACTAAGAACTCTGTAGCCACCAAGCCATCAGGCTAGGTACCTCAACAGTCCCTGAAACATTGAAAGCTTGGAGGATTCCTGGATATTCACTCATCTTCCACCTGTTTTGGGAGATTGAAGTTCTGATGTCAGGGAAGGATGGCTGCAGAAGCAACAGAAGATTATCTATCTATCTATCTATCTATCTATCTATCTATCTATCTATCTATCTATCTATCTATCCATCTATCCATTCAACAGTTAGAAACTAAGTTGGGAAGGCAAATGGCTTTTCTCTGGTCCTCTTTGTATCAGGTCACAGTTGAATGGTGCCACACACACTCTTGTGAAGGTTTTTCCCTCAGTTAATCCCTCCTGGAATGTTCTTTCAGAGGCTTTCTGTGGCTCATCCTTATAATTCAGATAAACAACCTGAATACTTAAATAATAACCATTTCATTTCGGGACCCTTGTCTGTGGCTAGCTCTCTTGTGATAGCTTAAAACCCACAATCTCACTTCTATTTTGGGGACATTAAGTATGTTAGCTCTGTGGAAATGTCCTCCAGAGTGTGTTTTTGCCCGTTAACTGTGACATCCTTGTAAATGGAAAGAATATACTACATCTCTGCATTGTGTTTATCCCAAATCACACCAGCACACACATTTGGTCTTTTGCCAGTAACTGAGTATGTGATGGGACAAAGGAAGAAAATGCATCTTTTCTACTGCAGCCAGTCACTTCCTCTACTAATAGCTCTGGAGGAGCTTTGCAATTTGTAGCTACCACTAAAGCTACATCAAAATTCTCTCCTAAAAGAGTAAAATTTTAGTACAGTGTTTCTATATTGAAGTCTTCTGTAATCCTCTAGGGGCAGATGGAAAAACCCAAATTGTTGACCCCTGCCAGGCCTTCTAGAAGTCCATACCTCTCATCTTTGTGCAGGGGCTACCACTACTACCAATGGAGTATTGGTGGTGATCATTTTCCCCAGGAATGGCCACCCCTTCCTTAAACAAGGTGAGACCTGTGTGGTGCACTTCATTAGGATGCTTAAACACAGAATAACATTTGATGCCTCCAGGGACAGAAATGAACACTTGGAGTTCATACTAGGCAAACAGGAGGTGATACAAAGCTTGGAAGAAGGGTGGTACAGAAGAGTGTGGATCAAACAGCCAAGGTGATGACTACTCTAGACCATGCCTACAGAGCCACCAGGCACCTTATCATCTTCCCAACACATGCCACTTTCACCTTTGGTGGGGAGGGAGCTTCTAAACCTGTGTTGAGAGAAGTGAGATCCTCCCTAAGAACAGAGCATGTGGACATGCCATAGAGAGAGCTGATGCCTCCACACATGTATACATGAGTCTCTGTGTGGCTTTCTCTGATGTTCTACTCATTCTGTAGACAATTATGTCCAACTTAGTGTGTTCCTTCACTCAGATTTGCTTCAGACACCTCCACATTATCTCCCACATTCTCCTCAGATGTGTGTTGACATCTAATCTATATGTCCCAAACCTCAGGTTACATTGGGCAAAGATTCAGGTTAGGCTTAAGTGTGGTGATATGAAGAAATGTTTTGTTTCTTGGTGTTATTTGAGCTTTTTATTGATGAGAGAGCCCTTCTTGACCTCTTGTAAATTTTGTATCCAGTTTTCTTGATATATGTTGTATATCTGATTCTTTATGGTCTTGTGGGGATTCCATTTAACATGCCAAAAATGATAGATGGCACAACACTATGTGTGCTGGCTTGTTTTATGTCAAGTTGACACAAGCTAGAGTCATCAGAGAGGAGGGAACCTCACTTGAGAAAATGCCTCCATGAGATCAGGCTATAGGATAGCCTATAGGGCATTTCCTTAATTAATGATTGATGGGGGAGGGCTCAATGCATTATGAGTGGTGCCATCCCTGGGCTGGTGGTCCTGGGATCTGTAAGGAAGCAGACTGAGCAAGCCACGAGGAACAAGCCAGTAAGCAATACTCCTCCATGGCCTCTGCATCATCTCCTGCTCCAGGTCCCTGCCCTGCCTGAGTTCCTATCCTGACTTCCTTTGATGATGAACTGTGACGTGAAAGTGTAAGCTGAATAAACTCTTTCCTCCCCAAGTTTCTTTGGTCATAGTGTTTCATCACAGCAATAGCAACCCTAACTAAGACAATGTGGCTTTCAAGAACATGGAAGACACAGCTCCAACTCAACCCCCTCAGTTGTTGATCTCATTCTTATGTGTATACTGTAGTCTAAAACTAGTGAGTAATATTTCATGATCCATTAGTGATGTAAGAAACACAGAAAATAAAAATAGTATTCAATTTTCATCTATCTTATTTTATTCTTTTCTTTTCTTTTATTTTATATAGCTAAAGATGGCCTTGACCTGCTCATCCTCTGGCCTCCACCTGCCAAGAGCATTCACTTTTACAGTTGTTGTGTGTTCACCTTTACCAGAGACCTTGCTGCCTTTGAGTTACTTCCTACTGTCCTTCATCTGGCCTTAAAGGACCTCTCCCATGCAGGACATGTCCAGAGAAAGCCAGCTCTAGCTTGTGGGGCTTCAGGTGTGAATGTGTATCTCTCCTATCCACATTGAAACTTCAACCCCAGCAACAGTATTAAGAGGCAGGACTTTCAGGAGATGACAGGCTTTTAGGCTCTCATAGTCAAGATGGAAGGTGTTGCCTTTAAAGTAGAGCTCAGAGGATTGTGTTCTGTCCTCTTGGCCATGTGTGAACAAGAGCAGAGTGCCTGCTAGAGATAGCAGGCCTCATTCTACAATACATCTACTGGAACCTTGGTCTTACAGGGAGGACACATGTGTCTGTAAGACTTTGAATTGACATATTTTTGTTGATCATTTTGCTTATATCAACCCACTCTAGGAATCCCAGGTTTCTGCAGAGTCTTATGGGGAGGTTGTCATGATGCTACCTATCTTTCTCTCAGGCCAATCGGCCTTCTTCACATGTCTCAGGGTGTCTTGGAAATGGAGCATTTTTTTTTTTAACAGCATCAGAGTGTCAGTTAAGGGCTACCAACTATCCTTTAAGCCCACCAATCTGTGTTTAAAGTAAAAGGAAATAAACAGCTTGAGTATAGAGATTATGAGGAAAATAAAAGTCAATGTTAATTTACAGAATTTTAGGGCCCAAGTTGTAAGGCCATTGAAGCACCTTATGTTTACTTTCTAACTAGTAAATGCCAGTGTCCATAATCCAGGGAAATACAAAGTTTCCAGACCCTATCATTGTCATTGTTGCTATTGCATTCATTATTCATAAGGGCAAAGGTTGTTGTTGTGGATTGATGTTGACTGTCTCAAACTATCTCAAGTGTTTTGTTTCTTTGGCAGCACTGTTTGGGGAAGTTAAGGAGCCCTTGGGTATGGGGTTCAGCTGGAGGTATTGGGTGCATGGGAGACATGGGGGATTGTCAATGCAATGTAACCAGTTGCCTTACTTTCCTGCTGCCTATACTACCAGCTAGCACAACCATGACCTTACACGTCCTCTGAAATCCTCAGCCAAAATAAACTCTGTCTCCCTTAAGCTGCATCTTGCCAGGCATTTGGTCACAGCCTTAGGAAAAGTAACCAGTGCAGTTCTTGGGTACAGAAGGTGAGAGGAACCGCTTTGGCTTGTGCACAGTTAGACTGGTTTCTTCCTTGCTGTGATATCACAAAGAACCATTGTGGGGAACGATAAACACTAGAGTTTCTAAGACACTGGCTGAGTCTGGGTCTTATCCTTATCCTGCAGACAAGCTGCTGGTTGTTACAAAGCAGTTAGCTTAAACTTTGGCTCTGAATGCTTGTGTATTATTGATCTTTCAGAACCAGACATTAGTGATCTGTTTTGACAAAACCAAAAGACAAACAAACAAACAAAAAACATAGTGAGTTTGTTTCCTGGTTGGTTGGTTTTGGCTGGTGGATTTTGGTTTATATTTTGATTTATTAATTTTGGTTTTTAGTTTAATTTGTGCTTTCATTTCAGTTTTTGTTTTGTATTAGTTCATCTTTCTTTTATTAAATATCCATTTTTCTTTCACTTTTTTGTTTATTTTTATTTTAAAGCTGTTAGTATATAATAACTGCAAAACAAGGTATTTCATTGTGGCGTGCACTTTGAATATATCTGTGTAACTGCTCTCTTACTTCCATCCCATCCTTCCATGTACTTCACAGTTGACCTATTTGTTATCAGACAAAGTATACCCTGGAGTGTCTTGGGTAACAACACATTTTGTTACAGCGTCAGTGTCATGGAAGGGCTCCCATCCCTTTGATGCCCATAAGTATCAGTTTAAGGACAGGATTCGAGTACCTTGAGCATTAGAGATGATTTCTGTTGAAGGCAAAGTTCCTGCAGAATTTTAGGGCCAGAATGAAAAGGACATTGCAGCAAGCTATAAGTTCACTATCTTGTCACTACCACCTCTAGTAACCCAGGGAAGCAGGATGCTTTCTGAGTCTGTCTTTTCTGTTATCCTGAAAGTCCAAATGTCCTTATGGTTTGAGTGTGAAAGGTCATGTGCTCTAGAGCTGCTTTATTATTATTAATTTTTTAGCATTGTGTGATGGTGATATGTAGCATGAATTGTTAGAAGGTCTTATTAATAAAATCAAACCTGAGGCCAATTATTGGGGTGAATGCTGGAAGATCAGAGAAGCAGAACAAGCCACAGCTACCTTGCCTTGCCAATTCCTCAGCTGATCCTGTTTCCTCAGACTAGAAGCCTCTGTATCCTCATCCGGAATGAATCTCAGCTAAACTGTTGCTCAAAGCCTAAAAGCTTAACCAGCCAAATGCTTCTAGTTCCTGGTTTTCATGCCTTATATATCTTTCTGTTTTTCGCCATCACTCCCTGGGATTAAAGGCTCACTTCTTGGGATTAAAGGCGTGAGTCACCATGCCTGGCTGTTTCCAATGTGGCCTTGAACTCACAGAGATCCAGATGGATTTCTGCCTCTGGAATGCTAGGATGCATGTGCTACCACTGCATAACTTCTATGTTTAATATTGTGACTGTTCTGTCTCTGACCCCAGATAAGTTTATTAGGGTGCATAATATTTTGGGGAACACAATACCACCACAGTGATAGTACATTCTTTATAAGTGGAGGCTCAGAAAAAAAGAAGCTCTTTGTTTTTAAAAATGAAACAGTGAGGTGAAATGGGCAGGGTTCAAGTCTTCTCTGCTTCTCTGCTAGCCATTTTGTGAGGCACCATGTTCCCTCTACACTGTTGATGCCCTTCACACCCAGTAGTCCTTGTTCTCAGCTACTCATACCACAGTGCCCTCTACCTGGTTGTGTTTGTCCTAAATTCTTGTGAGAGCCTTTGGTAAACACAAGGTTGAATGTCTGGAAGGACAGAAACTTGGAAGATCATGGGGGGGCGGTTCCTCAGTAGAAGAAAAGGGAATAAACAGGTTTGTGGGGAAGAGACTGACTGGCAGAGCTGCCAAGAAAGGGACATTTGGACTGTGGAGCTGCCTCCAAGCTGTGCAGAGAGCACCAGGTTATAGCTTTTGTGGGCTATCATCCATGTTGGGGTGGGCTTTCCAGTGGTGCAGCTGATCCTTTTGAATCATCCCTACTTCTTGTAAGTGACCCATGGCCCATCTTCCTGTTAGAAACCCCAAGAAATCCTCATTGGCTTGTCAGGTTAAACATTAATGTAATTATTATTTGGGTCTACCATGTGTTCTTTTTAATGGACAAATAGAGATGTGTTATGTCTCCCTAGGAAAAATCTGCCACCCAATACTTGGTACCCAAACAAGGACCTGAAAGAAGTATACAAGTTGGGGAAGAGTGATTGCATGGTCCTGGCTATGGGTACTATGGCACACTACTGTAGCCTGAGGGTGGAATATCCATAGGGAGAATTCTTTTATATTTGCCCTTGCTTCTATGTGTGTGATGGTACACTGTTATTGGTTCAGGTAGTGAGACATACAACTAAGGCTGAGCCATTGGGGATTGCAGTGTTTATGGGTCATGGGAAAGGAGAAAGGGGATCCCTGTTTTGGCAGTCTTATCTATGTGGTGTGCCTGCTTGATGAGTGGGGTTCATCTTGTGACAAGGCTTAGAGACAATGTTTTGGTCTTTGAGAGTAACAGGGAAGGTCGAGATTGTCAGCAGGCAGTGGTGAAGGTTGCCTGGTCACTGCTGTGCACAGTAAGAAATGCATTTGAAGCTGAGATGGTTGCCAAGCAGAAACTGGTCTATGTCAAAGAACTCATTAGTGTACAATGAGAAAGGGGCCTAGGGCTAACACCTAACATTTTCTCTTGGATTTAGCAAATAAATTAGATAAACATGAGGATGAGGTAGATGTTTTATATCACGGCAAGTCAAAAGGAAAAGAGACTATGTTAGACCTGTGCCCCTTTCTTGGGACTTGAGAACTTGGAACTCATGGGAAAAATTAGAGAGTGAGAATGTGTTTGAAGTGACAGAAGATATCCATGGGATTTGACCTTTAATAGCAAAAGGGGGGGGGTTGTCTGTGATCCAACATGCAGATGGGACCCTTAACAATGGCCCAGTATAAGACACTATGATAACTAGAGAATACTTGGCATTTGAGCTGATAGCATTGGGGAAGAATTTTAAATATGAGATGAAAGAGCCTGTCATAGCCTTGCTCATGAAGCTGTGGGGCATGGAGCAGGTGGGATCAGTTTGCCTCCTGTGGAGGTGAAAAACCGAGCCATGTAACTAACCCTCCCTCCCCCCTTAAGACAAAGGCTGCTTCACCTGCGACTGTGAGATAACTCAGTCCCCAATGGACTGGCCAGTTATCTTGGACGTATTTGCCTTTTTTTTCCTCTGCTGTTCAAAGATCTGTTTCAATCTCTTACATGTTTTCTATTGAGTTGTGGTTTTCTTCTCAAAGTTTTAGGGGTTGCCTAAGTGCCTTATCAGCTGTTTAATTCACAAACACTTCCCCCATCTGTGATTATCTTTGCATTTTCTCTACAGTGTTTTTGGAAAAGCAGAGGTTCTGAGTTTTAATGTTCATTTTATTGCTTCTTTTATTGTTTCACTATTTCATATTTCAAGAAAAGCCTGCTTATCTCAGTTTTCTGTGTGTTTTTCTGAATATTTATGGGGTGTGTCTTATATTTGGTCTGTGGTCTATTTGAAATTAACTTTTATATATAAATCACAAAGATTACTCTATTTGGATGAAAAGAAGCAAGGAATATGAGAAGCATACAAGCAAGGAATAGGTGTTGTAGAAAGTTAATGTGTGTTACTTTTGTTTATGTTGCATTTAGCTCTGTGAAGCTGTGTTACTGTGCCTGTCTAAAACACCTGATGGTCTAATAAAGAACTGAATGGACAATAGCAAGGCAGGAGAAAGGATAGGTGGGACTGGCAGGCAGAGAAAATAAATAGAAGAACTCTGGGAGAAGAAGTAGCCAGAGAAGGAGGAGGACATCAGGGTCCAGCCATCCAGCTACACAACCAGCAATGGAGTAATAAGCAAAAAAGGTCTACAAAAACAGAAAAATGTAATCTCAGAGGCTTACAGCTCCATAACCAAAAGCTTATGACTACAAAGTTTAAAAGCCAAAGTCTTAGCTCTAGGTACTAAGGTCACAGGAAGTTCTAGGTTTTCACAAACAAGGAATGATTGCTCTAGGCCCTAAAAAGTAGAGGCTTCTTTATCCAGACTTTCCAAATCAGGTATAAAGTCCCGGTGCTCAGTTTAGAGGATTTTTGTTCCAGGCTTTGGCTTCTAGTTATCGAGTAGTTGGTACCTAATGTGTCAGATTCTTAGCTTTGGGGACAGGATCCTCATCTTTAACCTTTGGTGGCTTCTGGAAGCCAGGGCTTATAACATTCCAAGTTTTGACTCTTGTTGCTCTGGCCTTCAGGTTTCACAACTACCTTCTGCAGTCACAGCCTTCCTTCCACACAGTTTCTGCTTCTGGACTTGCCGGGACTCTTCTGCTACCCCTAGTTGTTGGCCTAACTAAGGACTCAAAGTCCTGAGAGTCCTAGAGGCTGATAAAAAATCACTCCCCATCTACCTTACTGATGCCAATGTCAGGTGCATTGGGGGTAGAAGCCTGTTTTGTCTGTTTGTAATATTTCTAGTTCAGCCCTCCACCCATAATAGAGACCACAAGTATTAAAAGACCATTCACGAAAAGCCTTTACGAGGACTTACTGTTTAAGTGTTGGTCTGTAGTACACTGGGATGGAAGTTTCCTGGCCTCATCAATGGCATCCAACTCCACTAATAATTTCCTTGAGTAAATATATGAGCTGGATAGCTTTATGTCAACTTAACATAAACTAGTATCATCTGAGAGGAGGAAATCCCAATTGAGAAAATGCCTCCATAAGATTAGGCTGCAGGTAAGCACAGGGCATTTTTTTAGTGATTGATGTGAGAAGACCCAGCCCATTTTGTGGGTAGTGCCACCCATAGGCTAGTATTGGTGTACTGTCCAGTTTGAGTTCCTGCCTTGTCTTCCCTTAGTGGATAATGAATCTTGATATGTAAACCAGATAAACCCCCTTTTTCCCTAAGTTGCTTTTGGTCATGATGTTTCGTCTCAATAATGATAACCCTAGTTAAGACAATATACTCGGCTTCTATTTAAATTAATCACAAGCCTCAAATGTGTACCAATCTTAAGTTTTAAATGTAGGCCAAATGTGAGACTTTGCTCTTTCTATAGTAACAATAGTTGGAAGACAGGCAAGTGCTTCCAGAGGTGACTGGGACTTGTCATAGGTGATATGAAGTCTCCTGGAGACTAAGGCAAGCTATCTGGAGTAGTTGTGCCTGGAGCAGAACGTCCTGAAGCAGAAGCCAGGGCTTTAGCCACCATCGTTTTTTTGCAGGTAGACTGGAGTGTCCATGGAGCATCTATGAAACATTCAAAGCCTGATTGTTCCCCACTCAAGGGCACAAGGGGAAGGTGGGACAAGTGTCTATGGAATGACTGAGCAACTCAACCTGGATGGTTTTGGTTGTCTAAAAGAGAAAAACATTGTAGACTACTCACCTAAGTACCCATCATGCAATTACCATTGTTAACAGTTCTTCACTCATAGCAGAGTCCCATTCCATCTTTCTCACAGAGTATGTACATGGGATTCTGTTTCACCTTACTTAATTCTCAGTAGTTCTGGAGATTGATTCCAGGAACTCAGACATGCTAGGCAAGAGCTCTAACACGAAGCTATACTTTAGCTCAACAAAGTTGAGCCATTTTATTAACTTGAATTCTTCCAGCCATTTGCTTGAAAACACTAGCATTTCTCTACAATATTGTCTTTGACTGTGGGACACTACTTGACTGTACACACATGGGTACATTTCTGGACTCCAGTGGCCCCATGCTTTGTTTATTGCATATCTTAAGGCCAGTGAGTTCTCCATTGTGGTGTTTACTACACTTGTCTGGTGAAGGTTTGAAGCCAAGGAGTGTGTCTCCAACTATTGTCTTCTTTTCCTAAGTAGTATTTTCTCTTCTATGCGATTAGTATTTGCATCTGAAATTTTTGAATTAGCTTATCAGTCTGTTCATTTTTACTGTTAGGTAACATTCTGCTCTGTTTAATATTCTTAAATGGTTAATTTATAGATACAAGTTTCTATCTCAGTGTTTTTGCTATCCTCACCATATCGTGAATAGTGCCTTCTCTTGAGTATATGCAGGGGAGCATTTTGTGGACAGTCTTCACGGCAGAGTGAATGTCCAGCTTGATAGAATGTTGTTGGATCTGTTTCCAGAGCAGTTGAGCTCAAGTGTACTTCTCATGAAGAATAGATAAGATTCTGTTCTTAGCCCTTCCTTAATTTTTGGCATCACCAGACATAGATTTTACCAATCAAATAGAGAAAAACTAACATTCACTTTTGCAATCAGCATGCTTTCTCTTACCTAAGAGTGAGTTTGGGCTCCTTTCTTGTGTGTATTGGCTGCGAGTCTCTCTAAAGTTGCCTACGGTTTTGCTTCTTCTGGGGCTTCAGGTCATCTTAGACCTAGAAAGTATCTATTCCAATAACCTTCTTCTGTTTTCTCCTGTTGCAGGGTTCACCCTTCTCATGTGAGAGGCTTTATTTCTTTTGCTAATCTTTGGGGCCTGAAGTGAACTGTAAATGACAACTTCCACTTTATTTTACTTTGAAACACGTTGACTAACAGATTTTTACCTTAATGCACTTTAATTATCTTCAAGATTTTTTCCATTACCCTTACTACTTTTTTCAACTTTTGTAATTTTGTAGGTGCAAAGCTTGTTGAGTAAGAACCTTTTGTTAATTTATACATTCATTACTTTTTGTTCAACTAGTTTTTAGAGTCATTTTGTATTTAGGCTTTTATAAAATGGGTCAGGTCAAATTGTATATTACTCTGTAGATTACAGATAGAATAATCTTCAATAGAAATTCCTCTCTTTCTAGAACCACCAAGGATATCTCTAAATATAAGTACTCTGTTATCTGCTGTCTAACAATCTCAGCTCAGTGCCCAGCAAAGGACAAATCTAGAAGCTATTTTATAAAACAGAAGTTGATTTTAAGCTGTCATTTGGAGCTTGTGTAGGTTAAAGTCTACACATTAGTCTATTAATTCTAGAAGCATCATGTATGAGCAGAAATCGATTTGCAAGGCCAAAGGCTGCTCTGGTGTACACGTGCCAACAGGATCCATTTCAAAACATCGCTTTCTCTTGCCAAGGTCAGCACACCAGGCCTGCTATCACCAAAGTAACCAGAGAATGCCTTAGTCCTCAGCTCAAAACCCAGTTTCTTTTGCAACATTACATTTCAGCACTTTTGTCCCTTCTTTTCAATAGTAGAAAGCCTTTTTATCATTCTAAAATGTAGTTGGCTTTCTTTTGTGAATTTTAAATAGAGCGAGCAAAAAACTATACACCCTCTGCCCCCCCCCCCCCAACTCTGCTCCAAAACAACAGTTTTCTTGTTGGGGGTATAGTTTCACAAAAGTTGAGAAAAGGGGTACAGTGTGTCATGACATGACCCCACATTGAAGATAATTGTGAGGCTGAATGTTCTTAGCTGTGCAGCTTTGACCTGGAGTCCAAGTGTGGGCGTAGCTTCGTTACTTACTCATTTAATTTACCAAGTGTACTTGGTGGCTAGTATTTCTCACCTTTCTGAGAGTGAACTGACACTGCCCGCCCTCACTATATGTAATTACGATAAAGCCCCAGAATGGAGGGCTTTATAAGGGAAACAGGGAAGTCCAGACAAAATGGAAAGAAGACAGGTTTAGGCTGCATATGACAAAGGGGACCAAACAAATTTTATTTTGAGAGTGAAGCCCAAATAGGAGCCTTTGAACCTGAGTACTTCATCCTTAAATGGTAAACTAAACGGCCATGAAATTTTAATAGTGAGGAACTTAGTACCTTCTTACATTTCAGACTGTGAAATTCACCAGGGAGACTCAGTGGCAGGCAGTAGGCTGTGTGTGAAGGTACTAGATCAAACTGGAAAGTGTTGCTTCTTCAACTTCTAATCCCACTCTGCCCAGCAAGCCCCCTCACCAAGACATTCTGACAGAATACCTCCAGGATGCCACCCAAAAAAGGTATTTCAATATCACTGTCTGTTTGTGGAATTCTGTATATTACTTGGAAGGAGACATTTTCTTCCAAATTTTATTTCAACATTTTTATCCCCTCTTGGGGACTTTTCAAATCTGTTTTTCTGTGGCTGAATTCCTTTGTTTCTTGAGAGCTTGGGGAGATTTTAATAGATCTTCAATGTCTTTTCCTGTATGGTTATCCAACTTCTCCACTGGCAAGTGGCCACATTGACTTTTCTTATGTTCAGGAAGACAGGAAGCAATGTGCACTGAGATTCTGGTGAGAACCCAAAGGCAGGCTTTCTGAGCAAAGACCTATCTATGGGCAGATCAGCAGAGGGCTTCTTGTGAAATTCCTATGCTGCTTAGATTTACGCACTAAGGTCCTGAATTCAATGCAGCCAAGGATAGAAAACAGACTAAGACAGAGAAAGCTAAGAGACATGAAGTCACACATGGGGGTGGGTGGGTTATGAGTGGACCTGAAAAGCCATCACTGGTGGGGTCCATCTGTATTGTGGAGTGTTGACTAGCTTCTGTTTTGATCTGTTTCTGGCAACATTTAAGCTCCCCCAAAGACAAACTGGTAGAATTTTCAAATGGCAAAAGCGTGGCCATGCATACATGCTTTTCTAATAATCCATATAATCTTGTTATTAGCTAATTCATTTAATTTTAGAATGGAGAGTGAAGGCTGAGAGCTCAGGTAGAGATAATCTATGAAAACCATCCAGCCTTAACCTGGTATCTTGGGGATCTGAGCAGTATCCTATTTAACATGCTCAGCCATTTTATTAACTTCCAATGCTTGAGGAATCATAGGCACATCAGTATTGAAGTTATTTCTTTCAGAAAAGAGCACATACATGCACACACACACACACACACACACACACACACACACTCACACAGCAGAGGGGGGGCAAGAGAGGAGAAAGAGTTTGCCAAGTCTGTCCCAGGAATCTTTAGAAAAATTAACAAAGTCATGTATTAACTTTTAGAGAATGGAGTTGATTTCCTAGTAATAAAGGTAAGATTCAGATCTGTTGCTGTTCTTTTTTTAAAGGTATTTATTTTTTTATAAATTTTATAAAATTTATTTTACATACCAACCACAGTTTTAGATAAAATGTTTTCACCTGGGGTCTTCAGGCTTCTGGTGCTCCTTAGTTTGTTAGGGTACTAAAGGGCTTTTGGTTTTTGTTTCATTTTTATTAGTTATTCAATAATACTTTCAGACCCTTGCAATGGAGATTCTTGGGTTATCCAGGTCATCTCCTAATAAGCAACATTAGAATTAATAATTTTGTACTCAAATGTGGTCCTGGGTATCAAAACCAAGAGCCCCATACATGCCAGGCAAGGGTTTTACCACTGAGTTATTTCTACAGAGTTAGAGTGGGTTGCTTACTATCAATGCTTTCTATTATATTTCATTTATTAATTTTTCTACACAATAATATATTTTAAAGTTTAATAACTTTGATTAAGAATGTAATATGCTGTTGTATAAAATGTATAAAATTTACAGGAAAATGTTTTGGAATACTCCAGTGAAAAGACAGAATCCCACTACAGAAAGATCAGTATAAGCATATGGCTTTCTTCCAGCCATATGGATAATTGTGTTTGGTTTACATTTAATAAAATAGGCATAATGTAAGCATCACTTTGGATCCCATGAATATATAGCATATGTAATTATTATTTGTCATTTAAAAGTTGAATAAATGCCAAAAAAAAAAAAGGCCAGGCAGCAGTGGCATATGCCTATAATCCCAGCACTTGGGAGGCAGAGCCAGGTGGATCTCTGTGAGTTCAAGGCCAGCCTGGTCTACAGAGCAAGATCCAGAACAGGCATCAAAACCTGTCTTGAAAAAACCAAAATAAAAAAATAAATAGATAGATAGATAGATAGATAGATAGATAAATAAGTAAATAAAATAAGTGAAGTAGATTAATAAGCAAGTGAAAGTAGTTTAGTAGACATCAGTTAGGCTTTTCAAGGAAAGGATGATAGCTTTGCATCTTTTGGTTGAGGGACAACCAGTGTCATAACGTGTGTGTCTGTAATTGAGTACTTCTAACATGCCAGGCTCTAGAAAATGTATAGTAGTCATTTACCATGGTGACTAAATGTAAAACATTGATAAGCAATTACTTATTATATTTCTGCCATTTCCAACAAGCTGTGAAAGAATATAGCGTGTTAATTACAAGTGCATGGCTGGGTATGTAGAAATGCACCTTTGCTTTTGGACAGTTAATGGGGAGAGGAAGGGAGGCAAATCTGTCTGTCCAGGTCCCTCTCATGCTTCCATCCCATGGGGTGGAGGTGGGGTGGCAGAGGAATTAACAGCACAAAAGTAATCTTCAGCCTTGCCATTGGGGGCATCATCCTAACATGCCACATCCTGTACTTTGTCATGTGGTGTTCCATCCAATGATGGGAGTGGCTGAGGCTCTAAAACTCTGGAAGTCCATGTTGCTATGTGCTTGACACGTATACTGCAAGTGATTAGTTAGACAGGAATTTGGTTGGAGTTTGGGGAAGAAGGGCACATTTGAGGAAGTGTGAAGATGTATTTGAGGTTTATAGCATGGAAAAGTAGAACTTCAGAAACATCTGATGCAAAGAAATCCTAGTCCTTTGTGAGGTTTAATGTGGAAAGATGAGAGAGGGAAGGTACTATGGATGATCTTCAACTTCCAAGTCAACTGAGTAGAATTCAATTCCAATAAACAAAACCAGAACACAGCAGAAAGGGAAGATTTAGTAGGAATGTGACCTGTTATCTGCAAGGTGTTCATTAAGGACCAGTGGAGAGGTGAGTTTTAGAGATGGGGGTTGAAAAGAGTTATTTTAGTGCTATCAGAGATCAGGAAGTTAGTATAATTTTGTAGCATACTTTAAAATATTTTTAAAGTATTATGGATTGAGCCTAGAGCTTTGTGCATATTAGGCAGGCACTCTGCCTCTGAGTCACACTCCAGCCCTCCTGTTACCTAAAGGTAGCATATAGAATAACAAGAGAAGATGAGAAACAAACAAATAAAAAAAGAAAGAAAATAGAGCCTTGGCCAAGTGCAGCACTGAGGGGTAGGTAGGGAGAGAGGTGGTGGGTGGCTTATTGGAAGAGCAGAAAAGACGGGTAATCAGTGAAAATTATCAGGATGCATCAGAGAAACCTGCAACACAGAACTACAAGGTGTGTGTGTGTGTGTGTGTGTGTGTGTGTGTGTGTGTGTGTGTGTGTGTGTGTGTGTGTTAGAGAGAGAGAGAGAGAGAGAGAGAGAGAGAGAGAGAGAGAGAGAGAGAGAGAGAGAGAGAGAGAGAGAGAGAATGAGAATTCTGGACTGTCATTTAAAATGTGGCCACTCTCTTAATATTTGAAACAGATTAATGGAATGCTAATTAGCAAAGGTGTCTAGAAATTTCCCATCCATCAATAAATCCAGAAAATTAGAAACTGTTAGTGGTTATTGGTTAGTGGTTAAAGGGTGTTTAAAAATGAGACCATAAGACCATGCTTATGCAAACCATTTGTAAATTCCAAAGTGATATGCTAATAATGGTTTCAGGCACCACTATGTTGCCATACTATTGTTTAGTATAAGAATGGTTTCTTAACCATGCAAAGATAGGCCTCTTTTCTGATTGAGCAAATTAGTCAAAATTCTGAATTTCTGGTACTCCAATGATGTCCTTCTCTATTTAAAGGCAAATATATCACATTTTCTACAATCAAGAGATGTTGGTATGTGTGTATGCATATTTTGGTTTTATAAATTCTCATAGAAAGTCACTCCATTAAATAATTTATTTGACCATTTATTAGTTCATTTGACAAATAATCCATTTGTTCTTGTTATATGCTTTTGGTAGTTTGGATGAGAATGGCCCCCATAGGCTCATATGTTTGAATGCTTGGTCCCCAGTTAGTAGGACTGTTTGGGAAGAATTAGAAGGTGTGGTCTTGTTGAGGGAGGTGTGCCACTAGGGGTGAGCTTTGAAGTTTCAAAAGGTGATAGCAATTCCTATTAGTTTTGCCATGCTACATTCTCTCTCTCTCTCTCTCTCTCTCTCTCTCTCTCTCTCTCTCTCTCTCTCTCTCTCCTCTCTCTGCTTCTTGCTTGTAGATCAGATGTAAGCTCTCAGCCACTGCTCCAAGGCCATGCCTGCCTGCCTCCTATTATGCTCCTTAATGTGATGGTCATACATTTGCTCTCTAGAACCATAAGCCTCAATAAATTCTTTCTTCTGGGTCATGGTGTCTCTTCACAGTAATAGAGAAATAACGAAGACAAGGCTCCAGGAAGAATGTGACATGACAAAAATCACAAAGAATTCACAGATTAAATTTCTCAATTATTGGGAAAAAATCAGACAGAAATACCATGTTACAAACTAAAATCTTTGAAAATTAGTAATGTGAAGTGTTTGCTTCTAAGGTAGCCTGGGTTTTCAAGGTTCCTCTGAACTGAGAATATTTCTTGAGCTTGGCAGTTAAAGAATAGTGTCCCGTTAACTGATAAAATCTTGTTGCATCTCTACATTTCTTTCCTCCCTCTTCATGGGAGAAGTTTATGCCCAACAAATTGCATACATTTAAAAAGTGGAGTTTGAAAGTCTTGATAAATGCTTATGCATTACAATCACAACCATAATTAAGATTTCCACTGTTCCCAAGATATTTCATGTCTTTGTTGGCACAAACCTTCAAACAACAGCCATAATGTCCCTGTAAACTCTACCCCAGGACCCAAGCAATTATTAGCTGCCTTTTGCCACTATTGATCAGTTAGTATTTTCTATAGTACTATAAAAAGGGAAATAGTAAAACACTGTTTTTTCATCTGGAATCTTTAAAAAATATATTTAAATCACCCTTATTGGTTTTTGTAATTTATATCTACTAAGTTTAAAAGTCAAAATCAAGGGACTGTCGATCAGCATGCATTCTGGGAAAGCACAGGCACAATAAATGCACTATAATAAGTGTAGTGTAACATTTGAGATGCCCCTGAACTGTCAGATGCATTAGTCATTTGCTGCTCTGTATTTCCAAGCATACCCTACCTTGCATTTCACACTTGGCTTGTCCATTTACCTGTTGATGAGTAGTAGAAGTACTGCTTTCAATTTGGGAATGACTAAAGCTCTCTGAACACTTGAGTAGAACTCTAGGTGAATCTGTAGAACTAAATGGATGGGTTTGTGGGGTTGTGTGAGTAACTTCGTAAGTCCCCATGGAATTGTTTTCCAAGGTAGAAAGCTGTGTCATTTGTCTTACGCTTCTGCCAGTAGTGTGTGAGGTCTTGTTGACTCACATGCTCACTAAAAGTTGGTATTGTGAATGAATCTAATTTTAGCCTTTTGAGAACGTGTGTGGTGGAGCCTCTTTGTGGCCTTAATTTGCATTTTTCTAATGGGTAATATGTTTAATATGCTTTCATTCTTTTTCTTCTTTTAAACTCCTCTGTTCTTTGCTCTTTATTTTCTTCTCTTCATTTAGATTAAGTACTTCTTTTATTGCATCCTCTCTCTACTGCTGATAGTTCATCTATAATTCTTTCATTTTTCCATTCTCAGAGGTTTATAAGAAAATCTATTTGTCACAGTCTATCTTTAGATAATAGCAAACCATTTTATACATAAAAAACTTACTATGTGATGTGTCACCTCTTGCATCTTGTTAGTATTATTTTTACATACACTTCCAAGTATTACAAACTGTATAACCTGTCATTATCTTTGCTTTAAACATCAATTATTCATATATGCATACATCTATATCTGTATAAATATTTATTGCTTGTTTTGTCTGGTGCTGGGGATTGAATCCTCAGCAAGATCTCTACGTCTGAGCTGCAGCTTCAACCCTAAACATCCAATTATGTTTTAAAATATTTTGAAAAATGAAGTTTTTCTCTTTTTCTACTTACTTTTTCCAGTGTTTTTTCTTCAATTTCAGATTCAAACATAATAAAGGGTTTTTATTCTTATTTGTGTGTGTGTCTGTCTGTGTGTGTATACATGACACACTGACATCACAGTGCGTGTGTGAGGTGAGAGGAGAACTCGGTGTATTCAGTCTTTCCTTCCAGTTTTATGTGGCTTCCAGGATCAAATTCAAGCCACCATGTTCACTCTCTAGGGCAGCATGTACATCTGTCAGCTGAGCCACCTCACCAGCCCCCTGTGGGAATGAAGTCCATTGATGCTTTCCATAGTAAAGTCTGTTGACAGCCATTTTCTCAACCCCTGAATGCTTGAAAGTCTTCACATTGCCTAATTTTTGGAAACTCAGGGGATGCTGTTAGCTGCTCACAGTACCTCGGTGCTTTAAAGGTCATTTTGAGTTTCTGAAGAGATACTATTCCTAGCTTCCCGGATCGTTGCTGTTGGATTTATTCATCGAGCTCCTTAGTGTTTTGATATATAGTTGCTGTCAAATTTAATACGACTAGTCAGGATCTCCTCATGTTCTCAGATTCCCTCTTCTGAGACAAAAATTACACAGATCCATCTAGGAATTACTGGAATGCTCCTGAGACTTTCTTTTGAGTTATGTTCTGGTGCACTTAGAGCTCAGCTAATTTGATGTGGGACTCTGAACAATGGGATGAGTTGTTTCCTTTCAAGTGAACAACATAACATGTTTCTAAACTTTGGGAATTCTGGGAATTGTTTTGCTAAATCTCTCCAGTGCATCCTTCTCTGGGTTTAGTGCAAGCATGGCCCACATGTATATACACTGTAGTGCTTAGCCAAAGTATGAAAAAGGAGTTAGAGATTTTCTCCTAAGGCAAAAGACTGAGCAGTATAGTTCATCTCATTCACCTTTGTCCTTCCAGAGGTCACAATTTGGGACTGCCTATTGAGAAAGCTATAAAAAAAGTTATCACATGTATTTTGTCTGGCTTTTTAGTTGTTAAAGAAAGGTAGAGAATTCCAGTTACTTTGGTTGTACTGAAAATGAAATTCCAATACTCTTTTTCCATGAGTTTGCTTAATTATGTGAAGAGTCTTTTTAAATATTAAAGTTTTAAATTATATAAATAGGCAAGTGAGAATCTTTCTAAAAATTTTTTTTATAGTATAAAGGATACAGTTCTCACAGCTTGCATTTTACCAAGGATGTTGATTTCTAGTATCAGGGTCCTCTATCAGTGTCCTAAATATTAGGTCTACCCATATGATATGATGCAATAGGGAAAAAAGATGATAGATATTCTGCTTATATCTGACATCTTCATAGGACTTGGGGAGACTTGAAAAAGGGTCATAAAGTCTATAACCCACTTTAAATGATAAAGCATTAATGTAAGCTAAACCATAGTTAAGTTATTCTAGACAGTAAAAAATTATCCCCATGAAGAAACTGAGTTCCTTGAACTTTTTCCCCTTTGCCATAATTCAACAACAGTGATTCTATTCAGAAAAGAATTTTTAATGCTATCTTAAATATTTCACTTTAGTATGTGATAATTCACCTGTTGTTCTGGTTGTGGTACAGTGAAATGCATAGGTGATGTAGCCTACTACTGTTTCCCCTTTCCAAACCTCTGTTTTTTTCTGCTTCTCTGATGAAGAGCCTCAGAAGTATAATGAATGTTCTTCAGTTTGTCTAAGTCGATTCTCAGCTGCAGAGCTGAAACAGCTGCTGGGAACTGGATCTGTTCTGATTCTATTAGGTGATCACAATCCTCATTGCTCCTGTCTTGTTCATGCATCTTAGGCCTGTGCTTGCTTGGGCAGTGAAACCAATACTATAATCATAAAGAGCAAAGTTGAGTCTGTACAAGCTTTGTATCTTGAGCTGCTGTGTCAATGAAGTGCAAGTTGGTTAAGAACAAAATATTCTAAGTAGCCTTGTCTAGGTTTTAACAACATAGCAGGAAATAACTCATGGAACATAAATGCAAGAATGAAACCAAACCCCGGGATTAGCTAGAACCAGAAAACCCATAGCAAAGCCAAGGAAAGCTCTGCTGTTTGTCAATCTGATTCATTTGCCCTGACTACATAATATTTCTTCTCTTTTGTAGTAGACAGGACAGGAATGTCTGATACTAAGTGTATCTGTAATGTTCAGTTTCTCAGTCATGTGACTAAGTACATATGTGTACATTTATGTCAAGGTTCAAGTCACAGAAAATGTTAGGGTAGGGTAGAAAAGTCCCATAAATGTAAGAAGCTGAACCAATAAAATGACTGTTCACTAATGTTAAATATTTCACACCTTCTTGTCCCTCTTACTCATCTTTAAAATGGTGATGATGCCTGATTTATAGCACGAGATTTGATATAAAGCCAGAATTCCACAGACCCTAGGTTCCTTCCTAACTCTCCTTTCTGTCTGCCTAACTTTTCATTCTTTGCCTTAGACAATCTTCTACTAAATTTGTTCACTCTAGAGGACCTACAACTGAGAAAATGTTCTGATAAAACAGAATTATTATAGATAGCTTACTTAGGGAACTTGCCTGACTCCATTTTGAAAGCAGAAGCCATTATGCTATATTGTTAAAAATAAGTTTCTATTTCCTGTAAGAGCTGAGTTGCTCTCTGTTTCCTAGAATTTGATCTCCCCCAACTCATGACCTTGACATGTTTTTGAGAATATCCTTACCCTCCTTGACCCTTCCTACTTGCCTCCTCCATCACATGGTGACCACATGATATTTTTGAAGATATTCTTTCTGTATTTCCATATTTCCCCACTGTTCCTCTTCTGTAAATCTGCATTGCAACTACTCTTGATTTTACCCAAAAGGGGCCCAAGAAATGGATTTGGGCTGCTGTCTTTAACTGGATTTAGGAGGTAGTCACTGGCCAGCTCTTAGGTGTACCCCAATAAAAATCAAGCTTGCTTCAAATCTGGCTCCAAATGTGGTTGTGGTCTTATTCTCGCTGGTGGGATTAATATACATTTTTCAAGGCAAGTATTTGTGTTTTCCTCCTGAGCCAAGGACATGCAGATGGCGTAGCTGTGGTGAGAGTTGCCTGTTTGGGAGAAGGTTGTACAGCTATGGAAGAGAGCCTCTGGGGTTAACTTTGGAGGATTACTTACAGAGTGTTATAAAAGGCACCTAGAAGAAACCATAATGTGAGGGTTCCCTATGGGGAGCAGTGGGCAGTTGTGAGGGATTGAAAGCAAGAGCTGCTGGTAGAGGGGGTGCTAGATAGGATGTGGGCCTGGACTGGATGTTTTAATACCTGAAAACAAATCTGAAATTTCAAAGTAAAGTGGTTCTTCCCACTGAAAATGGTCAGAGAGATATGGGATATATCTGAGAGATACATAGTCACAGCTGGAAAATGGACTGGGGATGATTTCTCTACATTTTAAATAAAGTTTATCTATATACCAAAATGAACTATAAATGTAATTGTAGGGGCCACACTAGGACAATATTCCTTCCTCTTAAGGGAAGTAATTACACTGTCTGATTAAAGAATTTCTTATGGGTAGCTCATCCACAGGCCTGCCCAGTCTATTCAGCCTTTGTTCTAATCTTAGCTAAGACTTCCATTTGGCCTTAATTACTGATTGCTGAACATCGTCAGTCAATTGCATTCTAACCTTGAGAATGACTGCGTGATGCTGTGAGTCATTTTCTTTTCCCAATGCTTGTGGTCTGTTAGTTTATCCCTCACATCTTCCCTTTCTTCTTGAAGTGGTGGGTGGTCCCTACATTGTGTATATTGAACAAACCTTCCTATACCTTTGATGCCACTGTTCCCTTTGGCTTATTAAAGACTAGGCTGAAAATGTATCCCTAATTTGTGGGAACATCATGGCTTTTTCTAAGTAATAAAAAGCTAAGCATCCTTGCCAGCAGTCTGGTTGTTTTTGTTTTCAAACTTCACAGCCAGTATTGTGTGCAAGTTATACTTGTAACTAGCCTAGGGCTTCACATATGGTGATTTTCATGAAATAGAATTCTCTACTTCATATGTATTCCCTCTCTTTAACTTGTATTATATTCAGATCAGTTGTCCAGTTCTTAGACATCTAGAAGTCTTTGAGATGTAACATAAACCAATGTAACAACCAACATCATTTTTGAGAAGTAAGAACTAACACACTAACTACCCACTATCCCTGAAAGAAATATAATATACATTTACACAGTTAAAGTGCTATTCTGCAGCATAAGCAAATGTACCACATCTTTACATAGTTAATATTCCATAACATAAACCAATGTAACAACCAACATCATTTTTGAGAAGAACTAACACACTAACCACCCACTATCCCTGTTCTCTTTTGTTTTTTAACCAACAGGAGGAAAAATTCTTCTCTTCTTCTGCTCCTCCCCAAAGACACAGTTTTTTAAGAGCGTTCCTAAGTGTTTGACTGCACACATTAGATTCTGAATAGAGACATGTTGACAATACTAACCTCTCACTAAATGCTTGGCAGAATAAGTTTATTCTACTTATTATTTTTCTGGCTGCATGAGCAGACAGTGTTCTCCTTGGAAAAGTATTCTTAGGCCATGGTAGAGATGTTTTGATGTTCTGGTCAAAGTTATGAAGCAGCCAATATTCATGCCTCTTGTGGCTTCCCCATATTATTATACCAGTGTTGTCCAGGACCCAGGGCCCATGTTCTCTTTGTCCTTCATCTCTCATGTTATCCTACTTTCATACACATATCTGTATGGAAAATATTGGCACATTATCTGTACCCCAGGACTGTATCAGGCTTTCTTTTGGGCCACCAACCAGCTCCCAAATTATGACACAGAGACTTGTTATTAGTTGTGAATGCTCAGCTTTAGCTTAGGCTTGTTTCTGACTCCCTCTTATAACTTAACCTGTTTCTCTTCATCTACATTTTTCCTCAGGGCTTTTTACCTTTCTTTCCTTCTGTATATATTACTTTTCCTGCTGCTCATGTCTATCTGTCTGACTTGCTGGCTGGCTTCTGGCCCCAGGCATGTCCCTCTCTTTCTCCTTCATGCTCTCCTCCTCTCCTTTCTCAAGTCTAGATATATCCTCTGATTTATTCTCTCTGCTTGCCAGCTCCACCTATTCTTTCTCTGCCTAGCTATTGGCCATTCAGCTCTTTATTAGACCAATCAGCTGCCTTGGGCAGGCAAGGTGAAACAAATGCAACACCTCTTTACATAATTAAATAAATTCAGCAGAAAGAAATGTAACATACCTTTACACAGTTAAAGTCCTATTCTGCAGCATAAGCAAATATACCACATCTTTACATAGTTAATATTCCATAGCATAAACCAACATAACATATCATTACATAGTTAAAATAATATTTCACAACATAGGGTATAGAAATTTCTGGTTGCCTATTGTTGTATTTCCAGCTGTGGTTCCTTTGTCAGACTAATCCCTCCAGCATCAGTCTGTGGAGTCTCCGAACCTGAACATCACAGTTTGAACTTGGGTCTTTCTTTTAGTTCAGACTCGGTTTGTGTAATTGCCTTTTCATTCCCTGCAAGCCCATACATGTTCCCATCTGTAAAGCTTATTTAATTGATACAATTGCCATACTTCCTGTCTTTGATTGAGTCCTTCTGGGCTACTTTCAGGACAACTTTCTCTGTGAGGCTTTCCTGGATGACCTCAGGAAGACATGATTTCTTCCTTTTCATATTTCCTGTGGTGTCAAGTACCTATTGTTTATGTATCACTTCTCCTTTGGAGTAGAGCTATCATTTCCCTTGTGTGACTGTTGAACTTCCTTTCACAGAACAAACACTGAGACATTTGGCTGAATGATTTTTTCTAAGTTTCTGATCTCCTTTCTATAAATTATTTCACATTTATGAAATGAAATCTCATTGTTTAGATTATAAGCCAGATTGTAAGTCAGGGTGGGTTGAACTTGTTGAGTCTAAGGGTCTAGTTGCTAAGCTTACTCATGGCTTACATCTGCTGGCCAGTATAGATTTGCTCTATAGGAATTCTTTGTGGGAGACTCCTGTTTATCATGCATGTGCAGCTTGCATAGCCCATGTGCAGAGTCAAGATAGGGCAACATGCTTGGATGCTTCTTCCAGATTGGTGGAGTATCTTCAGAACAAGCTCTAATGTTCCCTCCAGACTGATGGAACATCCAGGCTTCATCAGCAGAAAGGAAAGCATCGCAATGCTTGTCTTTTCCAGAACCACATCTTGCTCCATGTGGCAACACTGACTAAGCATGAACATTGCTTCCCTTTTTGGATTCCTGTTGCCTGTGCATCTTTCCTTATTATCTCACTGTTGAGTCCCACTGTCTTTCTTATGTGTACCCATTACATAATTTGGCCTGTTTGTTCTGCCTGGTGTCCATGTCGTTTCCCTTTCCTTCTTTCCTTCCAGCTCTCCTTCCCTCTTTTCTATTTTTTTCCCTTTTTATTATGGAGTTGAGGCCAAGGTCTCACACATGCTAGGTGAGAACTCTACCACTGACCCACACTTCAACTTTTATGTTTTCATATTTAATAGTACTCAAAGGTTTTATTTTTATGTTAAATTATATAAGAAAAAATACGTTCACTTACTAAAATTCATATTTAAAATGTGTGTGTGTGTGTGTGTGTGTGTGTGTGTGTGTGTGTGTGTGTGTGTTTAATTTGAAAGACAGCAAGGAGGGAGATATAGGAGGATTTGGAGGGAAGAGAGAGAGAAAGGAGAAATACAGTTTTCTTATCATCTCAAAAATAAATGAAAAAGTGTTTTCTTGCATAAACAAATACATTAAAAAATCTGCAAAAGTAATGTTTGTCATCAGGGCACCTCTTAAGATTTCAAGATATGCTATAGTGTCACCAGTTATACTGGAAAATCCAAGAATTTGGGGGTGTGGCTTACAGTCTATAAGATATACTCCTATTGTCACAGAAACAGCTGAGACTTGGTGACTATTTATTTAATTGATCATGTTGCTCAACAACAAATGGAGTGACTGTAGATTTTGTAGTTTCTAATGTCAAAGCGACCTCCTGAAACCTGCTACATTTGGCTATATGAAGAGGCATGTCTACTCTATTCCCTACTCTTTGTCCTTAGCTTCTGCATGAAGGGGTGTTAGAAACAGAAGTTGGTTTTGTTTCCATTGGTAAATTACATATTTATTATCCAAGGCAGGGATTAAGGAAGTAGATCTTTCAGATATATGGACTCATGAGGTAGATTGCTATAACAAGGAGTGCAGAGATATGTCACAGCAGGGACGTCCCAGCCAGGGGCTTCAGCTCTTTGTTCCACTGGTTTGAGAAATGACAGGAGGGAGCACGCAGATGAAAATCAACCACAGCAAGCTCCTAAGTACAGTGAGCTCTAGTGAGGTGACCTGGACGTCATGGCTTACAATCCGGCATAGTAAGGCTGTCTTACTTTAAAGACTACAGTGGTACAGCAATTTGTTTCATGTATATGCATCTTTTGCTTTTATTGCCTACCAAATTTGTACTGGTGTGTGCTAGATGTAGATGAGAACAGTAAACATTTGTGTTCTTGGAGGAAACATCCCACTCGTGAGCAAATGGCCTTTGTTGCAGGAATGCCATAATGGCTTTCTGATGATCTTTTGGTTGTACTGCCTGTAAGGAGAGGAGACCTGGGTTATAGGAATGAGGAAACTGATGGACAATGTTGCAGTGAAGTGGCTGCAGACACAGAGGGAAGATTTGCAATCGCTACACTAACAAGAAAGATGAGAATGATACATGGTCTGGTCTAAGCATTTCCTAGTCCAGTTTACCTGTCTTCCCATCGTGCCTTTTGCTTCCTCTTCCTTGAGACTTTGCTGTGTTCTAGGACCTCTGAGATCTGGTTTCAAATTCTGCGGTGTAACCCAGCCTCCTTCCCCTGGCTTACTAGGTTCATTTGCCTGGTGTCTTAGTGTTCTATTGCTGTAAAAAGATACCATGACCACAGCAACTCTTATAAAAGAAAACATTTAACTGGGGCTTGCTTACAATTTCAGAGCTTTAGTATATTATCAGCATGGTGGGAAGCAAGCAGCATTCAGGCAGAGA
The DNA here is from genome assembly GCF_903995425.1 of Onychomys torridus. NCBI lineage: Eukaryota > Metazoa > Chordata > Mammalia > Rodentia > Cricetidae > Onychomys > Onychomys torridus. Next base: position 139,385,043 of record NC_050443.1, on the reverse strand, counting down.
CGGTGCTGGAAAAGGAGCTGAGAATTCTATATGCAGATCCACAGGCAGTGGGAAGAGAGAGCCACTGGTCCTGGCTTAAGCTTCTGAAACCCCAAAGCCCACCCCTAGTGACACAATTCCAACAAAGCCACACCTATTCCAACAAGGCTGTATCTCCTAATAGTGTCACTCTTTGGTGACCAAGCATTCAATTCTATGAGCCTATGGGGGCCATTATTATTCAAACCACCACACCTGGATAAGACCTTTGTTTTCTCATTTAAAAAAATTCAAATAAGCCTTTCATCTGCTTGTATTCATTCCTTTTGTCTTGTGAGTTTATACCTCGATTCCTTCTCTACTACACAGTTGGATATTGGAGCATGGTAAAACAGATAAGTATAATCTATCACATTTAATGACCTTATCTTCTTAGTCTGCTTAAAACTGAGAAAGTAACTTGGTCATGACTGGATTTTCTAGTAGAGACCACATACTCTCAAGCTTTGCAATTTTAAATTATATTAGTGGTGAAACGGTTAGGTCACAGTGCTTATGTAAATATCCCACTTCCTCTTACCATAACGGGCAGACCTTTCTCTCTGTCAGTTCTCTGGACAGATCTGAGAAGTGTTGATTTCACGTTGATCAGCTGATTTGCTTATTGTTGGAATTTGGACTTGTAACTTCTATGATCCTTACATCTAGACCTTCAGTTTCTGTCTCCTGCTTTCCTACAGCTATCTCTTGTTGGGGTCCAGCCTTGATCTGTCGAACAGTCCTTGAAGCAGGAAGTGAGGAATTGAGAAATGCTAGATAGGAAAAATATAGACGTAGAGGAAGAAAAAGATAGAGACACAGGATAGCTTCAGGAGGGCCCTGGGTCAATACCCAGTCACCTCGAGTTTATTCCTACTGAGATTTTTATGTATTAGCAAGGGGAGAGGCAAAAGATCTCCCCCTTTCAAGATCAAGGTACAAAGTACAAAAAATGTAGACCCTTTCTTAGTTCTTTAAACACCTGGTAACCACACCTTCCTGTAATTAGGCCTCAAAGCATAAGACACCTGATAACCATGCCTTTGGCCAAAACATCCTATTACGCAGCCTTGAAAAGCAACATAAAGTTTTGACTCTCTGACCTTGAGTCAAAATGGAAACAAACCACAAGTGGGAATCTTGTGGCCTCTCACAGTCTCTGATCATTTCCAGTGAATGATTGCCTGATGTCCTCTTAGCTTCTGTCCCGGACACTGACTATCAAGGCACAGGATTACATATCTCTTCATTATAACTGTTTTATGTGTGGTTATCTTTTTGTCCTGGCTAGACTCTGACATTTTAGAATGGAAGTATTTATTTTATAATTCTCTGTTTTTGTGAGATTGATGTAGATTCAAGAGCCTTTCTCTCTACTGGGCTGTAGTAGTTTGAAAGAAAATGGCCCCCAAAAGAAGAGGCACTATTAGGAGATATGGGCTTATGGAGGTAGTGTGTCACTGTGGGGGCAGACTTTGAGGTCTCTTTTCTCAAGCTTCACTCTTTGTGATAGTCATTTGACTTCCTGTTGCCTGCAAGATTAATGCTCTCAACTCCAGCACCACATCTGCCTGCATGCTACCATGCTGTCTTTCATGATCATAATGGACTAAACCTCTGAAACTGTAAGTGAGCCAACCCTCAATTAAAGTTTCCCATTGTAAGAGTTGCCATGGTCATGGTGTCTCTTCACAGCAATAGTAAACCTGAACTAAGACACAGGCACTGAAATATTTAGCATTCACTTATCACAGAACTTTTAGGAGATTAGAGTTTGGGGGATTTAATGAAATGGAAACAGATGCTCAGGGATTAAGAAGGTACCACTTCTTGTGATGTAAAACTTAGTTCTAATTCTAAAAACAAAATATTACTCTTTCAAGTGAAGCACATGGCCACTCTTGAAGCGAAACATATTTTATTATGTGAATTAAGGCATTGTTTATATACATGTTCCCATACTTCAATTTTCTTCTCTGTAGAACGAAGGTTGTAAGGGAGGGCTTAGTGAAACCACTGAGCTAAACTACTCTATGAGTAGAAAGAAGGTTTATTGGGGTTCAAACTGCCAAGGCTCTCTTTCAGGGGACAGAGGGAAACAAAACTGGCAGAAAAGCAAACAGACTTTCTATGATAGTGAACAGGGTGGGGGTCTTTGAGTTGACACAGGCCCTTTGGGTTGACCTGGAACTAAATGCCCTTGCCCAAAGTAGTTGACCTTTGGAGGTGAATTCGGGTAGGTTCCTGGCAAACAGAACTGCGCCCTTAGAGATCTGCTTTCCTGGTACACATAAATCTTCCTTGTTGGGTTCCACAGGAATACTGGATTTAGGCTTCTGTTTATCCACTAACAATCCTTCTCTTTACCTGGTCAGAGTCCTTCTGTGTAAGACATTGTTACTAGCACTGCCATTTGTGAGTGTGGTGACAGAATCTGATCTAAGAATAAAATGGTCTAACAGAGTAATTTGGCAATCAGTAGGAAGAAGAATTAATTGACTAAAATCTCTAAATTTCTGGAATATTCCAGGAAGTCTAGTTCTGAGCTGTATTACAAGATAGAATGTTTTAGCCTCTAAACAGAAAGCTGTGTCTACGTAGACCTGTGAAATTGGACCACAGTTGCTGAACTCATAGAATGAATTTGGTAGTATTCCTTTGTTTTTTATTTTATGCAATAGGTTGAAGAATAATGGCACTAGCTCATCTTTAAAGGTCTGCCAGAAGTTGATGCTGAATCTTTCCAGTTTTGGGCTTTCTACAGGGAGACTATATATAATATTGCTTAGAATATTTGCTTGTTGTTGATGTGTTTGAGTTGTCTATGTTCTATTAGTTAATTTTAACAAGCCCTCTGTGTCTAGGAACTCTCTCTCTCTCTCTCTCTCTCTCTCTCTCTCTCTCTCTCTCTCTTTTTTTTTAGATTGTCCAGCATTTTTGGAATATGTTTTAAAACTACTTCCTAATGACCCTTTGGATGTTGTTGGTACCTGTTTTTATACTCCCCTTTTTCATTTTGAATTTTATTAACTGGGCTCTTCTCTCTTCTTTGGCACAGAGTTTGTTGATCTTCCTTATGGTATGTTTTCAGTGCCCTATATAAGGAAAAAAGACCTTTGTTCTTTCTATATGAGAAAAGTCAATATAGCAGATATTTTATAGATACCTATGGCAAAGTTTGACCTTGAAATTTCTTTACTTAATCTTAGTGTGTATAAACTAAATATTAAAGAGTCTGAGTTATTGAAATGTCTGCAGAATCTTCTTTGTGTCATGTTGTTCTTGTTTCATGTCTTGAAGAATGAGATGGATGAGGACTGAGGAATAAGCAAGCAAAGAAAGTTTTATTAGTCAAAAGGTGAAAGGTAAAAAACTCTGGGCTGCTCAGAGGGGACCTTAAAGCCATTTTCAGGGAAGGGGAAGGGGCATATACATATATCTCAGGGTAAGAAAGATACTGGCTTATATTTGTTAATAAAAGCCATTGTTCTAGAGGGCCATTCAAGAACCAAAGTCCCCAGGGCATTCTCCTATGTGCACATCACACACACACAAACACACACACACACACACACACACACACACACACACACACATACACTTAATATCTGAATGTAGTATTTCCTTGACATTATTGTCCATCGCTGATACTCTTTTCCATAGTTGGTTCATGATGCTTTTTCACAGTTTTTATTTGGTTTATTGACTACTTCATTTATACTATTTCTATTTTTTTTCAAAATCTTACTTTCCTTGCTTACCTTCTCATAAAAGAAAATAAAAATATAAAATAAAATATCTGTAGGATAAAATGACACTATCTGATATTAAACATGTGCTAATTAGATAAGGGATCAATTCAGGTACCAGGCAGGCATTCACAATAAATGTAAAAGGAAAATCAAACTCCAGTTAAAAGTTATAAATGATCAAGTCTGATAAAAAGGTAAAATCCAACTTAATGCTTTGAAAGAACAAAAGAGGTTAAAGATATAAGGTATAAGAGATATATTAAAACCAATCAAAAAACCTAGAGTGGTCAAATTAATATTAAATTAATAAGATTATCAAGGAAATAGTATTATCAGGAATGAAAAATTATATTTTATAATAAAGGTAAATTTATCAAGGGAAATTTTAAAAAAATATTTACCAAATGTTAGAGCTTAAGATATAGAAACCAAGAAAATATTTATGTAACTGAAAGTAAAAATAAGCAAATGAGCCAGGTGTTAAAAGCAACATACCTTTAATCCTAGCACTTTCAAGGGAGGTGCATACTTGTGAGTTTGAGGTCAGCCTGGTCTAATGAGTTCCAGACCAGCCAGGGCTACATGCCTCAAAAATATAAATATTGTATGCATGTATGCACATATGCAAATACACTATTATATTTTCATTGCAGCACTTTTCTCTGTAATTGATAGAAAAATAATCAAAAATAACAAATACATATAAGACCTTTAGAATACTTTTAGCAGCTTGGTGTAATTAAACACTTCAAGCCTTTTGTTATCTTATTGCTCTAGATAGCATTTCAAGTACTATATTGAATAGGTATGGAGAGAGTGGACATCCTTGTTCTCTTCCTGATTTTAGTGCAATTGCTTTGAGTTTCTGTCCCTTTAGTTTAATGTTGGCTATTGGCTTGCTGTAAATTGCCTTTATGATGTTTAGGTATATTCCTTATATCCCTGATTTCTCCAAGACCTTTATCATAAAGGGATGTTGGATTTAGTTGAAGGCTTTTTCAGCATCTAATGAGTTGATCATGTGGGTTTTTTTTTTTTCTTTCAATTTATTTATATGGTAGATTACATTGACAAATTTTCAAATGTTGAACCATCCCTGCCTCTCTGGGATGAAGCCTACTTGATCATGGTGGGTGGTTTCTTTTTATGTTCTTGGATTCAGTTTGCCAGTATTTTACTAGGTTTTTTTTGCATCAATGTGCATGAGGGAGATTGGCTTGTAATTAATTCTCTTTCCTATTTGTGTCTTTATGTGGTTTGGGTATCAGAGTAACTATGGCCTCATAAAAAGAGTTTTGCAATTCTTTCTGTTCAAATTATGTAAACAATTTGAGGAGTATTGGTATTAGCTCTTTGAAATTTTGGTAGAATTCTGGGCTGAAACCACCTGGTCCTGGGCTTTTTTTTGTTTGGAGACTCCTAATAACTGTTTCTGTTTCCTTAGTGGTTATAGATCTATTTAAATTATTTATTTGGTCTTTATTTAATTTTAGTATGTGGTACCTATTCAGAAAATTGTCCATGTTTTTTTTTTTTTTTTAGATTTCCCAATTTTGTGGAGTACAAATTTTGAAGTATGATTTCCTCAGTGTCTGTTATTATGACTCCCTTTTCACTTCCGATTTTGCTAATTTGAATGTTTTCTCTCTGCTTTTTGGTTAGTTTGGATAAAGGTTTGTCTATGTTGCTGATTTTCTCAAAGAGCCAACTCTTTGTTTCTTTAATTTTTTTGTATTGTTCTCTTTGTTTCTTTTTTATTGATTTCAGTCCTCAATTTGATTATTTCCTGTCATCTACTCCTCCTGGGTGATTTTGCTTCTTTTTGTTTTAGAGCTTTCAGATGTGCTTTTAAGTCATTAGTGTGAAATTTCTCCAACTTTTTTATGTAGGCACTTAGTGCTATGAACTTTCCTCTCAGCACTGATTTCATGGTGCCCCACAGGTTTAGGTATGTTGTGCATTCATTTTCATTGAATTCTAGGAAGTCTTTAATTTCTTTCTTATTTATTCCTTGACCCATTGATGATGCAGTTGAGCATTGTTCAGTTTCCATGAGTTTGTTGACTTTCTGCAATTTGTGTTATTGAATTCTAACCTTAAGCCATGGTGGTCCAATGAGATACAGGTGTTATTCCATTTTTTTCTCCTTTTTTATTTATTATATTTGTGTTTTAATTTTACATATCAGCCATGGGTTCCCCTGTCCTCTGCCCTCCCGCCCCCACTTTCCTCTGAGCCCCTCCCCTTTATTCCCATCTCCTCCAGGGCCAAGACTCCCCTGGGGATTCAATTCAATCTGGTGGATCCAGCACAGGCAGGTCCAGTCCCCTCCTTCCAGGCTGAGCAAAATGTCCCTGTGTAAGCCCAACGTTCCAAACAGCCAGCTCATGCATTAAGGACAGGTTGGGGGTCCCACTGCCTAGGTACCTCCCAAACAGTTCAAGCTATTCAATTTTCTCACTTATCTGGAGGGTCTGATCCAGCTGGGGGCTCCACAGCCTTTGGTTCATAATTCATGTGTTTCTATTCATTTGGCTATTTGTCCCTGTGCTTTTCCAATCTTGGTCTCAACAATTCACACTCTTACAGTCCCTCCTCTTTCTCGACAATTGGACTCCTGGAACTCCACCTGGGGCCCGGCCGAGGATCTCTGCATCCACTTCCATCAGTTATTGGATGAGAGTTCCAGGTAGGGTGTTTGGCCATCTGATCACCATAATTTTGACAAAGCCAAAAATTTACAATGGAAAAAAGAAAGCATCTTCAACAAATGGTGCTGGCATAACTGGATGTCAACATATAGAAGGCTGCAAATAGATCCATATCTGTCACTGTACACAAAACTTAAGTCCAAGTGGATCAAAGACCTCAACATAAATCCAGTTACTCTGAACCTGATAGAAGAGAAAGTAGGAAGTAGTCTTGAATGTATTGGCACCAGAGAACACTTTCTAAATATAACACCCGTAGCACAGAAACTGAGAGAAACTATCAATTAATGGGACCTGTTGAAACTGAGAAGCTTTTGTAGAGCAAAGGACATGGTCAATAAGACAAAGCAACAGCCTACAGAATGGGAAAAGGTCTTCACCAACCCCACATCTGACAGAGGTCTGATATCCAGAATATATAAAGAACTCAAGAAATTAGACATCAAAATGCCCAACAGTCCAATTAAGAAATGGGCTATAGAACTAAACAGAGAATTCTCAGCAGAGGAAGCTCAAATGGCTGAAAGACATTTAAGGAATTGCTCAACATCCCTAACTATCTGGGTAATGCAAATCAAAACGACTCTGAGATACTACCTTACACCTGTCAGAATGGCTAAGATCAAAAACACAGAAGAAAGCTTATGCTGGAGAGGATGTGGAGCAAGGGGAACTCTCCTCCACTGCTGGTGGGAATGCAAGCTTGTACAGCCACTTTGGAAATCAATATGGCACTTCCTGTTTTTTTTTTGGTATCTGTTGAGATTTCCTTTGTTACTGAATATGTGGTCAATTTTGAAATAGGTTTTATGAGGTGCTGAGAAGAAAGTATATTCTTTTGTGTTTGGGTGAAATATTCTATAGATGTCTGTTAGGTCCATTTGAGTTATAACATCTGGTAGTTCCCTTATTTCTCTGTTAAGTTTCTGTCTGGCAGACCTGTCTAGTGGGGTGTTGAAGTCTCCCACTATTAGTGTGTGGGGTTTGATGTGTGATTTAAGCTTTAATAATGTTTCTTTTACATATGTGGATGTCCTAATGTTTGGGGCATAAATGTTTAGAATTGAGACTTCATCTTGATGAATTTTTCCTATGATGAATATGAAATGTCCTTATCCATCTCTTCTGATTAATTTTAGATTGAAGTTTATTTTGTTAGATATTAGGATAGCTATACCAGCTTGTTTCTTAGGTCCATTTGATTGGAAAAATTTTCCCAACCCTTTACTCTGAGGTAATGTCTGTCTTTGAGGTTGAGATGTGTTTCCCATATGCTGCAAAAGGGTGAATCCTGCTTCTGTACCCATTCTGTTAGCCTGTGTCTTTTTATAGGCAAATTGAGTCCATTGTTATTAAGAAATATTAATGACCAATGATTGTTAATTCTTACTATTTTTTGGTTTTGTTGATGGTGGTGTAGTGTGTGTGTGTGTGTGTGTGTGTGTGTGTGTGTGTGTGTGTGCACGCGCGCACGCGTGCCCGCGCGCACACTTGTGCTTCCCTTCTTTGGGCTTTGCTAGTGTGAGGTTATCTATTGCCTATGTTTCAGTGCTTGCAGGTAACTTCCTTGGGTTTGTAGTTTTCCTTCTAATACTTTCACGTAGGGCTGGATTTGTAGATATGTAATGTTTAAATATGGTTTTCTCATGAATATTTTGTTTTCTCAATCTAGGGTGATTGAAAGCTTTGCTGGGTATAATAGTCTGGACTGACATTCGTGGTCTCTTAGTGTTTGCAGGACATCTGTCCAGGATCTTCTGGCTTTCAAAGTTTCCATTGAGAAGATAGGTGTAATTCTGACAGGTCTGCCTTTATATGTTATTTGATCTTTTTCCTTTGCTGCTCTCAATATTCTTTTTTGTTGTTGTTGTTCTGTATGTTTAGTGTTTTGATTATTACATAGCAAGGAGCTTCTTTTTTTAATCTAGTCTGTTTGGTATTCTGTAAGTTTCTTGTACATTTATAGGCATGTCTCTTTAGATTGGGAATGGTTTCTTCTATGATTTTGTTGAAAATATTTTCTGTGCCTTTGAGTTGGAATTCTTCTTCTTCTTCTTCTTCTTCTTCTTCTTCTTCTCCTCCTCCTTCTTCTCCTCCTCCTCCTCCTCCTCCTCCTCCTCCTCCTCCTCCTTCGTTTGCTTCTTCTTCTATCCCTACTATTCTTAGTTTGGTCTTTTAATGGTATCCCAGATTTCTTGGATGTTTTGTGTTAAAAATTTGCTGGATTTAACATTTTCTTTGACTAATGAATCTATTTTCTCTACCATATCCTTAACATATCTGGAGATTCTTTCTTCCATTTCTTGTATTCTGTTGGTTATGCTTGTCTCTGTAGTTCCTGTTCATTTACTTAGATTTTACTTTTCCTGAATTCTCTCAGTTTGCATTTTTCTTTATTGCCTTTATTTCAATTTTCAAGTCTTGAACTGTTTCCTTCACCTATTTGATTGTTTTTTCTCCCTTGGGTTTCTTGGCTTTGTTTAAGGGATTTATTGATTTCTTTCTATTTTTTTTTGTCTCTTTCATTTCTTTAAGAGAATCTTCCATTTCTTCTTTAAGGGCCTCTATCATCTTCATAAAGTTATTTTTAAGGTCATTTTCTTCTGGATCATCTGCATTGGGATATTCAGGTCTTGCTGTTGTAGGGTCACTAAGTTCTGGTAGTGCAATGTTGCTCTTTATGTTGTTGAATGTATTCTTACACTGCTGTCTATCCATTTCTTCCTTCAATCAATACAGTTAGAGCTCTGGGGCCTCTTCTTCCAACATGTTCAGGTGGGGACTGTGGCTCCCAAATCACTGGGTGGGGAGGGGGAATTGTTGGGGAGAGATTGACGAGGGAGGCTTCTGCCAGGTCTCTAGGGCTGCTGTCTCTTATTTTTTTAATTAAAAATATTTCTTTTACTTTTTGAGATTATAATTACATCATTTCCACCTTTCCTTTCCTCCCTCTAAGCCCTTCCATAAACAAAATTAAACATTATTGCCTACAAATGACAGTCAGAAATAGAACTTTAAAAAATATAATTTGCAATATCACAAACAAGAACTACAAAGTAATTAGGCACAAATTTGAAAAGAAAGTAGTACAAAACTTGAACATTGAGGACTACAAAATATTGCTAAAAAATTTAAAATGGTGGAATTAAATAAATACACCCAATTTGTGAATAGAAGATCAATATTAAGGTATCTGTGATTTGAGTCAATCAACACAATTTTATTTACTATCCTATGGTGCCTTTCAAGATGTTTATATTAATTTACAAACCAGCCTTAAAGTTTGTTTGAAAATGCAAAGGACCCTCAAGAGGCAAATAAACTTGGGGAAAACAAAGTCAGAAGACATGTATTTAAACAGTAACCTAAACCATGTGAGATTAACATGATGACAGAAACAGATCACTTCTAGGACAGAAGAGTTATGTTTCTGCAAACAAGGTGGTAGGTACTCACTTGACCTGTCCATCAGGTTGTTTCAAAGCAGTAGTTCACAAATACCTGCTCTCAGCACTAGCATGCCCTGGAAACATTCGAGATAACACAGTTATTTGGCTTATGCAAGAACGACTAAACATACCGTCAGGGCAAGATGCCGGTGCCTGTTTCAGGGGCTCTCTATGTGACAATGATGCACGTTAAAGTTGGAGGAGAGTTGTCACAGCTTTTTCTTGCTAGAAATTTGTCAGGATTTGGGAGATAAGAGAAAAAAGAGCTCTGCAGACAGTGGTAGGCTTCATTGTCTCTGAAATGAAGGGAATGCTGATGGCTTTTGTCCATGAAATCCATTAAATTTTACTCCAAGTGTTGCTAGGCTGAGCTGATAAATAAAAAATAAGATAATTTCATGTCTAGCCATGAGGACACTGATGATAATTTTGCTCGATGGTGAGCAAACAGCTTTACCAAACACAATTTGTTTCTCAGAACTAACACTCTGTAAAAAGATACTTAAAAACAATATAAAAGTTGGGAAAAGAAACTCAGGATTCTAAACCCTGCACTATATCTCTAAAAATCTCCCCTCGCCCCTCTCTCTCATAAACACACATGCAATCTAGCACACATATATTCACTATGACATATCATAACTCACAAGACAGGATGAAAGGACAGTTTGGTTCCTCAGTTGTAAGATCACTTTTAAAATCCAGAGGTGAAGGGCTATGGGGGATATCTGAGTTATGAAGCAGTTTCTTGGGAGCATTTATGTGCATTGTGAATTGAGTGGCTCTGATGTTACCATACTGATTCTAGTTCTAACTCAAGCATCTGAAAAATCAAAAGGATTGTATGAGTAAACTGGTTACTAGTCTGGTCTTTCCTTAGGGCATAAGGGTGTGGTTTGTGCCAAGAGCCAAAATGATGTCATCTCATGTAAAGCAAAGGAAGGATAAGGGGGATAAAAAACACCTAACACCTGTGCTTTGTTTCTTTAGAAGGGGCTTTGCTTCTTACACACACACACACACACACACACACACACCATCACCATCACCATCACCATCATCATCATCATCATCATCATCATCATCATCATCATCATCTTTCTGCTCTCTTTTCTATCTATCATTAGAAAATTAGGTTTCAAATTTAGACCATTATTCTTTCTTGCAGGATGTGATGGTTACAGTTATGGTCTCACTCTTTTGGCATTTCATCAAAATAAAATTGATTACCATAAATGGAAAACAGAAAATGTCTCTTACAATCATGATGCACAATGGATTAGGCTGGAGAAGGTCCGGACGTTCAGGGTTTGGCAACCTGTCAAGCCCTACTAAGTGCTTCCTATCTCACATCCTTTTTTTCTGTTGACACATAGTCATGATGATTTGTCCTCTGGGTACCAGAGTACCACCAAGAAAAGGAATTCTGAAGCTGTGTGAGGAAGGAAGTCTCTTCTTCCAGACTCCATTGACTCTGGATCTTTATTGGTACTGTACTGATCGTATTGTTATACTGAAAGAACTAATGGTTACCCCTGTTTATTGATCAAGGTCTCCACCACAATTCTTCCTCTAACTGCTAAAAAGAAAAAAAAAATGGACAATGAAGCTGACCACTGCCTAGGTGACGTAAGTTTGAGTTTGGCTGCCTCTGCTTTCAATATCAGGGATTATTGTTAGTAGGCATGTGTGTCAGAGGAGGTGAGTGTCAAGAGAGAATTTAGTGTAATATATTTTTCCTAGTCAGTAGCCTCTAGTATCATCACAGACCAAATATGACAGTTTTCCTATTTGTAGACTCCAAAGTATGAAGATAATAGATATATAGCATAGGCTATTATAAACTTTCTATTCCAGATACTATGTTGTGGTCAGTACATGCATTTATTATTGCATTTAGTTTATCAGAATCCCTGAGGCTACCTAGGCAGCATAAAGAAAGAAGAAACAGCAGTGATGCATTATAAAAACATACACAGTCACATTCAGTAAAAACCAAATAAAACAAAACCGAACAAAACAACAAAAAAACAACATCCAAGCTGCCCAGAACCTACATGGCCAACAGGGCCCCTTGCATCATCTTTCTATCCTTAGTTTTTCTGAATTATTTCTATGATATTTCTATGATGTATCCAATGCCACAACACAACAGCAACTTCACAAAAGGACAGAAAAGAAGCACAGACCTCCTTCCTGGAGTTCAAGCTCTTTCAAGATTTTTCTGCCTTCCCCTCTTCCTCCTTAACTCATGAATTGTGAGGGTGCAGGGAAACCACCAAACTGGACCACTCTGTGGATAGAAAGAAAAGTTTATTGGAGGAACAAACTGCCAGTCAGCCTTCAAGAATAGAGGACAGCAGCTTGGTGGGAAAGCAAATAGATTTTACATGATAGCAGGATGGGATTCTGAGCTGATGCAGGTTGTCAGGATTAATTGGGAACTAGATGTTCTTACCCAAGGATTTGGCCATTGGGTGGATAGGGAGGTGATGGTTTTCTTGGCAAACAGAAACCAGCCTTGTGAGAACCTTGAGTCTAGTCTTCTGTTTATCCGATAACAGTGCTCCTGTTTGTCTGGTCAGAATCCTTCTATTTAGGACATTGTCAGCTGCACTGTCATTTTGAGGGACTCTGTTGGACTTACCATGAATAATCCTTCCTGTTAACACTTTTTTCCACAGTGCATTTTTTTTTCTTTCTAGTGAACTTCTTTCCTCCAGATTCTTGCTTTGTGCTTAAATTCTTTGATCCTGACAATCTGGAAACACTGGGTAGAGGTCTCTCATCTGGTCTTTCTATTGTTCCCTGAGACCTCCTCAACCCTCACTGCTTATAACAATCCAACATAAAGGTTTTTGTTCCTTCTGTTCACTAAGGCATAGAGAGTTTAGGTAGTCTCCAGGCTTTTCCTAGTAGAACTGGCTGTCAGCCTGAGACCTCATATCTGTTTCCCCTTTCTAAACTCTATGGTACAAATCCCACTGTTAATTGAAGAGACAGAAATGAAAAAGAATCTTTACTTATCTACAGTCCTTGGTACTAGGCTAGTCATGACCTGTTTTCCACGTCCAGTATCTTCAAGAAATAGGGATTAATACAAAAGAAACAAGTAGTGAGATTTAATTCTTCTTTTGCTTGTTTTGTGAATGTTTGAAGAACTATAACAAAGAGGAAACACCCACTAATAGGTTTTCTATCTCCCGCTAATGCAGTAAGCCAGATCAAGCTGAATTGAAAATGTATAAAGGTTTATTTGAGAAAATCAACTTCAGGGTGAGTTTTCCAGTCCCAGAGATCAAGGCCAGAGAAGCCATGACCCGAACTAAAGCAGGGAGAGTTCATAGGTTGTAGGCAAGAGATGATGATGTCCTCTACAAGTTGGGTTTGTGTCTAAGTATTGCCAAAAGCTGAGCTTTGGTGGGAATTTGGGCTGTTGTGGCAACAGGGGAAGAAGTTACCATAGTCATCAAAAATGTGGGACTGGGTTTTTTGGCACCTTTTCTTTATTCACCAGCTCTATGAGCAGGTAGATTTTGGAGAGAGAACAAGATAGGAATAGTGCCTTCTGGATTGTGCAGAGGCAAGCTGGAGGCACCTACCATCTCCCCACCCCCTCCCCCAAACCCTACTGCACCATTCCCCACCTTTCACCTCTGCTAATAAACCAGATGAGCTGCTTTCCCCACTCTCATGAGTCTTTTGTGGGGTGTTTTTCTGGTGGGATTTGTCAGCCTATATCATGAATGTTTTTCTCTTTGTGATTGTGTGTGTTTTGATATATGTGTTCATCTATGTGCAGGAATGTGTGTGGGTATGCAGCTGTATACATGCATGTATTTGTGTATGTAGAAGTCAGAGGACAATCTCAGGTATCAGTCCTCAGGAGTCATCCATCTTGTTTTTAATTTTTTTCTATTCTTTATTTTTATGATAGAGAAGCTGTTATTTACCTGGAATCCAGTGACTGGGTTATTATATTTGACCAGCAAGCCTGAGGATCCGGCTGTCTATGACTGCTCAGGGCTGGGACTGCAAGTGTCTACCACTAAGCCTGGCTTTTTAAATGTGGTTCCAAGGGATCAAACTCGGGTTTCAATGCTTACCCAGAAAGCACTTTAGCCATGGAGTTATATTACCAATCCATACTTGTATCTTTCTAGTATACTTGTCTGATTCCACCAAAGTAATTTCGAGGACAGAAATCATCTATATTGACCAGGGTTCTTCAAAGAAACTGAAATATAACATTTTCGTGATACAGAATAAATATATAAATTTTATTGTATATAAATATCACACACACACACACACACACACACACACACACACACACACACACAGGCTGACCCTGGGAAGCTAGGAATTTCCAAGATTGTCAGCCCAAAGGCCTGCAAACTAGAAGCTCCAATGCTATGAGTTTCAGTTAGAGTTTGAAGGCTGGAGGAAACCAATAGCTCACAGAATTATGTCGAGAAGCCCAATTTTTTTTTTTTTGTTCAGTGTTTGCTTTATTCAGGTCTCCAGTGGATTAGATAAGGTTCACCACACAATGAGAATATAACCTTCTTTACTTAGTCTACCAAGCCAAATGTTGATTGTATCCAGAAACAGCTCTAGTGAGATACATGATTTAATCATACTGACTCTCATATTTCAGAAACTTATAACTCCAAGTCTAATAAACAAGTTAAATATTTAACAGTCATGACCAAAATGATTCCAGAAATATATCTCACATAGACACTTCTTTCCTTATTCTTGTAATGCTGACTTCAGTGTCTATTGTTAGTAATTCACGTACATGTTGGGAAAGCCATATATTAGTACACTTATTTGTAACCTTTTTTTTTTTTTTTTGTGGGAGCCAGTTTTCAGGTTCCTTGTGGCTTTACCCAGCAAGTCTGCATAGAGAGGATGAATGGACCATGGGCTTGTGTGCAGGTGTCTGAGATGGTCTGCACTTGGCTGTGCTTCAGGGAGGTCTTTTGCTCCACTCCTTGGTGTTTCTATAAATACTTTAGGGTAGAGACAGTCAGGGCTCATTGGAATAGGTTCCAGGACCTTTTGGGGGCTATCCTTTATTTTCTATCTGTTTATCTCCATGATCTAAATCATTATCTCTAACATTTCCTGCTGTTCTCACTCAAGAAATCTCTGGGGAACTGTAGGGGTGGTGGGTAAATGCCCTGTAATTTTTACTTGTCCATATCCACCACAGTTTGCATATTCCTGGTTCTTTACTTATTCCTTCCTCTGAAGTCCATTTTATATCATTCAGTGTTCTTCTGTTTCCTCAGGACCCTACCTCTAATTATAGAATTGTGGGGGCTTAAACTTCAATATGCAATTTGAGAAAGAATATAAATCTATCTATATCAATAATATTTTAGGATAAAGTTTTACTGACTCATTATATTATGTAATAAAATGTGATTGTAATGGTGTTACAGGGAGCCCACCAGAGATGACTGCTCAGGCACAGTTTATAGCCAACTGAAGGTTTTTATTCCAGCCATCTGGAACCACACTCGGGTATCTGGGGCCTAAGTGTAGCCTTGAGCATTGAGAGCAAGGGACTTTTAAAGACAAAAACCACATCCTGGCATCTAGGTACAAGGGGAGGTTTTATTTCACAAGAAAGTAGTTAATAGAAGCTGAGATAAGTCAGCTGGGACATCTTGACCTCAGGTTCCTGGAATAGAGTTGGGTAATTTTCCATGGGATTCTCCCATTAAGGAGATCAAATTCTAATTAAACCAGAAATGGCCTCAGATGGAACCTTTTCACTGTCTTACCCTGTCATATTCCCACTGGTTCTAAGGGCATGAGTCAAATAGTTGACCCATCCTTTTGATGAGGACATACATAGTTGGTCCTAAGGACCAGTAACTTAAATGAGTTCATTCTATGTTTGATGTAGTTGGCTATGCAGTTGAGGATTCAGGGTCCCACCATTAGCCCAATCAGAATAAGTATCATTTGTCTGGCTAATGTTAACAGTGAGATGCTCATCCATAGAGACCAAGTAAACAGAGATTGATACCAATTATGTGATCTATGCCTCCTTTCTTCCCTTTCTTTGAGGTTTCTCTGAACATGGCAAAGTTTTCGCTAATTATGATCGATTGGTTGGCATAGAAACAGCAAGTTTCTCCTAAGCTCATGCAAAGTACACCCTGCTTCAAAAAGGTGGGGGCGGGGCTATCCTCCTTTAGTTCAAAAGCTTTGTGAGGGAATCAAATTGGCTCTCCAGCCAGGAAATAGAATTCTTCCAATGTCTAAGTTTTGGTTCTCAACAATCAAGGATGCAGAACCTCGGCAGTTGCACTTACTATTCCTTCTCTAATAGGATCTTGATCAGAATTGAGGCCTGTTTGACTTTCATTAACATTGGATCAAGGCCTTTTCTCCATTATAGGCATATACCTGGGGGATAACATAGACCAATATACATACAGTGGGGGTCATTGGTTATTACAAGGAAACTGATTGCAAACTCTGCAGCTCTGGGAGCTGTACCACAGGAACAGCAGTAGCCAGCACTCTGGTATGAGCACAGTCTATACTGGAAGGAGGCTTCCACATTGTGGGAGGCAGGCACATGTGACCTGTAAGCCTGGGGAAATTGTACACTGTCTTGAGGGTAGAAGTGGCTAAAGGTCTTAGGATGACTCACTCCCCCCGTCTGTGGTGATATTATGTTCCCCAAAATATTCTGCACCCTAATAAACTTAAATGGGGTCAGAGAACAGAACAGCCACTAGATATAGAGGTCAGAAAGTAGTGGCACACATGCCTTTAATCCTAGCATTCCAGAGGCAGAGATCTGCCTGGATCTCTGTGAGTTGAGGGCCATACTGGAAACAGCTAGGCGTGGTAAGAAGAGCCTTTAATCCTAGGAAGTGATGGCAGAAAGCAGAAAGGTATATAAGGTGTGAGAACCAGGAACTAGAGCTGGTTAAGCTTTCAGGCTTTTGAGTAGCAGCTCAGCTGAGATCCATTTGGATGAGGACTCAGAGGCTTCCAATTTGAGGAAACAGGATCAGCTGAGGATTTTTTGAGGTGAGGAAGCTGTGGCTTGTTCTGCTTCTGTGATCTTCCAGCATTCACCCCAATACCTGGCTCCAGGTTTGTTTTTATTAATAAGATCTTTTAAGATTGGTGCTACACCTTTCATTTTAGATTTGTTCCTCCAACCAACAGAACTGATCGAAACACTCAGAGAGACACACAGAGACACACAGGGAGACACAGTCATACAGAGAGACACATGGTAAAGACAACCAAGGGTGGCCACCACATTCATATACCTGAATAGACCAGGGGAGTCTGGTGACATCCTACATGGGTACCAGGCACAGTATCTATGGTCATGTCTGACCTCCACTCTTGTGTCCAAACCACATGGTGTCTCCTATAGACCAAACTTACTTCCACAGATATTCAGACCAGGTGACATTTGAACCTTTTTGTTCTTTTGGGTGGCAATGGCAGTGCCTCTGGAGAACGTGACAATGATCAGTCAGAGAGGAATTTTCTGGGGCCCTGGAACATCTCAGTTTGTGCACTCACTAGGAACATTCTCCAGCCACTCTTCCCTGCTCCTGGGGGTCCCAAAGCCCCTAAGTGTTGGGGTCCAGTCTCTGTGATCTCACTGGGGCCTCCAAAATGTTATGGGGAGACCACCAGAAATAACCACTGAGACACAATTTATAGCCAATAGAAAGTCTTTATTCCAGCTATCTAGGACTATACTCAAGTATTCAGTACCTGTGTGGCATTGAGAATTTAGACCTAGGGGCATTTAAAAGAAAAAAAAAAAAAAAGGAGCAGGGGGAGGTTTTGTGAAAGCAAGCAGTTTAACAGAAGCTAAGATAAGCAGTTAGCTAGAGGGAGAGGTTTGCACAAGCAAGCAGTTTAAAAGAAGCTAAGTTATTGGGAGCATCCTGAACTTGGGTTCTTAGAATACAGCTGAGTAGTTTTCCATGGGATTTTCCATCAAGGAGATCAAATTCTAGTTAAACTTGAAATGAATGGCCTCAGCAAGAATATAAGATGGAGGAACATTTGCAGTGTTATGCCCTGTCATGTTTTTATTTACTTGTTTTAATTCATACACATTTCCCTATGAATATCAAAGTTGTTCTTGGCTTTCAATTTTTTTTTTTAATTCTCTTGTCACTGTGTATAAAACAGAGAGATGACAATATCTGTCTCATTGGATATAAAGAAGCATTCATGTCCAAAACATATGTAGTATATGTATTGACCAAATGAACATGATCTGATAAGCAAATGTAGAATTGTACTTGTGGCTATATGTAATGATATACATTGTGTTAATTTAAAGGAGTCAAAGAAACCTATTTCAGTATTCCTGGACTGAGGAGATGGTAACTTGTGTGTAATACTGACAGGCAATAAAATCAGTAGGCCTGGGTTTTAGATTTGTGATAACTTCAAGGTAAACCTCAGGTCTGTAATTTATTCTCTCTGTGAGCTAAGACTATTGTTTTATCATCTTATCACCTTATCATCTCTTGTTCTTTGATTCCTCATCTGGAAAATGGAACAATAATAATTACTTCAAAGGAGATTATAAGAATAAAAAAAACCTCCATTAATTGGCAAAGTTATGCACCTTTTGAAGGTCTTGGTTCGAGAGTACTGTTACAAAAATATGATTAAAAGCAGGTATCTTTCTCCCTTGTGCGTATCAAATCAAAGAGTATTGATGTTTTTCTCAAGCCACGCTACTTGGTCACATTTAACCCATAAATTTTGCTTCTAATAAGCATTATTCATATTAGTATGCCAACCTGCTCATCTGAGAAAGATGAAGAACGTGCTTCTGACTGAGTTTTTGAGATGCTCAGTCTCCATTCTAACACTGTGGGGTACTCACTTGAGTACCTGTGTTCACTAGCTGTCCCAGGTATAGGTAACATATGCCACATCTCAAGCACAGGACTTTAGTATAATTACAAACAATCACAAATCAAGTAGAAGGCTAGTGTTATTAAGTACTGTTGAGTCTGGGAGGAAGAAGTTGGGATGGGTGAATTAATGAAGCTCTTATAAATTTATGAAAACCTAGGATTCAGAATTATTTTTTATAGTCAATATTGACTATTGTTCCCACTGGACAGAAAATTCTATAGTGATTTTTACCTTTAAACAACAAAAATCAGGAAAAAAAAAAAGATCCAATCTTCTACTCAGTGGACTTGCTTTTTCTATGCCTTCCTTTCTTTTGTTGTTGTTTAGAAGAAAATTAACTAACATGAGCATTTCTTGGTGTTAATACGGTTGCCAGAAAGAGAAGGGGAATAGTACAAATTCCAAGAAAGGACATTCTCTCTTCTCTCTCCCTCTCTCTCCCCTCCCTCTCTTTCTCTTTTTCTCCCTCCCCCTCTCCCCATCTCTCTCTTTCCCCCCACCCCTTACCCCCCCAGGCCTGTCTTTAGTTGCTACCCTTCCTGAACTATTCACCTCCATCCTGACTCTCCCTGCCCCCACTGCACTTTGTTCTCTGGAAGATGCTGATTAACAATTGCTAATGTATGTTAATGAGCATTAATTACCATCTCTGATGTGAACAGAAGCAGTTCGACAAAGGAAGGATAAAGATTGGGGGGGGGATCAAGTTCCTCCCTCCTCCCCTTGCTTCTCTATGCTCAAACCCTTCGGCTTTTGTGCCTGTCTAAATTCCTCAGTATTTTCTGTTTCTTTCTGTTTATCCAGGATTTCTGACAGCCATTCTTCTTCACCACTTGGAATATTGCAGGCGTGCTCTGAAGAGCAGAAAGATTTCCTTTTTGTTCTAAATAATCTGAAGATATAAGCTTAGCTGCTATGGATTTTACAGCACACATACGTATTTTCATTTGGTTGTTATTTTGGTATCTTAATACTATAAAAAGCTGTAGCCACAAAAGCTCCCGAGGGAATGATTTTCATTTCACTATACTTATTTACAAGGACTGCCATGGATGGTGGTAATTGTAGGGCTAGAGAACACACTCTGATTATGTGTTATGACAGCATGGTTTGATAAGAAACACCCCTCCTCCAAACAGTCTCAAGCAAAGAATAGAGTAAGACTCACCACTTGCTTTTTGGTTTTCTTTCTTTCTTTTTTTTTTTCTTTTGGTTTATTTATTTACTTTACTTATTTGTAACCACAAAGAACTCTAAATGTCTTCATAAATAGTTATTTATTTGTTGAATGTGTATAGTTAAAAAGGAAAAAAAAAAGCCAGTATTTAAACCACACAGAGTAGAAACGGGTTTTAGTCTTTTTGTAGACCACTGATATCGTCAAGTATCTAATTGCAGCTTCTCACACGTACTCCAGCATGTAATTCACCATCTGAGGAACTCCACCTCAGCATTTCATGTTCTCTTCTGGTGTAGGGGTGGGGAAATTTGGAAGCACACCAGCTATTCACTTCAGTCAGCCTAAGTTTAATTATAAATTATTGTACAATAAATGCAAAAGGAGAAATGGCAAACATTTGATGTGCCTTCTCTTCTTTTCCATAGATATGTGTGTATATGGATATAAATGGAAATGACTTATTTATTCAGTAATATGTATGCATCGATTCAGATATAAATTCAAATGTACATAAATAATTAATTATTCCATTTTAAAGGATAGAAAGGGGATCTATATCTTGAGTGGGTTCTCTTCCTTGTGTTCTTCAAGTGTTAATAACCCTTTGTCTTTGATTTCATAGTAAAATATATTTTTCCACAGACTCCTTCCTGTTCAGTTTAATAACTGTAATATTTTATATTGTGTTTCTAATAAGGCAGACATCAGTAGCTAATTATTTTCTTCTTCTGGGTGTCCCAGAGTCTCAAAAAAGGGGCACAATACAGATGGAAGAACACGGGAGCATAACAACCACTGTGACAGTTGTGCCCCTCCTTACCCAAATGCCAGCTTGTTGTTCTCTTTATAATTCTAAAGATACAGAAATTCAAAATAGTCATGCAGTATTGTGAAGACATAATATTAGAAAATATGAGCTATTTTAAAAGCATTTTTCGTGAAAATTTTTACTGGCGGATTTTTGAGGTCTTTGGTTACTTCACTTGCTGGTTTTCACATCTGTCCTTCCCGTTAGTATAGTTTTGAACGTGTGTGCCCTGTGAAAGCTGAACTCCCTCTTGAGGAAGATAAGATGCTGGTACATGTAGAGAGAGTATCAGAATAGCTCTGTGAAATTATACCCTTTTCCAGCTTTGGTAATACTGAAGTATAATGATCTCATTTTCATTTTCCACCCCTGAGAATTTTGAAATGTCTTATAGGTTGCAGGTTTATTAAGATCATTTATTGATATGAGAATCAAGAATTTCTTCTCTTCACTCAATGACTTCCAAAATTATCATGCTCAATTCCATCACTGGGAGGTGTAAGACTGCCTCAGGAAATGCAAAAAGTACCTTTTCTTGCCAAAAATCAGCAAAAATAAAGGAAGTAGAGGAAGAAGCTGCCCAGTCCTTCATTTTCATTCAGTTTTGTTGAGTGGATGGTGGCATTTCTCTGCTTCATATTCACAGATAGTGTTATATAAGAAGTGAATGGAAACTGACAGTTGGGCCTTTCTCTATGGAGAGTGTTAATCCTGAAATTCTCAAGTGAAAAACCTGTTCCAAAATTTGAGGCAAGCTTTAATTAAACACTAACCAGGAAGATGGACTCTGACCAAATCCATCCCTGGGTTCCCAGGGAATGGCAGCTAGTCACACTTAACAAGACAAAACCCATAATTCACTGCATTTCTCATCCTGGTGGGATGTCCAATCAGGGACAAGCATATACTCTGACGTATTTCCTGTCTGTGTACTTCTTGCCTATATGTGATCAAGGACATCCAGTCTAGTTGGTTCAAACAAACTTGTTTGGGCATTGAAAACATGTGGCTTGTTATTTCTCAAGAACTACAGCTTCCAGCATTCCAGGCAGTTATCTTGTCCTTGGGCAAGTAGGGCTTACAGGTTAAATTTGGCTCTTACAAGTGATCAAACCTGAAGGTGATTTGGTGACTGACAAATACAGAAGTTTCACTGTCTGAAAATCCTACTCTAGAGCGAAATTTATTCATTCATTTTGAATTTTTTTTTGCTTAATTTTTTTTAGGAGAAACAGAATTTAAATTGTTCTTTGGGCAGGCATGCAAATGTGCACACACACACACACACACACACACACACACACACACAAACACAGAGGCATCAACTGTGATCTCTGTATCATTGTCTGCACTATTTGTCATTGTTGTGAAACACAGTTTATGATTTAAGGGGCCACTGGATGGCTGCAGATCTGGAATTTTCAGACCATTAAATTTCCTAACTTGTCTATTAATGAGAATTCTACAAGTTTAGAGATATTTAAAACAGCTACCTTCTCTTGGTTTCCTGATCCTTTCTCTTAAATGAAAGGATTTCAGGATTTTGCTAAGGGGTCATATTTCTTCCTTGTTTTACTTTGCAATACACCATCTAGTCCTGACTTTCAAGTTTCCATTGAAGCAAAGTGCTGGTAGTAGAAACAGATAAAAGCAGTCTGTTTGTTAACCAAGATAATTTACAAAAACACACATGATTAAGTAGGTGGCTTTAGATTAGAGATGTATTATTGTTATTATATTAGTTCATATATATAAATACCATTGGCCCACTTGATCTGTGTCTTTCACATCCCTAAATCCAAGCAACATAGATCCAAACTATTCAGAAGAAACCTATGCACAGGGGACTGGGGAGGTGGCTCAGCATTTAAGAATACTCCCTGCTCTTGCACAAATGAGGTCTGTTCTCAGCACCCACATTGGAGGGCTCAAAAATGCCTGTAACTTCAGCTCAGGGGAATCTGAGTTCCTCTTTTGGTCACCATGGCACCCAAACAAATGCTTTCCCATCTGCATAGAAGAATATGGTACACAGAAAAACTAGATGTTTTCTATACTGCAAAGCCCATAGCTATTTATTTTTTATTTGTATGTGCACAAATGTATATGTATATGAGCATACCCATATGGAAGTCAGAGGACAACTTACAGGAGTAGCTTCCCACCTTTCACCTTGCTGAGACTAGGTGTCTCTGACTGTTGCTGTCATCATAGTTCAGGCTAACTGGCCTTTGAGATTCTCAGTGATTCATGTTTCCGTCTCTCATCTCCCTTTATGAGTGTTGGGATTCTAGATGTGGGCCACCACATCTGCATTTTTACAGGATCCAGAAATCAAGCTTTGGTGCACCTAGTGCCTTTACCCACTGAGCCATCTCCTTTAGCCACAGCCTACCTTTTATTGCTATACAAACTCAGACTTTGGTCCATACCACCTCCCTGGTTCTGTGGCCACCATATTGGTTGATTGACCTCCATATTGGCAAACCTGCTGGACAATTTCCATTTCAAACTGTGGACAGCTGGCAGCTGTGATGTATTTCTTTGATACACATCCCTTGTCTTCCAGAACATCTTGTTTTCACTAGAAATTCTGGTAAGCCCCATCAGAAATACCACCTGCTACTGGAAAAATCAGGATGCTTTCTTAGGGTTCTTTGTCTCACAAATAAAAGAATGTTAAAATGGACAGAAAAGGAAGCTCAAGGACAATTTTATAGTTTAAAAGAAAAACCCAAGGCATGCAAGTTGTGCATCTCAGCAGTTGCTCAGAAGAGGAAGAGGAGGAGAAGGAGCTTGGAGACAGACACATAGGGAACAAACAGCCACATGATAGAGGGGAAAAAATACAAGAAATACGTAAGTTCTGGATAGCCTCCTAAAGTAAGAAAAAGGAAAACAACAGCAACAACCAAAAAACACACACACAAAAAAAAAAGAAAAAAGAAAAAGAAAATGTTTACCTTTAGCCTTACTCAGAAGGGTCTTTGAACCCAACAGAACCTTGCAATGGCTGGTAGGGACTGCATTAGGGTATGGAATTCTGGTAAGAAAAGCCTATGATGATGTATTGTATCCCCCAATATACTGTATCTCCCAGTAAAATTTACCTGAGATTCAAAGGAAAAAGCCAGCCACTATATTAACATAGAAGTCAGGCAATGGTAGCACACACCTTTAATCCTATCACTTGGGAGGCAGGGATCTGTCTGGATCTCTGTGAGTTCAAAGCCACACTGGGGAACAGAGTGAAGCATGGTGACACATGCCTTTAATCCTAGCACTAACCATAGAAGTCTGGAGGTCTGTACAGACAGACAGAAAGTGACTGAGCTGAGCAGGAAGAGGAAGTGATATAGCTGGGCTGAGAGAGCAAATGAGAGAACAGAACAGAAAGATATGCAAGTGTGGGTAAACAGGAAGTAGCTTGCTTTGGAAACTGTGGAGTTGGTGAGGTGAGGTTAGCTGTGGCTTTTCCTATTCTTCTAATCTCTCTCAGGCTTTAACCCCAATTTCTGGCTCTGAGGGTTTTTTTTTTTTTTTTTTTTTTTTTTAATAAGACCCTTTAGCAATTTGTCTATCAGGGCCTGTTAATTTTCCTCCTATCTCTTCAGCATGCCCCAGGCTGAGTCTGCTTTTAGAGTGGTCTCACCTTTCTGAGGGGTGCCCCCTTCTGTTAAGTCATTGACCTGACTACCTTGAATTTTAGGTTTTCACCCAGGCCAGAAAATGCATTTTCTTGGTCAGAGGAGAAATGGATGTCTTTCACTGGGCCCTTATTGCTCCTGTGCCATTCCCTTCTCTGAAGAGGCTGTCCTAACATCACTGAGGAGTCAGCTCAGGCTTGAGAGCACTCAAACACTGAAATTCCCAGCCTTCAGGACAGGCCCCATAACATTTTCAGTTTACAGCCAGAGATACGAATGGTGGTCCCTGTCCCTAAACTGCCCATTTCTATCTCCTGTCTTAGCACTGTTTTCCTTGCATTTCACTACTGTTTGTTTTTTAAATTCTTAGTGTTCTTACTTGGTCTTAAGGCTTTAAAGATGTCCATGCTAATAATTTCAAGTACATATCTTCAGCCTACTCTTTCTTCTGAACTTCAGGCTGAAATACTCAACCTCCCATTTAATGCCTGAATGTCTTAAAGGCATCTCATGTATAAACCCAATCTCAAAGAAAATCATTACAAAGGCATTTTATCCCCTTGAATCAAATAAGAAAACTCCTTAAGTCAAGGCTATTTTTTAAAAATACTTTATACATTCCTACCCCAGAACATTTGTTCTGTATGTCTTTGTGGATATATAATCACTAGTTGAAAAAAAAAATAGAATTTTCAGCTTCCAAAATAATAATCTGGTGCAACAACATCACTTTAAGAGCTGAATTTGGTCAGAGAGTTAAACAACATTGAATTCTTCTGCCCACTTGGTTACTGTCACCCTGAAATACAAAGAATGGCTTTCAGAACCGCAGATTAAATAAGAAAGCCCCCGACAACATCCGCTTTTCTGAAATATGACATTTCGCTGTTGTTTCCTTTTATGGTTTTTTAATTACTGACTTTATTTGCATGAAATGAGGATCTGGGTTGCCTAGGCATTCATCTGTTCCTCCTGCATATTCTCCTCTTAAATAGGCACGCTCTGAAGCAGTTTCCCTGGTTGCCTCCAGCATGCTGACAGATCTTGCAGTCTTCTCTCCTCTCACTGTCTTCATGTTCCTCCCAGAGAGAAGGGTTATTTGAAAAGATCAATGGGAATCTGAAGTAGCCAATGAATGAGGGGGTCTTAGGGGATTGCTAAGTAAAAGATGGAAGATGGCAGCCGTCTTTCCCTAGCAGTGGTTCTCAACCTTCTAATAATGCTGTGACCTTTTAATGAAGTTCCTCATGTTATGATGACTCACAGCATAAAATTATTTCATTGCTACTTCAAAACTGTAATTTGGCTACTGTTATGAATCATAATGTAAACATGTGATGATATGCAGGATATGCATTATGTGACCCCCCAAAGGGGTTGCAGCCCACAGGTTGAAAACCACTATTCTATAAGAAAGCATGCTGAAAAGCCCTGGTGAGCAAGCCAGTAAGCACACCTCCATGGCCTCTTTGTTAACTCCTGCCTCAGTTCTTCCCCTGATTGAATTCCTATGCTCGCTACTTTTGACCATGAACTGTCTTAACAGTGGTTCTCAACCTCCTAATGCTGCAACCCTTTAACATAGCTGCTCATGCTGTGGTGCCCCAACAAAACAATTATTTTTGTTGCTACTTCATTAACTATAATTTTTCTACTGTTATGAATTGTAATGTAAACATCTGTGTTTTCCAGTGGTCTTTGGGGAGTCTCAACCCACAGGTTGAAAACCACTGGGTTATATGGAAGCACAAGCCAAATAAGACTGTTCCTCTCCAAGTTGCTTTTGGTCATGGTGTTTGGTCATAGCAATAGTAATCTAAACTAAGACAGTTGGAGAATGGGCTATGGGTTGATAGTTGCTGTTGTCCTCAGTTGCTTCCACATTGTGTACTCTCATAAGACCCTGCTCCAAGAGCAATCATACACCATCAAAATGTCTTCCTAGGAAATTCTTTGACTAAAGAAGCTTGGAGGTGGCAGGAATTGCAAATAAGGAACATGACCTATTACAGACCACAGTCTTCTCAGACGTGTCTGCCTTCATTATTTCAAAGCCTCTGTAGTGACATAAAAATTCAGCTAGCAACAGAAGGCATGTGTTCACCCTGAACAAAAAGACATTTATTTCCACAGCCCAAGGCTGATGTTGATAGATAACATTTTTGCATATCTTAAACTTTTAAAGGAGATAATATTTAAAAGCAAAAAGTGCTTTCACAATAATCTGTTTTGTGAATGGAATTTACATCTCTGGCATGTAAGAAAAGAACCTTTTGTTTTTGAGACAGAGTCTCACTAGGTAGCCTTCACTGGCCTGGCATTTGCTATGTAGAGTAGGCTGGCTTCAGACTCACAGAGATCCCCATATCTCTGCCTCCTGAATGCTGTAAAGATCTTACCTTTGAAAGAGAAAATCAGAAACACAACCAAGAGCTGTTTGACCCACTCATTCTATCATTGTTGGCCATCATAGCATTTTTAGATTTATGCCACTCCACCTTAAATTATCTAGATTTTGGATTTCTGTTTTTGAATTTTGCTTGTGTGTTTATAGGTGGTGTAACTGTGTATGCATGCGTGTGTATGTGTGCTCCCATGTGTGAATGCACACCTGTCTACAAGCATGTGTAGACCTGGAGTTGACATTTGGGTGTCTTCCTCAATTGCTCCATACTTTAATTTATTGAGGCAGAGTTTCTCCCTGATGCCTCAACTCAGGGAATCCTATTAGTCTAGGTAGCCAAATAGTCTGCCCAGGGCCTAGGAACCTGACTCTCTTCCCCTAGAGTGCTGGGTTATCAGAAGGCTGCCACACATGCCTGACTTTTCCACGTGTTCTGGGGTCCAAGCTCCAATCCTTACACTTCTGCAGCAAAGTGCTAGATCCACTGAGCCACTCTCTTCTCTCACTCTTAGTATCTGCAAGACAACTTATAGAGCCTGGAGTTTTGAATTCAACTTTGACATTAGGGGTAATCCTAGGGAGATTCCACCAAATCCCACACTTTTCCCATATTATTGTACTACTAAAACTTTTTTTTTATAAGATCATTATATTCCTTTATAAAAATGAACCATGGCTGACATCAAAATGCTACATGAGTTTGGGTATGGAATAAACAGAAATCTTGAATGTTAAAGTCACAGCTTCCCATATTTTCCTGGAGGAGCACATGCTGGGACATTTAGGCTGTACTGGTATAAGGCAGTAACAAGAATTAGGAACTGCTTTGATCATGTTTATATAGGATTTTTTTTTTTTGATACTTGGCAAACTAGGTTGAAATGAATTATTCTCCATTTTACAGTAGTAAATTTGGTTACAGTTGTGATTAGAAACAGGAGGCTATTACACGCACAAGTGGCCTACTCTGCAGACAATGACATCTTCTTGGCTTGTTATGGGTTTTTGTTACAGGGTCTCCTATGTAGCCCAGACTGACCTTGAACTCATGGTCTTTCTGCCTCACTCTACTGAGTTCTGTGATTCTGAGTGTGTTTTTAGTTTTGTAATTGTGTGTGAGTTTGTGCCCAAAGAGGATATGAGGAAAAGCCAAATAGTAAATAGTAGTAATCTGGGGAATTTGGCAGGAGTGGAATTGGGTTACCAAGTACTAACTTCATACATCATGTATTTTATAATTCTTGAATTTCATAATGCCTTTAAAAGTCATGCTTTTTGTAATATTTGGATTTTTATGTTTATTATATAACCAGAAAAGTAATAGTTTCAAAAATAGAAGTAGAAAAAAATGTTTAAAAAATATTTATTTTTTACTTTATGTGTATGAAGTTTTACATGTATGTAGGTTTGTGTACCACTTGTGTGTCTGGTGTCTTTCGAGGCCAGAAGAAGACATCAGGTCCCCAAAACTGAAATTACAGCCGTAAGCTGCCATATGAGTGATGGGAGTTGAATCCTGGGCCTTCTGTAAGAACAAAAAGTGTTCTTGACTGCTGAGCCATGTCTCCAGCTCTAGAATTTTTGTTTTTAACCTGCACGAAAACCTTACAATAAAAATGGTTAAATTATAGATGTAATGGCTGTTCATGTTTCCTCTCTTCAACAGTGCAGATTCAAGTGGAGGACAAAGAAGAGGAAACCGAGGAAAGCTCAAGTAAGCAAGGGTGGGCTCCTTGGGAGGAGGTTCCTACTGATGGAGAGCATGCACCCGCTGTTGTCCCCCACACCACCACGGAAAACTCCAGGAGTGTGTGGACATGATTTTCTTCCGACCTCACTGACCAGTACATAGAATCCTCATCTAGGTTCTAGTCAGCTGGTGTGTGCACAGCCTGCATAAACACATATACATGAATGCACACACACATAGACATACACACACAACTATTTACAAGTTGTTCCTTAGGAAGAAAGTTGTAATATTATTTTTTTTTTCTATTTCTGTTCTATTTTCTCTGGGAAAGCCTTGCTTGATGACAAAACAAGTCAGCTTGCCACAAGCTATATATGTTTCATGCTGGGCTGGGTGACACATGAGAGGTCGCACTTTGGAGGCAGAGGCAGGTGAATCTCCGTGTGTTAAAGGCTAGACTAGACTATGTAGTGAATTGCAGGCCACCCTGCATCAACAGAGAGAGAGAGAGAGAGAGAGAGAGAGAGAGAGAGAGAGAGAGAGAGAGAGAGAGAGAGCGAGAGCTGACCAGACCATTCAACTAAAAGGAAAAAAAAAAAAAAAAAGGAAAGAACATGCGTACCTGGTTCCTAGATGGTTGTGTGAACTGCTACATTGTTTTCACTTTGCTAGGCTCAGCTCAAGAGCATGAATCAAGTCCCTTTCCAGGCACCCTGGCCAGTCAGGGACAGGAACATTAGAAAGATCATTATATGAGCAAATGCTTTGAGTTTTTTTAAACCCAAAATGAAAGAGCAGCATCTCAGGAAGAGTTCATTTTGAGGGACACTGGGCTGACAATTTAATCCTCACACCAGTAAGCAGACCACCAAAGGTGCCCTGACTAAAAGTCCCTTCCCTGCTAATGGAAACAGCCTGGAGCTTTACTATGTCTTTCTTGGTGTCATTGCTTGAATGAGAATCAAGTCTGTTTCAAAAGTGTCATTTAACATTCCCTGCTTGCAATTTGGATATTTAGAAACTAGATAATGTGCTAAAGTTTGTCTCTTTTAAATTCTAAATTGCAGATAGTAATTGTAATAATATAATCTATTACCCATTGTTAAACCATGTAAATTTAGTAGAATAGATTTTTTTAAATTATTATTTCAAGTAAATTTATTTCAGAACTTCCCCTACCCTCCATCCTCACACCAGCTCTATGGTACATATAAAATTAGAATGTTTTATATATCCCAGTGTGGTGATATTTTATTTGTACTGAAATGTGATATTTTATTTGTGCATTAATAAATAAACAAGCCTTAGATCAGGGAAACAGGGAAAGCCACCAGGCAACCTTATCTCACCAACTCTGCAGTTTCCAAATGCAAGTTACTTCCTGTCTATCCATGCCTTTATTGCCTTGCTGTTCTGCCCTCTCATTGGCTATCTTAGCCCAGCTACCTCACTTCCTCTTCCTACATAGCTCTGTCACTTTCTGTCTGTCTGTACAAACCTCCAGGCCTCTATGGTTGGTACTAGGATTAAAGGAGTGTGTCACCACTTTTAGGCTCTGTTCCCTAGTATGGCCTTGAACGCACAGAGATCCTGCCTCCTAAGGGATTAAGGGCATGTGCTGTCTGACTTTTTGTTTACTTAAAATGGCTGGCCTTTTCACCTTGATGTCCAGGCAAGCTTTATTTATTAAAGAACAAATAAAATATCACCACATTTCAGTACAAATAAAATATCACCACATCCTAGCCTGGCCTTGAACTTTCTATGTAGCTGAAGATGACCTTGAATTTCTGATCCTCTTGCCTCTTCTTAAAGTGTTGGTATTACAGGCATGTTCCACTATGCCCTGCTGATGTGATGCTAGGGACCAAATCAGGACTTCCTACTTCTGGGTGAGCACGCTCCCTGAGCTGCATCCCTAGCCCCAAACTTGTTCTTATCATAAAATAATTTTAAAAATGACAGGTTTTATTGTGACATTTTATACATACTCACAATGTACTTTGGTCATATTTACTCCCATGTTGTTAGAGTTTTCCTGCCTGGCCCACAGTCAGGACAAATCTCTGTCACCCACCAGGTCCATAGATGCTCAGAACCAACCAAGTAAATAAACACACAGAAACTTACATTGTTTACAAACTGTATGGCCATGGCAGGCTTCTTGTTATCTACTTCTTCTATCTTAAATTAACCCATTTCTGTTAGTCTATACTTTGCCACATGGCTTGTGGCTTACTGGTGTTTTTACATGTTGCTTCTCATGGCAGCGGCTGGCAGTGTCTCTCTGCCTCAGCCTTCCATTTCCCAGAATTCTCTTCTCTGCTTATCCCGCCTATACTTCCTGCCTGGCTACTGGCCAATCAGTGTTTTATTTATTAACCAATCAGAGCAACACATTTAACATACAGAACATCCCACAGCACTCCCATATTTTGATTTTTTTTCAGATTTCATTATTAATTTTGTTGATTATACAAAAAGGGTTTCACTATGCTGTTTCTATACACGTGTGTCATTTTACTTTGCTCTCTTTCATCAGCTTCTACCTGCCTTTTATCAGGAGCCTTTTCCCTCAGATAGTTCCTACTTCCATGTTCATAGCATGTGAATTATGTTACCCTCTCTTTTCTCTCCCTTTTCACTTCCCTAACTTCTCTCTGACCTGTCTTACATGCACTGACACTTGTTTATGGCTGAGAATGGGTCTTACTCTGGTGGGTATCCAATGTTTCCTGAATATGTGTTCATTAGGTGGATCGATTGTTCTGTATTTGCTAATTAGATCAAACTGGTAAACTACATTTTCAGTACCTTTATTTACCTATTTTCATTGTTGTAAGAATATATAATAAGAGATTTATCCTGTCAATGTTTTTGTAAAGTATACAACAGGATACTGTGGTTGTTGGGTAGCTACAAGGATTGGTTCCAGGATTCCAAAGAGACCCCAAGTCTGTAGATGCACAAGAGCCTTTTATAAAATTTCATGACTTGTCACCTGTGTACAGCTTTCCTTATGGTATTTTAAATATATAATCTCTAAATTTTTGTATTATATCTAGGATGGTGTAAACACTCTGGACATAGTACATTGTTAGAGGACAGTGGTGAGAAAAAATCTGTACACATTTAGTAAAGACAATTTTTCTAAATATTTTTAACTCTGGGTTGGTTGAGGGTATGGATACAAAATATAAGAATATGAACAACAGCTAGGTGGTGATGGTGCATGCCTTTAAACCCAACACTCAGGAAGCAGAGGCAAGCAGATTGCTGTGAGTTCAAAGCCAGCCAGCTTTTTAGAGGTGGTACATCTTGAGCACCTTCAGTTTATGTTATACATTCTGGAGCATGCTCAGTTTAAGATTATAAATCAAGGGTGGAAAAATAGTCACCACATTCTTGGGCAGGATTAGTTCAAGGTCATGGGCATATGACAAAAATATTTCCAGCCATGTTTAGCAAGCATTCCAAAGATGACTGACAGAAATACTTCTTGGTGTACTAAGGTGCTTTTCTCCAAAATGGTTTTAGCTGAAACCATAGGAAAAGGAGATATTAAAGTAGTATTAATGTAGGACTTTGCCCTTAAGGGCGACTTCCTCACTTGGCTCCTAATTATCCAATAACTACTTTTTTTTTATTGCTTGTACTTTTGATGTCATGCACAATAAAGCATTACTAAAATCAATATTATAAAACTTTTCCAGAATTTATTTTTGGAATTTTAAAATTTTGTATCTTATATTCAAGTCTAATACATTCCAAATTGATATTTGTTATAGTATAGACTAGGGGTTTAAGTCTCTTTTTCATAGAGCTATCTAATTCTTCTAGTGTTTGTTGATAACCTCATTTTGTATTCTTTGGAATGTTTTTGAGTGTCACTTGACTGTATATATTCATGTTTACCTTAGGACTCTCTGTTCCCTTCTATTGGGGGTACATGTATGTACTCTTATGTCAATAACATTTCAGTTCTATTACTGAACATTTATATTTTGAAATTAAGTAGTATGACATGACTTTGCTATTTTTATACATTCTTTTCTAATTTCACACATATGTAATGTGTTTTGATAACATTCTCCCCATTGTCTTTGGATATCCTCTTCCCTCTCTCAATGAAACCCTTGCTCTTCCAATCAGCCTCTATCCCTATTTTGATGTCATTTTTTGTTTGTGATCTTCTATATACAATTAGAGTACCCTACATTTGCATCAGTTGGGGATTATTTACTTGATCAAGGGAAAATTAGTACTAGCTACATCACTGAGATATGTGAGTATCCTTCTTCTAATAAGTAACTATCTATAGCTCCCTATCGAGGGGTAGGGTCTTATAAGCTCTCTCCCCAAGGCATGATAGAATGTGCAGGTCCTGTGTAGATAGCACTGCTGCTGTGAGCTCATGGGTACAATAGTCAGGTTATGTCTAGGAATACACTTCTCACAGCACTTCTTCCCATGTTCTGACTCTTACATTCTTTCTGTCTCTCTTATCTCCAGTGTTCCAGATCCTTAAAGGGGCTAATATAGATGTCCTATTTGTTTAAGGCTGAACACTTATTCTCAGTACTTCAAGTACTTAAAGAATCTTGGCATTGCCTATTGCCTACTATAAAATAAACAGAAAAAAAGGTTAGAGCAGTTTAATCCATGGATACCAATGTTAATATATTTAGAAAGAAGTTGGGCAACATGTCTCTTTAGCAAGAAAACAGTAGTAGGTTCCCACCCCTCAAGGGCCTAAGACCTCCCAGCCATTGGCTTTTGATCGGGTGTATGGTCCTAGGCCTGTGGGAATCCATCCTGTGGAACAGATCTCAAATCTAATCAGGAAATAGTTGGTTACACCCATAAGAGTATATTATTGCACCACTGGATACATCTAGCCTGACAAGTTTGTATTGTAGCTTGCAGGATTCCCAATTACGTTATTTTTAATCATGAATGCTTTTCCTAATTTGGGACTTTTGTGATTTCATATGAACTTTTATAACCCTTTTCTATTGAAAAAAATGATATTGAGACTGTAATTGAGTTTTCATTGATCATTACACTAATATGGGCATTTTTATTACATAAAATATTTCAAGACACAGATATAATATATCTTTCCACTTCTTGTATCATGTTTAACTTTCTTCACCAGCATTTAAAAAAAATTCTAGTGTATAAAAAGTATTATTCTTCCTCAGTAAAGTGTGTTCAAAGGTTCCTTGTCCATTTTCAGGCTCTTCTAAATACAATTGTCTTATTAATTTCCTTTTTAGATCCTTCATTCTTAGTGTAAAAAAAGTACAACTGAATTTTATGTATCGATTTTGTAAAAAATTCTGTTAATATTTTTCCTAGATTCATTTACTTATCCTAACAGATGTTTGTAGAGTCTTGAGGTTTTCCACATGTAAGATTATATCTTCTGTAAATTGATAGTGTTTCATAAGGACTTGCACTAGTATTAAAAAGCCCCCACTAGAACCATCAGACAACACTCTTACTTAAAGACTGTGGAATTTATCAGTGAATTGAGTAAATAGAAAAACGATATAATTATTTTAAAGAATGGAAAAATAAGAATTATTTGGAGTAAACAATGAAGATGAGTTAGGTGTGGTACCTGTAGTCCCAGGTGCTCGGGAGACAAAAGCAGGGCAATCAGTTGAACCCAGTAGTTTGTGCCACCTTGGTCAAATTAAGAATGAATTCTAAAATGAATACTAAAATGCTAAAAAAAAAAAAAAAAACAACTGAGTAATTTGAACTAGGAAGACTGCAAGGATTTAAGCAATTTCTCTAACACTATTTGGGTGTGGAGACATTTCCTGTGAGTCCTGGTGTGTCCTAGGAAAACTAGTAATAAATACACAATGCTTTATAATTCTACATTATATGTTACATGGTAGCCTGCAAACTTGGGCTTGATTTGAATGGTTTTAGAAGTCATAATATATTGCCAAACTCCAAGTCATTGATTTATCTTAATAAATAAAGACTGGAACTGGAAGAATTAATTACAATGGAGAGACCCATATTTGAATATTTGAATAGATGAACCACAGAGCAAATTAAGTTAGGTGTGTGTGTGTGTGTGTGTGTGTGTGTGTGTGTGTGTGTGTGTGTGTGTGTGTGTGTGTGTGTATGTGCATATGTGTGTAAAATAATATTTCATATTACATTGTGGTGATTGTCACACTCATTGGTATGTGGCAGAGTTATTAAAAAGCAAGAATAAACTTGTTAGAGAAAACAGGCATGTTCTGATGCTTCTTACTGATGCATCAATTGCTGTGGTCAGGTGAAGAAGAAGATAAACTTCCGAGAAGAGAGAGCTTGAGACCAAAGAGGAAACGGACCAGAGATGTTATCAGGGAGGACGACCCAGAACCTGAACCAGAGGATGAAGAGACAAGGAAAGCAAGAGAAAAAGAAAGACGGAGAAGGCTGAGGAGAGGAGCGTAAGTTATTCCTCCTGTATAGCTGGCGGCATTATTATGTAAAAACATATGAAAGAAAATGGCTCTATGTGGGACTCAATGGAGTTTAAATCAGTTACTAAAATTACTTCTAGTTAGTTAGACAGGCTTAATCTGATTCTGCCATTTTCCTCCACTTAAATATATTTAAATACTGAAATACAGTCTTTAAAATGAATGCACACTAAGAATGGACTATGAAGAACTCTCCCGTGCAAGACTTAAAGTGTTACAGGTTGTTACAATATCATGGTTGTTTTAATATTTGAAAATTATAGTATATAGAAAACTCCAGAAGAATGAGCTCTGGTCACTTTATCTTATGGAAAAGTATTTGGTAAAATATGGCTAAATCTAGTACAAGTGCTACTTTTTATAGTCTTATAGGGTTATTAATAAAGAAAATGAGTACAAGGCTGACTTGTATGTAGTATGCAAAGCCTCAAATGTTAACTGCTAGGAATTTTGTAGAAAGAAAGTGTGCTGGCTTTTATTATAGAAGGTTGGGGATACACATGCACACACACACACACACACACACACACACACACACACACATGCGTGCATGTATAATCTGCTTGTTCTTGATTTGAAGACAGGTTCTCACTATGTAAGCCTTGGTTGGCCTGGAATTCACTATGTAAACCAGGATGGCCTCTGAAGTGCTAAGATTAAAGATGTGAGCCACCACACTCAGTTCATATTTATATTTAAAAAAAATCAGCCTCTTTTGCTCTAAACTTTTACTTCTGATACTGTAGAGAGTAATGTGTGTAAGTACTATTTTTAAAAGACTCAAGAAGATTATTTTTTGAATTACTAGAAATTTGCAGATGGCAAGGAGGGAGGGCAAGTGTGCCTGCACACATCTAATTATGGAAAACCTAGGCTGTTTGATTCAAGCAAAGAGCCAATCTGTTCTGTACTTGAAGGTTATAGGGCTTTGTGGACTACCACCAGACAGTGATATTCAATACTCCTCTACTTATTGGGGAATGTTCTCATCTAGTCCTCCCAAGATGATACCTTTCAGTATTCAATAACTCCACTATATTATCCCCAGAAATAATCATTATTTAATGAAACCATATGGAAAATTTTCAGGTAGGGGAGAAAAGCTTTGTATTAATAGACTGTACTTCCTTTTAGAATACAAGTAACCAGATAGATTTTTAATGTTTAGCTTGTTTTGATTTCCCCTTCTACTGTTATTTCTTTTCCTTTTTCTTGAATACCAAGGTATCATTTGCTTTAGATTTTAACTCTGATATTTTTATTTCCATTTTTTGGCAAGCATTTAAAAAATGAAAATGCAATCAAATTTCAAGTCCCATGTAATGTTATGACGGTTAGTGTTATTATACAGGAATAGGTCCTGTTAGCAAAGTTTATTCTTTTTAGGAGGTATTGCATCAAGAAAGCATCACCAATGTACACAAGTGTGATACAGATTCCATAATAGAATTTGCTTTTCCTCCTCTTTTATGCCTGAGGAAAAGAATCTTTCTAAGAAGATACAGTGGGATGGAATTTTTCTGCTTGCCTGGCCTACTCAGGGCTTTCATATAAAATACCTGAGCACATGCCTTTAATCCCAGCACTCAGGAGGCAGGGGCAGGTGGATCTCTGTCAGTTCGAGGCCAACCTGGTCTACAGAGCAAGTTCCAGGACAGGCTCCAAAGCTACAAAGAGAAACTTTGAAAAACAAAAAACAGAAAAACAAAACCAAAAATGCCCAGCTTCTGGGAAACAGGTCTGTGCTTATTAACTGGACCTTCCTCTATGAGAATGTCTCACCTCAGTTGTCTCACTTCCATTTTGGTTCTGAGAATCTTGTAATCACACCCCATCTCACAAACCCTTCACATAGCTGACTTTAGTCTCCACAGAATTTTCAAATTATGTTGCCAAAGCCATAGTACTCTACATATTTAGTGTTAGCATTCTGACTAAAATTTTAGTGTCTATTTTCTTTTGTTTGCTTTATAGATAAAGAATCTTTTGTTAAGAAGGAAAAGATACTTTTAAAATGTATTTTGAAGAAAATTAGGCAAATGAGGATACATTGGTTTAAGTGAATTAATTCAGAATCTTTCTTTTTTAAATGTTCAAGCAAAGCCTTAGGACTTTCCCTTACCCTTAGAAAGATTTAAAACCAAGGAAATCTAAAGCTGTAATTCTATCTTTGGCAATGGTTAAGACATAGTGCCTTGTTAGACACTGTAGAGTATTTCTAGTGACATCCCTGGCTTTTCCTGACCCACTTTTAAACGAGTAAGCAAAATGTTCAAAGTAGTGAAAATTCAGTATGTTGTGCTTTCTTTTTCCTCACAACTGTTGGTAAGCTTAAGATAGAAAGTCTTTCTTTCACAGAGCAGTTCTGAATTTTAGAAAATAGAACATATGCCATATGTATTATGTGTGTGTGTGTGTGTGTGTGTGTGTGTGTGTGTGTATGTGTATAGCGTTTCATATATATGTATATATATGTATGTAGAGAGAGCTCTTTCTTTGAGTGGTTCCTAGATAAGCAGTTTCCTTGTAATGCCGATGAACATGGTATTTTAGTTGCTTGGGTATTTGAAGGTAACTTGTCTATCAGCTACACTATGAAGTACAGCAGGATCTTCTTGGGAGTTACCAATAATTAACAACAAAGTCTTTAAAAATATACAAGTCTCAGGTCACTTAGTGTAGGGGTGCACATCTTCCCATGTCATAGGAGCCTGTAGAGCATTGCTATGTTCTAGTTTATTTTGATTCCATTACTGGGTTCAGGGTGAGTACTCAATGTTATTCAGGAAAGTTTGATGCATAAGCATTTCTTCAATAAATATTTATGCAGACCTTCAAATTTATAGTACAGTAAAGGAGAAGCTACTCAAACACAAATTATTATGAAATAAGTTAGGATATACATGCTGAAGAAAAAAATATGAGCAAAATATTTGGAGGCTGATAGAAGTCAAAATTTCTGGAAAGTCGGAGTCAGGGCTACATCAGAAAAGTCTGTTATAGTCTCTATATTTGGCATGTAAATTCATAAGCTTTGAGGTTATTCATATGTTGATTGGCTCATTCTTTTATCCTTACTGAGACTATCTTATATATGATTCATAGTAAAACTCAGTAATGTAGTACATTATTGTACTTAATGTACACATGGTTTATTCTAGATTGTGGGTCAGCTATAGGGTTGAAATATCAAATAATTAAGTTACTAATCTTAAAGATCTCTTATTGTGAATTGACTCTATTCTCAAGAGTTTCATGCATCTAGATGCTTTTGCTAACATTCTTTATTGTCTAAAGAAGCAGGTTTTATGATTTGTATTCATACCTATAGCTACATGGAAACAAGTTCAATTATTTTTGTGAAAACATTTCTAACCTTTCTAAGACTAACCAATTCAATCTATATATTGCTTCAGACTGTATCGAGTATTTTATGCCATTGTTATACATTGTCACAGAATTTTGTGTAATAAATACCAAATAATTAAAAAGAAACTACCCAATGACAATCTGAATTACATCTTAGTGAGTGTCCTTATATAGTTTTCTTGAACTGAGATTGCTATTTTAAGCAAAATATATGTCCTAGTTTTCTTTCTGTTTCTGTGATAAAACACTGACCAGAAATAACTTGTGGAGGGAGTTTAAGCCAGTGGTTCTCAACCTTTCTAATGCTGCAACCCTGTAATACAGTTCCTCATGTTGTAGTAACCCTCAGCCTAAAATCATTCTTGTTGCTACTTCATAACTTTAATTTTGACACTGTTTTGAATTGTAATGTAAATATCTGATAGCAGGATATCTGATAGGTGACCTGTGAAAGGGTCATTTGACCATCAAAGAGGTCATGCTTCACATGGTGAGAACCACTGGTTTAAGCCTTCACATCACAATCTGTCATTGAGGGAAGTCAGGGCAGGAAATCAAACAGAAACAAAGGAAGAAAACATGGAGGAGAGCTGTTTACTGACTTATCCTCCTGGCTGGCTGGTAAAGCTACAGCCTAGGCCAATCTGCCAAGGGTCAGTGTGGTGGGTAGCTGTTCTAGCTATGACCTTGAAGCATTACCCCTAATGACACAGCAGGTAACTGCTCCACCTGCCTATGACCTCGAAGTACATGCCCTTGGGGTGGGGCTGCTGGTGGTGGTGGGGACCTTTAAGAACTGGGATGCAGGTACACAGTGCTCTCTTCGCTCCCTTGTGGCTTGGATGCTGGGACTGACCAGGCAGATCTTGGAATAAGATCAGCATGGGACAGAGCTCGGCTTACCTGGACCCTAGGATAAATACCCATGCTGTAGTGAGTTACCCCCTAATAATTCCTTTGTTCATTTAATAGACTCCATGGATTTCTCACTTTAGGTCAGCATCCTGCATCAAGTAGGAATCAAGAAAATGCCTAAGCCATATGCCTACAAGCCAATCTGATAGAGGCAATTCCTCAACTGAGGTTCCCTCTTCTTAAAGTGTGTTGAGTTGGCAAGCAACTAGAAGGTGATATTTTACAGGGGTAATCTGAATTTTTATTTGAGGAATAAAAGCATGATTAGAAACTATATATTGACAACAAGTAGGAGATTACAAAGTCATTTTCTAGCCTGGCCTGTAATCTGCAAATGTGTCCTCCTACATTATGATTAATAATTTAAAAATAGCTTTCCCCATATTCCTGTTGTATCCAGTAATAAGGTTAGTGAACTATAAAATATGTTTTTCAACAATAATGAATAGTTTACAATCTCTTTCTCAGTCTGGGTCCAGTGAGGAGAGAAACGTCAACAGCGAATTGAATTGTGAGAATTTTATATGAGAGTTGTTAGGGGTTATAAATAAAAGAGTT
Source organism: Onychomys torridus (assembly GCF_903995425.1). Classification (NCBI taxonomy): domain Eukaryota; kingdom Metazoa; phylum Chordata; class Mammalia; order Rodentia; family Cricetidae; genus Onychomys; species Onychomys torridus. Next base: position 139,345,099 of record NC_050443.1, on the reverse strand, counting down.
GGGAACTAGGTCTTTGGTGGGAGCAAGTGGGGAAGTGAAATACAATGGTAACAGCTGTAGAAGGCAGCTAGCATTCATGAGCTGGAACCCTGGAAAGGATAAAATGCAATGTGAAGAGTAGACAGAGATCCAGGGAACTGAAACCTGAAGCTCCATAGAGGACTGATGCACACAAGTGCTGGTTTCATGGGGGTGCAAGCTGGGGTAGGGGTAGTAGAGCTCATTCTGCTAAGATTCAGAGAAATGACAGAATAGACTCACCTCACCTCCAGTTGTGGGAGGGAGGGCCATTCAGCTCCAGGAATAGTATTGGCAAGGAAGAAGTGTCTGTCTAGGAGGCAAATGGAAATAGACAGGAAGCCAAGGAAAGGATGGAGGTACTTAGTGACTGCTACAGTTTGAATATAAAGTTGACCCTGCTTACAAAGCAAAAACATGAGATACAGAGTCCCAGTCTCAGTGCTGTGATATTAAGTATGAAAGGGTGTATTTAAAATTGAGACACTAGCCTAATAATTAAAACAATCTATTGCCAACAATTTGATTTCTCTAATATAGTACATGGTTGCTCCACTGAAACCACGTGTTTCATATTTAGATTTTGTTTCCTTTAGCTTCCAGTTTGGCAATGGTAGGATCACAGAAAAGAGACCACAGCATCTTCTTAGTGAGAAGCAAAATCCCTTTGAAGGCGTCTTCAAAGCATTTGCCTCCACCAAAAGCATTTCAAGTTAACTTATCAAATGAAGTTTGGGGTGTAATTAACAGATTAGGCTTCCTCTGAGAAGCAGAGTTTCATTTTTCCCTGTTTCAATTTTTCCGCTTTTCTCTTGAGATAGGACTAATTTAAAATTTCTAAGGACACTTCAAAGACATCTTCACCTTTAATTTATTATCCTTATTGAAAAATAAGGTTCTTAAATGAAACATAGAATTGGGGAGGCTGCCTGCCAAGGGGAGCAGAGGAGAGAAGTGTGTATCTTGATGGATCTGTTACTATCCTTTCCACAGCTTCCCCGTTCTGACAGCTGGAGGCTGAGGACATAAAAGAACAGTTCCATTTTGAGCATTAGAATGCAAATAGCATTGTTGAAGGTTATAATAATCCCCAAGCTGGATGGACGTCAGTGTTGAGATGTGAATTCTAGTGCATAGGGGACTCTTCATTGACTGTGGGCAGCTGAGTTTGAAAAAGGGGCTCGGGTATCTAACAGGAGCCTTTTTAGGTTTGGAAATGAAGCAAAGTTTAACCTTTCATTTTCTTTTAAAGGGAAGAAGAAGAAGAGATTGATGAAGAGGAATTAGAACGATTGAAGGCACAGTTAGATGAGAACAGACAAATGATTGCTACTGTCAAATGCAAACCTTGGAAAATGGAGAAGAAAATTGAAGTTCTCAAGTAGGTTGCTACTTTTTACATACAGAAACATACATCTCAGAAATCTGATTACCTATGTAGTACAGACGATGCTATAATCACATGTATGCATATGCCAGAGAGCTTTGGGACTAATAATTATAATAACTGTGAACAACATCAGCATGTAGGCTCCTGAAACTTCTGTGATCACCTTGAATCATCTACTTCTTAAACTGGGGTTACTTATCTACTATTTCTCTGCAAAAACAGTGACTATACAGGTCTGTGTGGTTGCTTGCTTTGTTTTTCTATAGCATTCTAGATTCTAGCGAACTTTTCCATCATGACTCTCATGAAAGCATAGGGAGGCTGCTATATTGACGGAACAGTAAATAGGATTCAATTGATGCTTATGCTACCATCTAGTTCTTGCTCCCAAGGGAGTTACCCACTTTCACTCTCATGTAGACTGCTGAGGTGGGTACAAACATACCCAGCACAAAGCTTTCTAAACTTCTCATATGCAAAATCAGGAAAGCATCTCTTTCTGGGGTTGGGGTTGGGGTGGAGAGATACCATTGTTTTCCTTGCTGTGACCTTGGGAGTGGCACGCTGTGCCAAGGAACATGGCTGCATTGATAGCTATGTCTCCATATTTCGATTTTGCCACAGTTGTTATTTTTCCATGAGACAGTTTTATATGTAGTCTCGAGTTTCCAAAGTTCTCTCCTCCTGGCCCGTTTCATCAACGATGCTGTCAAAGGATGGGATCACCGAATTGTTGCTGGAAATGATGAAAGGGATCTAAGGACTCTCAGGATTGTTCGCTTCTAAGCCTGACTCTGCTAGAGTCAGTGTTTTATTTGAGGAAATTACTTTAGTTTTTAACTTCTTGAGAGCTTAGTTACTACATTTAAAAAATAAAAACTACCTTTTGTTCTTGGACCTGGCAGTCCTTTACCGAGTTTGCATCTGTCTGTTTGGCTATCAAAATACTTTTAATTTAATGAGATGATAATGCTGTTGACATAGGTTTAGAAGTATCCTGATTTGGCAACCTACAAGTCTTTTCTGGCTCCTGAAATATAGTTTGAGATACACACGTTTGGTTGGAACCTCTAGCTCACCACTACACGATCTAGAAAGCTCCATTCCTATTTCTCTCTCTCCAAATCTCATTGTGGTGATATTTTATCTGTGTACCCCAATAAAGTTTATCTGAGGATCAGAGGAAAAAGCCAGCCGCTAGAGTAAACATAGAGGTCAGGCAATGGTAGCACACACCTTTAATCCTATCACTTGGAAAGTAGAGATCCGTCTGAATCTCTGTGAGTTCAAGGCCTCACTGGAAACAGAGCCAAGTGTAGTGGTACATACCTTTAATCCCAGCACTAACCATAAAGGTCTGGAGGTCTGTACAGACAGGCAGGAAGTGACAGAGCACTTCTGATCTCTCAGTTTTAACCTCAATAATCTGGCTCCCAATTTTTTATTACTAAGACCATTTAGCACTTCGTCTTACACCCCCACCCTCTCAGAAAATCTCCAACAAATGAAAGATACCAAAAAGCCCAGGGTCTGCATTCTTGGCAACTATTACAACTTCTTCCTTTGTTCCCTTCAGCTGCCCAAGTCCCTGCATAAGCATTCAGCTTTTGACCATACTCTGGCACAAACCCAGTTTGTGGCAGACACATCATCACCTGTCACCTACAACCTGTATCATCCCTCTGCTTTACTTTGGGCCTGCAGATTCTCTGGCCTCAATCTCTGGGACTTGAGAACCCACCTGGAAGTTGCTTTGTTCAAATAAACCTGTTGTTACATTTTTCCAATTCAAGTTGATCCAGCTTACTGTGTTGGCAGAGAAACCTATTATTGGGGACAGAAAACCTATTCTCACACATACACACACACACACACACACACACACACACACACACATCTCTTTACCTGCAATTCCCATGTAAGACAGTAGAGTAGATACAGACCTCAAACTTGAGTTTGAATTTCTTGCCTTCAATTTATTGGCTATAGAAAATTGAAGGAGATGTAGAGACTTTTTGACCCAATGTTTCTCATGATATGCCATAGAAAGCATGTGGGATGGTGTCAACACACAGCACAAATCTGGGAAACACTGCTGAGAATCGACTTCACATTCCATAACCTGTGGTATGATAAAATGGAAGAGAGAACTGGGAATTGACAGGGGTAGGTACAGGAAACCTAGTTACAGGGGGACTCAGGAGCTGTGGAGGATGGCGACACATTGGTAATATATAGCCCAGTTACCAGATTTTAAAGTGTTAACAAAAGGAAATAGAGGATCTCTTGACAGTTTGGCAAAATCTGAGCCAGATCGCTCTTGGCTCACTAGAAACATGCCTGTTATACTGTCTATGCACTGCTGATGTTTGGGACTATGGCTGCCCTAATTTTCCTGTGGGAAGAACATGTTAATATTAATGCCACATTTGTCCTCCTCTGCAGGCCTTGAAGCTGTGTGAGCTTCTTCCACATAGATTCCAGTGCTCACTGACTCATAGAATATGCTGGAAAGTTTGTCTGCATCACTAGAACAAGGGAGTCAGATAGCTTTCCCTCTGCTTTTGTCTCTTTCTGAGTATGCTGGCTAATTTCCTGTCAGCTTGACACAAGCTAGAGTCATCTGAGAGGACAGAATCTCAATTGAGAAAATGTCTTCATAAGATTGGACTTCAGGCAAGCCTGTAGGTCATTTTCTTAATTAGAGATTGGGGTGGAGTCTTAGGTTCTATAAGAAAGCAGTCTGATCAAGCCATGGAGAGCGAGCTAGTAATCAGCATTCCTCCATGGCCTCTGCATCAGCTCCTGCCTCCAGGTTCCTGCCCTGCTTGAGTTCCTGTCCTGGCTTTCTTCAGTGATGAATAGTGCTGTGGAAGTGTAAACCAGATAAACTCCTTTCCCAAGTTGCCCTTGGTAACAATGTTTCATCACATCAGTGGTAACTCTAAATAAGACATAGAAAAATCTACTTTGAAAGAGTATTTTCAGATTATGTTTTTCCCAAAAGCAACCTCAAGACTTTGTTCTTGCTAAGTCTGTGGGACCAAGTCCATAGGCTCACCATTATTGGAACAGACATTTTCTCCCAAGTTTAAGTCTGTGTGGAATTCAAAGACTTCCCTTTTTGCTCTGGAGTCCAAAATGAATAAAATTTCTAAAATTGATTACAGAGAGGGTAAAGGTTTTTGGGCTTGTCAAGAGAAAAATCTAAGGATTTGGAAGCTTATCAGGGGTTGGGGGGGGAGTTTGGAGTCATTCAGCAATCATTCCCAAATATTTATTATTTACTTTTTTTATTTTTGAGATTGTAATATAATTGCATCATTTTCTTTCTCTTTATTCCCTCCTTTAGAAATCATGGCTTTGTTTTTCTTGTGTTTCTTAAATACATAAATACAACCTGCTCAGTTTATATAATGTTCCTTGTGTGTATGTTTTCAGGGATGAACTTATAAAGAACATTTCCCACTAGGAATATAAACATCTTCAGGGGTCCTAGTCAAAGGATAGTAATGGAGCTAGGAAGATAACTTAGTGTCAGAGCATGTGCTCTTTTGTGTGTGAAGCTCTTGGTTCAAATGCCAGCACTGGAAAAATTGGGTGAGAGGGAAAGAGGGTTAAGCAGTCTATGCAGACTGTACTATGTAGATGGGAAGCTTTGGGAATGGTTGTGTCTCCATTGGAACTCTCCAACAAGGCTCAGGAGTAGGTGCTTGTCATGTTCAAAGCCATGGATTTGGTTCTATAGAGCTGAAAGGAACTCCTTTACTTCAGTCTCCCCATACATGTACAGTTGTGCTTCTCATTCTATGTCCTTTGTGTGAATTCAGTTTAGAATGTATTTAAATACATACAGATCTTTGCATAGATAGCCCAAGACAGAAGTCTTTATTTCTTACTCTAAAAAACACTGGTACAAGAGCAGGAACTAGAGCCACTATGTTCAGCTCTGAGAAGCAGAAGCTGTAATTAAACACAGCACCCTGTGGATAGTTTATGAAATGGTTGAGAATATGTGTACAGGGAGAAGGGGAAAGTATGGTGCATGTTTCATTTACCTGAAAGTCAAGGATAATTTATTTTACTTATCTATCTATAGAATTTCTACCAATGTGAATATTAAGTATATTTCATAGTTCAGTTACTCATAAGTTTTGCACAGAGGTTGCATGACTAGAACTTCCTACCTGTAAAAGGCAGCCACACTCACCAGGGGTGAAATAACATATCTGGATGGAAAATAACTGGCATAACTTCTTACTCACCAGAAACCCAAACCCTTGAGTACAACACAGCATTATAACTAAGACTAACCCAGCAATAACACAGCATTATAGCTAAGACTAACTGAGCAACCACCTTATTTTGCTGCTAGGATGTAGCCTTAAAAACAAACAAACAAACAAACAAACAAGCAAACAAACCAAAGGACTGGACTTTGATCTAAAGCTACCTCCAACTTCAGCAATTTACAAATCCAATAAGGTGGATTATGGTCCATGGTTCTCAAATTGCTGTCCTCAGAGGTCAAGTGGTTTGGCCAAATGGGTTCAGGGCAAGGAGGTCCTGAGGTGAGAGGTCGGGCACCTTGTGGTTACTAGCCAGCTATACCCGGAAGAGGTCTATGCTGTGCTTATTGTGTACAGTGTTTGCATGTGAAACACTCACAGGAGAATGAATGCTTCCATGGAAGTTAAAATAAGAAACATCACAAAATGGATCCTATCTGGGTGCTTTAAGATGTTTATTTTAGGGAGGGATCAGTTCTAACTTTTCAGGAATCCACAAACGAGAGTGTATGAGCTCTTCATGTTCCCTTCTTCATGGAGTTGGCTCCTGATAGAATATCCACTAAAGTGATATACTTTAGATAACAAAAACATTAGATATCATATTGAATAATTTCTAAGTGTTGTAGAACCCTGACCCAGTGTTTCCAGAATCTGTCCACATTGGCTGGCTATGTCTGTGGTTTGCTAGTTGAGGCTAAGGAGCCAAGGAAGGAACCCTTAGCATGTCATCCAGACATGGACAGGGACGGCAAAGACCAGCTGTGGAACTGATAGTTCTCCCTGCTCAGTCTCACTCCCCTAACCAGCTTCACTTGCTTTTCATTTATTTTTGCTTTAGTTTTGGGGTGAGGAAGTTAACATGTTTCTAGAAAAGTGAGATCAGACTAAGCTTGATTTTCTGAGCTGAGCTCTCAGCTCCACCTTCTTCCTTGGGGCTTAAGTTCATTGTGAGCAGCTGTCAGGAGATACTGAGCATACATATTTTCTTCATTTGACATTGTAAAGAAATGAAAGATTGCACAAAAGGGGATTTTTAAGCATTTGTACACACCCAAGAACATAATTCATCACACTGGTTTCTTTTTTGGCTCACCCATATAATGATACACAGGCCTTTGTCTCCTGGCCCTCCTCACATCATCTGTGCATAGACAGCATTTTCACCTGAAGAACAGGAAACCATACATCTGAACTTCAAAATGTCATATTGATAACTAATTTCTACACGATTTCACACATTTCTGTCAAGTGGGAAAAAAATGATCTGTGTCTTGAGTTTTCTTATTGTGCACAGAGATAAATGTAACCCTACTTTGTGAAGTTCCTGGGAAGAATTCAACATAGGGCTTAAACCAGACAAGGTGGCCCACATCTGCAATCCCCACTGGAGAAGTAGAGGCTGGCCTGGGTTACACGAACGCAACTAAAAAAAGCAAACCAAACAAAACAACAATAACAAACATACACACAAACAAAAAAAAAGTACTCCAGCACAGTCACCATTTAATGCATGCTGCTTATTATTTTTCTGCCTCCTTTTATCCTCTAAACTTTACTTCATGGTCTTTGTTATTATGATTTTACCCATTAAAAAAAAAGGAAGCTCTGTGAGGATAAGTAGTTGGATTGTACAGTGGTACATCTGAATAATTGTATACAAATTCTCCTTCCAGAATAGATTTTGATAGATAATATAAACATAAAAAGTATATGAAAAGCACACTTGTGTGTGTGTGTGTGTGTGTGTGTGTGTGTGTGTGTGTGTGTGCGCACGTTCTGTGGATCACACTCACTTGATTAGTGCTTCCTCTAGGAAGCAATGCCAGTGGCAGTGATTCTGCTGTTCTTGGCCCTTCATTCTCAAGGCGAGAGACTCATTGCCACCACCAGTCTGCATAGTTCAAGGATGAAGACTAGGTGAACAGGACAGTCATGTGCTGACTAAGATGCTCTGGTCTCTGATAATTTCCATAGAGTAAGTGCTTTCACGGTGTCCACATTTTTTATTTGCTTTTAATTCATTTTGTTTTAGAGTTGTTTTTTAAAAATGAGTCGCACAAACAGGCTGGTCTTGAATTTTTGGTCCTTCTGCCTTAGCGTCCAGGATGGAACTGGTCTATTTCACCATGCCTGCCTCTACTATGACTAGCTTTAAACTACTTGAAATTAAAAAAAAAAAATCCCCTTTTATTTTTTAAATAAAATAGATATAAAATAAAATAAAATAAAAAAGAAAAATTTTTTTCTCACATAATATATCCTGATTACATTTTCCCTCTCAGTTCTCCATCTCACCTAGTTGTTTTCTGTCTCTGATTAGAAAACAAACAAGCATCAGGGTAGTAGAGCATGATGGGACACACCTTTAATATCAGCAGAGACAGATGGGTCCTTGGGTTCCAGGCCAGCCTGGTCTACAGGGCAAGTTCCAGGACAGTAAGGCTACCTGGAGAAACACTGTGTCAAAAAACAAAACAAAGCAAAAACTCAAAACAAACAAAAAATCAAAACAAACAGGCTTCTATGGAAAAATAATAAAATATAATTAGACAAAACAAAAGCTAGCACACCAGAATCGTTGAAAACAAACAGAAGGAAAAGAGTTCCAGAGAAAGAACAAGGAGCACACTACCTCTCACACTCAGGAATCCCATACTAACACTAATCTGGAAGCCATAATATATACATAAAGGGCCTGATGCAGACCAGTGCAGGTCCTGTGTATGCTGCCTCAGTTTCTGGGTGTTCATATGAGCTCTGATCAAGTTGTTCAAAGGGCCGTGTTTTCTTGGTGTTTTTTACCCCTTCAGGCTCTTAAACTCTTTCCACATCCTCTTCCATAGGGTTCCCTGAACTTTGAGGGGAAGGATTTGATGGAAACATCCCAAGGTCTCTCACTCTCTGAATAATGTTTGGCTGTGGGTCTCTGTATTTGTTCTATCTGCTGCTTCTCTGATGATGGGTGAACAAAGTGCTGATCTACAGGTATAAGAGAGTATCATTAGGAATCATTTTATTGCCACTTTTTTTCTTTAGAACAGTAATATTTGGTATTACCCTAGGTCCCTGGACTGTCTAGTCTCAGGCTCTTGGCCACCCAAGCAGTGTTGGGTATAGGTTCTATCTCGTGAAGTGGGCCTTAAGTCAAATTGGTTATTGATTGGTTACTCCCACAAGATTTGTGCCACCATTGCCCTAGCATATCTTGCAGGTAGGTCATTATTGTAGATCAAAGGGCTTGATATTTATATTTCTAATTTGGTAGTGTGCAAAATAACTTCCTCTCTCAAAGAAAATTAAATTTTTGGTCCTTAGGAGTAAAGGCCCTACCTCAATTTCTCCATGCTCAATGAGGTGTGAAGGTGTTATCTTCAACAATGGGGCCTCGCTGTCAGTTTGTGGAGAGTATCATATAGTGTTGGCACAGCCTGGATTGTTTGGGGATTTCCATGGGACCCTTTTGGCCAACAACTCAATTAGCTGTAACCCAATCCTGCTACAGGAAGCTTCATTTGCTGACAAGAGATGGCCAGTTGTGGCTTTGTTGTTCCCACCATTTGGCCATTGCATTTAGATCTTCTTCATGTATGTATATATTTTAGGGAGCTTCTACTTGGTTAGGCTCCATACTACTCCTCAGATGGCCTTTGCTGCTAGTTGTCTTTCCCTGTATTCCCTCCTCCCCCTCTTCTCTCCCTTTCCCCACTTGATCTTCCCATTCCAGCCCCCCCATCCATCTGTAACTATTCTAATTCCCTTTCCTGATGAAGTTTATCTGTCCCCTCTAGTAACTTACACTTTACTTAACTTGTTCTATGGATTGTAGCTTGGATATCATTGGCTTACAGCTAACATCCAGATATAAATGAATACATAACATATTTGCCTTTCTGGGTCTGGGATACCTCACTCAGGATGATTTTTTTTTCTAGTTCCATCTATTTACCTGATTTGGATGATTTCATTAAACAAAACAAAAAAACAAAGTATATCTGAATAATACTAAAGTGTGCAAATGTACCACATATCCTTATCTACTCTTCTATGTGGATATCTAGGTTGTTTCCAATTTCTGAACATTATGAATAGAACAGCAATGAACATGACTGAGTAAGTATCTCTGGTAGGATGAAGAGTACTTTGGGTATATGTCCATGAGTTGTATAGCTGGATCTTGAGGGAAGTCGATTTCTATCTTCCTGAGGAATTGCCATACTGATTTCCATAGTATGAAATTTTTACTCCCACCAGGAATGGATGAGTGTTTCCATTACTCTATATCTTTGCCAGCATGAGCTGTTACTTGATTTATTAATCTTAGCCATACTAATGAGTATAAGATGAAATCTTAAAGCAGTTTTGATTTGCATTTCCCTGCTGGCCATGGATGTTGAACAATTCTTTAAGTGTCTCTCAGCCTTTTGAATTTTCACTTTTGAGAATTCTGTTTAGACCTTATCTTAGAGTTTCAATTGCTGTGAGGAGACAATATGACCATAGCAACTTTTATAAAGGAAAACATTAATTTGGGTGGCTTACAGTTTAAGAAGTTTAGTCCATTATGATCATGGTGGGAACATGGTAGCATGCAGATGCAGGCCAACGTGCTGGAGAAGGAGCTGAGAGTTTTACATCTTGATATGCAGACAACAGAAAGTGAACTGTCTCACGGAGTGTTACTTGAGCATAGGAGACCTCAAACCCACTGCCACAGTGACACACTTCCTCTAACAAAGTCACACCTACTCTAACAAAGCTGCACCTCCTACGAGTACTACTCTCTTTGGGGTCATTTTCTTTCAAACCACCACAAATCTCTACCCCAGTTTTAATTGTTATTTGTTTTCTTGATATGTAGTTTTTTTGAGTTCTTTATATATTTTGAATATTAGCCCTCGGTAAGATATATAGTTGATAAAAATATTTTCTCATTCTGTAGGCCACCTCTTTGTACAAATGATGGTATCCTTTGTTGTGCAGAAGCTTCTCAGTTTCATGAGATCCTATTTATTAGTGTTTGTCTTAGTGCCTATACTATTAGTGTTATGCTCAGAATATATTTCCTGTTTCAATGAATTCATGGCATTCCCCATTTTCTCTTCTATCAGGTTCAGTGTGTCTGATTCTACGTTTAGGTCTTTAAGAGATATGGAGTTGTGTTTTGTTCAGGGTGATAAATATGGGTATATTTGTATTCTTCTACATGCAGCTATCCAGTTTGATTAGCACTATTTGTTGATAGTCTTTTTTTCCATTGTGTGTTTCTGGCTTCTTTATCAAGAATTAGGTCTCTATAGGTGTGTGCATTTGTGTCTGGGTTTTCAGTCTGATTTCATTGATCAGTGTATATGTTTTGTACCAATAGTATGCTGTTTTTATTACTATATTTTTATTTTCTCTTGTATTTTTCTTACTATAGCTTTGTAATACAATTTCAGACTGGGGAAAGTGATAGCTCTAGAAGTTCTTTTATTATTCAGGGTTGTTTTAGTTATGTTGATGTGTGTGTGTGTGTGTGTGTGTGTGTGTATTTCCATATGAAGCTGAAAATGGTCCTTTCAAGATCTGTGAAGGATTGTATTGGAAGTTTGATAGGAATTGCATTAAGTCTGAAAATTGCTTTTGGTAGGACAGTCATTTGTACTATATCAATCCTACCAATCTATGAATATGGGATATCTCTCCAGCTTCAGATATTTTCTTCAATGTCTTAAAGTTTTCCTCATACAAGTTTTCACTTGCTTGGGTAGAGTTATCCCAAAATATATTATTTGAGGCTATTGTGAAAGGTGTTGGTTCCCTGATTTCTTTCTAAGTCAGTTATTTGTATATAGGAGTGCTACTTTTTTGAATTTACTTTGTTTTGATGAAAGTGTTTATCAGCTGTACAAATTTCCTGGTGGAATATTTAGGGTCACTATTGTATACTGTCATATTTGCAAATAAAGATATTTTTACTTCTTCCTTTCCAATTTGCAACCCCTTGATCTTTAACAGTTGTGTTAATACTCTAGCTAAGACTTCAACTACTATATTGAATAGGTATGGAGAGAATGGACAACCTGTCTTGTTCCTGATTTTGGTGAAATTGCTTTGAATTTTTCTCTATTTAAGTTGATGTTGGCTATAGGGTTGCTGTAAATTGCCTTTATAATGTTGAAGTCATCCCTTGTATCCCTAATCTTTCCAAGCCTTTTAGGATGAAGGGTAGTTGGATCAAAGGCCTTTTCTGTCTCAAAGGAGATGCTAGTGTTGTTTTTGCCTTTCAGCTTATTTATTTGATGGAATACATTTATTGTTTCATGTTTATTGAACCATCTCTACATCTCTGGGAGAAAGCCTACTTGATCATGGTGAATAATCTTTTTCATGTAGTCTTTGATTTGCCTTGCAAGTATTTTATTGAGAATATTTGCATGTATTTTCATAAGGAGAATTGGTCTGTAATTCTCTTTGTTGGGTTATGCGGTTTGGTATCAGGGTAACTGTGGCCTTATAACATGAATCGGGCAATGTTCATTCTGTTTCTATTTTGTGGAATAATTTGAGGTATATTGGCATTAACTCTTCCTTGATAGTCTGGTAGAATGCTTTGCTAAAACCATCTGGCCTTGGGCTTTTTGTGGTTGGTTGACTTTTAATAATAGATTTCATTTAACTAAGGGTTATAGATCTGTTGAAATTGTCTATCTAACCTTGATTTAACTTTGGCAAGTATGTATTGAGAAAATTATTCATATCTTTCAGATTTTCCTATTTGGTGGAGTACAGGTTTTTAAAGTATGTCCTTATGATTCTCTGGATTTTTTTTTAGTGTCTGTTGTTATGTTCCCCTTTTCATCTCTAATTTTGTTAGTTTGGATATTCTCTCTTTGACTTTAGTTAATTTGGATAACTGTTCCTCAAACTTATTGATTTTTCTTAAAGAATTAACTCTTGGTTTCATTGATTCTTTGTGTTGCTCTCTTTGTTTCTATTATTTAATTTTAACCCAAAGTTTAATTATTTCTTGCTGTCTACTCCTTTTAGGTGCGATTTCTTCTTTTAGTTCTAGAGCTTTCAGGTGTGTTGTTAAGTTATTCATATTCATTTTTTTTCCAGTGAGACAGGGTTTCTCTGTGTAGTTCCTGTCTTGGAACTCAATCTGTAGACCAGGCTGGCCTCAAGCTCAGAGATCTGCCTGCCTCTGCCTCCTAAGTGCTGGGATTAAAGGTGTGTATCACCACTTCCCAGCTTAATTTTTTTTTTTTGCTTCATTTTTTTAAATGTAGTTACTAACAGCTCCTGGAATTGCCTTCATTATGTTCCATACATTTGGGATATGTTTACATTCATTTTCATTCAATTCTAGAAAGTCTTATTTTTTGTTAATTTCTGTCTTGATGAATTTTTCATTCAGTCATGATTTGTCCTGTTTTTATTAGTTTGTAAACTGTTGTTGCTATCCAGTTTTAATCTGTGGTGGTCAGACAGGAAGCATGGTGTTATTTCAGTTTTCTTGTATCTGTTGAGACTTAGTTTGTGTCCAACTATGTGGCCAATTTTGGAAAAACTTCCCTGAGGTGCTGAGAAAAAAGTATATTCTTTTGTGTTTGTGTGAAATACTCTGTAAATATCTGTTAGGTCCATTTTGTTTACAATGTCAATCAGCTCCAGCATTTCACTGTTTAGTTTTTGTCTGGATGACTTGTCTATTGGTGAGAATAGCCTATTGTGGTCTCCTACTATCAGTGTGTGAGAGCCAACATGTGATTTAAGCTGAAATAGTTGTTGTCGTCATAGTAATAGTACTAGTACTAGTAGTAGTGTGTGTGTGTGTGGGGGGGTGCGTGTGTGTGTGTGTGTGTGTGTGTGTGTGTGTGTGTGTGTGTGTTTCATCTCTTTATATTTGCTCATCTAGGATTCCTTGTGTTTTCTTTGGTGTGGTTAATGTCTTTATGTTCATTTAACACCCTTATAAATGCTTTCATTTTGTATTCTAGGATTTTTCTCTCAAATTGCTTATTGTAGATAATTTGTCTTTCTCCAGTTGGTTTAACTTTATCTTTATTCATTCTTTATAAAATCAAAGAAGAAAACAATTTATTGGGAGAAATTAGTTCCAGGTTACTATCAGAAATCTCTTATTATGGTGTCATTGGCCAGTATCATCACTGTGGCATCAGAATGTGTCTTTCCAATCAGTAACAAGCATGGACAAACTACATTTAAGCAAGAAAAATGGACTTGGTAACTTCCTATATTAGGATTCAGCCTATTGACAGGTAATTCACCTATGAATACTTAACAATTTCTTTTTAGTACTATTGGTGCAATTGTGAGTGCCTAACAAATTATTGTGGTTAATTTTTACTAATTCTTATCAAATACTTTGAAATTCTCACTTAGAAGTTATTAAAAGGAATAACAACAACAAAATCCTCTTTCTCCTTGGCATTTAAATGTTTTATAAAATTTTCTTTGCTAAGATGAGCTTTGAAATGCATGATCAACTGATTTTTGTCTGCCTCAGAACCTTTGAGGAGCCTGCTTCAGGATTCACCTTCTACACCTCCACTGTACCATTTGACCTCAGTCTTGCAGGTGTCCTTATTCTTGCTTTGAATGGGAAGGGGTCTCAGGTGGCCCCAGGGCTGCTGCTCCTGTTTCTTTGGGAAAATGGTGCAGGTGATTATTGCTTTTGTACCCACTTTGAAATCTCATTCATGAGGGCTAGTTAAATCAGCCAAAACTTTCTTCCCCAATGGATAATGGAAAGATACGAGTCATGGAAAAATGACTCTGTACTATGCCAGTGTTCAAGGAAATTTCCCCAAATTGTTGGTAATAAACTTTACTCAATAATTGCCACATTTACTTATCCAAAGTTAAAAAGCCTATTATTTTATCCATATTTAAAAATGAACTATGAACTTCAGAGAAGTTCATGTAGCAGTTTTTATGTAGCAGCATTTAATGGTAATAAGTAATAAATGCTATGGATAAGAAAGCCCTAAAGTTTTCTTCCAGATAAAGGAAAGTGTGGTTGCTGTCATGTGGTTTTACTCCTATGGATGATTTCCAGGGACTGTGCATGCTAAGCATGTGTTCTACCACGGAACTATACCTGCAATCATAATTGCACTCAGCATCACCTATTTCGTCCAGCTTTATCTGTGAGTGTTTGCTGCATGATAAAACACACTGAATCAGTTTTCTCAGCATTCAAGAGCTCCCTACCTTACCACAAGTCTTGATAAAACTCAAATAAATGGACTTACACTCTACAGCAGTTTGGCTGTACATAACAGCTAGTTTTTGCAACTTGTATTAGACTAAAAATATAATATTAATTTGAAAGGTGATAAAGCAAGTTGCATTAGTTAACACTTAATATTATCTAGGAATGACTTTGAATATATTTGATCTAATACATTAGCAGTAGAAAGAAAGCAAATGTCCTGATAAGTACAAGTGCAAATAATTAGAAAAAATGAGTTTTTGCTGTTTTTGGAAACTCTTATACTGAACTCAGGTAAGGCATACATTGTAGATATAATCTAGTCTATAATAAGAGAACAGCTAAGGCCTTTTTTGAGGCTATCTTTAGGTCAATTATG
Source organism: Onychomys torridus (assembly GCF_903995425.1). Classification (NCBI taxonomy): domain Eukaryota; kingdom Metazoa; phylum Chordata; class Mammalia; order Rodentia; family Cricetidae; genus Onychomys; species Onychomys torridus. Next base: position 139,329,800 of record NC_050443.1, on the reverse strand, counting down.
AACAATGGCAAGTGTCATACTATTTTGGGGGTGTTTAAAATGTTTGTCACTGGATGATATAATAGTTATGCTTTGTTAAGATATACATACTAAAATACATATTTGGAGAACATCATTAGAATATCATAACAAGTTGAGATGAGAGTAAAAAATGGGAATAATTGTACATTCCTAAAATAATGTTTAAGATTCCCTCCTTTAGTTACAAGAATTAGAAATTTTTAAATAAGATGAATCACTGCTTTCAAATAGTTGTATTGATAGTGTCACTACATATATATGCACAGATTTACATATATACTTTGATGTATTACATATATAAAACATATTCATATAGTCATTGTGATAGTCACAGGATGATTTATGATTCATATCAATTGATTTTTATAGTTTTGCCCACAGTATTACTATATTTCATGACAAGCACTTGGTTGTAGGGGTCGTGATAGTTTAGAGGGGAAGCCATGAAAGAACACAGTGAAATAGTGAGATTCCAAGTCAATTCATCAAAAAGACCAGCCCATGTAGGATTCATGTGCTCTTTGGATGACCTTATCTAAGGTTTGATTCTAATACAGAGATGGTCCTCCATTCTGAGTTTGTCACATGGTGAACAATCAGATTCACCAGGCAGTCCTGATTACTTGCAGAATGGACTGGACTAACATGATTTTGAAAAATATCATTTTAAATTGCTTGCCCACTCATGAACCAAAATATAGAACACACAGTTCTAACAGATAATGGAAAATTCTGTTGGAACAATTTAGACCCATTAGTCCCAGATATTAGTGCACAGTTTGGAAAAAGAAAGCTCTAACTCTTACAACTGTTTTAAAAAAATAATCACAAGGACACATAGGTATTGTGGTACTTTCCAGTCTTTCCATGCAGAATGCTTCTTAGACACAGACAGCATCCTGAGAATTCTTTTGTTTTACAGTATTCAGAATTCATGAAAAATGCTTAATTAGAAAACACTTGCTGAAACAAATTCTCTTTTCCAAGCCATGTACATGGTCTTGCAGAGATTTGAGTGTTAATATGAGAATACTAATGTAAGATTATAGACATGGGTCACTCATGGTAGAAATACGGCCTTTGTTAGAGAAATCCTGCAAACTGATGCCTAGAATGCCTTTTGCTTCCCACTCAAATTCTACCAACCTCATGCTTTCTAGTTCAGTTCTTATCTGCAGTGTCTACTGTGTGCTCCACAGCTTTAAAGCCCCATCCATTGTCCTTGCTCCAGCACTATTATTGTAAGCATTTTATAGGTCTGTGTCTCAGTTTTCTTAGTATAGTTTAAGATACAGAAAGAATTCTCCAGGTTTTAAAAGGATTTTTCAAACACTTAACACACTGTAGAAATGATGGTTAAGTCAAAGAGCAAACGAAACAGTGAAAGAACTAGAATCAGGGGCTGGAGTGCTGCTGCTGCTGCTAAGAGCACTTGCTGCTCTGCTTGAAGGTCTGAGTTCCGGTCCCAGTCGATGCCTCCCAACTGCATTTAATGCTGCATGTACACACACACACACACACACACACACACACACACACACACACACACACACACACCACACCACACCACACCACACCACACCACACACATACATAGAGATACATTCACATAGACATACACACATATAAGACATACACACTCATACACACACTCATACATAGATATACATATACACAGACATGCACACATACTCAAACACACACAAGACTCACACATACAAGGAATAGAATAAATGTCTTGACTAGAATTTGAGTGGATTTTCTGTGTAGTTATGCCAGTATTGTGGTAACTAAAGTTATGTTTTAAATTTAAATTACTGTGCTTAAGAGATCTATAAAACAATGACCCTAACCTGTAAGCCCCACTTGCCCAAGGACAGATAACTTCCTGGAATACTGGTGGCTGTTTTTCATGGAAGATAACAAGCCACATGTTTGCTTTCGTAAACAAGCTTGGTTGTCCCAACTACACAGGATGTGGTTGATCACAAGTAGGTAGGAGGTACATAGGCAGGATTTATGTCAGGATGTATGCTTGCCCCAATTTGATTAATGTGGGAAGTACGTAGCCTTGTTGGATTTTGCCTTTATAAGCCCATGTCTAATGTAATTCAGATCCATATTCTGGGAATCCTGTGTATGGACCTGGCCAGTGCCCAATGTCCTGGTCCGTAATTAATAAAGCTTCAAATTTAGCTAAAAAATTGTTGTAGTGATCTCATTCTTGCCCAGTAGGATGAACAGTGTCTGCATCAGTGTGGCATGCCTGCTGCTGAGAGTAACTTTTTCAGTGTGAAGAGGAATGCAAATACTACCCTTTAGCAAAGTCTTTGCTGATGAGAGCAGTTGCAATAATGCCTTAAGTTTACTGCCTTCATCTTGAGAATTTCAGATTCTCAAGATTCATTTGTAGCATTAAGATCACATTCTCATCAAACCTCATTTCTTTTCGAGCACCAGATCCATGATAGCTGGCTGAGGAATCTCCAGATGCCTCAGGGGTTGATCCCATTACTCCACAGCCTCATACTCCCTAGCCTTGAGGATGTAATGTTGTTTTCCTGCTCCACAAAGGACTCATTAAAACAAAAGGCCTGAATACCTGTGGCAAATAGACATAAAACCCCCTTATACCACTCAGCAAAAAATATATAGAGCGATGTTTATAGAACCATCACTATAGAATTTTTCATATTAATGTCAATAATCTGGTTTGTATTGTGCCGTAGAGACAGGAGAAAATAACCCATGCTTTTCTTTCTATTGTTAGGTTTGTTGGCTTGGACTTTGTAAGTTAAACTAACAAAAAACACATTAACATGAGAAAAACAAAGTTTATTGCTGTGGGCATTGAGCTTGCACAGATGACCAATGAGTGATAAATAACTCAAGGAATGGTTCCAGTGTGTACTTAGAATCTTAACCACAGGACACATGTCTGAAGAAGTCAGGGCTATGAAAAAGGCTGTTGACTGACTACAGAGTGGCAAACTGTGCAAATCAACTACTAAAATGACCCAATGGAAGATATGGTCTAGATAGTAAAATTTACACATGAGACTTCTGAGCTGATAAAAGGTAGGGAAGAGGGGAAACACCTTTAGCTATCTCCCCTGCTTTTAGCCAAATGAGGACACTTACATTTTTTGCTTCAGCTCAAAATTGTCCTTATGCTCTATTTTTGGTACATTTTGCAATACTTTTGCATAATATGGCATACATATAAGTGACATATTTTGGGCCATTGTATTCTGTTATCTTTCAGTTCCTCCTGCTGACAGTAGTAGTCTTGACAATTATCTGGTGTTTTTCTACAGAGGAATGCCAGTCAATATTTGAAACCCAGGACAGGCTATTAGCTCCAGGGGAAGAACATATGTTGTTCTGTTTCCTGCTACTGTAACACAAAGAATTCTTTGGAAGGTATAAATTCAATCGTCATTAGGCACAGAGTGGAATTAGGAAGACTTAAATTGCCAGCAGAAAGATTATCTTCTAATATTTAAAATATTAAACACAAACCCCACTTCTGTTTTTATTGCTTCACTTCATCTCTAGTTGCTCTGAGATGCTTGGCTAACCTTCGGGGTACAAATAAAACTTGCATTTTCCTTGGACCTTTAGAGAGTTTGGTGTCTTAGTTTGTGTCATCTTTGTGTGATAAACACCATGGATCAAAAGCAACTCTAGGAGGAAACTCCCAGGTGGCAGTCCATCACTGAGGGAAGGCAGGGCGGGAGCTCAGTGTGTCTGGAGGCAAGAACTGAAACAGAAACCATGGAGGGTGCCCCTTACTGGCTTGCTCTCCACAGCTTGCTCAGCCTGGTTTTTTTTTTTAAATACAACCCAGGACTACCAGCCCAGGGGTGGCACTGCCCACAGTGGGATAGACCTTCTACAGGCCAGCCTGAGGAGGCATTTTCTCAACGGAGGTTTCCTCTTCCTAAGTGACCCTAAAGTGTGTCAAGTTGACAGAAAACTAACGAGTATACTCAGGGAGCAAAGACATTTATCTTGATTCTGAAGAATTTCCACTGTAGTAACTTTGAATCCGATAAAAATATGATTACCCTAAGCTTTGTTTGTAACACATTTCCATGAGTTTTATTAGTGGTACGGAAACAATTCCCTTAAAACCTTTCCATATTCAGATGTTGCTAGAATTCCTTTCCCTGGGGAACACAAAAGCAGTGTCTTCTTTTCTTCCTAAGGTCCCAATGATGAGCAGGGGCACAATTCCACAAAAGTTCACTCTGAGGATCTAATGAGTTTATTGGATTTCCTCACAGAGCACAGGTGAGGGCTACCTTACAGGAGTTTCCATAGAAACCATACCTGGAAAGCCTTACCCAGCAGATGTAGAGGCTCCCCTGTAGTTGCCTTAGGTGGAGCCCCCTGCCCTTCTTACCTCCAATCTATATCCTCTCTCTGCTTCCCCCAAACCCCAAGGCCACATTCATTTGGGGCATAATCCATACAACTGGTTGTGAGTGGTGGCTGGACACCCTGGTAGGGTCCCTGTACCACCATCCCCCTGCACTCCTAGGAAGGATGGTCAATAGGCCCAGCTGCGCTATGTCTTTGCAAGGAGACCCAACAGAACTCCTGAAGATGGCAGCCTGACACTAGGAGCATAGTCCTGTACAGTAGAAGACCACTGACATGTAGCTAATCAAAATTTTAAGGATCATGGTTCTACTGGTGAGTGTGTGTGGGGGGGTCCCTTTGGGGTTCCTAGTCATTTATATAAGAATTTAAGAATGAACTAAGAAGGATGCTTGAGGGCAATATCATTAGAGTTTCAGAGAAAAAGTACATAGCAAATGAGATACAAAGCCCAGTAGCTGTTGAGGCAGAGAGACAGAGAGGAAGGGAGTCAGACCCCTTGGGTTAGGGTCGGAGAGATGAAAAGAAAGAAAAAGAAAAGCATGCTTAGTTCCAGGCCATGGGCCCGAGTTCAGAGGGCACAGAATTCCAGACTCCTGAATCCTGCGACAAAGGCTGCACCAGGGAGCCAGGGTTGTAAGTAGAAATAGAGACACTTTATTGAAAAAGAGAACTGAGAACAGGAGTCGGCTAGTTAGCAGAGGTTAAAAAAATCCTCAAGCAAAGGATGGCCTCTCACCTCTTCTGTTTGCATAACATGGGGCTTTGTGGTCCAGGCTCTGAGCTTCATCTGAATCCCAACCTGCCCTGGGCATGCTCCTTTTCTTAAGATGTCCCTGTCCATACAGTTTCTCAGCCATTCTTTTACATACGAATGTTTAAAAGAAATGATTGTTATTTTTTCTTGTGAGTGAGAGAAAACAAACAAACAACAACAACAAAAACCAAAATGTCACAGGATGCCCGGAACTGGAGTTTAAGGCTACCATGGGAACTGGGACCAACACCCCACCTGTCTGCATAGCAGGAAGCTTCTTTGCTATTGAATGCAGTCTCCAGTCTCTTCTCTTTCATCTCTCACCATGATAGTCTGAAACACATAGATTTTAAATGGGAAATGGTATTTATCTAAAAGTATACTAGAATAAGCCAGCTATACAAGCGTAGACGTTATATGAATGCATATGAATTCTTGTGTTTCTTTCCGTTTTTGCTTCAAGCTATCAGATGGTCAGTTATATGGTCTCTCCTAAGAGGTATGAGATAGTGAGCCAAGGATATGCAAATAAATTTATTTGCAAAGACTCAGAATAGACTGAACACTGCTTCCCCAAGGGCACATCAAAACAATTACATATATACAGAAGCCTTTCAGCTCAACTCTCTGAAAATTAATCTACCATATGAAAACTTTTTAAATGTAGTTTCAGCCAATGAGATGTGATTCAATGCCAGATACTGCCTCTAACTTGCATATCTGAATTGTTTGGAACACTGAAAAAACACTAACCTGCGGCTCATTCTTAGAGAATGTGACTTAAGTGATCTGGAGTTGCAAAGACATAAACCTGGTAACTGTTAAAGAACCTACCGTGATGCTGAAGTGCAGGCATCCAGAAACCACAGCTTGACTGGCATCCAGTGCTCTCACCAATGTTAATTTATTCAGTGAGACATGCTGAAATCCACTTGTATGCAGTGTGTTCTATTATGTACTAGGAAATTAGAGTGAGAGTCTGCCCTGTTATTAAAGTGTTGATAACCAAAGTTACTATTTTATAGTGCATATGCTAGTTGTTGTGAGCTAAGCTAAATATCTTGTATTGCCTTGGGAACTATGAAAACCCTCAAAGTGCCTCCATTGTCGCCTTCATTTTGTAGAGGATGCTACTGAACATTTCAACTATCTTTATTAATGTCATTAGAATCCCCTTTAAAATAACAAAGGAATTGACTCATTACTTCAAGTCTTAGGATAATTTAAATTATACATATATACATATGATTGTTTATATATATATTATATTTATATGCAATACATACATGTTATCTAGGAAGTCTATGGTCTTTATTTTCCATCTTGGTGCATGAAAACAACTTCTTACTTCTGTAATTCTATTTCATTACTCACCAATATTTCAGAAAAGCCTGAGTTTTATAAATAGTTTTGTTAATTAGTCTTGAAATGTCAGTACTTATTATCAAAAGACTTTCCATTCTTCTGATTCCTCCACTGGGAAGTATTCATGAACAATTTTTTTTATTATACTTAGCCTAAGTACCAGTTTCAAAATGTCTCTTATTTATTTGAGCAAGAAATTGGTTGCTTCACCAAGCCAGCAAACTGGAAACAAGAGGAAAGAAGAGTCAACTTAACCCAAACGGAACATGTTTCAGGGATAAGAATGTGTCAAGGGCAGAATAGCATGTCCTGACTCTTCTGTGTCCTCAGGGCTGTATCATATACTGTTTTGTAAGTTAGGCCAAAGTGTGCTCTTTCAGGTAACTGTGAAAGCATTCTTGAAAGCCCATGAAACCTTATTATTCGAATTACTATCACAGGGGTTGATAAATGAATGATGAGGCTAGGTATTATTGTCGTTAAATAGACCATGCTCAATTATTCATCCCCAGGTCTGGGGTTACAGTCCAGAGTGCAGTGCATACTGTACCAGAGCTCTGAGACCCAGAGACCAGATTATAGTCTTGGTAGATAGCATTTGTTGAACGCAATTCAGGGGGCTGGCACACATCTTTCTGTTAGATAGTTGGGTGATTTACAACCAGCACATATCAAGGTTTACATACATATCATGGAAAATTTCATTTTAACCATGTGGTAAAGATTCTTTGAATAATTCAGAAAAGTACACACAGATAGGAAAGTGGCTTCACTATGGGAAAAAAGATAAAGATGTTTTATTCATTTTTGGTTTTCTAATGACTGTTTTCTCTGCATTCTGGTATCTACCCAGGCACCTTACTCTGAGGGACACTTTGTCTCCATATTTGTACATTTTCCTTTTGTACTTTGTATCTACTGCACACAGTGCAAGATGTTGTTTTTGGTTAAGAAATCTGTTATCAAGAAGGACATGATTGGTGTGTACTTGTTTTATTCACCCTGGAGTTGTACCAGTTTATGACAAAGGTCAGCCATAAACACAATGTTAAAGGAAATTGTCTCACTATGTCCCTGATCTGCATGCTCTGATCACATGCCCTCTTCTGGGCCCATAAGTAACAACGGGGCTTCTTTGTATCATGCAGGTATCAGATTTGAGAAGAAGGCAAATAAGTTCTTCCTTACAAACAGTTATTCTCATCTCAGTCTTCTTCGGCTTCCGGCTCTATTTTAAGAGTACTCCCAAGATTTCTGATAAATGAGGTCTAATAGCTATTCTGCCCATTACAAGCTGGAGGGGTCGCTAAGGTGGCTGTTCTGGGATCTTTTCTATTCTTGTGGTGTGTGTGTGTGTGTGTGTGTGTGTGTGTGTGTGTGTGTGTGTGTGTGTGTTTTAGAGAACAGAGAGGGAGCAGGGCATCAGGAAAAAGAGGAACTCAGGTTAGGTTATGTGATGCCCAGTGGTCTGGACTTTCTCTGAAAACCAGACAGGATATATATGTTAGGAGTTGAGTAGGACAGTGTCTGTGCCAGTTACTCTTCCTTTGTGATAACAAATATCCTGGTAAAAGCTACTGAAAGAAGAAAGGATTTATTTTGACTTCTGGTTCCAGAGGAACAAAGCACATCATGCTGGGGAAGTCATGGCAACAGGCAGGGAAAGTATGACAGCAGGAACAGGAAACTGGCTGATCACATCTTCATCTACACACAGAAAATAGAGAAACAGGAAGTTGGTCCAGGCTATAAGAGCCTCAGAGCCTTCCTCCAGTATCAGACTTCCTGCCCTAAAGGTTACATAACCTCACCAAACAGCACCACCAGCTATGGACCAAGTCCTTAAATCCTTGAGCTTCAGGGACATTTCCCATTCAAAGTACCACAGATGGTTACTGAAAGTCAAACTTAATAATATACTTAGAGTCAATAAAACTATCAGTAACTAATAAAAGAAGCAATAAAAAACTTTCTAATATTTTAACAAAAATGTGTCTTTAATAACTAATAAAAATCTTTATTAATGTCACTCAAATATGGCTCCATATTATTAAATGAATTTGGAATGAATTTTGTGATGATTATAATTTGGTTGTAATACTGACTTCCTTCTCTGATTTAAGTTTTACTGATTTAATGTTCATCAATTTATAAAATTAGCATAATTATCTGTTCACACAATCAAAAACCTTGGCCCAAATAGAAAGTAGATTAGCTATTTCTTATATTTCTAAATGCTTATATACAAAAACATGCTTTCTAGCGGTCTGTTCATATAGAGTGTTCTAAATACAGGGTAAACAGAATGTGGTTCACAATAAATATGAAGTATCTACAGTACTGAATTTATGTTCTTTATAGTTCAGAGAATGATCTGTGATAGCTGAACTTTTGGTTCCAAATGAGTGAGTTTAAACATCCAGAAAGCAAAAATAAATGAACCAATAGTAGCAGAGAGAAGCAACAGACAGCCAGGCAACACCCAGCAGAGAAGACTAGAGCAGCCTGATAGAGAGGACACCAAGGTAACATCATCAACTCAGGATCTTACAGACATCCAGCAGGAATCTACCGGGAAAGTTGGAGAAATCAGGTAGAGTTCCAGATTGAACTGTCTCTCCATGGATGAGCCCTGGGCTTCCTTTTCCCACAGAAGGCATTTTCACAGTAGAGATAAACAAAATCTCTGTTAGAAAGTTAACCTTTTAGTTGTTCCTGAGGATGAAATGTTTGAACCACTCTTGGTGGGTTTTGTTTGTTTGTTTTCCCCCATTATACAGCCAGCGGCCAGCCCTAGCACTAGGACAAGAGGTTTTGGAAGAGACAAGGAAGGGCCTCCTTGCTTCCAAAGTTCCATTTCAACAACCTTAAATAGCACAGGATGGTTTATCAATATAATTGGCAGTACAGTATGCCAATAAAGTGGTTGTTTCGTTACAAATTCTGATTTTACTACCCAGAATTTTTTATTCTCTATATATGTTTATTATAATACACAATGGTATGATAATTCCCACATATATTTGGTATTTTAGATTCAGAAATTCTTGATGCCAAATAATTTAATAATAGTCAGTTCCGCTGAAATATAAGATATCAGTTCTCCAAAAAGCTCACTGCAGTACATGGATGACATATAACAATAAACATCATGAGTTTTATAAGGAACCTATAGATGGAACACAATTGTTCAGATACATTTCTGGTGACACATTCAAAAAAAGGAAGAAAGAAAATTTGAGAAAAATGCCATTAGCATTCAACACAGTTTAATGGTTAAGAAATATATGAATGCTGCATTACACATGGCAGGCTCCTTTGAGAAGGACTTCAGACTTGCTATGGAAGTGATTTTTAAAATGGTTGCTGCTTGGGAGTTGTGCAGTGTGAGGGGAGGGTCACCTTGACCCTGAGTGGGTGTGACTTTTCTAGTACTGGCAAGAGAGGCAATGAGATATGCTGTGTGCATTCTGGGTATTTGCCATGCTTCTTGGCATTGATGAATATGCTTTCTTATACTTACCCAGTGTTTTTCATGAATAAAATTATAAACAAGCAAGACAAAAATTCATGTTTTGTTCAAGTCAGTCCATGGTATATCAATCATGTTAGAACAAATTTCAATGTTTAGAAATAAGCATTATAGTAGAATTGGCTTCAATACTTCCAACATCTGTACTCTAGGAGTGAAGAGATTGTTGAGATATTGTTGGTTGGGAAATCCTGGCCTGTTAAAAGCTCCATAGTAACAGGGACCTTGTGCCAGACCCTGAGCAGTCAAGTAGAAGTCCTGAGGAGATGCATTTATATCTGAAAGCAGGGCTCATGAGCATGGGCACAGAATCCATTATAAACACGGACAAGGTTGTGGAGTCAGGTCAGTCAGTCCTAAGAGGCTGCTTAGGACTAGAGGGACCTTGTCTGTATTTTAGAGCCTTTGGTTCAGCATTTTACAAAGTGTGTGCTGGCTACTAATCTTAAAATTTGTACAACAAATGGTATTTAAATATGACGCTATCTTGTTTTATGGGTCTGAGAGTAAGTCATGAGATCTCAGTTTGTAATATTTTATACTTTTATTAAATATTTTAAGATGTTTCAAATGCTTTAGAAATTATTTTTCAATCAACCATCCAAACCCACAGGTCATGCCAAATATCAGAGTATTTGATAAAGCTAGCCCCAAACTCTACTCCATTTCTAGGATATTGCCAGTTAAATCCCAGAGAAAAATAATTATGAAGGGCACAATCTTAGACCTGGAAATGAGTATCCTTAACATTTGTGAATATGGGAAATGCAATCATTAGATACAATTTTGCAGTCAGCTTTATAACATTTTATTGGGCACCTTACATTGTCAGGATCAAGACCATGGGGTAGGGGTCGGGGTGGCCTGCTCTTCAGGAATGTCCTTGGGAGTTGGTTGTTGACTGAAGAGACTTCACAATGGTGCTTGTGTTTCTGTGCTAGACTATAGATGGGTACTCACCCATAGGTGTGTAAGGAAGGTCCATTCCCATCTCAGATCAGGTAGCTGGTATTTGGTAGTTTTGATCACTATGTTTTATAAGAGTCTATGCTTAGCATGGATACTAAGGGACACCGTATACAAAATCCTTCTCTAACTTTCATCTTAAAAGACTTACTCCATGTGGTAGTAAGCTCATAGTCAAGTGTGAAGGGTCTCATTTGCAAACCACAGTTTTAGGGGCCACCCAACTGACTATTGCATTGCACCTGCAGAACCCCAATCTGCTTGAATTGTCCCTCTCTCTAGGCCACATGTTCTCTAGTCCCTCAGAGAAGAGAAGCCAGAGCCACCTCAAATTTTAAAGTTCTTTTCATTGAATGGGCAATGACAAAATGACAAAGTAAGTTAGGTTAGAACAAATTAGACTGGGTAGCAAGAGCTGCAAGCATTTATTTCTCACTGTCCTGTTTGCTGGATATCCATAGTCAAGATGCTAACATCATTCTGGTTGTAGATAGCTACTGGTTGTGTTCTTACTGACTTCTCCCATCCTCAGATGGTAGACAGAGGTTAGCCAATTCTGATGGTCAGCCGGCAATCCCTTCTACAATCTAAGGGTTCTTCACCCTTCAAAGCCTAATTAGTCATTTGCTGTATGATATTTCAGTTGCTGTCTTCAGATACTGTGGTATCCCATAAAATGACATTGCCTTGTGGCATTTTCAACATATGGGTTTGTATTCACTTTATGACAATTGGACAAACACAAAATGTGTCCCATTAGAACCCAACCTTGTTGTTCAGCAGTGCAGGACTGTAGCTCCTGAAGGGACCATTCCATGTGGTGTCACACCAGAACTATACTCACAGGGTGGAAAGGGGAGGGGCAAACATTCAGTATCCAACAACAATAAAAAACACATGTACTTAGCATGGTCACATTATACATTTTTTGATAAATTAGTGTACTTCTTAAGGGACACTGATGTGAGTACTAAAAATATATTACTATTGGGAGTCATGTTGAAGTTTAAATTTAAATTCTTTCTGAATTTGAAACCCAAACTTGTCCCTTTCATCCTCTTCTTCAACTCCATCTGTTTTGGCGTGTGACTTTTGTGCTTTAAGCCATAACTGCTGTCATGAAATTAAATACCAGGTCAGTTTGTCCTCAACTCTTTCTTTTTCTTCCTTTCTTTTTTAAAAAGGAAATTAATTTAAAAAAAAAAACTCAAACTAAAATTCTGGTTGCCAGAACCTGACATAAACTTCAGGTTTAATTTTTTATGTGTTGGGAATGAAAAGGAAGGTTCTCTATCTTGACATTTGGTACAAACCCCCTACTTCTCAATGACTCTAGGTGATTAACAAGTGAGACTGAATATATCTTACTTTTCCTGGGCAGAATTGAAAACAAATGCACTAAACGCCTCTGGGCTATAGCTTTTTTCAAAGATACCTAAAATTAGGTATACATATTTGAAAGCAGAAGTGATACCATGTAGTTATGCAGAGAGGGTATACAGGAGGATGGGTGCAAACCTGGAACAGAAGGAACAGGGAAATATGTTCAATGTACTCAACATCTGTGTTAAAAAAAAATTAAGTCTCTAGGTTATAAACTACAACTTTGGTTCAGTTGCTGAAGATATGGAGAGTCTAGAAGAAAAAAAGATACATCTAACCAAAGTAAATGTCCCCTATCTGTATGTCAACAAATGTCTGCCTACCTCTTATTCTCTTTCCTCAGGGAAGCAAAGAAATTTGTGAGTGAAAATGAAGGGGCTCTTGGGAAAGGAAAAGGAAAGAAGTGGTTTGCATTTAAGATGATGATGGCCAAGGTAAGCATTTTCATAATTCAGTCTGGTTGGTGTCACGGTGACCCCGAGAGAGAGAACACTGTGTCTGTTTTGAGGGGATGAAACCAATGTTAACTGTGTGCATGCATACAGCAAAGACTCATACAGTGTATGTGTGGTGTATCTGTTGTGTTAAAATTTTGGGTGGGATTGAAGATTATCCTTTAAGATAGACTGAACATTTTTTCAATAGTTGCAAACACTTATTTATACCAAGAGACTAACTTGATTTTACCACTTCCAGATGTAAAAGACTGTGCACCCACTCCATTTTCATGTTCTGAAGGTTACAGGGGCTCTGGTCAAGGCTTCTTTTCCCAAGTGTCTATAAGTTAAACTGTCATAAGCATTTCCTCCCCAAACCCCTCCCTTTTTTTTTCAGAGCTGAGGACTGAACCCAGGGCCTTGCACTTGCTAGGCAAGTGCTCTACCACTGAGCTAAATCCCCACCCCCCTTTTCTTTTTCAGTTAAGAACATCAACTAGACACTGCAATAAAGATAAGAAAAAAATGATAGATTCATACAAATGTAGATTTTAGAGAAATATAGGAAAGCAACTTACTTTTACATGTACTTACTGTGGGTCACACACAATACCGAACCTCTCTATCAAGTTATGTTTCTCACAGTGAAGTAGGTCCATAGGTTTTATGCTATAAAAACTGTGCCTAGGTGTATGCTATGGAAAGAGAGGTTTGCAAAGAAAGTGTGAATATCTTTATTTTAAATGCACACATGCAAGTAGTTAGCTTTACTTGCCTTTTATCTTTTATATGCATTCAGTCATACTGTGTGACTGAGCTTTGTTTCTGGCTTCTTTATTACATGATTGGGTCATCAGATACAATTCTGTTGCTTTTGGGGGGGGGTTATAGTTCATGTTTACTAGTATTGCATTATGTATTATAGGGAGATGTCACAATTTACATATTCACATATTCTACTGCAGACACCTTTTCTAGCTTTGAGTAATCTTTTGAAGTTCAGATTTAGACTGTTGGGTCCACTTAGCTCTCACATTGTCCTGTCATAAGGAAGACACATGGAAGGTTAACTGCCTCATTCCCATTCCTCCTCAGTCCTCTTTACCATGGCTAACCCAACACTATGGAGTAAAGTAGAAGGAAGACCTTTTGAAAGATGAGGTCATCATTTTTCTGTGCTACCATCTCTTTCTATTCAGTTGACTATTCTCTTTTATCAAAATGAAGTGTCCCATGTAAGTGAAAATCATGAATTAAAATGACCTGTGTTCTCACGATCTACTTTACGAGACTAGAGGTCTTTCAGGGAAGGTATGAAATCTTATTCATAAGTCCATTGGTTCCTCATGCACTGAACATTCAACACAGAATTTATATCAATCACCTAGTAATGAAATTCCTATTTTACTGTTGTCTGGTAGAATAAACAGATCTTCCTGAGTCATCAGTATATTTCCTCTAAAACAGTCAGTGTGTGTGTGTGTGTGTGTGTGTGTGTGTGTGTGTGTGTGTGTGTGTGTGTTCTGTTTGCTTTTGAACTGGTGTGTGCTTGTGTTGCTCAGGCTGTCCTTGTCCTTGCTATCCTTGTGTGTCAGTCTCCCAAGTAGCTGGGGTTGTAAGCCTATCTAACATTTTTAAAAATTAAGTTATGTAGGAATGCTGAGAAATAGAGACGAAAGGGTGTCTCGCTGGTTTTCTTTCATACACACAGCAGTATTGGGGGCTAGAGAGCTCCCTCGAAGCCATTGTCTTGTGATTTGGTGGAACGGGAGAATAAACATCCAGAAACACAGGAGACAGTACCTTACTAGTGTTGGACTTTGTTTTCAGAAATGGGCAAAATTCCTCCGAGACTTTGAGAACTTCAAAGCCGCCTGTGTCCCGTGGGAAAACAAAATCAAGGCAATTGAAAGTAAGTGTTCACCAGATCTAATGAGATGCGGAACGCTCTCTGAGGATAGTCTCAGCTTTTCACAAACCTTTCCCCATTGATGGGCTCTTGGGGGAACTGAAACCCAACCAAACCACCTATACAATGAGCCAAGCAGACCTCCACTCCGAACCTGTGCAGCTTTGGATTAGTCAGCTGGCTGCTGAGAGGAGACACCTGAGACAATGAACTCAAAGGGACAGAATGCCCCGTTTCACTTTTCAGTACACAGTCACCTGGCCCTGTTGAACTGGGCCTGTGGTGGCTCAATACATAATATTGGGATTGTGTGGTAACAGCAGCCTGATCACTTCAAGGCAGTGAGGACGTGAAGTGAGAGACAAGGTGGGGCCTTGGTCCTGTGGTGCTGTGTTCTCAATGACTTAACTTTCTTTCTTTGGGTCCCCACCTCCTTAAAGATGCCACCCCTCCCAGGAATCCCACAGCTGACAACTGTACAACATGGCATGTGGGGGGCATTCCAGACCCAAACTGTATCATTGGACCAGCACTTCAAGGACAGCATTGGAGACTTCACTTTCTGACTTTATCCCGGCAAAAGCACTTCTCTCTTAGTCAGGAAAGGAAGTATTGTATGGATGGTGACACTGCCCATATTGTGAAGGCAGTGAGTAGTGTGTGCAAATATATACTCTTGGGAGTATAATCCAAATGACAATTTTTGAAAACAAGAAGCCTTACTAGCTCACATTCAAGCTTATAAAGAAGAATAAAGACAAGGAATTTGCTACCTTGATGTTCATAGGGACCTTCCTTCTGTGCAACACTCAGTATGTACAGACAGGCAGAAGCATGTTGAATATGGTTGCATTTTCATAGAACAGAGCAACTAAAAATTCAAATATTATAATGGACAGTGCATCAGGAAAAATACTATTACATAGAGAAAATGGATATTTAGGGGAAAAAAAAATCACAGTTTTGGCAGGTGTGGTTCCTAGGGTTATAGAAAGGATCTGCCTTTCATCCATGCTTGCTCAGATGTGAAACTGGCTGTCCTGATGGCTAAGTATGACATTGTATAATTGATAAAATAATTGATACAGAAGCTCCACAGGAAGATAAAAGAGCTGATAGCCCTTTCAATGACGTGACTGGGCACGTTTGGAAGCAGCTCTCAGTTCTCAGTCCCTCATTAAGTGACAGTTGTTAATGACAGTGAATTAAAATCTACCAACTCATGATATTCATGTCTCTCCACACGTTCCTAATAGCATACTTTCTTGCTAGATTTTCCTTCTGCTCTTTTCCTTATTCAAAATTCTACTCTTTCTTTCTTTCTTTCTTTCTTTCTTTCTTTCTTTCTTTCTTTCTTTCTTTCTTTCTTTCTTTTAGATTTATTTATTATGTATACAGTATTCTGCCTGCATGTGTCCCTGCAGGCCAGAAGAGGGCACCAGATCTCATTACAGGTGGTTGTGAGCCACCATGTGGTTGCTGTGAATTGAACTCAGGGCCTTCGGAAGAGCAGTTGGTGCTCTTAACCACTGAGCCATCTCTCCAGGCCCCCCACTTTTGAGCTGAGGATCAAACCCAGGGCCTTGTGCTTGCTAGGCAAGTGCTCTATCACTGAGCTAAGTCCACAACCCCAAAATTCTATCTTTTAAAGTGAATCTTTTAATATAATCCCAATCTATGTTTATTTTTCCTAATAGACATGAAAGCTGCTATTTTTTTTTTTTTTGATTATACCAAAAACCCACTTGGCACCCAATAAACATGCATTGAATAAAATTACAGATGTATTTTCCACAGGTCCATACCACATTAGGTATTAATAGGCATTTCATGAACATGAGAAAAAAAGAGATATTATAGAATCCTCAGGTTTCAGTGGCACAGCTGAAATATCTAATCTAGTCCCAAAGAACAGACATATGGAGCATTAAGATCTTGACTGAGGGTCAGAGAGATGGCTGAGAGGGTAAGTACCACTGTGCCTGATGACCTGAGTTCAGTCCTCAGGACCCGCAATGAGGAAGGAGCAAGCGTTGTAAGCTGTCCTTTGACCCTTACATGTGCATCATGACATCAACACACACAAGATAAAAGTTAAATGTAATTTAAACATTAGAAAGCACCTTTAAAGGAAAACCTTGATCAATTAACATGGAAAGAATGTTGGGTTAGTCCTTACTCTGCCAAAGATTGGCTGTGTGCCTTTCCACAAGTCATTTAAGTCCTCTGGGCTTTACTGCACTTCTCAATCAGGTGTGAGAAGCATTCTGAGAAACTTGTTATTGGTATAGATAGGTAGGAAACATACAGTAACAAATTATTTCTTTTTTGAAACACACTGGGACATAGTAGGTCCCAGCCTATTTCTGTAGCAATGACATGTTAATTTGTGTTTTATAAACAAAAGTAGAATTATTTTATTGAAGAAAATTGTATACAGGGATGAAATATATGTGAATTATTTACACACACATACACACACACACACACACACACACACACACACACACACACACGTGGCATGCGCACATCACCAGCTATCAGTAGTGTCCTAGACATGACAGGAGCTACTCATCCTTCCTTCAGCTGTGTTCCTTCCTCCTCCAGTAAATTTGAAGCAGCTAAGTGGGTCAGTTAAGCAAGTGTGGACTATTTCCCTTTCCATATATAATTTGTTGTTTGTCTTAATGTGTTATTTATTCACTGGAACTGAGCCTTTTCCTCAGCTTTGAAGAACTGGTCTCCTACCAGCCAGCGCCTGGTGACTGTGACTTACCGAAAGTCGCCTTGGGCCCCAAACTCTACCAATATCACTTTACCCATTCTTTAGTGTGTCTGTGGGGTGTACATTTCCTTCCTCTATAGCATAGAAGTGGTTGAGGGCAGTTGAAGTAGAGCTAGGAGAGAAAGTCTGACTAGTTTCAGCCTTTGGAGCTTTTCACGTTGAGCAAGATTCTGGAAGCTTCTTTTCATGTACAATTTATATCTCTGCCAGGAGGATGAGTGCATCAGGATCCACTGACATTTATTGTATTAGGGGAATTTGTTTTCACTTCTCAGGTGTTTACTCTGAGGAAGTTATTTCATTACATATGTCTATTCTGTGATATTCCAGCATACTAATCATAGCCATAAGCACACCACATATTTTCAGATTATGGTATGAGGTAGAATTCATGAAATATGAAGGACTGTATTCTCAGAGCTGTTGAGTGAACTCACAATCTCATAGGAATTACTCTAGCAGGCCAGAAAAATATATTTCTAGGATGGTCTTTGAAGCCAAACTGAATGGAAAATAAAAGGCAATGTGACATGGAATCAGTTCTCTAAAGGTTAAGGCTACCTTATCCCTGACATCTGTACACTTTGGATGGTCCTTTTCATCTCTGGTACTATATTACTGTATCCAGGGCTTCATATGTATTTTTCAGGTTTGGTTAATTGTTATACAAAGTCATTTCCAGCCCAACAATACACAATATATAAATTATACTAGGTTTTAAATGTGTAGTGACATATAAAATCATTTATGCTTTTGAGTAAAAATTATTGCAAAATTGAAATGGAAAACAGATCTTTACTATTTAGTCTTTACCTATTTAATTATATTCTCATTTTTTTAGAATAAAGTTGACTAAATATATTCCCAATTTACAAAATATATTTCATTATAAAAGTAACATAAATGCTTTTCTCAGAAAGAAATGACAGTTTATACAGAAGCTTCAGACACATTATTTTATTGCTTTGAATATTAGAACCATTTTTAACATATATCTCATGTTATCTTCAAAGAGATCTTGGCCTTTATTTATGATTTCAAAAATGCTCAGTGCAAGTCCATTGTATGCTAGGTATTTTTTAAGCACCATTAGTACTGACAAAGACAGGCTAAACTCCCTTTACTGACTTAGTTCTGCATGTCTTATATTGTGGGTAGTTGAGAGGAGAGGACACAATAAAATATAAAACAGAGAATAATGAATTTGGTATGGGTTATGGTAAATGACGTGCAACACACAAGACAGTAGTAGCATACCACTCCCAACAATTAATCTAATCCACTTGCCTCCACTCTCTGGTCAATCTTTAAATGTATTCTAATAAAATACTTTTTAAATGAGGCTGTAATGGAGTTTCAAGTGACCAGCCTCCCTGAGTTTCTTTAAAGCTTTCTAATTTGAGGAACTGATCTGATAATTCTAGCCTCAGAGGACACAGTGATGTTCAATATTCTGGGGGAGTACAGAAGCCTTTTACAGGACAGCCTTTAAGAAAGTCAGTACCTACAGCTGCAGGCTTGCTGTCATTGGCATTGCTGAAAGAAACTGAATCAAGTATTATCTATACCCACCAAGATGCTGACATTATTGTTAAAGCCATACATAAAAAGGCTGAATATCTTTCAAATGGAAATTATAAACCTCTCTCAGAATCAAAGTCAACTTATCTCACAGTGGATTAGAGTAGGGCTTCCTAAATGTTTTCTATTGGTAATCCCATGTTGTCCATGTCCCTGGTACATAGATGTATAAAATAGCTATACAAATCAAATGCTTACTGAAAATAAATAATAAAGAAAAACTTCTGTTTTGGTATTTTGAGACATGTTTTTCCTGTGTAGCTCTGACTGTCCTAGAACTTGCTCTGTAGACCAGGCTGGCCTTGAACAAACAGAGATCCACCTGCCTCTGCCTCCTGAGTGCAAGGATTAAAGGTGTATACCACCATACTTGGCTTAAGAAATTGTTTTAAAATAATTCTTTGTTACACATATACTTTTACATATAAAAGGTGAAAACAAACTTTATACTTCTAAGATGGATGTGCATATACTTACATAATTTAATCTCAGCTGATTAATTGGTATTGTAGGACATAGAGTATCAACATTTTTCAGAGCTGATTGATAATTTGATCTTATAATCACCAACACTGAAAATGCTGCTCTGTATAAATATGTAGTACATAATGGCAAAAGTATATTTAGGGCCATTTAAAAAAAATTGTCAGAAATTCTGTCCTAATTCGGAGCCTGAATTCACTCAATAATTTTTTTTTACACAGTTCAAGTTAGTAACTGAAGTAGAAATTTCTAACATCAAGTATTCCAACACAATTCAATATAAATATGTACTAATTTACATGTTGGGCAGTTATGGTAGGAGAATGTAGAAAGTCTTTGTTTTACATAACTAAATGATTATGTTTCTCTAAAACCAGAAGTTTTCTGCCTCACTTCTCAGATCTGAGGCAGGCATCTCAAGCAACGCTGATTAGCAGTGTTGGCCTGATGGCATTTGTGGTGCCAAGTGGGAAAAAGGGTTCAGAACCAACACTGCTATAAAGTCATACTGTGCAACACAGGCCAGTACTGCCACTGCCACTTGGGTTCATTATGTGTTTGATTCTGAGTGAAATTTTGGTCACCATATATTCATAAACCTTTTATTGTTGACAAATTATTCATGACCACACTTCAGTTATGTGATCCTGGGGTCATGACCAACCTTTACAGAGTCCAGGATTCATCATAGTATCAAAAACTAGGCTGTGGTAGCTTTGTTTCCTAGACAAGAAATAGCTTCATATAGGCAACCCAAAGCACAGAGTCTAAACCTCCTACTATCCTGTAGGTACATTGTAGCCAGCAGTTTTCCTGTGTCCTGCCTGGTTTGCAGCCGCTCAGACCCAAGTAAACACATAGAGGCTTTTATTAATTAAAATTGCTCAGCCATTAATTCAGACTTACTACTGACTAGCTCTTACACTTAAATTCAGCCGATTTCTGTTCATCTCTGTCACCACATTTTTCATGGCTACACCTCTGTGCCATTACATGCTGTTCCCTGGATGGTGGGTTGGCACATCCTCACTCAGCCTTTTTCTTCCTTGCCCTGGCTTTCGGCCCCTTCTGCCTTTTTGCATAAACTCCAGGAAACACGAAGTATTTGTGTCACTTAGTTTTCTACCCCTAGACTTATTTGAAAAAATATTGCTTCACATTCTAGTTGAACTGTGGTATTTACATAGTACTCACAAAGCCAGTCACTTACTTGGCCTTTCTCATTCAGAAATGTGTGTGTGTGTGTGTGTGTGTGTGTGTGTGTGTGTGTGTGTGTCTTATTACGCATCTGTTCAAGAGAAAATTATGTATGATGACAATCTACAAATTACATTCCTTAATAATAAATAACCAGAGGGAGAGGTGAAGCCTTAATCTTTAATTTAAAAGAAACACAAGAAAATTCATGACAAGAATATGCATGTACTTAATTTTCACTTTAAAACACATGAAAGAGTTTTAACACATTTATAATGTACTATGAAAGCAGCATTTATCAGTTGTGTTAAAAAATAAAAAGAATTAGCTATTTATGGGTGCAGACCAAGTTGCGAATTTGAATAGCTTCAGCTTCAGAAATTATTTATAGATATTCTTTCAGATATGTATGTTCATTCCATAATTATTGGAATTATTATTATTATTATATTATACATAATTTAACTATAGTTCTACTTGAGGAGCCATCACATCATGATTTAGAGAGATCTAGATTTGGAGCCAAAGACTTATAAATGAGTACTGCCTAAGAAGCCAGGTTTATTACTAATTACCCATGTTCCCATATCATAGGGACTGGCTGAGTAAACAGGCTTGTATACTGAGATCAAATAGAGACCCAAAGCATAGATTCATTACATTTCAGTTATAATTAATCAACCCTGCTTCACTCAATTTCTTTGTTTCAGTTTCTGTGAGACTAATCGAACTTAACCCCATCTGGATCTAGTGGCAGCTAAAGTAGGTGTTGATAAAGTTCTTAGTATACCTGACTAGCTGTCCATTGAGGGATGCAAGATCATTATTCTAATGGACATGACTATTTTTCACTTACGCTCTTGCAGCTTCACAGTATAAATAAAAGTTTTCTCTTTAGCAAATGCCAGCATCCCTCAGTATTACATAACATCTAGAATTATATATTGAGAGACAATTGTTTCCTCCTCTTCATGTTGAGACAGGAAAAGATATCCTGGTGCTTGGATGCCACCAGTTGCCCCATAGTATCTGCTATAGTGCCTCTGTCTTGCTATTTCATCCTCACCCCTGTAGG
This sequence comes from Onychomys torridus, assembly GCF_903995425.1. Classification (NCBI taxonomy): domain Eukaryota; kingdom Metazoa; phylum Chordata; class Mammalia; order Rodentia; family Cricetidae; genus Onychomys; species Onychomys torridus. Next base: position 139,307,923 of record NC_050443.1, on the reverse strand, counting down.
TTGAATATGGATGGAAAACGGCCTTCTGGGTCCTCCAGTGCTGTGGAAAGTTGTTCTGTATGCTATGAATGTGTGTTGCTCTGATTGTTTGATAAATAAAATGCTGATTGGCCAGTAGCCAGGCAGGAAGTATAGGTGGGATAAGCAGACAAGGAGAATTCTGGGAAGAGGAAGGCTGAGTCAGAAGTCACCAGTCAGACACAGAGGAAGCAAGATGACAAGGCAGAACTGAGAAAAGGTACCAAGCCACATGGGTAAACATAGATAAGAATTATAGGTTAAATTAAGTGTAAGAGCTTGTCAGTAATGAGCCTGAGCTAATGGCCAAGCTCATTTATTTAACTCATTTATTTAACTCATTTATATAACTATAAATAATATTAAGCCTCTGAATGATTATTTTATAAGTAGCTGCAGGACAGCAGGTGAGAGATTTTTCCTAACTGTTGGCTAGGTGGAACACAGGAAATCTTCCAACTCCATCCCAGTCCCTCTGACTGTGTCTTGAATCTTTTCTAAACTCACCCTAATTTTGATAGAGTAAGTTTTAGTGAAGTTCATTTTCTTTATACTTAGAATTTTGTAAAGAATTCACCTTCCAAAGCTACACAGAGAAACTCTGTCTCAAAATACTGGAAAAAATAAAAAGAATTCACCTTCAAATGAAAAAGTTGTGGAGCTACTTTCAAAGAACTCAAATTTTAGTTTGGAAATTTTATCTTAAAAATATGTTTCATCCATAATGTGGATCTGTGTCTTGGAGGAGTGGATGATTTCTCAACTATGCATTTTGCTTTTGCATTTAAGTATTTTAAAATCTATTCCCAAGGAGCTTATTTGCCTGTGGTTGTGTATGAGAACTGAGAGTCAGGGCCATGGTGGCAACCAGCTGAGAAACACTTAATAAGAACAAGCAGGATGGGGAGGAAGGAAGGACAGAAGGAAGGACAGAAGGGGAGAGGGGGAAAAAGTAATGAAGAAAGGGGAAAGGAGGAAGGGAGAGGGAGGGAGAAAGGGAGATGTCTTGCTCTGTGCTCTGGTGTCTATGTCAGGGGGTCCCCCATGTGTTTGTACTGAAAGCCTTTCCCTAGCTGTCAATTTGCAATGGCCTGTTCTCCTTCAGTTAAGTGAGGACTGCTTCAATAAAACATGAGCTATGCCGTGGTATGAAGTCACCAGGAGGCAGGTGGATGATGATCAGATGTCTGGAGGTGGGGGCGGGGGGAGTCTGGTCTGCTTTTGTGTTCTGCAGGCAGGCCAGTGTATGTGGCTGCAGTATCTTGGCAGGTTAGTTCACACAGATAACCCTTACAATGTGCCATGAGTCCAAGGTGTCTTATGAATGTGAACACATGTTCCTGGACATCAAAATCATTGATTCCTCCCTAAACACCTGTTTAGAGGTTGACCTCTTTTCAATTTTCTAAAAAAACAAAAACAAAAACAAAAGCAAAAAAAAAAAAAAAAAAAAACACCCAGAAAAACTTGCTTCTGTATTGTGGGAATAAATGAACTGTTAACTAAAGAACAGACTGATCCTCAGCACGAGAGGTCTTGTGGATGTGAGATTGGCAAGCAGAGGCTGCAATTGCTGTGGTGGGACCTCCCCTTCCCTGTAGGAAGCCTTCTCTAATAGGGAGGTTTCGAAGCTAGAGGGCTAAAGAAGGGTATTGGTTCACTATGGGGGAATCTGCTCAGTAAAAAGAATCAGCGGGACTGGCACAGGTTGCTGAGGCTGGCCCTGGTTTCCCTTGGATGACTGAAAGCTGCAACTGGCAAGACTAGGGAAACAAGAATCTAGATAATGGGCCTTAAGTGATCACCAAAAAACCTGGGCTTTTCTGGATCCTACCACATCTCATCCCGAGTTTTAGAATTCCTGTGGGTTTTCTTTTTCAATTTTTAATCTTGTGTGTGTGTGTGTGTGTGTGTGTGTGTGTGTGTGTGTGTGAGTATTTTGCCTGCATGTTTCTCCATGTCTGCCTGGTACCCAAGAAGACCAGAAAAGGATGTAAGATCCTCTAGAACTGGAATTAGCTGGAATTAGAGATGGTTTGTGAGCTACCACATGGGTACTAGGAATTGAACTCAGGTCCTTTTGAAGAGCAGCCAGTGTTTTTAACCACTGAGCCATCTCTCCAGCCTGGAATTCTTATTCTTACTTCACTAATATCAGCTTTAAGAAGATGTTTTCTGCTTCTGCATTTACATTCTTCTTAGTCAGTGAGAATCAGACAAATATCTGCCTTTCCCCAGAGCAGGTATGAGTTGACAGAGGCTTGCCTTTGCTATCTATTGGAGCTCCCAAAGCTCAAATTGGATTTTGAAAAGACATTTACATGTCTGACCTCCAACCCCACTACTTAACAGTTCCCATCACCCTTTATCACTTTTCAAACAAAATATTACTATGGCTTTAGGGCACCCTATCCAGCATGTCTCCCTTCAATTGCGTCTTCCACCATCTCTCTCCTCCATTAGACTCCAGCCACACAGGCTTTTGTTTGGTTTGGCTGCTCAAAGCTCTTGCCTGTCTCAGGATTTTGCAGCTTGGCATGTTGCTGCCTCTGATGCCTGCTCCAGTATCATCTTCTCTAACACCTTCTTAGATAAACCGATCTAAAGCAACTCCTCCCAATACCCTCCCTGTAGGACCTGTCGGGCTGTAATTCCCACTCACATACCCTTTATATAATCTTCCTATATGTTTGGGTACAGACAGTCTATTTGCTGTGCCTACAACTCACGGAAACAACACTCTCAGAGCAGCCGCACCACCTGTGATACTGTGCTCTGTACTGAAGAAAAATTCTGCCAGGAGATGCTTAAGACGTGTGGTGTGACTTTCAGCATCTGCACTCTCTCTGTAAAATGCCAGCAGTGATGAGAAACAGCACCAGATGGTCTTAGAACCACCCATGAGAGTACAGTCAACCATTTTTGAGAAGGGTGTGTTTGTCCAAGAAAAAGAGCACTGCAGTCACTGTGATTGTCCCCAACAGCAGGCAGGGAACTAGAGCTACTGTTTTCTATGTGTCTACTCATGGAGCTCAGGAACTAAAGCACACACTGTAGGTGGTGTTTGTAGCTGCTTGACTGCTGCAATAAAGGGAACTCTCCCTTGCATGGGCCCTGGAGGCAAAGGTTGCATTTTACAGTGACATTTTGTTAAGTTTATTCATTCTGTTCCCTAGGGAATGCTGCCATGCCATTGGAATGTTCTCTCCAAGAGAAAGGAGAGGAGAGATTTCCAGTGCAAAGTGGTCCAATGCATGTCAGTTAGCAGATGTACTTCCATTTTTTAATTTTATTTTTATTTGTGTGTGTGTGTGTTTGGGGTATGTGTGCACATGTATGCAGGTTCTTGATTGGCCAGAAGAGGATTTCTGATTTCCTGGAGCTGATGTAATAGGTAATTGTGAGTGGCCTGATGTGGGTGAGAGCTACTTTAGTGGACCACTGAGATAAAGCTACTGCTTTTTTCTTGTTGTTTTGCTTTCCTTCAGCCTTTTAACTGTTTTTGTAATAGGTCAGTTTGGTTCATCAGTGGCCTCATACTTCTTGTTCCTGAGGTGGATGTATGGCGTCAACATGGTTCTCTTTATCCTGACATTCAGCCTCATCATGTTACCAGAGGTAAGCTCTGACTTCCAGCTTGTAAGAGACACTGAGAAAAAGTTTTAAGTGATTGCTCCCCTTCTTCCCTCCCCCCTTTTAGAGAAGCATGGCTAGCTATGGTCATTTCTTAAGTGATAGGATTTACAATAAGCTTAACCTTCAAAATAATACCCATACCCCACAGGTCCCAATCTTTGCTCCAAGGGTATGTGATTCTAATGGAGTTACATATAACATGCTGTGTTGGTGTCTCAGTGTGCACTTTAGGTGGGAAAAATCATATCTTTACTCAGAATCACATTGTCTTTGCCCCAGTGTTAAGCACTATCGGTCAATGGGATACCTACTGAGCTGTATTTATTTTGCCAAATTTGCTTTCCAAGTAGTTCTTCTCACAACCGGAAATTCTAGCTTTTCTAAACTGGAGGAACACCACACCAGCAGCATTTTTCAAAAATAAAGTTCCTCTTGTCTTATGCACACAGTTGATGGGGTCAGTGGCCATGGAGTGTTTTAAGGTCAAAATCAGAAAAGCAGAGGGCTCAGACTAAGAAAGAAACAAACCCCTCAGTTGATGTGGGGAAAACTGAGTGGAGACCAGACCACCACTGTGCTTGCTAACTTCACCCCACAAAGCAGTTCAGATGTCTTGGGGTGCTTATGCTTCAAAAGCTGGGTGTGAGTTTGTTGAATCTACAAAGAACCTCTTCTGGTACTAGTAAAACCAATTTGTTCAATGTGACATTGTCAGTGGTTGAAACTGGGTGTTTAAATGACATTTTATCCACCCAATATAGACAGTGAGTTCTCCTACATTTGTAAGAAGCCTTTTTGTCGGAAGAATAATATGGCCGATAGTGCTAAAGAGATGCCAGCTTCCCACAGAGCAAAGTACTTTGATGTTCTGTATAAGGAGATTGTAGAGATTTTCCACCCCTATTTGAAATAGCTCCAAATACCTGTATTAGGTATTAGGTAACTTAGTAAAGATAGCTATGTTATTTAGTATTTTTGGTAAGTTGGCCTGGGTCTAGGACCCATGCTTCTTTTATCACCCAGATTTTGCATTTTAGTCAGCTAGTTTTATGATTCCTGTGACAATTATGGGGCTTCTGAATCTGTTTGGCTGAGAAGGCAGTAGGAATAGATTCTTGCCCAAGTTAAGAATTTCAGGCAGTGTAGCCAAATGTGTGTGTATCTCACCCATTTCAAATGAAGCCATACTTTATTTTTGCTCCTCTATCTAAGGAAACCTGAAACTCTTCACTCCATCCCTGCTTACTACTACTCTCCTTGGCTTCAGAAGCAGGTAGAGCTGGAGTCTTTTCCTCACATGCTGTGCTAGCTCTGTATGGAGGAAATGAAAGGCTGTTGTTAATAATTCCTTTGAACTCTACAAGATTCTGTAAAGTGCAGTGCACAGGCCCACTGATTAGCTGGGATTGTCCTGCCTTTGGATACCTGTTCACATGTGTGTATGTGTGTGTGTGTGTGTGTGTGTGTGTATGCCCACGTTATATGCTGAAGCATGTCTTGTTTCCTGGGTGATGATTTCTAACTCCTGAATGTTCCTAGGTAATGATTTCTAACTCCTAAATAGGAACAAAAGAGGATGAGCTCCATGTGTGTTAACTGTGCAGAGATACCAGAGACCAGAGCTAAGCATCTCCCAACCACATGGCCATATTTCATAGCTGCTTTTACCCAGCAGTTCTACCTAGCATTGTTCTGAGGCCTGTGGTCTTTTGTCCCAGACTTACATGCCTCTCTGCAGGCCCAATACCTTCCATACTTTGTTCTCTGTGCCTCTCGACTTTGGAGTGAAGCGGTGTGTGGAGAAAGAACTTCCTCTTCTGTTCAGTCCAGAAAGCCAACACAACCAAAGGCTGCAGTTTCAGAAGATCATGCCCTTCCTACAAAAGGAATCAGCAGGGGCTAATTTCTAGCCTTTGGCTGGTCAGCCTCTGCACACAGGTTTTAAACTGTGCTTACAAACTCCCTCAGGAGTTCATTTCACTTAGGAAGCAGCTTTTGCTTGGCAAGTTGTGGGGATAGAGGATGCTTTATGGATCCTTCCTCTGACCCTATTCTTGCCTTACTGCTAATCCACTGCTTCTGGTGCTGTTCTCTATTATACTGCTTCTCTCCTCAGCCCATAGCACAGATTCAGATGGAGATGGCACAGGTACTGCTTTAATAAGGAAGTGAGTATCTTCTCTCTGCAAGATGCCCTCTGACTGATTGCATGGTTGGTTTTCCTGAAGCTTTAGTTCCTTCCAATGAACTTTCCTTCCATCTCCTCTCCTAAGGGGAGCTCTCATATGAAACTGAGGGTAGTACCATTTTGATGAACACTGTGGTGCCCCCAAGACTACCTCTCCTCTTCTAAATATGGTTACTATCATGGTGGTGATGAGCACAGGGCTTCTCAGCAAGACTCTTGGTGACTGTGGTTGGCCTGCTTTGAGATTTATCCAGTGAACTCAGGATGTAGGGGCTTTACTTCCTTTGTTTTTAATTCTGGATTTAGTGGATTCCCAGGAAACAAGACCCCACATGGAGACCACAGAGTCCAAATGAAAAGCTTTCAGAAGTATTTTTAAATGAAACCATTTGTGAACACATGTGTAGCTCAGATTTTGCATCCAATTGTTAACTGCTCTTTTTGCTTTAACTAGTACCTCTGGGGTTTACCATATGGCAGCTTACCTAGGAAAACAGTCCCAAGAGCTGAAGAGGCATCTGCAGCCAACTTTGGCGTGTTGTACGACTTCAATGTAAGTATTTCCACAGAACTGTCTGTGGGGGACCAGCTTTTCCCTGTTGCTGTTATCCTGAAATACTATGGCCTTAAGAGAGATGTCCCCACCTCCTGTTTATAAAAGACTATGTGTGTAGAAATGTGTATGTGTGTGAATAAGAGTTACACACATTGTAATATGATTACATAGGAATATTGACTATGGACTAAAGATGAGCTCAAATCCCAACAATTTTAATCAAATATTATTTATTCTCCCTTTGAAAAAGAACAAAGGAAGAAGAATTTGCAAATGTGTTTTTTAAAAAATCCTATTGGATTCTTTGGGAATTCATTTTTCTACTTCATATTAACCTCTTCACAATCCCACACAAGATTTATACATAATATTACATAATAGTCACTGCTAAATCAAGTTAAACATCCTGAGAAATACCAAATTCTAAGTAACACTAAAATGAGTACTATTTCACTATAGTACTGAAATAAATAGTATTCTCTTATAGTACTAAAGTTAGTCTTATTCAATAGCATAGTTTGCCCTAGTTGTCAACTTAACCAGCCTGGGGGAGAGAAAACCTAAACTAAGGAATCACCTCTATCAGATTAGCCTCTCAGGATGTCTATGGGGGCATTTTCTTGATTTATGATTGATGTGGGAGTGCTCAGCTCACTGTGGGTGGTGTTATCTCTGGGTAGGTGGGTTTGGGCCATTTAAGAAGGGCAGTTAGCCAGAAATGCCCACTGGTAGTGTTCTTCCCCGAATTTCCACCTGTTTAACTTCCTGCCTCCAGGTTTCGGCCTTGAGTTCTGCCCTGGCATCCCACAATGATGAACTGTAACTTGTCAGCTGAAATAAATCCTTTTCTCCCCAAGATGATTTTGGTCAGCATTTTGTCACAAAAACAAAACGCAAGTTAGAACATTTAATTAGTATAGCACAGATTTATTCCTGTCAATTGAAAAGTCATTTGGGGGCATGACTCAAGTCTGTGATAATGAAGTTCTATGAATTCTTTTTAAAATACTAATCAGATCAGAGATGTTCAGAAGCATGTGAGTAGGAAAGTTCTAAGGCAAAGTTTAGGAAATTGATAATTCATTCATTTTTTTTTTTGTAGAATTTCAAATGAGTATCAAATTTTGTATATTTGATATAAGGAATTAAAAACCTGGGCATAGTTAATATGTGCATTCACACATATTTTGGTTTCTAAATTTTGAGCTTCTTAAGATGGGAAGATGGCTGCTCCATCTTCTTTCCAGCTCCTAATCTGGTCCTCATCTAACTGGTGGATGCCTCTCATGAACCCTGCTTTCTGTCTCTATAGTTTGTTTCTAGACTTTTTTTTTTTCTCAAATAAATGAATCAGATGACATTTAGTCTTGTGAATCTTATAACTAGCAATCCTGAGTGAGGGGAAGAATTTTTAGATCCATGTGATGAAAACCACATAAATAGATTTATGTGATCAGTACCAGAAGACACAAATTTTAAGACAGTGATCCGGTCTCTAAGAGTTCAAAGTGAGCTACTATGGAAGCATGAAGCATAGACTAAGTAGTGAGGATGCCATTTTGACTCTGTAGTCACCCTAATCAGACAGTTCATTTTAAGTCAGCATTTATTCATTGAATATAAGCATGCATTGGCCTTACAAAAATAGTGCTGTGGATCTTGACTGATTGTACATGTTAATAGGAGGAAGATAGACAACTATCTATGAGGTGCTGTATACCATATTAGCACAATGGAAATAAGAAGGACAATAAGAGGGTCCTGGGGTGTCCTGTTCAGGCATGGTGTCTTAGATACTTTTCTAGTGCTGTGGTAAGATACTATGCCTAAGGTAACTTATAAAGAAAAAGTTTAATTGGGCTTATGGCTGTAGATGGTTATAGTCTATGATGGTGGCATAAAGGCATGAAAATAGGCAGCTGGAACAGCAGCTGGGATTGCCCATCTTAACCACAAGTAGGAGTCAGAGAGGGTATAGTAGGAATAATGCTTGTCTTTTGAAACCTCAAAGCCCACCCCCAGTGACATATCTCCTCCAACAAGGTCATAGTTCCTAATCCTTTGTCAACAGTTCCACCAACTGGGAAGCATAAGAGCCTGTGGGGAACATTTTCTTTCAAGCCACCAAATGTGATTAATTCTGCTTGAGGAAGGCTCAGTTTTACTGGGGATAGTCTTTGAATGGCGTTTCTAACCTTTAAACTTTTCAGTTTTATTGTAGTATAATTTACAGATCATTAAATTCACCCAGTGTAAGTATAGGGTCTGATAATTTAAAGTAAATTTTTGCAGCAGTCATCTCAAGCTGGCTTTAAAACACTTCCCTCACCTCCCATGGAGCTCTTTTGTGCCTGTCTGTAGTCTAGCCCTCAGCTCCTGATCTCACACAACTCTTGCATCTATTTTTTTTTAAATAGTTTTGTCTTTTCTAGATTTTTTTTTTAAGGAATAAATGCAATCATATGACACTTTGTATTTCTAGTCTGATATCTTTCATTTATGTTTTAGGTTTACTTATGCCATACATGCAGCATAATTCATTGCAGAGAGCATTGCATTGCATGGCTTTAATTTCCTTTGTTTATCCATTCACTGATGAATGATGTGATACATTTCTCCCATGTTTTGGTTATTTTGAATAATTCTACTGAGTATTTGCTTTGAATGCCATTTGCGGACATACACTTTCGTTTCTGTTGAGCCAATAAGTTTGAGTGGAGTTACTGGGTAAATATGTGCCTAGCTTTTTAGGAAGTTACTGGTGTCTAGAGTAGCTGCACATTAAGTATTTCCACAGTAGGACTTAGGATAATACTCCTTCACATCTTTAACAGTTGGTATTCTTATTCATTTTGATTCTAGTATTCTCCATTGAAACTATAATAGTATTTCTTTGTAATTTTAATTCATATTTTCTTCTTATTCATTGACAGCATAGTTGAATATATAATGGGGTACAAAGTGATGTTACAATATTTTAATATAAGTTAAAATGATTAAATCAAGCTAATTAACCTATCGTGGATGTCAAATATTTAATGATTTTTGTGTTGAGAAAATTTGAAATTTACTATCTTAATAATATTTAAGTGCACAGTACTTGATTATTTGCTATGTTTATTGTGTTTTGCAATAGATATAAAATTTCATATATATTCTTCCTGCCTAAATGAGGTTTTATGTCCTTTAATTGTCATTACTCGGATACTCCCTTCCCTAGGCTCTGGAAGCTCCATTCCATCTCTTGATCCTTTGTGTTTGGTTGATTAGATTGCACATAAGTGAGAACATGTGGTATTTGTCTTTCTATTTGGCTTAGAAAGCAAACAGCAGTTAGGAAACAGAATGGCTGTGCAAAGCTTATTGTATCAGACAAGGCTAGATTTGTGGTTAGGGCAAGGTAATGAGAGGTCATTTATATTATAGTAACCAAATAAATAAATACAACAAGACTCTAATGAGGATTCACTGAAGTATCCATTGGAAATACAATTAGCAAATTGCTCATTGAATATAATTATTCCTATAGAAACTTTAATATTGTTACTTTATAAGATATTTAAGTTTTATGGGTCTTGAAGTTTGAGAACTGTTGTTTGCACTGTTTTCTTCAAAGATTTGATTCTAACTTTGGCAGGGAAAGAGTTTGGCTAATGTCAGGAGGATATTGTTTTTCCATTTGTGTCAGGGAAAAGAGTTCACTCACCCTAGCTAGCATAAACAGAAGTGGGGTGGTAACAGTTGCATAGATAACTATGAAGATAATGAGAACTGTAGATTGACAGATACTTGATAGATAACAGAATAGACTAAACTAGTAGTTTAACAAGCAGAAGATAATTTTATTTATAACTAACCCTTATTCTAGGAAAGATGAACTTTATCATTCCTGCTTCATAGATGGGGAGGCTAAGGGCTCCTGGGCTTCGCTCTTTTTTCTCAGTTCTTCAGGTAGTAAATGACAGGGCTGGGATTCTTAGCACAGCTCTAAAGCCTAGAAGTCATCTCTATGTGTACTGCCAGAGGGCCCTGAAGTAACTAGAATTTTTATTAGGAATGTAGAAAATAAGAGAATTTTATCCTTGGAATTACTGTAGAAATCACCCACCCCATGCCCAAGATTGGCCAAGGGGAAGAATGAACTCAGGGTCTTTGGCTGAGCAAGCCCTAATCTAATTTTCTACTCATGTCCTGTGTGCCAGCAGCAACTTTTCTGCCCTAATTTTCAGTAGAATTCTCATGGCTGTTTCTAGAAAATTGACTGGCTTTGTTCAATGCCGTGTCCACTCCAGAGGGAAGGAATGGAAGCAGTTTGATCCCATTTCCTACTTTGATAGTAAACTTGTAATTTCCAAATCTGCTCCTCAAATGAAAAGGCAGACTTTTAACTTCTTCTTGCCTGAGTTTTGACTTGTTTATCTGGAAAGTGACGTCACAGAGGCATTTTCTCTATATCATAAGGTGAGTCCAGAATTCCATCACGCCTTCTCAGAGGAAAACATAGGAAACTCTTCATTCTGGCTTCCAAAGAAGTACCAGCACTAAGGACAGGTCCTGGTCCCACAGCCTGGATGCTCCCAAACAGTTCAAGCTATTCAATTGTCTCACTTATCCAGAGGGCCTGCTCTAGCTGGGGGCTCCACAGCCTTTGGTTCATAATTCATGTGCTTCCATTCATTTGGCTATTTGTCCCTGTGCTTTTTCCAATCTTGGGCTCAACAATTCACCCTCTTACAGTCCCTCCTCTTTCTTGACAATTGGACACCTGGAGCTCCAACACTTTGCTCAGCCTGGAAGGAGGGGACTGGACCTGCTTTTACTGAATCCACGAGGTTTAAATGAATCCCCAGGGAGTCTTGGCCCTGGAGGAGATGGGAATGGAGGGGAGGGCTGGGGGAAAGGTGGGGATGGGGGAGGGAGGGGGGAGGACAGGGGAACCCATGGCTGATGTGTAAAATTAAAACACAAATATAATAATAATAATAAAAAAAAGAAGTACCAGCAAGGAAAAGTGTGTTCAATTCCAGGGCCAAGATGACCAGTGGATGTATAGTTTGGCCATGGGTTAGATAGTTTCTTCCAGGCAAAGGAAGGAGGGCAAGCCCTTAAGTCTGTATTTACAGAACATTAAAAGTAGATGCAAGTATGACCTCTTGTGGTAGAAGAATCTACTAAATGGAAAGGGTCAGAAAAGCTAGGAAAGAAGTAGGAAAGTTCTAAGGAACTTCTAATGTGGTGAACCTTGTTTGGGAATCTCAAAGCTTCCATTCTAGCTCAGCTCTGTCACTTGAAAGCACTTTCTTCAACTCATCAAAGCCTCTAGTTAGTAGTAGACAAGTACCATATGACATGTAAAAGTAACTGGTTTTATGATTCTTCAGAGTCACAAATTATCATTCACAGAGCAAAATAGTTTTGATCCTTTTATTGAGTGCCAAATGATAGGTGTTACTGTTCAGGAGGGAAATCTATTTTATTAAAATTGCAAGAAATAGAGAGACTAATATGTATGCTATAAACCAAATAGGCAGAAATGTTATGATTGGAATTAGTAGAATTAGAAAAAGGAATTTAAGTCTGTGTTAATCATCATTCTGTCACTACAAGAGAATATCTGGTGCAGGTGTCAGGTAACAATGGTAGGGAGTGGGTTGTGGAGAGCATTGCTCAAAGCAACAGAGAAAGAAGAGGAGACTATACCCTTGAAGAGTTTACTTCCTGACTATTCACAATGAGTAGCTCTCCTTAGAGACTATCTCCCACTGGTATTGGCCTGGGGACCTTTAACACATGAGCTTTGAGGGTGGGCAGTCAAGATGCAGATTACAGCATTTGGGAAGACAGGGTGCCTCTGTTGGTGGGATACTTGGAGACACAGGGATGATGTGGGACAAAATCAACAGACCCTAGTTTCAATATCCTAGTAAGAAGAAGGAAGGGGGAACACGGTTGGAATTTGGAAGGTTTTTAAGCTGACAATAGATACTGAGATCACAGCATCAAAGAAACATACTTAGAATAAAAGGGAACTCAGTCAGCTTTTCAGCTTGAGGGTGTCCGGTACAGTGTGGATGGGTAAACAGTGAGGTGACTTTGCCTTCCATTTTCTACTGGTCATAAGGATGTGGGAGTTAGAAGTAACCTTTACAGGGCCAGGGGAGAAGAGATAACACAATCATAAGCATTAAATTTTACATGCAATGTTTCATTTTATCTTCAAGATGATCCTTTAAGATAGAGGCTATTAATATATTTACGGTTGCCAAAGACAACACAGATAATTAATGGATGCATGAAATTCCAGTTTAAATCTGGTTGACTTCCATGTCCAGTTGTTTGTTTTACTTTAACATCTCATTTTGAAGTGTGTCCTCAAAGGACCTCAGTGTGCAATAGGAGGAATGTTGATAGACAGGGGTTTGGTTTCTTGTTTAACCAGCATCAACAGCTCTTGGAAATGATCTTCCAGAGTAACACTGTTTACTCTGGAACACAGCTTCTGTCAGTTTCTTCCTCTCTTGTTGCATTGACCACACCAGAGAGATCTTTGCAATGTCTACATAGAATAATAAAAACTCTATTTTAAAAGTATTTCAGTAGTCCAAGTGCACCTTTATTTTCAGGGGGTCAATGTAAAGAGGTGGTTGGCTTTAGGGTTTCTGAAGAAATAGGCAACAAAACTATGTTACAGCAGGGCAGTGGTGGCATACACCTTTAATCCTAGTACTTGGGAGACAGAGGCAGGCGGATCTCTATGAGTTCAAGGCCAGCCTGGTCTACCAAGTGAGTTCCAAGAAAGGTGCAAAACTACACAGAGAAACCCTGTCTCGAAAAACAAACAAACAACAACAACAAAACAAACAAACAAACAAAACCCCCCAAACCCAAAACCAAAACCAAAAAAAGCAAAACTATGTTACATGAGGAGGTATTTGTGGGGAAATTCTTAGAGAAGAGAGAAGAAAAGGAAGCAGGGGCTAGAAAAGTAGAGGAACATAAACCAGGGCAAGTCTGACACTTGCAAAGGAAACTGGAAAGGAAAGACTATTTGGGGCAGTCTGAGGGTAGAGGAGAACCTGTATTGGTTCATTGTAACCAGTTCTGTCATATATGCCCTGTCTATTCAGCGACTGTTTGGGCACTGTGCATGGGATGTGGCCATAGTGTGAAGCGTCATGATGGATCTGCAGTGTCAAACAAAGCTGGACTCTGTCTCTGTAAGGAGAGCTGAGCAACACATCTGCTCCCAAGAGGTCTGTTGGCCTGGAACTGACTTACCTCCTTTGAACTTCAACAGGTTTAAAACACAGCTGGGCGGTGGTGGCACACGCCTTTAATCCCAGCACTCGGGAGGCAGAGGCTGAGGATCTCTGTGAATTTGAGGCCAGCCTGGGCTACAGAGTGAGTCTGAGGAAAGGTGAAAAGCTACACAGAGAAGCCCTGTTTCGAAAAACCAAAACCAAAACAAACAAACAAACAAAAAATGAAAACCACATAGACAGCATGGCTGCTTTGCCACAGTCATTGTTTGAGCCTAGTTCCAGGGCTGGGTCAGCAGACACCCACTTCCTACGTAGTCCTCCCTTGGTGACATGACCCAAAATAGCAGGCTAAGCTTCTTGGGGAGAAAACCAGGCTTGTACATTTCCATTTCCACAAAGGGAACTCAGTCTTTCCTTAGATAGCCTGTGACTGGAAGGAGTGAGGTATGTCTCATCTGTGTATCTAGTGATATTCTTATAGTCTTCATGGAGCAGAGCAGAATGCTGTCCAGGCACATGGCCAGAGATTGGCAGTATCTAAGGGTTGTCCACCCTTGGATCCCATGTTTGCTTCACTTCCTCATTATCCAGGACATTTTCCTCAATAGGCTCTCTGAGGGTCATTAGAAGTAGAAACAACTTCCACTCTATTTTGCATCCTAGATTTTCTTCTTGGTTCATTAGTTTTTCATCCTGTTACTCCAAGCCTTCATTAAAAACTATGTAAGTAATAAGAAAGATTTTTCTGTCTGCTTTTAGAGTTCTTATTTTCCTGGATTGTAGAGTTGGGATCTCTTATCCTATCATGTCTTCCTTTGCCTTAGCAACAAATTCCAGATTCCATCAATGCAGTCAAACCACACCCAGCCAGACAAAGATGAGGCTTCCTGCTGAAAATATTCATGATGCCTTTGGAGGCTGGTGTTTGTTGTACTGATATCATGAAAACAACCTTCTTTTTTTGGGCGTTGTAACAGACATGACTCGTCTTTTGAATCATTCAGCAGCAAACATTTGATAAGCATTTGCCAGGTGATAGGCATTAAGCAAAGGTGAGCAAAGCCCATCCCAACTTCTATCTTCAGGAATACAAAAAATTAGCAGAACAGTCAACTAACAGCAACTGCTATGGAAGAAAGATACAATATTAGGAGAACCACATTAGGGATCCTGGAATGGCTAAAGGAAAGAGATGAACGAAAGGACAAACCATTTTTGAGAAAATAACCCTTTGCACTCTTTAGAATCATATGATGGTGAAGTGTTCTAGTATGTACAACAGTGCAAAAATCCTGTGGTGGGGAATGCGTGCCTGAGCAAGAGCTAGTGAAGGTGGAGCTCAGAATGAGGGGAAGCAGGGGCCCAGGGCCCTGGAAAGATAAAGTATCAAATCATGTGAGATCCTCTCAAATATAGAATATAATTTTTTTCTTTAGTGAATTGAAAGTAATTTAAGCAAGTTATTGGTGAGTAGTGACATCATCGGGCTTAGATTTCGAGAGGTCAAGAGACTGACTAGATGGAAAGTGGGCAAAGTGACGAAGAGGAGAATAGGGAAGAGTCTACCAGTATGTTCTGATGAGTGACTAGGATTGTGTAAAGAGCTGAATTCACCTGGCAGGGTTTGCTGGTATTTAAAAACCAGAAAATTAGATTCTAACCCTACAACTTACCTACATTTACAAGTACAGAAGTCAACTGACCAACAAAACTCCTAAATGTAATCTTTTCAGCTTCCAATTTCAGAACAAAGAAAACACCTGTGTGTGCACACATGTGAGCCTGGGTTGTGTGCATGTATGCACACATGCATGTGTGTCTAGAGATCAAACCTAGAGCCTTGTACATCTTGTATATGCGTAGGCAAGTGTTCTGTCATTGAGCTACTTCCCCAGCTGGTAGAAAACAATACTCATAGTATATCATTGCAACACTGAGATTATCTCAAATTTTTTTTTAAATATGAGTTTTAGACATACAGAGAAATTAGTCCTTTTTTTGGGTAACTTTAGTGTCAGATACTTTCTGATGTCTTAATTCAAATTTGAGCACAGGATTATACTTGTCATGCTACTGTGTTGAATGATACCTGTGATTTATTGAAATGAGTAAGCAGAGAACAGGTATCTAGAGAGGGGTGATTTAGATGGCAATCTCAAGATGCTTAATGTGACTGAGGGCTGCTAATGATCACTGAAAGCAATTTCTTTATTCACTCAGTCATTGCCAAACAAACTGAATGAGAAAAGCAGGGAGTGCCGAGACAACGAACATGTTCCCTGCCCAAGGGGATGCTATAGTCTAATTTGTTGTGTAAACCAACAGTTGTTATGCAATGCTACCCTCTCAAATGATCAGATTTATCGCTGGGGCATATTAAAGTACAGTGCTGTCTCAGTATGGGTCTAGTGTTCGGATTTACTGGAATTGTATTATATAGAGTTTTCAGAGAAGTCTGTCAAACTGTAACTATTTCCTACCTGCGTTCTGAATAATTTGTTTGGAAAGGAGAGGCAGATGGACATAAAAATCCCACATCCATTGTTTATAGAGATCTGATTGGAGGACCAATTTGAGACCCATAGCCAAATGGTCTTACTATTATGGAACCATGAGGCTTGCTTACTTGCTACAGGGAGTTACCTCTGAGCTGAGCCAATCCAGTAAATTTCAGTTTACAAGCAGAGAAGCCATTGCGCCTCCGCAAATTGGCTTGAGAAGAGGAATAGAGGAGGGATATCAACTGGTGGAACCCCAAGTACCTGAGGATTCTGAGAGAACATCTCTTTTTAATACCTGGCACTTGAGAAGTCAGCAGAAGCCATAGCCCAGGAAGACTATTTCATTATGCTAAGAGACTGACTGTGTCCAATAGAAGGCATATGGCTAGAAGGGCCTTGAAGCAGGATGCAGCAGACACATTCAGAGATTTACCCATTGAAGAAGACCCTTATGATCAGATGATCAGGAGAGAGAAAGAGAGAGACAGAGAGAGAGAGAGAGGGAGAGTTGTGTGTGTGTGTGAGACTTATGTGACTTCAGAAAAATGTATTTATTTTTGACTATGTGTACATGTTTGCCTGCTTCTCTTTATAAGTACTTTGTGTATAGTGGTGCCCATAGAAACCAGAAAAGTCATCAAGTTCCCTGGAACTGGAGTTGCAGGTGACTGAGCTGCCAGATGTGAGTGCAGAGAACCAAACTAAGGTTTCTGCAAGAGCAGCAAGTGCTTTTAACCACTGAATGAATCATCTCTTCAGTCTGAGACTCAGCTTTTGTGTGGTTGTTGGTGATTGCAAGTCAAGCTCTCATGCTTTTATGGCAGACACTTCATGATTGAACCATTTCCCAGTCCCCATAAGATGATGGGTTTTTAAAATCAACTGAGGATCCCTCAAAAGGCAGCAGTGCAGAGAAGGTATCTCTGTCTGTGCAATACAAAAATGAGGTAGAAACCATAGGATTTAGCTAGCGACTGGATGTGGGCTTTGGATGAAAACGGGACAGCAATTTAAATGACTAGGTTCTAGCAGTAGGAAATTGGTGCCACTCTTTGAGAAAGGAGAAAGAAGCCTCTTTGGGAAACTGTTTGGAATGTGCTAATTCATACCTGTGGGTCCTCATGATGGAATGAGATATGCCATGGGCACTGGGCTATGAGCTTAGATTCTTACTCAAGTGTTAGTTGTAGGCACAAAAGTAGCTGGGCATGGTGGTACAAGCCTTTAATCCAAGCACTTGAAAGGCAGAAACAGGGGCAAAGGCAGGGGTTTGCAGGGACAGGTGAATACAAGTACTTTTTACAAAAGACAGAAGAGTTATAATACAGTTCACTTAACAAAAGAAACTCCATCATGGAAATCACATGCACTCCAGTTGGAATCTTACTGCACACTGCCTTTGAGATGCCAGACAACCATCCTGACCTCTTGATAGCCACATATAAAATATTTTACTGATAACATGCCAGACTGGTAGAAAAAACCTAAATGAGATTATGTACGTTAAGTGTCAGTGCATTGTTTGGCACTTGGTAGATGTGGTGGTTTGAATAGGAATGGCTCCCATAGACTCATGTGTTTGAATGCTTGGTCATAGGGAGTGGCACTATTAGGAAGTATGGCTTTGTTGGAGTAGGTGTGGCTTTGACAGAGGAAGTGTGTCACTAGGGGATGGACTCTGAGGTCTCAAGTGCTCAAGCTAGGTCTAGTGTGACATTCACTTCCTGCTGCCCGCTGATCTGGATGTAGAACTCTCAGCTGCTTCTTAAGTACCATGTCTGCCTGCATGCCACCATGTTTCCCATCAGGATGATAATGGTCTAAACCTTTGAAACTGTAAGACACCCCAATTAAATGTTTTCCTTCACAAGAGTTGCTGTGGTTATGGTGTTTATTTACAGCAATAGAAATCTTAACTAAGACAGTAGGTGTTTTCTAACACCTGCTTTGAGTATCTATCTTATGAAAATATTCTTTTGTTGGAGGGAAAAATGCTTGAAAGATAAAAGCCTGATATCCACAACGCAAAAGCCAAAGGAAGCTATGTCAACGTCTCTGGCCTGTGCAGGAGGCAGAGAAACAAGAGCTTCGATTCACAGGTAGACACCAAAACAAATGGTTCATGTCACAGCTTTGAAGGATGGAGTCTTTGACACTAATCTGCTGAAGAGAAAGTCTGTGGAGGCTCAGTCCTGCTTCATCTCTCTAAGATACACATAATGAATCAAGGACCATGTAGCAAGTCTCCCTGTGGTAGGACATAGAGCAGTTACCAGGAGAGGTAAAACTGTGTCATATGGTAATATTGTTTTGAGTTTTTAGGGAAATCTCTGTACTGATTCCCATAGTGACTACAAGGGTTTATAGTTCCATCACAGTAAATAAAAGGTCTTTTCCCCACATTTTTGCCAGTATTCATTGTTACTATTAGCCACAGATGAATGAATGAGGGAAGTGTGGTATGTACACAATGGGCTTTTATTCAGCTGTAAAGAAAGATGGCATCACCAGGAAAATGAAAGAAACTGGAAATTATTTGGTAAACAAAGTTATAAAACTCAGAAAGATAAATATGTATCTGTGTGTGAGGGTGTAGACCATTAAACTAGAAAGGGGGCCAGGAAAGGGGAAAAGGAGGTCTTAAGATAAGGTTGGGGAGGAGACTAGGATACACAGAACATGAAACTGGAAAAGAAGCTAGTTGGAGAGAAAGAGGACTAGCCAGAAGGGGACCTGGGGACAAGGAAAGACTAGGAAAGAGAACACCAAAGATAAAGAATGAAAATATCATTTTGAAGCCCATTACTTTGTATGCTGATCAGAATACTAATAACTAAAGAAACAAGAGCCATGCAGTATCTGGTCTAGGTTTCTGGATCTGAATTTCTATAAGAAGAAAGGAAATGTACATGTGAGCAAAATACTGCTGGTGACAGAGGGTCTGGTTAGGAACATGGAAGTAAATTGGTGGCTCCCAGCATGTTGTCTCCAAGGCCAGGCTGCTCCTGTGACATTAACTAAGGCTCCTGTTGGGTATTATCAGTCTCTACACCCTTTGCTTTTCTTAGTAAGTGGTCTTGTCTGTCTCTTTCACTCATGCTTGCCACCTTCTTAATTAATTGGGAGATGTGAATGATCAGTAATAACTCAAGTGGAAATGTAGGTGGACTCATTCCTTCAGTACCATCTCCACCTCATGGAACTTCTGGGACATGCTTTGTACATCCTACCTTCATTTTCTACCATTTTTAACTTCATGGGGTCTTTTGCCCACAAAATAGTTGTCTGATAGTTACTACACATTAACAAGAGTTGCTAAAAGTGATGAAATTCATTTATCATGCTGGAGGTAGAGTTTTGTCTTTCAAAGGGAGTATTTATTTGGAATTATATGAAATACCCAAAAGATAGAGTGCTGCTACAATTTTAGGCAACAAATACTTCTGGTATGAAGTCTTGAAGAGTCCAGGAATCCAGTTTTCTCCTCTATCTATGTATTACATTTGCCAAATACTGAGTTCTCAGTAAATATTATGTAAACACACAAGTTAATTCCTAGTGACAAGATAATCAAAGCCTCTAGTCTTCTCCATTTTTTGTGGTGATGTGTGGGTGACTATGGACCAGAGCAATGGTAGCCTTCAAAAGGACATACAAGCATAGTGATCCAGATTTGGAAAGGCATTTTTTGTGCTGATTTGAAACTTGGCTCTGGCTGTAGTTTATCTGTCACAGATTGGGGAGTGGGGAGGAGAATTATCCCACAGGGAAATCAGAGCCCACTAACATAGCAACTGAATACATCCATGGCTGGGCTAGGAGTCATTGCTATTTTGGTCACATCCAGATGTCTGCTGCTGTAGTTTCAAGGGAAGGAGAAAGACTTGTGGCATGCCCATTGCACGGCAGGGGAGGTTATTTCTCTTCTAGAACTATCAACTTATATTTAACCATTGATATACTCCTTAGATGGATTTGATAAAGCTTTTTAAATTAAAATTGAATTTATTAATGCCCATTTATACACTTGATTACATGTGTAGCAAGAGGTGAATGTAAGACAGCCTGTGAATAATCAGCACCCCTACACACACACACACACACACACACACACACACACACCAGATGAACATCAAAGAACACTCTCCCCTACTTTGGTAGGATCTACTATTTATGAAGTGCCAGCTTTGAACATATGTTGAATGGGACAGGCACTAGATGAGGCAGCTTCCTCTAGTAACTATTGTGCTGACCTAGCCAGATGCTCTCCATGATCTATGTTTTCTTCTCATGCTATTTTCAGGGCATCTTCTTTACTCTCATATTTGTGATTATGAATCATAAAAGATGTTAGGCTGTAATATTTATGGACATAGTGATGAAACTCTATTAAACCTTCTACAAAAACATGTACAAGGTTTTTTCAGAGTCCAAGCCAACACCATGGATCATCTCTCGTTAGACTGGTAGCATGTCTTGCTTCAGTCTTTCCTTGGGAAGACATGATACTAACATGCTCCACATCTTGGGAGACAGAGAAAGTACAAGGAGAAGTGGATAGCTCCGTCATCACATGCATGGGATTTGTTGTGGCTGGCTTGTGTTCTGACTCTGTCATATACCTGAAAAGTACACACCAGGGTAGCAACCACTGAATATGTGTTAGTTGAGGGACAATGTTGCGGTAAATGACTCCTCCATTGTCCAACCAAGTTGTGAGCTAGCCAGAGGAAAAAAATAAGCTTAAGCCAGATGTGAAAAATGTAGTATCTTTTATGGAAAAGTAGGCTTCACAGCCAGACCTTGTGCCAGGACAAGTGTCCATTTACATGGACAGACAAAGCCAGTATATGCTCCCAGAAGGGAAGGATGACATTTCCTTTTATCACATGGACTCTACTCTCAGACTTGTTTCTGCTCCTTGGGAGGCACTGAGGAACTTGAAAATGATTGGGAATGTTATACTCAGAGAACTTCTACTTATGAAAGAAACATTAGGGTGAGGAAGAATGAGTGACAACTTCCCAGAGCTCACTAGATGGCTCTGTGAGATGAAATAAGGGGGTCCAGTGATACTGAATTATCAACAAAATATATTAGCTGATACTGTTACTTTGGTGAGTATTACTGTATGCCAGGGCTGCAGTAAAGAAATGGGTAAAGGCCAGTTGCTAAAAGAAGTCAATGGTGTGGGAGATGGTATGTGTTGTCCCACACTTACAAAAAATAAGCAATTGAGGATGTAACCTTTAAACTGAACCAGAGATCAAGTGTCTGGATTTAGCAGATTCTGTTCTTATTGTCCTGACACAAGGAAACCAGCATGGAGGTTCAGGACAGGCTACAGGAGATTTCAACTAGATGAATGTGAAAAAACATGGCATGCAAATGGGAGCCATCCACTCTGACCAGGGCATGGTCTCTTGAGATGAAGAGTTCTGCATCTTCAGCACTTTGCCCGTTCACCCTATGTGGTTTCTTATTGGATAAGATTAGCCAATTTGCTCCCTAATGGAAGTTTATGCCAATTATTTAGTTTCAGAAATTTATTTGTGTTTATTGGTCCGGGTTTGCCAGATAAATAATCAATAGCTAATATATAGTAATAGAAATAATTCACATTTAAATTTGTTATATATAAGTCTTTATATATTATATAATTTAAAATTAATAAAATGTTATAATATATTCCTACATAGTACATATGAAGATAATCATTTTAAGAACTTGACCCACAATTATCAAGGCTGAGACATCTCATAATCCTCTGTCTCTAAGCTAGAGCCCTTTGAAGTCTGCAGATAATTAAGGCCAAGTACCATGAGCACCTGATCGCTGGTGGTGTGAGTTGTAGTCTGAGGGCAGGAGGTAATGAAAAATGTGGCCCAACCAAAGCATTGCAACAGTAAAGGCAGGGGCATACATCCCCTCTGTTCCTTATTCTACTCAGGCTTTCATGGGATGGCGTGCTCCAATGTTAGAAACAGCAATTTGCTTTACAGAGTTCACCTACACCAATGCTAATCTTGTCTGAATCATCGTTGACACCCAGGAACTTTAAAATGGGATTTCTGGGGCCTTAACCATCACAGATGGGCTTCATTTCTTAAGATAAATGATGAAGGTGGAGCGCTAGGTGGTACAGGGGGGGCTAAGCACATGGTTATTTGCCTACAGTC
Organism: Onychomys torridus; assembly: GCF_903995425.1. Classification (NCBI taxonomy): domain Eukaryota; kingdom Metazoa; phylum Chordata; class Mammalia; order Rodentia; family Cricetidae; genus Onychomys; species Onychomys torridus. The sequence continues at coordinate 139,285,583 of NC_050443.1, read as the reverse complement.
CTCACCTCCCATTTGGGCCTGGTTAGATCCACAAACTCATTTGATATTTGTGTGCACGTAAAAATTTTATTTCCTACTGGTTCTTATGGTATTAAAAATAAACCTTGAAAGAAGTAATTTTTCAGATCCCAATAACTCATGTGTGAGCTAGGCATGACCTTTTTTAGGTCAATTTTCTCAATTCCTTCTCTTCATTCTTTTCTAGGACTTGCTAGCTATGGCACTTTCCTTTGTCCTTCTCTATGTGGCCCTACCTCCATTCCCTCCTTCTTCACTGGTAGGTCTTATAGTCCTCCCACTGGTTGATGTAAATGACATTAAAGACAGCTAACTGGCTTGTGTAAGAGTTTCAAAAGTAACTCACCTGATTTCAAGAAGGTACCCAAACTGTCCAATTATTTTAACAAAGTAAAATGATAATTTAAGCAACCCCCAAAGAGAAGGCAGACAGGAGCTGGGGAGTGGATGTATAATATGATGTCATGGAAACACTGCTTCAAGGTTGAGAGTAAAAGTATAGAGAGAAAGGTGATGGGAGAGAAAGTAGCATCAGGATACTTCAGCATGCTGTGTCCAAAGAGGGGGGTTGTTTGGTGGCTTTGGGGGATAGTGACTCTTACTGGGGCAGATAATTTTTGGGTAAGATTTAGTGCACAGATGAACATGGCTGTTATGAGGGAATGCTATCAGTCTGCCCGAAGGAATCTCATTGCTTCCAATATCATCTCACCTGCTTATTTTTAAGACGTATCTGAAACACAACCCTATGGTTGAGGAGAACAGATCTAATTGACAGGAAATAGACACCCAGTGCAATATTTTAAGGAGGCATACTCCAGAGATCTCCTACATGTATATTATTCAAATTCTTTAAATGCTACCATGAAATTTGTTTTGATGTTTAAGTCAATGGACCTTTCAGAGTAATAGCTGCACATTGGAACAAGCCAATAAATTTTGTCTGTTTAGAAGTCACTGAATTTCAGATAACTGTCAATCAATATGACACCTGGAACATTAACTCTATGAAACAAAACAATAAGGCTCATGTCAGTCTGTGACCTCAATGGAAATTAATGTCATTCTATTCTTTTTAAAGTCCATCTTTTCCTTTGTGTTTCTCTTTACAACATCTCCTAAGTAAGTGGCTTTGTTGTTGGATTTTAGGGCCTGGCACAGTACTCTGTCCTCTTTTATGGCTACTACGATAATAAACGCACAATTGGATGGCTGAATTTCCGGCTACCTCTCTCCTACTTCCTGGTGGGGATTATGTGCATTGGATACAGCTTTCTGGTTGTCCTCAAAGCGTAAGTGTTTAATCTGATTTCTGTAATCAATTAGAATCATTTTGAGAAGTGGATTTAATACTGATACTATTTCATGTCTAGAGAATAGCACGTGTGTAAGAGATGAATCAGTTCTGATGTTAAACTGTTCCATCCTAAAAACAAAAGAGTTTGACATAAACACAGGCCTTTGGAACACTCCTCAGGGTCAGAAGATGCCAACATGTGGGGCTGGGAAGATAGTCTGTGGTGGAATACTTACATATCATGTGCAAGGCCCTGGGTTCATGGTATCATGTCACCTTGCCTGTACTATAGTATCCTCATACAAAAAATATGGGAAAATATCTATTTTAAATTATCTAGTTGAAAAATTAGAAGGTAAAATAAAAAGAAACTACTTTGAGCATTCCAGGTAGAAGGTCTTTGGTTAGTCCAGAACTCTCCTAAGTTTAGGTCTGAAAGTCATGGGAGTTCCTGGCAAACGGATGGTTGGTCACCTTAACTTTTACGTCGTTTCCTTCCTTCTCCTTCTTCAAAGTTCTGGAATACTAATACTAAATGCAGCTTTGAAGGCAGGCTAGAACAGTTGAATGTTGTAATGTTGGTGGCTTGGAAATCATCAGTTTCTTCATAGCATTTGAAGTTAATAATCTCAAAATAAAAGTGATTTGCTTCCCAAATGTAGCTGTTCTCATCCAAAGCAACTCCATAAGCTAAAATGTCTGGATATTACTGGCATACTTCACATCTATCAAGCTTCTGGAAAGAGCTGAATAATTCACTGAATGTATGCCTAATGAGGAACTTATTAATGCCACCTTATCCCAGGAGGCTTTCCCAAGACTTCCCTAACACAAGGTTCCCTGACAGTATACATATTTGCTTCTGTTCACAAGCCTGGCAATAATGCTATACATAGAATAGACTGAAATATCCTTCAGTACTTTAATTTGTTGTCATGTATAAGCTGTAAATGATGTTAGAGTTTTGTCTACATATACTATCTTACATGTATTATAAACCAACATATGTCATAAACTGGTATAAGAATAAACATATAAATATTTTTAATTGGGAAATTTGGCAATATCCATATTTCAAAATCTCTAACAAAAAAACCTGTAATTTGTACTTAAATACTAATTAATATTAGCCTAACACGTACTATACATCATGAAAACCATTACCTGTTCCTTCATTTTTTGTTTGATTTCGGTTTGGGTTATGCTTTTTTGAGATGGGGTTTCATGTATCCCAGGCTGAGCCCAAATTTACCTCTTCCAGAGTGATAGGATAGCAAGCGTGTACCACTATGCCAGGTTTATGAGGTACTGAGGATTCAACACAAAGTCTCATGCACGCTAGACAAACATTCTATTGAGCTACATCTCTAGTGAAACCTTTACCTCTTAATCATTACAAAATAACTATAATAACATTTTCCAGGCTATTAAATATAGAGTACTGAAGACCATCTGCCGTTAGGGTCTGGTTGAACCCAAATTTGTAGGTAAAAAGTTCTCTGTACATGCTGCCCACCCTCTGTGTTCTTCATCTTCCATAGGACTAAGTTGTTCCTCTAGTGTGTCTTGTGTAGTGAGTGAGGATGTATGAGCTGTTCTCAGGAAACAGATGGAGAATTTAAGGTTCAGTAGCTGATGACCAGGCCATGCTCATACTGTCAGAACAGAATTTTGAACACCATTCTCTAACTCAGTAGTTCTTAATATGTGGAGTGCAACTCCTTTGGTGGGGGAGATTGAATGACCCTTTCACAAGGTCACCCCAGCTCATTGGAAAACACAGATATTTACATTATGATTCATAACAGCAAAATTGCAGTTATGAAGTAGCAAAGAAATAATTTTATGGTTGTGGGTCACCACAACATGAGGAACTCTATTAAAGGGTTGCAGCATTAGGAAGGTTGAGTGTATTGGGAGCCATTTGAGCCATGCCTTGAAACATCACCCCTAGTGAGGTAGCAGGTAACTGTTACACTTGCCTATGACCTTGAGGTACATGCCCCTGGGGTATGACCGATGCAGAGGGATGGACCCTGAAAACCTGGGATGTACCTATGCTGCACTCTCTTTGCTACCTCATGGTTTTAGATGCTGGGGCTGACTAGGCCAGAGCTCGCCAGAGAACAAAGTGTTGGACCGTGCCTCACCCTTCCAGGATTCTGTGACAAATTCCTTTATTCTGTCTTGTGAGTTAATACCTAAATAAATTCCTTTGATCATTAAGCCGACTCCATGGATTGCTAGCAATATAATCCCATTAATTGAGAACTACTGCCCTAACCGGATTCTTGTCTTCCTAATCTTTGAGGAGGATTCATTCATCTCATGATGACAAAGATACATCTTTTGCTTGCTCTGAGTGGCCTTTTACAATTTTAAAAATCATTCTTTTGTCTGTTGTAAAATCCCTTTGGAGTTAAATTTCCTTGATATTACTCTTGCACTAAATTAAAAAAATAAACTTATCAAACATAAGTATATTACAAGACTCTTTTATATTCCAGATCACACTAGAATCAGGGGCCACCTCATACATAATTTCCAAATGAGTAAAAATATTTCTACATTCTATTTAAATTGTCATTTCCAAAACCACTTTCTTTTTTTCTTCTGTTGTATATACTTACTTAGAATATCTGTGACCCACCTCAAATCCTGCCTAAATGTCTACCATGCTTACTGACTTAGAATCTTAGTTTCAAAATTGTGTCTTCCTTCTCCTTTCCCAACCACCAATTACATTCCCTTTTGTTGAAAGATTCTCTCATGTACTTAGAGAAAAAACCCAGAGCTCTTCATGGAATCCATGTTAATATTTTACCTGTCAGCAATATTTCCACTGGAGATGATAATGTTCACTGTTTCTAGTGATGAAATTCAAGCCCTAAAGGATGCCTCTGTGAGGCTGACTTATGGGAGTGTGACCTCCTGGCAGATCCAACATAGCACATGACTATCCCCTCCTCCTCTCCAAACTGCATTTGGCCTTCTTTCAAGAGTGCTTGGAACAGAAGGGCTGTGATGTATAAAAGGCCTAAGGTCACCATGTTCCATTTCATGTCACTGCTTTATGAGCTGTATCTAAAATTATGAGATTCAAAATGTAAAATTCTCTCCTTACAAACACTTTCCAGGATGAATGGCAAATATTTATGAAGTGAAGATGACATTGTCCAAACCTTTTATAATGTCAAGGACAGAATTGGAGAGCAACCCCATCGCCAGCATGTATATAAAAGGCCATTCATGGTATATGTGTTTATTGGCAAAGCTTTCCTCAGTGCTAAATTTACTTTTATTCATTTAAAAACAATGTATGGTATTTTTACTATGAGCAATCTAGAGAGCTATCTAGCACCTGGGGACTTAATGATGAATAAAATGAGTCTTTGCTGTCATAGTGCTCAGTAAGGGAGATGTACCATGAGCAAAGGTGTAGCCAGTGGTTCAGGCTGCAGTCCTATGAGTTCGTCTTGCACTGTTTCCGAATCCAGTCTTTCTCTCAGTTTCTTTTGAAGAATATAATCTCACCTTCTCTCTGTAGGGGATTTGTTCTGTCAGCCTCTATAGGTTTTAAAATCATCTGTGTGTAGTAGTTTTTTGATCACCACAGAATGAGAAAGTTAAGTAAAAATCCATAAAATTTAAAAAGCAAAGTTCCTGTTGTCTCTGTATACAAATAACCTGTTTAAAAGTGTTTTCCAGACATTGCATTTTCAGTTGGCCCATCACTGCTGTGTTCTCACTCCCTTGCCTGCCTTTCTTACCATTTCCTGGCTGCTGTATTAAACTCCTGCTTCTTACAGGATGACCAAGAATATTGGTGATGACGGAGGTGGTGATGATAACACTTTCAACTTCAGCTGGAAGGTATTCTGCAGCTGGGACTATCTGATTGGTAACCCTGAAACAGCCGACAACAAATTTAATTCTATCACAATGAACTTCAAGGTAAAGGCACAAACTCCCAAAGAGAATCGTTGGGAAGCATTCCATGTGAATTCTCAAATACCTTGACAATTACGAGAAGGATGCTCTCATCATTGCTGCCTATCATGATTTGGGCCCAAGTCTGATTATGACAGAAATATCCTGTGACCTATAATAGCTGTATTTTCTCTTCAGGACTTTTCTTCTCCAAATTTAGTAATAAAACACTGCTATTTGGTTGAAATAGGAGTTCATTGGTTATCAGTATCAGGTAGTTCAAAAAATGTGCCAGTGCTCACTAGCTAATTGCAGAAACATGTAGGCTCAGTTTTTAAATGGATTCTAAAGCTTTACAACATAGCTTTAAAGCATTCCTGGGAGAGCAGGACATGGTTGCTCAGACCTGTAATCCCAGCATTTGGGAGACTGGAGGCAGCAGGATTGGGAATTTTGTACAGCCTCAGCTACAAAGAAAGTTTGAAGCCAGAATAAGCTACATGAAATTGTTTCATAAAAGCAAAGCCCTACACGCTGACCACTCCCCCACCATAAAAATTAAATCCTGGAAGAGTGTATCTTTTAGAATGTAGGTTCTCCTGGTGTTATGATTTAAAGGGTCTCATGCAGCCCAGGGCAGCCTCAAGCTTGCTAATAGCAGATGCTAACTCCAGACTTACCCATCCTCCTTCCTCTACCAATTCACTTACTGTCCTGGTCTGTCATTATTCAGCTACTTTACGGAAATTCAGATTTAGTTTACGTTTTTGTTTCTTGTTTTTCTCAGTTCATGATCTTTTTCACAGCTGTGTTTCTCTTGCATTGTATTTTGCCTGACTGCAGGAAGCTATCATAGAAGAAAGAGCGGCCCAGGTGGAGGAGAACATCCACCTCATCAGATTCCTGAGGTTTCTTGCTAACTTCTTCGTGTTCCTAACACTTGGTGCAAGTGGATACCTCATCTTTTGGGCTGTGAAGCGATCCCAGGAATTTGCACAGCAAGATCCTGACACCCTTGGGTGGTGGGAAAAAAATGAAGTTCGTCTCTGCATGCTTTTAAAATGATTAGAAACTCATACTTGCTCTTTTGTGGGTTGTGTTTCTGCAATTGAACTCAAGATGAGGCTGCTTCTTACCTGGTGCTCCATTCTACTCTCTTGCTTACCTACCACACTGTGTATTTCCCACCATTTTCCTGTCCTGTTTCCAAATCTGTGTTGTTGGGTTTTCAATCTAGGACAAGATGGAAAGTTAGAATGGGAAGAGAGAAGAGAATGTTCTAGAAAGGGAAGCATGGATGTTAGGAGATGATGGTATGACAGGCAAAGTTAGGAAAACCAGACTGACAGCTTTGACGTTTGTTTCAACTCTAAGACTCTTCCTATAACCCAATATTGCTTTCTCTGAAGATGTCACTTCTATAGCTAACAGGCCAGATTCCTGACTAGTTTGTCTTTAGTTCCTATACCTATTTTATAAAAAGCACTCACATTGCCTGCTTAATTTTGTATTTCCGGGCTTTTCATAAGAATCTCCATCTCTTTCTTTGTTCCTCAGCTATTTAAGTGAGGAAGGCAAGCTCCTGGCCAGATTTGTCTGCAGAGAATCTGCGCAATTAGTGTGTAGGAGAGAGGTGATTAGAACACATGTTTTGAATCAGGAAATCATTGATCCTAAGTATTACTAGAGCCTGGTCACTTTTATAAAATGTTTTTGTGTACCACACATCAATTTGAACTTGGGCATTTCTAAATCATGTGCAGACTTACGCTATGAGATGTTTAGGCATCCCAGATGGAAACTTCCGCAAAGCTCTGTAGATGGAAGAATTTTGAGATAACTTCGTAAATGTATGATTTCTTAGAAATATTTTGGCTGGCAAGTGATTCAGTAGAAATATAAAAAATACCTTACATCAAAGCAGTATAAAAGCTTCAGAAGTGATAACAGCAGAAATGTACTACACATTTAGAAATAACAACATCACAATTGTTCCATGGAAACCTGCAAAGTGGCAGTTACTAAATATCAGGATTTTTTTCCCTTAACAAAAGCAGCACAAAGCATTTATCAAGTTTGTTTTCAAAATACTCTCATAATGTTGAAAGTAAGTATAAGAAAAACATTCATTCAGCTTTGGTCCATAGCACAATGGTCCTATTTTAGTATACGTGAATCATATTAAATGATGAATGGTTGCTTATCATTAACTTCTTGCTATCACTCAGGAGGCTGAGACAGAAAGTTAGTGAGTTTGAAGCCACCTGGACTGCTCAGTGAATTCTAGGCCAGCCTACCTCAATATCCTTAAAGGAATAACTCTCTGAATAGATTTAGTACCTGTTTTGGAGGAAACCTGAGCTCTAGATGCAAATGAAGATAATCCAATGGAGACTCAAGAAATAACTCCACATGTCTACTGAAACAAAAGTTAAATTGTCTTTATATGTAGTTGTACAGAAAATGCCAAATTTTTAGGGTCAGTTGAGAATATTTCTTGCTGATTTTATATCATGTCGAGTATATAGCAATTATGTTCTAAATATATTCTGGTAGTTCTAATAATTCAAAATATGGAGTATGCAGGCGGGAAAAAAGAAAATGTGCAGTGCTGAAAATTTGCACCAAGTATTTAGAGCACAAGTCGCAAGAGCTACTTCCAGGCTTTTATACTCTTTACCTCATTTTCAAAGTGCCACACATCAGCATATCATAATGAGTGGCCACGTCGAACAGTGTGTTCTCTGGGCAGAGAGATAGAAATTGTGCACTCACAATGCTGAGGAAACATTATGGGCACATCTGCAAGCTCATATAGATAGCTTGTGAATATGAGTTGAATATTGTCTTTGTTGTTTTATTGAGACCATATACTAAGAATGCATGGCATAGTCTTGGTTTTATAAAGTATCAAAGGAGTCCAGCTGAAAGTCTTCCCAAACTTCTGGAGAGAAGCAGTAATAACTGAAACACCCTGGTTCCTGTGTCTCCTTATAGATGAACATGGTTATGTCCCTCCTGGGGATGTTCTGTCCTACACTGTTCGACTTATTTGCTGAACTGGAAGATTACCATCCTCTCATTGCTCTGAAGTGGCTCCTGGGGCGCATTTTTGCTCTTCTTCTAGGCAACTTGTATGTATTTATTCTCGCATTGATGGATGAGATTAACAACAAGGTGAGCCTTGTGTCTGGATGGGCCTTGTCATTAGCACGTTAATTTCCCAGTCTGGGGATGACCAGAAGTGCCTTTGAAACTGTGCTGTGTTATCCCCTCCCCCCCTTTTTTGATTTCTAGATTGAAGAGGAGAAGCATGTAAAGGCTAATATTACCCTATGGGAAGCCAACATGATTAAGGCTTACAATGAATCCCTCTCTGGGAATACCACAGGACCACCCTTTTTCGTTCACCCTGCAGATGTACCTCGAGGACCCTGCTGGGAAACAATGGTGGGACAGGTAACGTTATGGAGAAAAGTAGATGTTGTTAGAGGGCCAAAGGGACTGAATATTTCTTCCAAACTAGGGCCTTTTTGGTCTTTGTTTATTAATAAAAATAGAGTCAGTTTATTGACAGCATTTGCTGGCTCTGGATTTCATATGTATTAACTCAGGGAAGACTTCATATCTATCCCCTGAGATAAACACATTTTCTTCTTGCAGCACATTTATAGCTGTTCATAAAAGGATAGCTTACAATCATGTGAAGAGATTCATGCCACCTATTATATTTTAACAAAGCACCCAAATTTAGACACAGACTCAAATAGTGTTTATGTGGAACTCTACTTAGTTGTCTGTTTTTATAAAAAAGGCTCTGGTGGTTTTATAATATCAACTTTTATCTAGTAATTTTCCCTTAAGCCTTAAAAATGCTATTTTAGGTTAGTTGTTTTTATAATGGTTATGTAAATGACCCTAGCCTAACTACTAGTGATATTTTGCCAGATTAAAAGAAATAAGGTCTTATTGCTTACTATCCAATAAAGGGAAATAAAACCAAACAAACAAAAACAAGCAGAGATGCTGTTTCAGAGTCTCCCACTTCTGTACAGATTCTATTTATGTTTTGGAAGCTTATAATTTTATCTCATTGGAGAAAACACTCTTCCTTCCTTCCTTCCTTCCTTCCTTCCTTCCTTCCTTCTTTCTTTCTTTCTTTCTTTCTTTCTTTCTTTCTTTCTTTCTTTCTTTCTTTCTTTTGGTTTTTCCGAGACAAGGTTTCTCTGTGTAGCTTTGAGCCTTTCCTGGAACTCACTCTGTAGCCCAGGCTGGCCTCACACTCACAAAGATCCACTTGCCTTTGCCTCCCGATGCCGGTATTAAAGGCATGGGCCACCACTGCCTGGCTAGCAAAAACACTCTTTATATGCATATAACCTTAGTTCATCAAGTAAATAAAAATTCAAGTGTATTTTTGGTGTTTCTAGAACACAACAGTGCAGCTGTGTCAGTCATGCAGTCCCTGTTAATTAATTGAATGGATTTTAAAATTATATTTTTGGTAGGATGAGAATATTAGCACAAGTCTTACTGAAGTAATGCAATGTAAGCAAATGTGGACTCAAAAGACATCTTCACTCTCAGTTCATGAGGCTAAGCCAATTGTGATTTCAATTATGGGAGAAAAAGTGCACTAGAATTATATGACTGAAGGTGGAATAGAGAATAAATAGTCTAATAAAATATTTTGCTTTATTTACTTTTTAAGCATTTGAGGATCAGATAAATTCCTTTCTTTGTGCATGCTGCTAGATTTTCAGGCCTTTTCACATCATACATGCTTCTAGAAATATACATGAAGAATTAACTAAAGCTTGACTGTCTTTAAAAGAGAGATACTGTGGGCTACGGTGTGGTAGGCAGAACAAGGGCCCTCCAAGTTGTTCACTTGCTAACTCTTGGAACCTGTGAGTCTGTTGCCTTACTTGGCAAAATGGACTTTACAGATGCAGGAGCTTAGTAGAATGAATGACCTTCAACTACGTTGAGTGAGACTAACGCAGTTACAAGGGGCCTCTCTGTAAGAGAGACATGACATGGTGCCAAAGTCAGAGAACTGAGATATGACACAGGAAGCAGAGGCTGGAGCGATATGCTTTAGAGATGGAGAAAGGGTCAATGGCTGAAGGAGCGTGGACAACCTCTAGGGGTCAGAAAGTTAGGGCAGCAATTCTCCCCATGTCTCCACTTTGATTTTAGGTTTCTGACCTCCAGATCATGAGAAAATAGTTGTATTATTTTAATCTACAAAGTTTGTGACAGTTTGTTCTATCAGAAGCAGGCTTGTGGGTGACCATTTCAGTGCTCATTGTGAAGTCTGTTCTGATGAGCTGTTTCTTCACACCTAACCTATCCCCTCAATATGCAGTCCAACATTTGAGAATGGAAACCCTTAGAATGCACAATTGGCAAACTGGCAGTTTGAGAATGAGATGCTCTCTCAGGAATATGCTAGAAAGCCTATCCTTTGACAGGCAAACCCCTGCTGAGTAGGATTAGTAGAATTAACTGTAATGAGTAAGCTATGGAAGGGCCATTTCTGAGGTGAGGAGACAGATTAATTAGACATGACGTATCATTCTAAGAGAAATTTATATTCTTGATGCAGAAGCTTCTGCCAAAGCCCTCCATTATGTCAACCCATAATAACACAAAAACCATGTATTGAGTTCTTCCTCTCTAAGGCCCCAGAACCTGCCTTGTATCTCAGAACATACTGTGGGCTGTTTTCTGAATTACATCTGTAGTGAGTTTCCCATTTCACCATTGTTCCTTATGGCCATTCTCCCCGTCCTTCCTTTGATTTCTGTTAGAAGACACTACCCCTCCCCCTGCTGGCTCTGCTGACTTTCTCATAAGTGATACACCTTTGGAGAAAGAAAGGCAGAAAAGAAGGGAATTATAGAATGTTGACTAGGTTGATGGAAAGTGGAAGAGTGAAGATAACTTGGTGGATACACCAGCTTTGAGTGCTGGTGAGCACTGGCCCTTGTGATATCAGTATTTCCATCCTTGTAGCTGAATCATTTCTATCCTTTAAAGCCATTTAAAAATGAAGAAATAGTAAAGGCAGCTGAGTTTATGTAATTATGAAGATACACCATAACAGTTCATGATTCTGTGGAGCATTCCAAGTGTTTGCTCTTCCTTTCCATGTATGCCTTCCATTTGTTCCCTTTCCATGACACAGTGGCACTCAAAGTTCTCTTGAGTCTTAAAAGAAAACCAATAAAAACAACGAGCAACAAAAAAACAACAAACCAAAACACAAAATTAACCAAACCAACCAACCAAACAAACAACCAACCAACCAAACAAACAAACAGGCTTTTCTTTCAGCTCTGCAGTGTTTTTCAAATAGTAATTTATTGTCTACAGTGGTATTTGAGAGACAGACAACAGAACCTTTCTTGTGAGCCAAGTAAGCATGTGAAGCTATGGCTGATATTGTGTTTTGAAGAGTAAGAAGCCATGTACTGAGGACCACAACGAGAATGGCTAACACTAATTGCCATCTAATGTGTCAAACATTAACTCCCTGACATTTTAAGCCAACCCTGTGAGAGCCACTCAAGCCTTATCATTATATAGATGAGAATACCAAGAGACAGACTTGCTCAACACCTTACAGGAAGTCAGTGACAGGAGCTGAATTTCACCTACACAGTGGGATTACAGAGCGTGCATCTTCCATTCAGTGCTGAATTATCCCCATGAAACACAGTTATCACCAGGCACAGCCTCTGGGCTTCTGCATGCTTGTACCCCTTCATGCTGTTTGCATACATGTGTGCCTTCATGCTGCCTGCATGCTTGTACCTTTTTCTGCTGTCCTTACAGATCGTTTTGCCTTGACCATTTGGCAACTCTTGGGTTTACAGACCAAAGCTGTCCAGACATTTCAACTAAATGACTTGGAGTAAGGTTGTGAGGTGTGAGATGCTCCTCGGGAGGCTTTGTCCAGCATGTCAGGAACTGAGCCTGGAGGATGTTCCTGAGGTAGCTGAGCCACCATTTCAGGAGATTCTCTTTTCTCCATAGCAGCATACCTATTCCACAATCTGTGACTTGATACAATTTATACTACCATGTTTAGATCCTCCTTGTGGATTTTATGTAAAATGTCATACCTTGGGAAGAAAAAAATTTCAGATCATGAGCAATGAACCTTACTTAGGGAAGCCTGAGAGACTTTCTAACCACTCTAAAATTTTCTCTTCCCAGGAAATCTTCCTGGACTGTCTGAGGAAACCAAAAACATACCCTCCCCAACCTACCTCTAGATCATGCTAGTTGTTAGGGTCTTCACATTGACTAGGGAATAAAAGGAGAATGAGAACATGGAAGAGAAAGATTTCATTCCAGAATAACCAGGAGTTACTAGCATGTATTTATTCACTTCATATTTATTTACATACCCAGAATTGTTGTATACTAGAGATATAAAGGGATTGAAAGATGGAACTGTTTTGTGAAAATTACAACCTGTTCAATACAGAGAGAGGCAAAGCCATTAATAATATAATTATAAAAATATTTCAAATATACATTAGGAATTAGAGATAAAATGCATGGAATCTGAGTGTTTTTTTAAAGTGCTTATCTGCATAAGTGAGCAAAGGAAACTTGCCTCAGTCAATGCAATGATAACATTTGTGAGTTGGTACAAACTGAGTTGGGAAGTGAATTAGGTGAGGAAAATTATATGCAGGGCCGAGTACCCTGAAAAATTGTGGAGTTTGATGGTCTGAAAGGCCAATAAGACTGAAAAGAAAAAAAAAGAGGAATAATACAAGAATAACATAGAATGCTGTATGCAGAACCCCCTACAAGGATAAGGAACTACTTGCCCCAGTTTTAAAACACCTATGGCAAAGGCTTTCTTTCTTTTCTGTCATTTTTTTTTTAATTCCTCTGCTTTGAGGTAAAAATGTCTTGCTGCTTACAGGCCTTTGTCGTGGGTTACTTTGCAAGGGAATTCATGCTAAAATAATTTAAAAGTACATATTAAGTGTTCAATAATTTTTTGTTTTTATTCTACTTACATTGTAGTTAACTTATTCCTCAGGTAGTTGATGTATATATTTTATTTTAATATATTATAAAATAAATATTAGTTTTTAATATTTCATATGGTATATGGCAAGGAGGGTAATGGTGGCTCATGATGCCAGGAGTTTAGGAGGCTCAGCTCTGAAGCATGAGGCTGGAAATTCACTGCTGACTTTGTCAAATGCTTACTTGCCCTATGAGACAATGCACTCATTATTTTAGCAAGGAGACCATCTAGAAAGATGGAAGTCAAAAATCAAAAGACTTTTTGCAGAGTAGTGATACTTCTTTTTCTTGTTTATTTATTTTTTTCTTAAGTAAAGGTCTCATAGACCCCAGGCTAGAGGTGAATTTGCTGTGTAGCTGAGGATGACCTTGAACTTCTGATCTTCCTGACTCTGTCTCCTGAGTACTAGGGTCACTGGTCTCACCACTGCCAGTTAACACAGTTCAAGGGGTTGAACTCAATATTTTGTATAGGCTGGGTGAGCACTTTGTCAACTGAGCTATATCCCCATCCTTGGTCAATACTACTTCTGAAAAATTATGGCTTTATAAATTCAGTGTCTTTAGTCTTCAGGGCACAAAGAAAAGGAACAGCAGAAATGAACCATGGTGAGGAAAATTTATAATTATTTGCCATTTTTATTAATGCTTACTGTCATATATTTCTGTGAGGTAATAGTGACCTTCCTGTCCAACTCACAATGTACATACTTCACATTTAAATTCAAACCCACACCACAGAAGTGACTTGATGTTTCTAGAACTTTCATTTATATATATCATTCACACTCATGTATACATATATGCATATGTACATGGGTGTTTTGTGAAAAATAAGTTCATTCCATGTATCTTATTTATTTATTTATTAATGTATTTATGTAATTAATTAATTAATTAATGGGGGCTGAGGACCGAACCCAAGGCTAGGCAAATGCTCTACCACTGAACTAAATCCCCAACCCCTTACGTATCTTATTCTATAGATTTTTAAATGAGAAAACAGGTTTTCTGGCTTAAAAAAAAAATCACTGTTGTGGTTTGAATGTGAAATACACTCCATAGGCTCATGTGTTTGAAAACATAACTGCAAGCTGGTGGCATTGTTTTGAAAGGTGGTAGACTCTTTAGGAGAAAGTGGGTCACTGTGGGGAGGTCTGGAGCAGGGTTAGCCTGAACTCCACTGATATTCATTCTTTGCTTCTTGATTGTCTTAGTCATGTAATTAGCTACTTCACACTCATGCCACTATGCTTCCCTGGTTAATGGACCATATCCCCTTCAACTGTAACCCAAAGGAGACCCTCCTCTCTTATGTAGCTTCTTGTCATGAATTCAGCCAACACCAAGGAAAGTCACCAATACAAGTGCTTTTTAAGCAACCTCATTGAAATTTCATCCATGTGCTGTATACATTTTATACTTCCTTTTATTTTAATAGAACTATTTTCTTTTTTTAAATTCATTTTATATACCAACCACAGATCCCCCTCTCATCCCTCCTCTTGTTACCCACCCCCTGCCTTCCTCCCCACTCTCCTCCCCACCTCCAACAGGGTAAATTCTCCCATGGAGGGACAGCTAAGCCTGTGCATTCAGTTGAGGCAGGACCAAGCCCCTCCCTGCTTTATCAGGGGTGAGCAAGATGTCCAACCATAGCTAATGGGATCCATAAAGCCGGCTCATGCACCAGGGATAGATCCTGGTCACACTTCCAGGATCCCTTCAAAGAGACCCAGCTATGCAACTGTCTCCCATATGTAGAGGGTGTAGTCTGGTCCCATGCAGGTTCCACAGCTGTCAGACTAAAGTTCATGAGTTCCTTTGAGCTTGGTTCAGTTGTCTCTGTAGCTTTCCCCATTATGATCTTGAATCCCTTGCTCATGTAATTCTTCCTCCCTCTCTTCAACTGGACTCCCAGAGCTCAGCCTGGTGCATACTTGTGGATCTCTGCATCTGCTTCCATTAGTTACTGGATGAAGGCTCTATGATGATAGTTAGGGTACTCACCAATCTGATTACTAGGGTAGGACAGTTCAGGCCCCCTCACCACTGTTGCTAGTAGTCTAATTTAGAGTCATCCTTGTGGATTCCTGGGAATTTCCCTAGAACCAGGCTTCTCCTTTACCCCATAAAGCCTCGCTCTATCAAGATATTTCTTTCATTGCTCTCCCACTCAGTCACTCCCCCAGCTCGACCATCCTGTTCCCTTATATTCTCATCCCCTATCCCATACCCTTTATTGACCCCCCCATTTCATAGTGTCCTCCTTTGTTTCCTAGCTTCTTTTGAGCTGTGGGGTGCAGTCTGGTTATCCATTGCTTTACATCTAGTATCCACTTATGAGTGAGTACATACCATGTTTGTCTTTCTGAGTCTGGGTTACCTCACTCAGGATATTTTCTAGTCCCATCCATTTGCCTGCAAACTTCATGATGTTGTTGTTTATTACAGCTAAGTAAAACTCCATTGTGTATATGTACCACATTTTCTTTATCCATTCTTTGGTTGAGAGGCATATAGGTTGTTTCCAGGTTCTGACTATTATGAATAATGCTGCTATGAACTTAGTTGAGCAAATGTCCTTGTAGTATGATTGAGCATTCCTTGGGTATATGCCCAAGAGTGGTACTAATGGGTCTTAAGAGATTGATTCCAAATTTTCTGAGAAGCTGCCATACTGATTTCCAAAGTGACTGTACAAGTTTGCACTCCCACCAACGTGGGGGAGTTTCCCCCTTTTCCCACATCCTCTCCAACATAAGCTGTCATCAGTGTTTTTTTTTTATCTTAGCCATTATGATAGGTGTAAGATGGTATCTCAGAGTCATTTTGATTTGCATTTCCCTGATGACTAAGCATTTTGTGCAGTTCCTTCAATGTCTTTCAGTCATTTAAGATTCTTCTGTTGAGAATTCTCTGTTTAGATCTGTAGCCCATTTTTTAATTTGGATTATTTGGTATTTTGATGTCTAGTTTCTTGAGTTCTTTATACATTTTGGAGATCAGCTCTCTGTTAGATGTAGGCTTGGTGAAGATCTTTTCCCATTCTGCAGGCTGTCATTTTGTCTTATTTACAGTGTCCTTTGCCTTACAGAAGCTTCTCATTTTTTAGGAAGTTCCATTTATTAATTTTTGCTCTCAGTGTCTGTGCTACTAGTGTTATATTTAGGAAGTGGTCTCCTGTGCCAATGATTTCTAGGCTGCTTTCTACTTTTTCTTCTATCAGACTTTTTCTTCTATCAGGTTCAGTATAGCTGGATTTATGTTGATGTCTTAGATATACTTGGATTTGAGTTTTGTATATGGTGATATGGATCTATTTCCAATCTACATGTTGACATCCAGTTATGCCAGCACCATTAGTTGAAGATGTTTTCTTTTTTACATTGTACAATTTTGGCTTCTTTGTCAAAGATCAAGTGTTCATGGGTGTGCAGATTAATGTCAGAATCTTCAATTCGATTCCATTGGTCCACATGTCAGTTTTGTTTTTATTCCAATATTAAGCAGTTATTACTACTATATCTCTATAGTAGAGCTTGAAGTTAGGATGATGATGCCTCCAGAAGCTGTTTTATTGTAAAGGATTTTTTAAGATATCCTAGGTTTTCCACTTTTCCATATGAAGTTGAGTATTGTTCTTTCAAGGTCTGTGAAGAATTGTGTTGGGACTTTGATGGGGATTGCACTGAATCTCTAAGTTGCTTTTGGTAAAATTGCCATTTTTATTATGTTGGTTCTACCTATCTATGAGCATGGAAGATCTTTCTATTTTCTGATATCTTCTTCAATTTTTTTCTTCAAGGACTTACATTTCCTATCATATAGGTCTTTCTCTTGATTGGTTAGAGTTACCTCAAAGTATTTTATATTATTTCTGGCTATTTTAAAGGGTGGTGTTTCTCTGATCTCTTTCTTGGCCCATTTATCATTTATGTATAGGAGGGCTACTGATTTTTTTGACTTATCTTGTATCCTCCCACATTACTGAAGGTGTTTATCAGTTGTAGCAGTTCCCTGGTAGAATTTTTTGGGTTACTTGTGTAGACTCTATATCATCTGCAAATAGTGAAAGTTTGACTTCTTCCTTTCAATTTGTATCCCCTTGATCTCCTTTTATTGTCTTATTGATCTAGCTAGAACTTCGAGTAGTATATTGAATAGATATGGGGAGAGTGGACAGCCTTGTCTTGTTCCTGATTTTAGGGGAATCACTTTGAGTTTCTCTCCATTTAATTTAATGTTGGCTGTTGTCTTACTGATTGCCTTTACTATGTTTAGGTATGTTCCTTTTGCTCCTGATCTCTCCAGGACCTTTATCATGAACAGATGTTGTATTTTGTCAAAGGTTCTTTCAGCATCTAATGAGATGATCATGTAGTTTTTTTTTTTTTTCAGTTTGTTTATATGATGGATTACATTGACAGATTTTTCATATGTTGAACCATCCCTGCATCTCTGGGATGAAGCCTACTTGACCATGATGGATGATGTTTTTCAATGTTTTCTTAGATTTGATTTTCCAGTATTTTATTGAATATTTTTGTATCAATGTTCATGAGGGAGATTGGCCTGTAATTCTATTTCTTTGTTGCATCTTTGTGTGGTTTGGGTATCAGGGTAACTGTAGCCTAATAGAAAGAGTTTGGCAATATTCCTTCTGTTTTTATTGTGTGGAACAATTTGAGGAGTATTGGTATTAGCTCTTCTTTGAAATTCTGGTAGAATTCTGCACTGAAACTATCTGGTCCTGGGCTTTTTTGGTTGGGAGATTTTTAATGACTGCTTCTATTTCCATAGGAGTTATAGGTCTATTTAAATTATTCATGTGGTCTTGATTTAATTTGGGTATATGGTACCCATCTAGAAAATTGTCCATTTCTTCTAAATTTTCCAATTTTGTGGATACAGGTTTTTGAAGTATGACTTGATGATTCTCTGGATTTTCTCATTGTCAGTTGTTATGTCTCCCTTTTTGTTTTTGATTTTGTTAATTTTGATATTCTCTTCGCCTTTTAGTAAGTTTTGATAAGGGTTTGTCTATCTTGTTGATTTTTCTCAAAGAACCAACTCTTTGTTTCATTGATTTTTTTTTTTTTGTACTGTTCTCTTTGTTTCTGTTTTATTGGTTTCAGCCCTCAATTTGATTATTTTCTGGTGTCTACTCCTACTGGGTAAGTTTGCTTCTTTTTTCTTCTAGATCTTTAAGGTGTACTGTTAAGTCGCTAGTGTGAGATTTCTTTATGTAGGCACTTAGTGCTATGAACTTTTCTCTTAGCACTGCTTTCATAGTGTCCCATAAGTTTGGGTATGTTTTACATTCATTTTCACTGAATTCTAGGAAGTCTTTAATTTCTTTATTTCTTCCTTGACCCAGTGGTGATTCAGTTGAACATTGTTCAGTTTCCATGAGTTTGTAGGCTTTCTGTACTTTGTGTGGTTGTTGAATTCTAACTTTAAGGCATTGTGGTCTGATAAGATACACAGGTTATTCCAGTTTTTTTGCATCTGTTGAGATTTGCTTTGTGACACTGTATATGGTCAGTTTTAGAGAAGGTTTCATGAGGTGCTGAGACAAAGGTATATTCTCTTGTGTTTGGGTGGAATGTTTTGTAGATGTCTATTAAGTCCATTTGAGTCATAACTTCTGTTAGTTCCCTTATTTCTCTGTTAAGTTTCTATCTGGCAGATCTGTCTATTAGTGAGAGTGGGGAATTGAAGTCTCCCACTATTAGTGTGTGGGGTTTGATGTGCTATTTAAGCTTCAGTAATGTTTCTTGTACATATGTGGGTGCCCTTGTGTTTGGGGTATAAATGTTCAGAATTGAGACTTCATCTTGATGAATTTTTCCTGTGATGAATTTGTAATGTTTTTCTCCATCTCTTTTGATTAATTTTAATTTGAAGTCTAATTTGTTAGATATTGGGTAGCTACACCAGCTTGCTTCTTAAGTCCATTTGACTCAGAAGACTTTTTCCAGCCCTTTACTCTGAGGTAATGTTTGTCTTTGAAGTTGAGGTGTTGTATGCAGCAGAAGGATGAATTCTGTTTTTGTATCTATTCTGTTAGCCTGTGTCTAACACAGGCAAATTGAGTTCATTGATTGTAAGGGATATTAATGGCCAGTGATTGTTAATTCCTGTTATTTTGGGGTGGTAGTGTTGTGTGTTTCCCTTCTTTGGGATTTGTTGTCATAGGATTATCCATTGCCTCTGTTTCATGGGTGCATCTAACTTCCTTGGGTTGGATTTTTCTTTCTAGTGCTTTCTGGAGGGCTGGATTTGTGGATAGGTATTATTTAAATCTAGTTTGTTTGTTTTTTTCCCATTAACGTTTTTTACTAAAGCACCTACACAAGTTTCTGAGCAACATATAAACTTTGAGCAGGCCCTGCGGCTCCTGCCTCCTCTCTAAGGCAGGGAGGCCAGAACCATTGACAGATCCAAGCCCAACCTGTCCCCCATGCAAAGGCCAACCCCATGATCCCAGGAAACACAGCACCCCTTCTGGCCCTCTCCTGGGGGCACTCCTCAGTAGGTGGCTTACCAAAGCTTGCTCCCTACCATATTAAATGAAAAAGGTTTCCCCTCCCCTGGAAGAGTGAGGGATACTCAGAGCTGAGAATTCCCCCTGGAAGAAAACACTGCCCCCTAGTCAAATCCTCCCACCTTTCCAGGCCCTAGGGAACTCAGGGGGTGGGTGGGAAACTGAGGCACAGAGGTGGAGTGACCTAGCCCAGGCCACTCCGTGAGGCAGTGCAGGGGCTGGCCTGACACTAACAGTGAGGAGGTCTGGGCTGGGGGAAGTAGGGCAGGAAGAAGGATTGACCTCAGAGAGGGCCATAAGAGGGGTTTGCCCAGAAGCCCCTCAAAGTCAGTTCTAAAATGTCTAGGTGCAGCTGGCTGTCTATTAAGACCTTCAGAAAACAGCTCACAGTCTCAGTCTTGGGAGACACCCCCCAGCAGCTGTCAGACAGGCTGTAGGTCAGTCCTCTGGCAGGCAACCCTCCACATCAGAAGGGCGTGGAGGGCCTTCGTCCATTAGTGTCAGCCGTGATTGAACCACGACATGGGTAGTCTGATGTCCACCGTGATGTTGGTGAAGAGTGGCTGCTGAGACACTTCCAAGACTCGGTACCGCACTGATCCAATGCCATCCCACTTCATGCTCATCTTTGTGTTTTGAGTCTTACTAAACCTCTGGGCGCGAGATCTTCATCCCAGTCAGAGAGATCTGGTTGAAGATGTCATCATCCTCACCGCCCCAGCCCCAGTACTCGTTGGGAAAGCCGTTGATCCTCAGAAACTGGGCCTTACTCAGGCCTGACATGTGGTGGGCATTGTGTTCCCTGAAATATCGTGTGTTCCCCAAAATAAACATTTCTGGGGTCAGAGAACAGATAGCCACTAGAACAAAGCCCAAAATGGTGGCTAGAAAATGGGAAGAGTAAGCCATAACAGAAGTTGGGTGGTGATAGTGCACACCTTTAATCCCAGCACTTGGGAGGCAGAGCTAGCAGGATATCTGAGTTCAAGGCCACTTTAGAAACAGCTAAGCATGGTGACCCACGCTTATAACCCCAGAAACCCAACCTTTAATCCCAGGGAGTGGGGGCAAAAAGAGAAAGGTATATAAGGTGTGAGGACCAGAAACTAGCAGCATTTTGGTTAGTTAAGCATTTGGCTGGTTAGGCTTTTAGGCTTTGGAGCAACAGTTCAGGTGAGAGTCACTGGGATGAGGACTAAGAAGCTTGCAGTCTGAGGAAACAAGACCAGCTGAGGAACTGGCAAGGTGAGGTAACTGTGGCTTGTTCTGCTTCTCTGATCTTCCAGCATTCACCCCAGTAACTGGCTCAGGTTTGATTTTATTAATAAGAACTTTTAAGATTCCAACAACACTGACACACCTCCAAAGTAGCTAGCATAGGGAAGCCAGAAGCCAAACTTGTCCATGGCGATGGCAAAGTGGCGGGGCTGGTCACCACAACGATACAGATTGCGGTCGTCCATAGGGACCAGGTCCACATCACTGAAGATGAAGCAGTCATAGGTAGCATCCTCCTTCAGGGCCTCTAGGAAGCCTACGTTGAGCAGCTTGGCCCGATTGAAGGTCTCCTCACCATGCTGGTTGATGACATAGGTACCATAGCACAGATGCTGCCGCCTCAACATGGGGTGCAGATAGTGGAGCCAATAGCGTAGGTGGTGCTCCCGGGTGTCTAAAGGGGATGATGACTGCCACCGTTTGGGATGGGGTGCAGTCAGGTGGCGTATAGTGGCCTCCCAGGAGCACGCCTGGGTTCTCTCTCTGCACCCGCTCCAGAGGCATGGGTGAGGTGAACTCGATGACCACTCGGCCCACAGGTCCTGGGCTGGGATCTGGGGCAGCACTCGGGCAGCCCCTTAGTGGGGCTAGGGCTGAGGGTTGCGTGCTCCTCCTCCTCTCATCCATTGATCCAGCTCTGCTCTGTCCCCCACCATGGCCCGCCCCACCACCCAGTCAGCGGTCCCTATGCCTCCCGCCCCCGCCCTCCCCCCACCACTGCTGCTGGGCAATTGAGAGTTTTGCTGGGTATAATAGTCTGGGCTGGCATCCATTGTCTCTTAGTGTCTGCATAATGTCTGTCCAGGACCTTCTGGCTTTCAGTCTCTATTGAAAAGTCAAGTGTTAATTCTGATGGGCCTACCTTTATATGTTACTTGGCCCTTTTTTCCTTTGTAGCTCTTAATATTTTTTATTTATTCTGTATGTTTAGTGGTTTAATTCATATGTGGCGAGGGGACTTCTTTTTTGGGTCCAGTCTATTTGGTGTTCTGTAACCTTATTGTATCTTCATAGGCATTTTCTTCTTTAGGTTGGGAAAATTTTCTCCTATGATTTTTTTGAATATATTTTACTGTGCCTTTGAGTTGGTATTCTTCTTCTATTCCTCTTATTCTTAGGTTTGGCTTTTTCATGGTGTCCCAGATTTCCTGGACATTTTATGCTATTTTTTTTTTTCTGGCTTTAGTATTTTCTTTGAGTGACAAATCTGTTTCCTCTGTTGTATTCTGCATGCCAGAGATTCTTTCTTCCATCTCTTGTATTCTGTTGGTTATGCTTGCATCTGTAGTTCCTGTTCATTTATTCAGATTTTCTATTTTCAGCATACCCTCGGTTTGTGTCTTCTTCATTATTTCTATTTCAGTTTTCAGGTCTTGAACGAACTATTTCCTCCATCTGTTTAATTGCTTTTTCTTGGGTTTCTTGGTGTTCTTTAAGGGGTTTATTGATTTCTTTCAATTTTTTGGTTTGTCTTTTCCTCAATTTCTTTCTTTCTTTCTTTGTTTTTTTGTTTTTGTTTTTGTTTTTGTTTTTCAAGACAGGGTTTCTCTGTGTAGCTTTGAGCCTTTCCTGGAACTCACTCTGTAGCCCAGAGATCCACCTGCCTTTGCCTCCCTAGTGCTGGGATTGAAGGCGTGTGTCACCACTGCCCGCCCTCAATTTCTTTAAGGGAATTTTTCATTTCCACTTTAAAGGCCTCTATCATCTTGTTAAAGTCATTTTTAAGGCCATTTTCTTCTGCTTCTTCTATGTTGGGATGTTCAGGTCTTGCTGATGTAGAACCACGAGGTTCTGGTGGTGCCATATTGCTCTTTATGTTGTTGAATGTATTCTTGCAATAGCATCTACCCATCTCTTCCTCTACTTGGTGCAAATGGTTTCTGTGTCTCAGGGAGTTGCTGTTGGTCCAGTTGGAGCTGGCAGAATCTGTGTCTCAGGGAACAGCTGTGGTCTCAGAGGATGAGTAGGTTTTGAGGGTGGATTGGGCTTGTAGGTTACAGGTTAGATGGAGGGCTGGTTCCTTCAGCTTCCTGCAGGAATCCTGCCTGCTAGCCTGCAACTGGGGCTACAATGGGTAGAGTTTGAGGGCACTGGTTGTACCCCTGGGCCTAAAACCTAATCGCTGGGGTGATCAGCTAGGAGAACAAAGACTCACCTCTTTGTCCAATTGGAGCTGGCAGAGTCTGGGTCTCAGTGAGCCACTGTGGTCTCCGAGGGTGGGTGGGTTTGAGGGGTAGATTGGGGCTTGTAGATTACAGGGTCAGGTGGGGGATGGTGGTAGTCGGGCCTGCCTCCAGGTATCATGCCTGCTGGCCTCCCACTGGTTGTACCCCTGGGCCTAAAGCCTAGAGGCTGAGGTGATCAGCTAGGAGAACAAAGGATCACCTCTTGGTCCAGTTGGAACTCACAGAGTCTGGGTCTCAGGGAGCAGTTGCAGTCTTGGAGGATGGGTGGGTTTAGGGGGTGCATTGGGGCTTGCAGGTTACTGGATCTGGTGGGCCATTTTACAATTTCAAAGCATACAATTCAGTGCCAGATGCAAATCTAAAATTTGTGCCTGTTGAGTGTTTTTCCACCTGCTTTTAAACTTCTATGTCATAAAGTTTCTCAGTAAAAAGAAGAAGCTGGTATAGGGATCTGAGGATGGAGCTGCTTAGCTTAAGAGTAACAAAATACAGGGAGTTATTTTTCATTTACTAGATATGCCTGCTTATTTTTTTGTCTTTTGTTACTAGCTATAATCTTCAAGCTATTAAAACATGACAGTTTTGATATCAGTATTAGGGTCATCCAAAGGCAGAAATGTGTTCATTAATAAAGATTGTTTCATACCAGGAGTTTGTGCGTCTCACTGTTTCCGATGTCCTGACCACTTACGTCACAATCCTCATCGGTGACTTCCTCAGAGCGTGCTTTGTGCGGTTTTGCAATTACTGCTGGTGCTGGGATTTGGAATATGGATATGTAAGTATGGTGCTGACTTCTCCTTTATCAGATTTCTCTTCTGTGAGTCATTGTTTATACATACTCCACAAGTGGAAGGGTGCCTCAGAGTTACACGAGTGAGGTCACCTTGTGAGATGTCAATAAACAAAGATTCATCAGTATAGATATTTGTAATGAGTCTTTCTCTGTCCTGCCAGCCAGCTCCCAAATAACGACATGGAGACTTCTCATTAATTATGAAAGCTCAGCCTATAGCTTAGGCTTGTTCCTAACTAGCTCTTATAACTTAAATTAACCCATTTATTTTAATCTACGATCTATCACATGACATTACACCTCTTCCATCTTGTACCTCCTGCTTCCTCCTCATGTCTTTTGGTGTCTATTCCCTCCTTCTCCTGTCTCTATTTGCCTGGAAGTCCCACCTATCCTCCCTGCCTAGCTATTGGC
This sequence comes from Onychomys torridus, assembly GCF_903995425.1. Lineage (NCBI taxonomy): Eukaryota > Metazoa > Chordata > Mammalia > Rodentia > Cricetidae > Onychomys > Onychomys torridus. Next base: position 139,261,053 of record NC_050443.1, on the reverse strand, counting down.
CATTTAGCTTTTTATTAAACCAATGACAGTGACACATCCTTATACAGTGTAATCAAATATTTCACAACAGTTATAATTCAGAAGAGCCCAGATTTGGGTATCACAGTTTCCAATACTGAAGTAAAGCCTACATTGAGCAGCTTGGCCCTGTTGAAGGTCTCCTCACCATGCTGGTTGATGACATAGATCCCATAGCGCAGACACTGCTGCCTGAACATGGGGTGCAGATAGTGAAGCCAATAGCGTAGGTGGTACTCCCAGTGTCTAAAGGGGATGATGACTGCCACTGTTTGGGCTGGGGTGCAGTCAGGTGGTGTATAACGGCCTCCCAGGAGCACGCCTGGGTTCTCTCTCTACACCCACTCCAGAGGCATGGGTGAGGCTCTTGAAAGTAATGGACCTTGAATTATCAATTAAAATGTCATAGGAATCCTTGTTCCCATGGTCAGTTCCCTTCCCATGAAGGAAGTTGGTGCTGATGCAAGATTGATATAAACTGTGTACTCTTTATATCCCTGTGAATTTTGCTGTAGGACTGGATAATTATCACGTACCAGTTACTATATAGTACACGAGGGGATGAAAGGACTCAGTGAATATGGCTTTTGCTTTATGAGGCTCACAGACTAACAGGAGCCTGACAGAGACAACAGTGGGAGACTGTGGAGATTTAAGGAAGACCTAGTTTGCTGACAGGGCTTTGCTTAAATGGTGCTCAGGGGCAGCCTACAACAATTGCAGAGGTTTCTCTGAATCTCTCTAGTGTTGACTTTATCACCAGCTTTTCCTCTATGCCCAAGTTAAAATCTCCCTCAGTCTTCAGGGAAGTGTAGAGCATACATGGTCCTTGGTCTACCATGTCAACAGGTCTCTGTTGTCCTCTTGTATAAGTACAACTGGTTTCGGTTAATCCTTAGAGATGGGAGTCACAGAAGTGATGGTGCCCCTGTGTTTAAGCCCTCCATGGCTTCGTGAGTACCCCAAATTTGCCCCAGAGACCTTTCCAGGGCTCTCAGTCTTTTTAAACAGTTTGCTTCTTTTCTTTCTACCTTAGCCTAGTTGCTGCATTCTAATTTTCACAAATATGGACGTTTTAAATTTTCAGTCACAAAAGGATTTTTTAAATTTGCACTTATTATTTCTCCCTCAAAGGGATGCTGCTACCCTAGAACTGGGCATGAGCACTTCCTTCTTGTCACTAGGCATCCCTTGAGTATGTCACCTCCTCAGAGTTCTTCTCTGACCACCATTTTAACATAGCCCATCTAATGCTATGGCAGCTTACAGTTTGGTTTTATGAACAAGATGCACAACTACTTGACATTCTTTTTAAACTGCTTATTATCCATCTCCTCCTACAGTGAGGCATCTATGAAAAGACAAATGTCTGTTGTTTGAACCAGGCTAGCCACATGGCAAATGCTCTCTGTTGATTGTGTGGTTGAACTTGTACATCACATCATGATACCATGAGGGCAGCAGTAGCAGCTGGAAGAACTTGTCCTCTTTGTTAGCTTGCCCCACAATGTTGTTCTGGTTGTGTGTTCTAAGCCAGCAATGTTTCTCTTCCCACCATTGAAGAAACATTCTGCTAGGTGATCTCACTTCCATCTCATGTTTTCTTGTACATAGACGAAGCCCACATTTAAGATTCTGGGTTACATCTTTTGGCTATCTGACTTTGAGATAGTACCTTTTATTAGATCATCTCTGTAACCATCACTTAAGGTGCCCCTTTGGATGAGGCAAAAGCAGTTAGGTAATGTTCTCTGGTACACAGCTGTGAGGTAATGCAGCAGATCCCGGATGTCCCTGTGCAGTTTTCCAATTGCTTGCTATGAGGTATTCATCTGGCTTGGATTCATTTCTATTTTCCATGCCTGATTCAGCTCTTCTGAGGCAGACATAAAAATTGTCATCTCTTTCTTAGATCATGGCTTATATTTTGTTTGCCCTTTATCCCTAGCTGCTTTCTTCTTAAGTGGTAGAAAAGTTGACTATGAATATGAAGTCAATATAGCATGACCTGGATGCATAAAAGCTGTAATTAAATGACTGTAATTTATTATTTATTGAGTGCTGACAGAGCTCTTGGGTTAGTAAAAAGTGCAGGAAACAAGTTTCTGTTTTTAAGTCATAAAGAAAGAATTTTCTTTCCTTTTACCTTTGGAAGGTTCTTTGAAGAAAAAGCCAGAATCAAAACAAGTTATAAAATGTTAATGTTGGATGATGTATTTTTTTGTGGATCATATCATCCTGCCAATTGTCTGACTAACTTCCTTGGAAACCTGCTGGTGCTAGCCACTATGAGCAAAATCATACAAGGTGCTGAGGGGCATGGACATGAGGAATCTAGAGCCCATAGAGAGGATGCAACTTAGACCTGAAGTCTTGATTTTAATTTGCCTGCCCAGTGTTTGCATAGTTTTAATGAGCTAATACTTTCAAAACTTGGTACTTCTACATAATACATTTTCTTTGTTGACATATTAGAAAACCTGGTCATATTAGACTCATATTACCAACTGGGAAGACATATGCAGAAACTCCCACCTTCAACCATTAGCATATTCATCCTTCAATTTTTCAAAGACCACTACCCTTATTTTGCAAACTGTAAGAATCAAGAAGGGCATACAAGGTAAATAGAAAAGGACAGATCAATTGTTCTCAGACACTGGTGTGTATGTGTGGGAAACAAGAGGGGTGGGGAGGAGTATACTTGGAGAGGGAGGCGTGTGAATTGATCTTATAAGATGAATAGGATTTTGAGAGACAAAGAAGACATTCCTTGGAAGGGACAGATGATACAGGGCCCCAGAGACAAACCCTGCAGTGTTACTGTGCTCTTGCTTCAGATTTGCTAATTAACAATTTTTTGTCCATAAAACACTTACCATGAAGGGAAGAAAAACTTGATGAGGTGAAGAGAGATATCCAAGTATCTTCAGAAATTGAGAGAAAATATTGCCATTTCTGTCACAAAAAATATTTCGTTGTTTCTCAGAATTTCAAAATATCCTGTGATTTTTTTTTAGAAAAATTTGAAAATACAATGAAGTTCAATATAAAAATTACAGATAATCCTACCACTAGTGAGAACATTTAAATTACCTGAATCCAATAATCTTAATATTACATGCATGTATATATTATGTATTTATATGTCCCATTATAGATTAAATATGTGTATGTGTATATACATGTGTGTCCATATAGTCATATGTAATCTATATGCCTATTTTGGAGCACCTGACTGGCTGTGTCACCATATTTTCATGTTACTGCTAGATTAAAACATGCTATTTATCTGTGAGCTGAGGACTGAGCCCAAGGCCTTGATCATGCTACCTTGTTCTTTACCACTAAGCCAAAACCTTAGCCCTTTATAATGAAAACTTTTATTTATTTTCATTAACATAGATTAATTGTACAAAACAGTCAGATTTGCTATGATATTTAAAAATAGCATGATATACTTTTATCACAGTCACCCTTTGTTTATTCTCCCCCATTTCCCCTTCAACACCCCAGAATGTCCAAATTTTAATTTCATGTCCATTTGAGGACCCCCTACATTTCATAATGATAGAAAACATTCAATCCCTATTTTTATGATTCTAGTTTATTTTTATCATGATGATCTGCCTTTCATCAATTTTTTCACAAATGAGATAATTTTGTTCTTTTAAAATATAATATAAATTTTAATAGTTTTATGATATTCTATATCTAGATTTAGAAAACTTTATAATAGTTTATTGCTATATCTATATATGTTAAAATACTGTCATGATGGCATTTGATATGTAGGTAAACATGATCATATATACATTATAGTGGTATCCACAACTTTGTTCCTTATAACGTATTTCTCTAAGCTGACAAAGAGACAAAGGGTTCCTTTTCTCTCTTTTATTTGTTATTGTTGTTGCTTACCAGTTAAGTGAATGTCTTAACCTAACATTTAATTTATGCTGACAACAGGCTCTCTATTTATCAACAGAAAGAGTCCAAGTACCTGAAAAGATGTAGGATTGTATGCCAGCATGTGTGAACAAATCCACTATCTTCTTCATACTTGTATTTTTAAGGGGAATCTTTGCTACATTAATACAAATTAAAACCATGAGAGATTTCCTTGAGATCTGATGAAGAGGCTCAACATTCTCCATAAGCATGCATGATAGTCAGACCATCTGAGTGGAGTCCTGACTATTTGGCCTTCCGTAACATTCCATTTTTATTTAGTACTTACTATATATCAGAAGTGTTACAAATAATTTAGAAATTTGTAAATTATTTTTTCATTCTATGTAAAGAAACCAGCAATGCTGTGAAGTAGGTATTATTTTCACTCCATAATAAACTAAGGCTTAGAGAATGTTAAATCAATAACTTATAGCCAGTTAGAAGTAGAGTTACAACTAGAACCCCTGTCTAATTTACTTCAAAGTCATTAACTGCATTTATAGCATATTGAATATTTACTGTAACCCAGGATATCTAATGACTCTTCCAAAGAATGAATGCAATATATGGCTTCTTAAGTTTCCAATGCTCCCTAGAATTGAGACATTACATTCAGAAGAATAGAATAAACATGAATGAGTAAGTGGCAGAAGATAGAATATGCTCCCTAGGTAAATATGAGATTGTCATTAGGAAGACAGCATGGTATAGAGTCAGTAAGAAGATTTGGACATACCTTGATGGAGGAAGAATGAATGTGGAGAACATGTAGACAGACTTTATTTGATGGTGCACTCCAGTATATGGATAGAGTCAATCTGCAGCTAGCAGGATCCTACTTCTCAGCTAGGTTGAAGGGCAAAACCTCAAAGGCTGAATCATCCTGGTAGATCAAGCTAAAGGTTATCCTAGATATATGGTTCTCAATTTTTATCACCCATCAGAGTTCACAGAGGGCCTAGGAGAATTTAGCAGTTCTGTTCAGTTGCTCTGGGGCAGGGCCCGAGAATTAACTTTTCTCAGCAGCTCCTTGGTGACCCTGTGACTCCAGTTTGGAGACCACACACAAGTACCACTGCTCTGGAGTCACAACTCAGGCTAGCCTGCAGCACCGAGTGGAGTGGTATACCAATGGGAATTGGGAATTGCATGAAAATGGTCGGGCAGGTCATTGCAGAATACATTGACTTTGAGGTCCTGATTGCATTTCATAGCATCTGTATGGTGGCATTCTGCTCCAGATAACTCAATTTTCAAGGACACAATGGATTTCCCCAGGCTTTTTGTCCAATGAGCCATATATCTTCCTTGGGTGGATGCCTGATTCTGGACCACTATAAAGTCCCAAAATTTAAAAAAAAACATGCCTTCCATCCCTCGGTTATTCCTCTAACCAAACACAAATGAATCATTCTGTTATTGGCATTGTAGGCTGGGTGAGTGGCTGTGGATGAACTTCCTATACTACTCTCATTATATTACCTCAGGTTCCATGTAAACATGCTGATTTCTCCCTTTCTCATGAACTATCTAACTTTTAATGCATTATTTTTTCCCATTTCAGAGGCAATTAAACAAATATATTGCAAATTAATTTATATTTGGTGAAATATTTCTTTCACACTTTAAATATAATATAATTGCATGTTTTCAAATAGCTTCCCTCTAAAAGAATGAACACTGAATCATACATATCTACATAGCTTCTTGCCTTCTCATAAATGTGTCATTTTTAAAGTGGGGTATTATGTGCTTACTACATGACATATTGAATATCATTTTTAAAGTGTTTACAGAGAAGAAATTTTTAAATAACAAGGCTTAGTTTTAATAAATATCAGATTTTAGGTTATGAAAGGATGTTAGAAAATTTCTAGTCAGGAATTGGTGGTTGTTCTCTGAAAAGGAATGGGCAATGTTTTCAACTCTCTGCTTCGGTCAAAAAGCAGTGTTTTACTCTAAATCTGTGAGAGACAATGCATGAAGAGTAGGTGCAGCTTTATTCTAATAAAAAAATCACTTACAAAAGCAGATGGCCATTCATCTTCAGTTTATGGGCTGTAATGTGCTGACTCCGGGTCTATTTTATTTCATTGATTTATCTGTGCGGAAACTGGGTCCTCAAGAGATGAGTGACTGGCCCACCTCACGTACTCAAGAAACATTGGGGTAAATGTAAATCCAAGTTAAGTGTCTAAACAGAAGACTACAGGGCACAGAGGACACCCTTGCAGCCTGGCTGCTTCCTGTCAGTTTAGAAAACCAACACCTTACCCCTTTAGTTACTTCTGCTGTTTTGGAGAGGCCAGAGGATTCCCAGGATGTCCCGTGTGTTTAAGATTTACTTATTTTTTATTTTATGTGCATGTGTGAGTATCTACTTGTTTGAATATGTAGTACATGTGTGTTAGTACCCACAGAAGCCAGAAAAGGTTCTGGATCTGTTAGCACTGCAGTTACAGGTACTCATGAGGTTTCCCATGTGGGTGCTGGGAACTGAACTGAGTTCCTTTGCAACAAGTGCTCTTGACCACTGAGCTGTCTCTCCAGCTCCTCCTTTGTGCTCTTCTAGTCAGCTAGCTAGGTGTCAAATATCTCATTTAAAATGGCTTTGTGGGAGAATAAAAAGACAAGCACTTAAAGGGTTCCACTTGTTACATGTCCCATACTTGGTTAAATCCTGCTACCAAAAGAGACCACAGTTGAAGGTTTGATTCTTGAAATGACGATAAGAAGCTGTTCCAGGCCACAGATGGTGCAGACCACCCAACTGAGCAGTTTTCAAATGTGTTTTGGAATCACACAGGCTCTGGGTAAAAATCAAGCTCCAGGCAAAAAAGCTTAGAAAGTATAGAACAAAGCAGTGAATGGAAAGATCTGGAGATTGGATTGTCCAGAGAAAGGTACTTCCTCCTTTCCCCTCTCTTTCCTTCCTGCCTTCCTTCCTTCTTTTTTCTTTTTTCTATTTTCTTTCCTCTGTCTCTCTGTCTGTCTCTGTCTGTCTCTGTCTCTCTGCCTCTGTCTCTCTGTCTGTCTCTGTCTCTCTGTCTCTGTCTTTCTGTCTGTCTCTGTCTGTCTATCTGTCTTTCTCTGTCTCTGTCTCTCTGTCTGTCTCTGTCTGTCTGTCTCTCTCTCTCTCTCTCTCTCTCTCTCTCTCTCTCTCTCTCTCCCCTTTTTCATCTATCTGTACAGGGTTTTACATATCCAAAGCTGGCCTCTGACTTGCTGTGTAGCTGAGAATGATCTTAAACTTTCTGATCCTCCTGCCTCTGCCTCCCAAGTGCTCAGATTGCAGGCATGCACACCATGCCTATTTTATCCTGGGGCTAGGGTACATAGGTGGGGTTTTGTGCATGTGAGGTAAGTGTTCTATCAGCTAAGTTAGAGCTCTACTCCCATAGACTTGAGGTGAAAGACACTTTTTATTGTTGATTTTAGAACACAAGCTTTAGGCTAAACCTTTTGTATCCTGTGAATATTATGCTCTGCTCCCAAAAGAACTTCAGACTAAATACTTTACATATATCCTCTAGCACTGTCTTGAATAAGTTTATATTGAAGTTGCCCAGGTCATCTTTGTTCCTTATTGAACACACAGGGCTGTTCTTCATTAGGTCTCATCTTACCATTTTATCTTGTTTAAGCATTATTACTCTGTCATGTTTGCTGTTTGTGTCCTGGATCTGTTTCAAGGTAGACTGTCAACATTTTTAAGTTGTAAAGGAAAAATAATATTGTTTTTGGGAAAAGTAATATAAATGAGGCTTGAATTTGTAAGAGTTTTGACAAGAGGCATTAATAGGGATTTTTTTGGGCATTCAAATTAAAGACCTATTATATCTTCTTACATGTGTCTTCTGATATTATTTAACTTAGTTCTTTGCCAATTTTACATATATAATACATTCTGGTTATCCTCTCCTTGCACCCTTTTATTTCCATATCGCCTCTGAGTTCTCATGCATACAAAAATTGAGATACTCTCTGGTCACTGTGGTATGTTTATGTATATGTACCCATGAGTATGTATGTATATATGTGTACATGTATGTTGATGGATGTGCATGTGTGGATATATGCATATATATATGAGTATGCGTGTATTTGTTTATTAATGTGTGCATGCTAATATATGTGTTTATTTATATGTATGTATATATGTATATGTATGTATGCATATGTTGAGGGATGGAGTTGTTATTGGGACTGAAGAGAGTAGGATCTGCACTGCTGTTAGGAACCTGCCATACTCCATGTTTCTCTCATGCACTCTTCCTAGCCCTCTTAATTTCTATGCTCAATTTGTTAGTCTACCCTGAATTCTCTATCTCAAATGAAGAAGGAGTCAATTGTATTAAGCATGCTAATTAGCATGAAGTCCATTGATTTAGAAACTTTCCTAATAGGATAGCTCATGTATTAACAGGAAGCCCTTTTCTGGGTTGCCCTTGGACAGATGTCTAATACTATTGGAGGGCCTTAATGCAAGAGCAGCTTGAAGTTGCTGCCCTGAGCTGGACAGGGTTGTTTATGACATGGCAACTAGGCATTCAGTTTAGTATTTTCTATATATTTTCTTTCTATATTTACTTTATTATAAAGTTAATTCACATTTTTGTTGAAAAAATGTTAAATATATAAATCTCTGTGTCACTCCCATTTGCTGATGACTTATTGGTCTTTTTTCTACTTACAGTTCCACACAGGATTTCTTAAAGAATAATACATGAATATACTAAATAGTAGACCATTATATATTTTTGTTTAACATTAGAGCACAGTTTTCACTGATATAATAGCCTTTTAAACTGGCCAAAGATATCAGCAACAATATATTATGGTACAAGTATATTGTATGTATCTAATGTTGGCCACTTAAATGGTTTCATCACGCCTCATTAAAATTTATCAGCATTTCAGTTAACATTGTTAAGACAAATTCCTACAAATAGACTTACCAGATCAGAGAAAGTGGGATTGTAAAAGCCTTCAAAAGGTATTGTCAAGCTGTTTCTAATGACCAGATGAAGTTTTTACTTTCATCATTCAGGTAGAAGACAGTGCCCTGCCATACTCTCATTTGGGGATGTCACACATATACCATGGGTACATGTGTGGAGGTCAGAGAACAGGTTAAGAGATTTTTGTTGTTGTTACTGTTTTTTTGTTTTTCTCTTCCCACTATGTGGGCCTCAAGATTAGATGCAAGTTGTCATGCTGGGCAGCAAGCACCTTCACCAATGAAGCCATTTTGCCAGCCCTATGACTGACTTTGAAAATGAGTCTTTGTGTTGAAAAGCATTACATCCTTCTCATTCTATGTATTCTAGTCATTATTCTGCTACTGTCATTGAAGGGGAGTAGTGGGTTTAGGTGTTCTGATGTGAAGCCACTTGCTGATTGCTTTCAGTTTGAAGTGCTAATCAAGCGTGTGTGTGTGTTTTTTTTCCTTTAGCCCTCCTACACAGAATTTGACATCAGTGGCAATGTCCTCGCTCTGATCTTCAACCAAGGCATGATCTGGTATGTCAGCTGGTGGACATTTAAATACATAGGGAAAGTCTCCAAGGTCATTGCTGTAGAAGGAATTTCAGCTAGGTGTAGAGAAGACCCCATTCTGTGGATTCCAGCTCTTTATTTTCCTAGAGATGGGTGGTATAGAGAGCTTAATTTTTCCATATTTTAAATCATCAGCTTGTTTGGCAGAGTTCTCCTTCAATAAAAATTGGGAGTCTGTGCTCCTTATGATGGACTGATTTGAATATTCTCTTCTTACATCCTGTCACACCAAGATTGAACAGGAAACTGTCACTCATCAATGGTCAATCACATTAGCACCTATAAGGAATGAACTATGTTGCTGTACATGACTTTTGAAAAAAACACCTGATAATATTTTCTTGTCACTATTAAACACACTAAAAGCATATTTGATAACTTGAAAAAAATCTTACCAAATCCCGCAGCTTCTAGATCTAGATACAACATTATTTTAGGAAGTTCAAGTTAAAAAGAAGATCTTCACTTCATAAGGTGTTGAACAGGGCCATTTGCACAAGGGAATTTTTATTTTGATGTGAAAAGATTGTGTCATATGTTCTATTAAGTGGAGGCATTTTCACTCTAAATTCTGACAGGTTATGATAAGTTGATAGAGTGAAAGCCAGTCTTGAGTTTAAAAATTGAATCACAGCATGCAATTCATGTGGGGATGATGTGTCTTAGAATCTGTCATTCTCTGCTGAGCATCCCAACCCACAGGCAGTTATAGTCAAGCTATTTTGTCTTCCTAAGGACATGTGCTGAAGGCAGCATTGTACTAACTACACCACTGTCCTATCACAGGTGCCAGGATAGCTTCAGCTACTGTTTCTTTCTTAAATTAGTTTCATATATCATTCAAATCTGTCAATCAGAATCATTAGACCCAGTGAGTGTTGATAGAGCCTGGAGCCCTCTGCAAACAGAAAAGCCATTTTGCTTCAGTAAACTAGGGGTCACTCCCAAGCCTCCATCATTCCACCAGTGGGACCTGTTGAATTTCTGCCTCCAAAGGTGAACCAGTACAAAAAATACAGAATATAAAAATATTTTTCTTGGCTGTCAGGTCAGACACGGTTAAGAATATAATTCCTGTTCCCTTCCTTACTTTCTGTGTTTTGAAAATATGGCTCCTGTGTCCAGAGAGTCACTAAGGAGTACAACACATCCTTTATTCTTCATGTAGGGAAGAATGACAAGGGGAGCTAACCTGAGTACTCACAGGCTCAACAGAGGGAGGGAGCAGCTCCTATAGGTTCTGATCTTTTTTACCTCCCAGAGGAGAAGCATCTTCCATGGCAGAAAGTGGGTAGTGCAGCTACTAGACTGATGCAAAACTTGTTCCTCCTACCTGCAGCATCCATACAATGCCATCAATGCCTCTGGACTGGTGATGCCACCAGTGCAGACTTAAGTTGAATGTGTATTGTTTTTTCAGAGCTAGCACAACAGAATGATCTAGAAATCGCTTTTATTGTCAGAAAAGCCTTTGTAATTGCTACCCTGATTGATTTTGCCTGTAATTTTGTGACTAGTCTGCTATTGTTCATACTACAATACTGATAATATATATATATATATATATATATATACATATATATATATATATATATATTTACAGTTTGTTAATGAACAGAAAACTGCATGCTTGAAGTCTTTGTATTATCACTTCATGTCTATTCTTCTACACTGCTCAGGCTTGCTTGCAGTGAATTTGATTAGGACTTTAGGTACAAGGGTGTGTAATTTTAGGAAAGTCTAGATTTTAAATGATATACTAAATTTTGTATTAGACTCAAGTAGGCTGTGCATAAATGAAACAGATCCCTCCAGATCTTAATAACTCAAGAAGTGATTTGTGTTTTGTGAGTATAACAAAGAAAGACACATCCCTGAGTTTCAGAGGCAAAATAACTATTATTCTATTACTTACCATGAGATTAGTATTTTTCATGGATATTCTTTGCCTAACTTCCAGGAAGTTGGTGAGGGGGTGGGATGTGGTATGGTAGGAAGGTATGGGGGAGTAACATGTAAGAATAGCAGATTCTTTCTGCACAGGGTCCACACACACCATGATTCTGTTAGTTTCTAAACATGAGGAGCTAGTGCCCATTAGACATTTTCTTTTAAAATAATCAAAACATGATAGGGAATTTTATGTTCCATTCTATTGGCTTGTGACTTGAAACATTCAATTATTTCTTTAAGAGTTGCTGAAGATTGCAGATTACTTACACAAGTATCGTTAAAGTGAAAACATTTGTTGTGATTTAACTTAATGATCAATATACCTTCATTTGCACACTTAGTTTAAAACTAAATACCATACCTTTCTGTAATATGCTGAAATGGGAAAAGCACATAATACTTTTAAAAGAGCAGAATATAGAAAGGCAGTAAATATTAAATGGTGGTGTGAGGGAGAAAAGTGTCAGATCCATTGGGTATCCTCCATCCAGACTGTCACCTTTCTCCCCTCATTTTCTCAGGTGTTCGGGGTGGAGTAATTTACAGGATACATGCATGGCCCTGGAGCAGCAAGACAGGCCAAATAAAAATGCTTCCCTTTGCTGTTATCATCTTAGAAGAAAGTCATTTTATGAAGCTAAGATGGTGTAATGATGTTTTTAGCTGACAGATGATGGCATTAGGTCTGGGTAAGAGACTTAGTGGGATGAGATGATTATAAGTCACAGACCAAGATGAGGTGACCGTTAAGACTGAGGCATTATTGCGCCAGGACTGGCTTTTCTAGGTTATGCCTGTCAAGTCATGTGCTCATCATGTCCATGTTTCTTTTGAAATTATTGTATACCTATTGTATTAGTCAGGGTTCTCTAAAGAACAGAACTAAGAGAATGAAATATACATATATGTGATTTTTAGAGTGCCTTACAGGCTGTGGTCTGAGTAGTCCAGCAATGGCTGTCTCTTGACAGAAAGGCCAACAATCTAGTGAATCTAGTGAGAGTTCAGGCCATGAGACCGGATGTCTTAGCAGTCCCAATCTGGTGCTGGAGTCTCAGCAAGGTCTTATACAGCTGCAAGTTTTCAGTTAACATTGGAATTCCAAAGAAGTAGGTACTAACACCAGGGAAAGATACCTCAGGATGTTTGAACTTGCCAGTGAGAGCGAGGGCAAGCAGACAGAAAGCACAGCTTCCTTCTTCTATGTTCTTTTCATAGAAAAGCCAAAAGGTGTGGCTCAGATTTGAGGTGGATCTCCTGATTTCAAATGATGCAGGTTTACCCTGGGTCTTCCAGCTCAAATAATCTAATTAATTAAGAAAAATCTTTCACAGGTATGCCAAGTTGCTTGGGTCTTGGTTACTTCCAAATGTAGTTAAGTTGACAAGCAAGAGTATTCATCAGAAGTCCACTTCTTGTCAAATTGACACACAATCCTATCTCCCTATATTGTGCTTAACTTCCAAATGAAAACAATAATTAAGTCATAATTATGCCTAACATAACTATCTCACATTCAACCACAAATGGATTATAGAGGAAGAGGCAAGATTTTATGATGGACATTCCTCTAGTCGTATAAATCATTTACATATAGCATGTGTATACATGTACATACACACAGAGGTAGGTAGTTTTAGGAAAACTTAGATTTTTGAATTGTGTGCAAAATTTTGTCATGGACTTGGGCTGTACATAAATGAAACAAAGCACCTCACATTTTCACAACTTAGAAAAATAAAATATCTGGTATGGGCTGAGGGAGCACTCTGATCCCCTGCCTTATCCTTACTTTAGAGATGTTTACTGATGGAATAGCCTCTACCTGGAACATTGCTCTCAGGGCAGTTGGAAGAGAAGAACACACAACTACATAGGACTGGTAAAGTTTTCACCCAGCACTGAGGTATCTTATATGTAATCATCTTTTATTGGTCCTAACAAGTCACATACACAACCCTGAGTTTTAGAACAAGGTGGACCTGATCAGCCCTGGGGGGCTAAGCTTTGTAATTCTAATTAACTGGGACAATTAGTAACTTATTATTTTTTGAGTGCCAACTTCTCTCTTGCTAGTTACACAGTGATATGTTCAAAGGTACACAGTTATGTTTTAAAATCTATCTTCCCATTAAAAAATAACTTCTTACAAAGTTTGCAGTCAGTTCATTATGACATCATTCATATTTGTTGCTTGGCATCTTACAAACAAGATAATTGAAATTGTGGTAAGATTTCACTTTTCAAAGGAAAGGATTAACTTTAGGATGGTTCAAGTGCAATAAGATAACTTCTTTTTCCTACTTAAAAAAAGTCTCTTTAGAATACAAAATTTTCATTGACTTAGTTTCTTAGTTTTTCTTGCTGTTCTGATTAAAATACCCTGACAAAAGAAATTCACAGAACCAATGACTTATTATAGCTCACAATTCCATGTGACAGCCCCTCATATCGGGGATGTCAAGGTAGCAGGAACTTGAAAAAGCTAGTCATATTCTATCTATAATACAAAGCAGAGAACAGTGAATGAATACATAAATACATGTGCTCATCTTACTTCAGTTCAAGATCCCTTGCCTAGGGAATGGTGCCACCCAGAGTGGGCAAGTCTTTCCAAATTAATAAATGTTATCAAGATAATACCAGTCAACCTGATCTGAACAATCCCTTGTGGTGATATTTTGTTTGTGATCTAACAGATAAAGCTTTCCTGAAGATCAGAGGGAAAAGCCAGGCAATAGTTAGCCATAGAGGCCAGGTAGTGGTGGCACACATCTTTAATTCCAGCAATCAGGAGGGAGAGGCAGACAGATCTCCATGAGTTTAAGGCCACTCTGGGCTACACAAGACTGATCCATTCTAAAAGAAACAGAGCCAGGCAAATGGTGGCACACACCTTTGATTCCAGCACTTAAGATCTTGTGCCTTTAATCCCAGCACTAGGGAGGTAGAGACAGGAAGTGATATTGACATATGACTGGACATAAGGTGGAGGAGGAGAAAGGAGCTCAGGGCTCTTTTTGGCTGAGGATTTCGTAGAGGGAAGAACTAGTGGTTGGCTGCTCTGCTTCTCTGATTTTTCAGCAAGCTTTATTTGTTAGATCATACACAAAACATCACCACAATCCCTCATTGATATTCTTTCCCCAGCTGATACTAGCTTGTGTCAGGTTGGCAATTGGAAGATATCACACTTAGTTAAACAGCTATTATGTGCACTAAGGAAGTACAAACTATTAAAACTGAACTTCTAAAGGCTTTATTATAGTTGGGACAGTTAAAAAATAGGGCTCCCCTCTATTAAATAAGTACAGAGTTCTTTTTGGTTTTAAACTGATATATTGAAACTCATATTACTGAGCAAATGAGCTTTCTCCTCAAACTAAACTGAAATTATTTTTTTTTTCTGAAGTGACCAACTAAGACATCAAGTAAAAATGACATTACCTAAGCAGTTTCAGTTCAAAATAATATTTTACAGAAATTTTGAAAAGTCAGACACACAAATCAGTGTGTTTTCTAGATTAATAACAACTAAATTTAAATGGATTTCAATGAATGCATTATAGTTAGATATCAATATCTCTCCCATAAGCTCTAAAGCACCATAGTTACTATGAAGAAAATAACATTAGAATACATTTTTTTCTCATTCACTAGCAGCAATTATCTGTGGAAAAAAGTGACTAATCCAAATGTACAGTTTATTTGAACAGAATGGGAGCCCTTAAAGGTCTATCATTTGAAAACTTCTATTTTGAAATATGCTAGTCAGTGATAGGAATATTGGAGGGAATTGAGTTTACTAACAACAGAAAAAATAAGGAATCAAAAGAATCATAACATTTGTTTACTCTTGGTTTTTGCATTTGCTAATGAAACAGATTTAGTTTATGACAATTTCTATGGAATAATTACATAAAATACACACAGAAAGGGGAAATAGTAAAAACATATTTAGAAGGTAGGAGTAGGGTTGTCAGGACTATTTATAGACAACATCTTTATGATTGTGTCTAACAACATGGTTTTTGATTTTGGTAAGGGGAGCAATGTAAAATGAGCAGATTGTGTGCAATTTAGCGATGGAATTGAGCAGTGTTCTGATTCTTTTCTAGGATGGGCTCCTTCTTTGCCCCTAGCCTTCCAGGCATTAACATCCTCCGACTCCACACATCCATGTATTTCCAGTGCTGGGCTGTGATGTGCTGCAATGTTCCTGAGGCCAGAGTCTTTAAAGCTTCCAGATCAAACAACTTCTACCTTGGCATGCTGCTGCTCATCCTCTTCCTGTCCACCATGCCCGTCCTGTACATGATCGTCTCCCTCCCACCATCTTTTGATTGTGGGCCCTTCAGGTCTCTTGTATTTCAGATTTGACTTAAGCATAGTATTCCTTTGGGGTTGAAGTGGGAATGGCTATTCATTGTATAGGCTTTTCAAACATGACATTTGTCATTGGTCGAAAAGAGATTCTTTGGTACTCATGTCATCATGTGACATGGAACATCTCAGATCATTTCCATCTATTGTCTCATCTAAGGATGCAATGTAGATGCCGAGTCCTACTGTTTCCATATTGGGGAGAGCCAAGATCAACACTTGACTATACTAGTCTAGACACAAGTGTTTGCCTGCTGTTATAACATCATCCTATCCACATATAGATATGGTTAGATTTCATGTGGACCTTGAGAAAATAGAATGCCCACCTATTAAGTAAGAAGTGGCATCATTATTAGAGAGTTGTATACATTGTGATTGAATTGAAAGTTGGAATGCTCCTTAGTTCCACATCTGGTTTCTACCTACAGGTTACTCAAATCAGTAAGCAAGATTCAGGAATTAGCTTTTCTATAGTTTCCTACAACACACATCAAGAAGCCATGTCTTTGGGATCTTGAGGACAAGATTTCTTTCCTTCAAAGGCTACTCTTGAGCCTATCATGAGTCCACCAGTTATCTCTACAGGTTGTTACTGGTCAGCATGCATTTGATATGAAGAGGCTCTAATGGTCAAATAGAATTTTCCCTTTGTGCTGTCATACTCGAGATTTCTTGTCAGAAGGTTTGTTGCCTAAGATCAAGTATAAAAGGGGAATGTTTTCACACCAATAATTGCCTTAGTTGTTATTCTGAGAATAGTTCAGAACTAGCTGGTGTCTACCAGACTTGAGAAACTGAAATTGATAAGCCTTGTACATCTGTCTCTCTTTCTCTATGTGTTTGCTTGTATACTGTGTATGCATGTGCAAGCATACATATGCCCACATATCTGTCGGCAAGTAGGCTGAAATATATAATGCAGACAGTGACACCTGGAGACTTAATAGGAAATTGCAGTCTTGAAGCTGACATCTTAATCTGAAAACAAAATTCAAATAACAAGCCCTTGAAAGGTCTTCCATCAAATGAAACTTACCCATGTGATTTTGTATCTAAGGTATACTTTAAAGATGTTTTTACCTTGTACTAAGAAGTTGATCTTCATCCTCCCCAGCAAAACACTGGAAAGAACCTTTGCTCTCTTATGCAAAGTGAGGGAAATGTAAATGCTAAGCTGGGTCATGACACAGCTGCATTCAGACTTGAATTATTGGGCAAAAACATGCAATGATTTTGCCATGAATTTCTGATTGGCACATTTAGATGAAATGACTATGAATATCAATATTTTGAGATCAGAAAGTACTGCATGTTTTCAGTGGAGTATCAGAAAGGGGTATGTTGTTTCCCATTGGTTTCCTGCAGCTTCCTTCTTTTGGAGCACACCAATGCTTAACCCTTGCCCCCACACAAACCCTTGAGTGGGCCTGCCTCCCCAACACTCACTGCAAGGTTCAGAAAGGATATGGGTGTTCTAGAATGAGGCCAGGAATCACATTCCCTATGGTTTGCTACCCTTAGGAACTGGGTTTTGAGGTATTACCCTCCTGCTGAGGGAAGGCTTTTAGACCACATCTGGTGCCTGGTTGGGCAGCAAACCAGCAACAGTGAATTTGAAGGAGGTTAACATGAAACTAGAATTTTGTCCTTAGATTTGAATTTGAGGACACTAGTGCTGTGTTGTTGTTCTCAGGCTACTGGTGTGTTTTCAGCTAAGATGACTACAGCTCACTCATCCATGCAAAAAAAAGTTTTGTTTTTTTTTTAAATTATTATTATTATTATATTTGTGTTTTAATTTTACACATCAGCCATGGGTTCCCCTGTCCTCCCCCCTCCCGCCCCCACCCTCACCTTCTCCCCATCTCCTCCCCTCCATTCCCATGTCCTCCAGGGCCAAGACTCCCCTGGGGATTCATTTAAACCTGGTGGATTCAGTACAGGCAGGTCCAGTCCCCTCCTTCCAGGCTGAGCAAAGGGTCCCTGTGTAAGCCCAAGGTTCCAAACAGCCAACTCATGCACTAAAACCACATGATCATCTCACTAGATGCAGAAAAGGCATTTGACAAAATCCAACACCCCTTCATGATAAAGGTCTTGGAGCGATCAGGAATACAGGGAACATACCTAAACATAATAAAGGCAATCTACAGCAAGCCAACATCCAACATCAAATTAAATGGAGAGAAACTCAAAACAATACCACTAAAATCAGGAACAAGGCAAGGCTGTCCCCTTTCCCCATACTTATTCAATATAGTACTTGAAGTTCTAGCCAGAGCTATAAAACAACATAAGGAGATTAAGGGGATACAAATTGGAAAGGAAGAAGTCAAGCTGTCCCTATTTGCAGATGACATGATAGTATACATGAGTGAACCCAAAAATTTAACTGATACAGCTAATAAAAACCTTCAGCAACATAGTAGGATACAAGATCAACTAAAAAAAAAAAATCAGTTGCCCTCCTATATACAATAGACAAACAGGCTGAGAAGGAAATCAGAGATACATCACCCTTTACAATAGCCACAAATGATATAAAATACCTTGGGATTACTCTAACTAAGCATGTGAAGGACCAATATGACAAGAACTTTAAGTCCCTGAAAAAAGAAATTGAAGAAGATGTCAGAAAATGGAAAGACCTCCCATGCTCATGGATAGGCAGGATTAACATAGTAAAAATGGCGATCTTACCAAAAGCAACAAAACAGTTTGAAGAGCTTTTCCAGCACATTCTGCTAAGTTTTCTAGAAGATTGTTAAAACTGTTGTTAAGGGGATTTAATTTAAACTGTTGGTAATTTAAAAACTATTTCTTTGATAACAGTATAAAGAAAATATTTCTCATTGTTCAGCCATGTTTCCTCCAATCTGATAGCCTCCTCACATCTTCATCAATAATTCCGAATGGTTTATAGGTCTTCAGTTTCTCCTGCTCTTCTCTTTATATTGTGGCAATTTAAAATTTTTCTTCCTGCAAAACAATCATCCTATATAATGTGAAAAGTTTAGAAATATTTAGCAATTAAATACTGCTCATACTCTCGAAGAGCTACAACAATAACACCAAAAATTTTGGCATATTTTTTTGTTTGTTCATGATCATTTGTTCATTTTTAGAGGTCTCAATCTGAGGTCATACACTAAGGAATGTGGGGCTGTAATAGTGAGCACAATGTTTGATATTACTATCACAATTAGTTACTTACAGTTAGATTTTATGTGTCAGCTCTTACCTTTCCTTAGTAAAGGAAAATACTATAATCCATAATCTGATAACTACTTGGGGTCACACCATGCCTGTGGAAAGATAGTATTAGTCCAATCTGAAGTGGGAAAAATCTCCATCTGATCTGAGAATTGTGCAGCATATCCATTTTGTTTAAATATTAAAAGATTAGAAAGGGGGCCCCCAGGCAGTGGGATCGGGACCTGTCCCTAGTGCATGAACTGGCTTTTTGGAACCTAGTGTCTATGGTGAGACACTTTGCACAGCCTTGGTGCAGAAAGGAGGGGCTTGGACCTGCCTCAACTGAATATATCAGGCTCTGCTGACTCCCCATGGGAGACCTTCCTTGGAGGAGGTAGGAATGGGGGGTGGGTTAGGGGAAAAGGTTAGGGAGTGGGAGGAGGGAGGGCAAGGGAATCTGTGGTTGGTACATAAAAGGAATAGAAAATCTCTTAATAAAAAATATATTTAAAAAAGATTAAAAACCAAAAGTAGACATATATAATACTACATTAACTTTTAAACTGAAAATATGCCAATTTCGCTTTTCTGTGAAATACAACATTCACTATTTTTTAGTAGGATCAATATACATATTCAAAGGAAGTAACTTGGCACTATGAATATTTCACCAATTCTAGACACTCCACACTAAGTTAAAACATTCTGTTCTCTCTCTTCTAGTTCAGAGGAGCTGATTTTCCTAGAACCTAAACCCTTCACTGTTTTTTTGCTGGGAACTGTCCAGCATCAGAGACCTGAGGGTGAAGGGCTCCTCCTCCAGGAGTGTGGCTGACGGTTTAGATCTCTGATAAATGAAGTCTGGTGGGCAATGAGCAGAAGCAGTGGTGTGGAATGAGATGTTGGATTATTTGTAGGTTTTATTCCACCAGTCTGTTTCTTGTGTTCATTTCCAAAGCCAATTAAAAGCTGAGTGTACTGCGTAGTGAGTTCAGAGAGAGCTTCCTCCCAGAGCAGCTGCCTTGGGAACGATTTATTTGCCACACATAAAATACCATTCAATCAACATTTTAGAAGTAGAATATTAAAAATTCTTCTGAAGCTGTGAGTAATTTTCCTAAGTGCTTTGCTCTGAACGTGTATTGGGACAGGACTGCTCTGCTCAAATTATACTCTTCTGTTAACAAGATGTTGTCAGAGTATTAGATTATGCAGCTTACTGTTAGATCCTTAACCCACAAGAGAACCTATGCAGTGCTAGAGAAATGTTTTCTTATCTCACCGTAACCATATTTTCTACCTTTGTTTTAAATTCAACCCCTACTACTACCGCCAGTGGCAAAAACAGAATGTTCGAAGTCATCGGTGAGACCCTGGAACATGACTTTCCAAGCTGGATGGCGAAGATCCTGAGGCAGCTTTCTAACCCTGGCCTGGTCATTGCTGTCATTCTGGTGATGGTGTATGTGTTTGTTCTCAGGCTCCATCTGAGTCCCTTCCCCTCCAGTGCTGACTACATGGTGGTGGGCGCTAAACGATGTGAGCCATCTTCTGCTCCTGCTGGATGTGATTTGCAGCCATCTGCGTCAGTCTCTGCCTCCCTAGATTATAAGATTTGTTCCTAAGTAACCAAAATAATTATCAGTAAACATCTAAAGCAAGGGAAACATAAATGCTAACTGCTAAATCTAATCAGCATGTTGAGTTTCCTTTCACAGCATGGCCCCCACCTCTTGCTCCATAAAGCAGATGGCTGTGAATACAGAAATGATGAGCCTCTGTGTGAATATTCCCCTTGGGAACCCTCAAGGCTATATTTTAGGGCTAAAGGCCTAAGGAGCATTAAAAATTACCCCATTTTTTTTTTCTTAGAGGGCTGTCAATAACTATGCATCCATAGTAACAGAATCAGAGGAGCAGAGCGTCTCCCAGTTATCCTAGACTATCCCTGCAAAGTCAGAGGGACTTACAAAAGGGCATTTAGCAGAAGGATTTTGTTCCTATTTTCCTTTCACTTGGGGCTTCAGCAGTACAAAATATTCGCATTCTGGAAGAATTAAGAGAGACACTCTCTTCTTCACCTGCCAGCCCCTCTCAATGAGAAAATCTGGAATAATTGCTGCTTTAGGACAAGCGCAATGCATATGAAGCTACTTCCAGGGATGCTGTACCCACAAGGTTGTTGTGCAAAATTGAACTTAAAGGTGAAAGGAACAAAAATTAGAGCTGAACTTCAACTGGCTTGAAATAAACAAGCTGGATGCTGACCCAGTTATTGTGACCATTCCTCGTGGCCATTTTTGTGGTCATAGTCACAGAAAATGGTGAGAACAAGGCCATATTCACTTTTATAAATTAACAAAAATGACTGACATGCTTGTTGGGACACAGGCAGACCCTTTCCAGTAAATTCAGTGTCTACACCTTTACTTGCCAACACCTTCTATGTGCGAGAGATACTAACTCAGTGTCAAGGACCGTTAAACTATGGCTCACACATCAGAGTCTTTGTTTCCCATGTGTCTTTAATAGTACAGATGAGATCTTGTCTGATACAGACAGACAGACAGACAGACAGACAGACTGCAAAGGGCAGCCCTCGTTACTACATTTGTAATTTGCTGGGAGATTTGCTTTTAAACAAAAAGACAACACTATTGGAATGCCTGTCTAAAAATCCACCACACTACATCAGGAATTTATGCTGCTGTTGTTTCAGGTACCCTACAGTGTCTGATTTTCACCAAGATAATCATAATAAATAGCTGCATTAATCACATTGTCATTAGCACAGGGACGGTCTGCTCCAAATGAAGTGTTGAGCAGTGTAGCACACACAGCCTCTTGCTTTGGTTCCTTCTGCTCATATGCACCAACAAAGTTTGGAATTGGTGGGACTCTCCAAAGCCTTAAAGTCGCTTGTTGGGAATGGTTCAAGGGTGTCCAAAAACTGTTGACACTGTAGACTACACAGGTGTTGAGCCTCATCTGTAGCTATCCTGGGGCACTTTGGCCCAATGGTCAAAACTCGGCATATCCGGCAGACTCAGGGCATACTCCTAGAGATCCAGAAGTAGATAGTATAGGAAGAGAGACAAAACTGGTCATGACCTAAACATCTAAAGTCGTAAAGAGCATTCTTGGTTCAGCAACTAAAGAAAGCACTCTGGAGCGCTGACTCTGATGTGTGAGCCATAGTTTAACGGTCTTGACACTGAGGGAGAACAGCAGTATGAAGGCTAAGAAGGTGTTCTCGAAGGGGTGCATTTTACTCTAAGTTGCAGACTTAAAATCCAGATTGCAGTTTACTATTGATCTTTTCCCCAAACTCCATTGTCTCACGTTCTTCTTTAAGGGTCCCCAACAATTGGCTTAGATTTTTATTACCATTAATTAGAGAATGTTACAAGCATTTTGAATTTCCCAGTAGATTATATTAAATCACTTGGATGGTTTTCAGTACTCAAACAGCATGTAGGTTTGTTTTCTGTAAGTGCTGTTGGTGAATGTGAGGCAAGGAAATATACGTGAGGCACACTCATTTAAGATGCACAGGGAATCCCAGAAATGAAAATGATTTGTGAAAGAGAAATTAACATTCACCTATGTCCAGCAACTTTTCCAAGAAAATTCTTATTCTAGACAGACACACACACGCACACACACACACACACACACACACACACACACACACACACACACACACACACACACTCACACACACAATTTCATGCCAGATGCTGCCCCAGATGTTTTCATATATGTAATTTTCAGGCAAACTCTAGCTAACCACATAAGAGATAAACCCAACTAAAGTGTGTCAATAATTATGCTGCCAGCACCAGATGGCTCATAAAGGATATCCTCTGGCATGTGGGTGGGCAGAGAGAATGTGTTTAATCTCCAGTTATTTGTAGTAAGGCCAGCAACAGCCATCTTCCCTTTTTACTACAGTTCCCCTTTGCTGGTTCATTTTTCCCAGAGAGTAAATAAGGATATTTATTTTGTCAGAATTGTTGAGCTGGAATTTGCTTTTTCTAGAAATGTAAATGCCATTTAAAATCCAAAATTATTCCTTGGTGAAACAGTTTCTTTTTGAGGGAGGGAGAAATGCAAATGTTGTATTCTATGGGGGAGAAAACAAATCCATGTTAATGAAGGCATGCCCTTGAGGATTGCATCCTTAGTTGTAAAGACTAAAGGCCAAACAGTGAGTTCAAGGTATAAACCTTCAGCAGACCTGCCATTTTCATTGTTGCTATTGCCATTGTTCAGAAGGTGGCTGTAATTAGAATTTAAACTGATGATAATACACTTCCAGGAAGCTAATGTTGGGCCTTGTGGAATTGTGGATGGCATACTAGCTGGCAGATCCAAAACCTTTGCGCCAACTTTCTGGCTTCACCACAGTCAATGTATAATTTTAACTACACTTTATTTCAGTGATATTGGGATTGAACCTATGGCTTTACTCATGCTAGACAAGTGTCCTGCTACTGTAGCCCCAAGCTCTCACTGAGTTTCCTTACTTGGCCTTGAATTTGCAATGTAGCCTAGCCAGTGAACACAAAATCCTCTTGCTTTAGCCTCTCTCTAAGTCACTGGGCATCTCCAGATGTGGGTTCTAAGTACACCTCTGTACTTCTCTGGACTTAAGGTCTTACATGCAGAACATCACCTTTTGGTTAGAAAGTACCTTATATCCAGTTTCATGCTAGTATTGGTTAATATAGTCTTAAGCAGGATAATGGGAAACTGAGAAATGCTGTTAATTTTATTTCATTCCATTTTAATTTTGGTTTTAGTTTGACCATCTATTATCTCAATGCTACCGCGAAGGGCCAGAAAGCAGCAAATCTGGATCTAAAAAAGAAGATGAAAATGGTACAATATAATTTAGTATATACATACATGTTTTATAATGTCTTTGCCAATGTCAAGTAGAAGAAATCTGAATGTAGTCTTCTCTCCTTTTTTATTGTGTAGCAAGCTTTGGAGAACAAAATGCGAAACAAGAAAATGGCAGCTGCTCGAGCAGGTTGGAGACATGTTTGGTTTGTTTTCTGTCCCTAAGAGTACACTCTTCCCTTCTCCATACAAGGCACCTGATGGCCAGCGCATCATTGCCCTTAACAGCTTATCCCACGATTCCCACCATCCGCTGTTTCAGATATTCCCATGCTTCTGTCTAAGGGTTTGGTTTCTCTTCCATGGGAAGGGGTTAGAAAAAAGATGGTAAATTCAACAGTGTAAACTTTGGACCACAGATGAAAAAGTGATCTTAAAACCTGACAGAAAATGATGAATACTTCCTTCTGGTCATGTGCAAATAGCAAATGCCTTAGGGCTTATTTTGACTAATTTTATAAGTGGGAAAACCGAGAGGATCCAAAGGAGTCCACTTCTCAACTCACCATCTTCATCATCAGAAGTGTTTTCTGTCTTTGGCACCTTTCACTTTTATTCTTTTCTCAGCACTGAGGATTGATGCCAGGGTCAACCTAATACTGTACTACAAAACTTTGTTCTCAGACATCTATGTGTTTGTTTATTTTGGTGTGGGCTGTCACTGTGTTTCCAAGGCTGGCCCTGTACTCACTTTGTAGCCAAAGCTTTCCTTGAATTTGCAAACTTCTGGCATTGGCCTTCCAAACAACTAGGATTACAGTTGTATGTTAGCAGGTTGGCTATACTTCTTTCTAAACCTCTTCAATGTCTGAAATACAGTTGACCTTCCAACTGCTGAGTGCCTACTTTTGAAGATATAGCAGGCTACGTGCTGTAAATATTCTGAAAAATAAATTGCAAATGTACTGGGCACAAAGACTTTTTATTTACCATCACTATTGAACAATATTACAACTAAGATTTGTGTATCTATGGTGATGAGGTTTGACCTAATGCCCTGCAGATAAGGCAGTGCACCATTCCTCAAATAAGGGATATTTTTATTGACAAATCTAATGAAGGTCTTGGTCCACCACCACCACCACCACTACCACCACCGCAATTATGGCAACTTGAATGAAAATCTTTTCCAACTTTCCTAACTTTATTTACAACTCCATTCCTAACTTTAAAATTCTTCCTAGTAGAACTTTAATCTTTTGTAAGTAATTTTGAAAATATTCACCTCAAATCAATTTAATTTTAAGAAGAGGTACTTACTAACCCACATGAATAAGACCCTGTATAGCTTCAGAGCACTTGGTTTTTGTTTTGCTGAACTGGAGGTTAAAACTCCAAGGCCTTGTAAGTGTTGGGCAAAATCTGTCTTTGAGCTGAAAGTCCATGCTTCCTTTCTTACAAACTGGTGGGTTTTTTGTTTTGTTTTGTTTTTTATTTTCGTTGTTGTTTTCATTTGTTTTTGTCTTTTTTTGAGATTTTTACAAGGTCTAAGTTGACCAGGTAGGTCTTAAACTCACAATGTAGCCCAGGTGGCCTTGAAATTGCCATTCTCCTGTTTCATCCTCCCAAGTAGCTGGGATCACATGTCTGAATCGTCAGTCAGCCACAGTTTGCACTTTCAGTCCTGCACTTAGAATCTGCTCAGCACGGAGCCAACTTCCAGGTGAATCAATCAAGAGCAGGCTGCTTTCACTGTAGCTGATTTGCACCATGGTCGTACTGGACCCACATCCAAGTCCTGGCCCACAGATTAACTACCAAGAGAACTGAGCTTCGAATTTGAATAGCTTACTGAGAAAGGCAAGGGAATATATTTCCTTGAAATTCGGTAAGATCCTCTCATTTTAGACTAGCCCACTTGGGTCATAGCACCACCCCACCACCCCGCCGCCATAACTGGATCTGGGCAAGAGTATAATGGGTAGCTGCAGCTGGTGAAGACCTATCCCAGGAGATAGGCTGGTTTAGCTTTCTGATGCACACAAAATGCACTGAACAGGGCCCAACTGTTTAAGAAAAGGGAGGAAGTGCTGGATGGTCCCAAAGGGCGTGACTCAAGAGATTGCTCTCTTGTCTCCTTTAAGCTTAAAGTTTTAAAAATATTTTTTTCTTCTAGCATACAGAAATGCAACATCAATCATGAGAAGTCTATGTTGATGACAGTGATGTACAGTTTGCAGACTAGTCTTTTCCTCACCATTGCTACATAGGAGCACTGCAGAGATGTACATGATTATGAACTCTTTTATAAAAATAGCCCCCTTTCCCTTACTCTAGACAGTTGGGTTCTATTCTCTGTAGATGAATTGCTAAATGGTCTTATTAATAAAAAACAAGACAAAATAAAATAAAACAAAAATTGGAGTCAGATATTGGGGTGAATGCTGAAAGATTAGAGAAGCAGAACAAGCCACAGCCAACCTCTCCTGGACAACTAATCATCCAATCCTGTTTCCACAAATCCTCAGACTGAAAGTTCTGAGTTCTCACCTGAACGAATCTCAGCTGAACTGCTGCTTACCAGTCTAAAAGCTTAAAAGCCTCCAGTCCCTGGTCCTCATGTATTACATACCTTTCTGCTTCCTGCCATCACTTCCTGGGATTAAAGGCATGTGTCCTTTCCAAGCAAAGATATGAGGTCTCAAGTGTTGGGATTAAAGATGTGTGCCACTATTCCTGGCTCTGTTTCCAGTGTGGCTTTGAACTCACAGAGATCCATTGGATCTCTGCCTCTGGAATGCTAGGATTAAGGGTGTGTTCTACCATTGCCTAACCTCTATGTTTAATATAGTGGCTGTTCTGTTCTCTGACCCCAGATAAGTTTTATTAAGGTACATAATATATTGGGGGACACAATATATCATCATAGTTCTCAGCTTCCCAACCCAACTACACCAAGACAAACTTCTCAGCTCTCTCACTTGGTTCTTGAGATATTCATCTCCAAATTGCACATTTTTGTTGTTTCTTTACCGCTTCTTTTTTATTATCAATTAATTATTGATTCCAATGCAAAGAAGGATTTGGCTCTTTTCACATCCACTCTCTAAGCCTATGTTACTTGTTTGGATTAGAATATTATTATTATCCATACTAATTTTCTCAAGATTAATAATTTTCTATATTTCACCAATTCAACATCCAAATTTCTGCTACTCTTCCAATTGCACTTTTCCACATCCTATCTCTTGTGTGCATTAGAGGGGGCTTCACCACTCTGGAAACTGGAGCTCTTTAACTACATGGAATTTTCTTGAATTACTTGTTAGTGATTTCTTTCCAACCATTTTCTACTTATGGAATTCCTAATATTTGGCATCTTGGACCAGTTTACTTTTTTAATTCCTATTTATTCTTATGCTCTGTCCTTTTTCTTTAACAATTACTGTTTTTTGTTAGCTTTAATTTTCAAAATTCCTTTTGTTCTTTTCACTTCAGCCACCATAACTTAACTTTTGCCAAATCATCTTAGTATCTGAATGGCATCCCATTCTTCTCAAAGACAGTGATGTCTTATCTTCATGAAAATACTAATTCCTCTTTTTGAAGTTTCTCTTCTTTCTACAGTCTCTTTTCCCTATGCTACGTTGTCTTCCTCGGACACTGGTCACTATCACAACCTTCCTCAGCTTGTCTGCGTCTCCTGATATCCAAGGTACAAAGCAAGTTTGTATCCTCTGAGTGTCTATATGGGGAGTGGGCAAAGACCTCCAGGAGCTCCCATGTCAGTATCTTCAGGTTTGTCTTCCCATGCATATTACGTGTCCCAGAAGAGTCATCACCATCAGCCTAGAAAAATGGGAGGAAGAGGATGTGGGTCTCAACTTCAAGCTTATAAGTCATTCATATGGGCTTCTTGTCTTCACTGTGGTACTCCGTGTTCTAGACATTGAACATCTTTGTTTTACTTTTTCCAGGAAGGAAAAAAAAATCTTCTGGCAATATGAGAAGTTATACATTGTTACTAGGAAGGGAAATTGATCTGAGGCTCTGATTGTCTTTTTTTTTCTGAGATAGGGTCTCATTACATGGCTCAGACTGGTCTCAAACTTCCTAGGTATCTCAAGACTGGTCTTGAGTCTTGAACTTTCCACTCTCCAGCTTCAGCTTCTAAATCCTGGGATTACTGGAATGCATCACCTTGTTCCTCCCCATCCATCTTCAAACTGCCTTGTAGATAGTTGAAACCTCATCCTTACCTTGGTTTTTCATTTCTAGAAGAAACTGTTCCTGACAACTTTTGTATCATTAGAGATTTTTCTGTGTAAATCCTATTGCTTCTCACCTTTTTTCCCCCTCCATTGGTTTAGGATTTCTGTTTGTTTAGACTGACAAATCTCTTGTTTACCTATTGGTTTTCCTAGTCCCCAAATCACTAGTGTTCCTGATCCCTCCTCTGTGGTAAACATTCCCACTCCCTCCCAAAGGTTCTGTTTGTTCAATCAGTGTATTCATATTCACAGTCTAGGCAAATATTATCCTATGCTGAGAGGGCAGTGAGCCTGTTCTTCTTCATAATGATTCCAGTTAACCCACACAATTACTTGGAGAGTGTTTGCCCATTGGGACGCAGTTTACTTTAGGGGATTGATGAGCATTGCCTAGTTTCATTGAGAGATAAGAGCTTAGAAACATCCTGATAGTGCTTCTATGAAATTTAATCTTACCAGATTAGTTTTTAAAATTGTGAGTGAAAAGTCTTGATTTCTATGACACAAATTCTAGTTAAGACTTACTATTATCTTTATTGCTTAAAATAATGATATAATATACAACACAATAATTATCTGGTTCCCATGATGTTTATAGTTATTGAGAAATGTGTAATGAGTATCTAATGACAAAAGGAACTCTTTTGCTGGAAAAAATGAAAATAAATGGATTTCTATATTTATTGCATAAACAGTAATTATGTACCAAATAAGTATCACTTTCCTTCTCCTTTCTCCAGAACTTATGAGAACTTTGTAAAATGATATAAGAGATATTTTGACTACAAGATTCCAAATATTGTTGTAAAGTAGAACAAATTGGGAAGATAATAGATTTTAAACTACCTCATTTAGAATCATTATGTGCACCGAGAGCTGAATTTTCATGTGCCTTTTTTTCATCTCTCTTTCTCTTATTTTAAACAGCTGCAGCTGCTGGTGGCCAATAACTTTGTCAAATATCCTGGGGGGCCCAGAAGTACTCTTCACTTCCCCTTTGAATTTAGTGAGCTGTGACGGGAAGGGCCAGTGGACTAGCACTGGGGGACGGCTGCACTGTGATCTACCACTGATGGGTCATCAAGGCCACAGTCATGACCATCTATCAAGGGATCATCAGCTCTCCTAAGCAAGAAGAATCTCAGCATATTACATACTTCTCTGGATTATGATGCTTTCTCTCTTACTTCACCCACATGTTCTCAAACAGGTTGAGTTTAAATGGGGATGTGGTCTAGTGATATAAATTACTGGGTATAATTGATAGGATACTTTTTTTAAAAGTCAGTATTTCCTCATATGGTCTTTCTTCTCACCTGTGTGTTTAGTTTCTTAAATTGGGAGTGGGGATACAATAGCACAATTTTCCCTCTATATTTGGAACTATTTGCACCAAATACTCACTGTGATCATTCATTGACTCACTGTTTTGTGTGTGTGCTTTTTCTTATGAATTCATTGGTATGATAGAGTTGATTTCTTTCTTACCTATATGAATGTCATATAATATTATATATAATATAATTTAATAGAATATTAATTTTAAGAGAATTGGCCCACTTTAAAAAATAACATTCTTCCCCCCTTTTTTTGTCTTTCTACCCATCAGCCCTCACATGTGCCCAGCACCTTTGTATTTATAGCTGGATTCAGTATGATAAGAAAGAAGCCTTTCAGGAGAAATGTTACAAGTGATTTGACATTCCCTGCAGTGATTACTTAACAACAGTTTATCACCATAAGGAGGCATGAGGGTCTTAGACAAACTGGACCTTTATGAGTTCAACAAAAGAAGATAGCACAAATGACTGATGTCCAGTCAGAGTCTCCTCATTTAACCTCCAATGATCATCCCTGAATTTCGATTGTTGTAGTCTGTGTTTGTTCTTTACTTTTTTTGTTGAGATTAGGGAAAAAATGCCTTTAGTTGGAGCTTTAATTTATATCCTTGTTTAAACATTATGTTTATCTAAATTTTGAGTTCACTGAATGATAGCACTCAGTGCCCTCCTCATCTTGGGCCATAACCTGTAGCTCATACCATCCCTTTCCAGAGCTCAGGCAATCTCCATCCCTGCAGTTGACTTGCAGACTTTTGACCTTTGACTTAACTCCTCCTCTTCAATCTTCTACTGGTTGTGGAATGGTCATACTGTTCTCCAGTCCTTGACTCACTTCCTCCAATTGCCTTGTCCAGATTAGCATCTATTCCCAATCATGTCACTCTCCTAATGGAATTCCTTAGAGTATTGCATCTGTATCCTCACTGTAGCATCTATCCCAATTTTCTGTGATTTTTCACAGTGGTTATTGTTTCTTGCATTCCTGGCTATTCTGTCCTATCTAGACTGTAGCTCTTTAGGAGCAGGGATCATATCTTCTCACTCTGTTATATGTCTCATACAGTGCTGTGCACAGTTGGGCACTGCATAAATGCTTGTTAATTAAATTGAATCAATTTGACTTATAGCAGTTGCATTATGAAGGAAAAAAAAAAACTCATGTTAAATGCATGGAAAATGTTCCTCTGATGTAAGAAATGGACTAACTCCTGCCAGGCTTTTGTTATCATTGGACTGTAATGCAGATGAGTAAATAAAGAGAGTGTTGATTTCTACAAGGGTTGTTTGTGTACTGCGTGGTAATACAGAGAATCAGTTTATTATCTCACCAAATTCAGAAGCAAATGTCACCCTTGCTCTAGATCTACTTCTTAAGGATGAAGAGAAACTTATTCTTAAGGATGTTCCTTTTCTAAAGCCAGCATACTTTTAGAAACTATTTTAATCTTACAAACATTCAGACTTCATTTGCCAAGTTTCAGTCTTTCCACGTATTAAAAATCAACTTTGGGTTTTTAAAGCACGTACACATATTATCCTGTTTTAAGTTAAGCATTTTTAGAAACTGTAATCTTTCAGTCTTCAGCGAGCTACCAAAGCATGACTGAATGACTGACTTCCTAGACAGGGGTCTGGAGCAGTGAATGCTTGGTTCAAAGCTGTTCTGAACACTGTTCAATCAGCTGCTTAGACATCTAGAGTTTACTTCTGTATTCTTCCTATGTCTATGGCAAGGAAGCAAAAATCTAGACTACAAATTTTCTTCTTTTTGAGAGGAATAAAAAATCTCTGATATACACAAAATAACTTTATCTGGAGAGCTTTACCCTGCTTGAAAAAATAAACTGCACTTCAATACTCTACTTGAATGATTTCCTCTGCTCACAGGGGCATATAATTCAATCTATATCCATGGATTTATATTAACAAAATGTTCAGCTGAACTGTTTTCTTATTCTAATAGATCCCCACAAGACCTAGGGCCAGATACATAAACCAAAAGGGTAATTCAGCAAGATTCAAATATGAGATGATTAAGAATGAGTTTGGCAGGTGTTCTTAGTTCCCTGAATGTTTACACTTAAGTTTTTGGAAGACTTTGAGGAAAAAAATAGTTTATATCACAAAGCATATCTAGTTTCTTCTCTTAACATACCAACACTATAGAAAGTATTTCAGAATACTCCAATGACTATAAACTACTCAATAATATTGTAACTTAATTAGTTCTACTATTTCAGAGTTGTAGGTTTAGATTTTAATATTACATGCAAATTTTAAGTTAACATCCTTTTAGAATGTTTTTTTTACAGAAGCACTGTGTATAGTCTTCTATTCAATGTATTCATATTTCAAGACAGTTTAAATTTGTTGCTATATTTATATTACTTCTTTTTACTCAAAATATTTGCTGTTTTATAGCATTTATTTTGAAGTCACTGAATTTCTCTCATGATGCTGTTTTATTTGTGACTACATGAAGTACTCCTTTCAGGAACTATCTGAATTTCTAAGAGTCTTAAGTTTAGGTCAAGTGGCATCATTTCAGCTATACACCAACTCTCAAGCACTGCTTGAAATCAAGTATTATCTATATTTGCTAACAAAGCTAAATTTATGTCTGTATAGGCATACTTTTCATACTTTATTGATATGTAAATCATTTGGTGATAGTTACATTTTTGTCTTGAGTGTAACATCTATTTATCGTTAAACATAACTAGTTTAAAATTATTTCCCCAAAAAAGACAGGTAGACTTTCTAACTTTCCTTATGCTGATGTTTTTGTATTGGCACTATTCACAAAGGCCACATTTCTCTGGTGAATATTACCATTCAAAAGAAAACCTTAGGAGTCATGACTGTGACCTCTCTCTTCTCCATGTTGGCAGATATCAGGTAAATTACTTCCAGAACATTCTGTTGGCAAGCCAACAGAAATGATTTAAATTCAAATGAAGTCATAAAGTAATTTATAGCATAACAAATTACTATCTGGTCACCTCAAGTGAATCACAGTGTGTCCAATGTTTTAGTTGAATTCACAGGCTATGCAGGCTCTGGAGGTCCTGATGGGCCATCAGGAAATTTTGCCAAAAAAGAAAACAGGGGAAAATGGCATCATAAGAGCAGACTGGAATATTCATGTTCTTGGTAAAACTCTGAAGCTGTAATTAAACACAGAGTCTTTGAGAATAATTGACCAGATTTATCTGTTAGTTCATCATGGCTGATACCATTTGGAGAGAAAAAGAGCACTGGATCAGAACCAGGTTTGTCTTGCTGTTTTTAAAATAAAATAAAATTTATTTTGTATGTGTGTGTATAGGTACATGCTCCCATTCATATGTGTCTCCACCTTACTTTTTTGTTGTTGTTGGTTTTTTGAGACAGGGTTTCTCTGTGTAGTTTTGGTGCCTGTCCTGGGTCTCACTCTGTAGACTAGGCTGGCCTCAAACTCACAGAGATCCACCTGGCTCTGACTCCCAAGTGCTGGAATTAAAGGAGTGTGCCACCACTGCCTGGCTCCACCTTACTTTTAGAGAGCATTTTTAGAAACTGTAATCTTTCAGTCTTCAGAGAGCTACCAAAGCATGACTGAATGACTGACTTCCTAGACAGGGGTCTGTTTTATAAGTATGTACCTGGGTAGGAAAGGACTTATTTCACTTATACTTATGCAACACAGCTCATCATTACAGGAGTCAGGGCAGGAACCTGGAGACAGGAGTAATGCAGAGGCCATAGAGGGGTTCTGCTCACGGGCTTGCTCTTCATGGCTTGCTCAGCCTGCTTTCTTATAGCACCCACAACCTGTAGCCCAAGGTGGCACCACCCACAGTGAGCAGGGACCTCCCACATCAATCACAGGCTACAGAGTGGAGTCCAGGAATGCTAAAATCCTATGAGCTATATTCTTTTTTTTCTGGGGATCAGAGTTCTTTTTCTACTTGGATATTGCTTAAAATTGATAATAAAAGTTGATCACGGAAATGGATTCAGTACAAGTTTTCAGAAATCATTTATATGTTAAAGCAGATCAAACTAACTACACAAGGATAAGACAGATTTTCTGTGGTTTCATTTTGTAATTGGAAAAACAGAGCTGAAGAATAAGGCACTTGGGTCACTGACCTCAGACTTACAAAGTTTATTGGTAATGGAATTCAATCTGTATAAATGGCTACCAAATAGGATAGACCCATCGGCAGGCAGGTGAAAATGAGCCTCCTGAGAAAGGAACCTTGAGACTCACAACCAGTCTTAATGGAACAGAGAACAAGATGAATCTATAAGAAATGTTCATCCCAGGTGGAACCATAGATCAGACCCACTGGCAATATTCCTCCTTTGGACTGTGCTGCAGTTGAGCCGCCACGTGTTTCACCTCTGCAGACTTAGGTAACGGTGGACGGAAGCATAAACCTGAGGCTGCTGCTAAGACTTGCTTTGCAACTGTCTTCCTGACTATTGTCAGTCATCAGCCACTGATTTTTATGTTATCAATAGCCTCTTGACCTGGCCTTATTTCCTCATGAAGTGAACTTCAATCACATCATCTTTCGGACAAATTAAAAAAAAAAAAAAATGTCCACTGTGGCTTCTGCTGAAAACACATGATATCATTTCCCAAATCACTGAGTACTAAGCTTCACACATACTTGAGTCATGGTGAGGTGACATCATCCACAAACTCCCATTTTGTGAATCAGATTTTTTTTAAACTTTAGAGATTTAGTGACTAATTAGTTAAAATTCAAGTATAAGGAAATGGCTATATGGATTAGAGTGTCTGCTGTGAAGTCATGTGGACCTGAGTTTGAATCCTCAGTAGCTAGGCTAAAAGCCCAACATGGTTGTCAGTATGTGCCAGGAGATGGAGACAAATGAATCCCGAGAGCTTGCTGGCCTGTCATTCCAGTTTGCTTCTGTCTGTTCTCTGGAAGAATATATACATATTACAGTATATAAAATTTAGAATTGTTTTGGAGAATTAATTTAGGGAATTTTAAAATAGAAGTAATTTCAAGGAAGTATTTGCTCAATTGTGAAAGTCTAACTTTTTAGATGTTTAATTAAAATAATTCCCCATATGTTTGATGCACTTGTAGTTATTTTTAGATGGGATGCTTTAGTGGCAGAGTCACATTAAATTTAGGATAAACAGCATTAATAGAATACAGACAAGATGACTGATCATTAGTGTCTCAGAGTCTAACCTGGGCTCTGCTCTGGGTTAGTTGTCTTTAGAAATCATGTATTACCTCTGGGTCTGAATTTTCCATCTGACAATGAAATTATACAGCACGACTTCATTCACGTACATTTAACTTAAATCATCCACTATGGTGTCTCTTAGCTACCTGTGACCACTGAGTACTTACAGTATGGCTGGAAATTTGGGTGCACTGTGAGAACAAAACATACTATTGTATTTTGAAGATCAGGACACATCTAATTTAACATATATTAAATAAGCTTTTAAGCTAGGTTTCATTATAAAGTGACACTTGGATATATTTAATTAATTCAAACACACCAGTGAAAATAATTTCATCTTTCTTTTCTCTTTGATAATATGATTGCTATGAAATTTACAGAGAACTATAATAACTTGTATTTGTGGCTTATGTTCCTGCATATTTCTATTTGTATTTGGCTACATTCCAAAATGCTCTTAACTTGTATGAGAAGTTTTGATGAGGGCTCTAATTAACTATTCGAAAAACCAGGATTTAGTTCTTTGGAAATCTTCTGGTACTCTGACAGTTCTGGTTCCTTCCCCAGAAGCAAGGATGTGTGGGAAGTCAGGAAAAGACTGGATTTTAAACGTCTCCAAGGGCCCATGTTGGTGTTCCGGGAGACTGGGCTTATTGAGGAGTATTTAGGTGAGTAGGGGTGAGCTCACAGAGTGCACTGTGGGACTCTGGTCTCCTCTATTATAGAATATTAAATATGTGTTTACAACACCCCTCTACTTTTTCTTCTCAGACATGAAGTAAGTAGTTTGATGCCCTTGGGTATTTTGTTAGAGTGATGGAAAGCTGCTGGATTCATGTAGCAGTGGGCTAGGTTAGAGTCCACAGGAGAGAGAGCTTGGAGATGAAACCGATGGAGCTGTTTGGGGAGGTAGTGGAGCACATGTGATACAGCTGGGGTGGTTGGGAAAGAAAGCCTTGCACAGCCTCCTGGGAAAAGAGCATCGGTGCACTGCGACAACCATCTGCTGGCTGGCTGAAAGCACAGGCAGTGACCACTTAAAATGATTCTGGCTTTCTGAAGACACCAACCAATGGCAGGTACTTCCCAGACACTGGGACTAAGGACAGAAGAAGCAAAGCAAGAGGACAGGTCAAGGCACATAGGGAACCTGACATGCAAATCAGAAACTGTGGACTTCAGATAAAAGATAGAAGTTTTAAAAATTGCCATGTCTAAAGAGCTATGGCCCAGGAGGTTCTCTGAACTGTCAATAAGAAAAATAGTGTCTCAGGATGGCTTAATTGTCTGGCTGAGAGTGTGGAGTATGGGGGAAGAGCTACAGACATGCATGGCTACTTTTGCATTGCCTGCTCTGTTTCAGTGTGATCAACGGTGTTATAAGCATGTCAGGCTATTTGTCTGGGATGCAAAAAATCATATTCTTGAGTCAATGTCAAGATTCAGTTCTGATGTGTACTGTATCTCAGACTTATGCTCCTGAAACAGAACAAAACACTTTTGACATGTACAATTTTTTTTTTTTTTCCTAAATGTGCCTGTCCCGGGCTTCTTGAGCATGGTCTATGCTCCTGATGTGTGTGCTGATCTGTGAAGGACTGTAACAGCCCTAAGAGGCCTGGCCCAAGAACTAAGCACACTAGCTCTCCTCCCAGTTTTCAAAATGATACAGTTTTATGCACATTGCAGAGTTTTAAGTTGGGTCAGAACCAAGAAAAGCAAATTTCAAAAATCCCTAAACTAACAAGTGGTACTAAGTGTTTTTGGCTAATCTGGTAAGATGTTTTGGAGAAGCTTGGAGTCACATTCAAGGCCAGGTTGATGTGTTTCCCAATTTCCCAACTACTATTCTGCAGCTGAACAGGGCTAATTGTCATTCCCTATTTTCCACATAATTTATATATTTATTAGTTATTATTTTTTTAGTGTGTGTGTGTGTGTGTGTGTGTGTGTGTGTGTTTGTGTGTATGTATGTGCTCTACACACATTCAAGTGCACATGTTGAGGTTGATGACAATCTGCAGAGGAGTCCATTGTCTCTTTCCATCATGTGTGTTCTGAGGCGTGGCAGCAAGCATCTTTACTGCTGGGCTCTCTTCCTCTCCAATGGCAGAGATAGATACATGCAACTCACTGTTTCTAGTTTCACTGGAAAGAGCATGTATGGATATCCACATGCCCTTCTCTGGTCTCTAGGTAAGGTGAATAACATTACCAATAGGCTCAGAAGAGTTTATGGGCAATGAATGCCAGACACTGGATTAGTCATTGGAACCCAGTATCAAACAGCAGATCTTTTTCTATTTAAAAAAAAATTTAAATAATGTTTTTTCTTTTTTTAAGATTTATTTATTTATTATGTATACAGTGCGTGTTCAGCCTGCAGGCCAGAAGAGGGCACCAGATCTCTTTTTGTAGATGGTTGTGAGCCACCATGTGGTTGTTAGGAATTGAACTCAGGACCTCTGGAAGAACAGCCAGTGCTCTTAACCTCTGAGCCATCTCTCCAGCCCCTCAGCAGATCTTTTGCTACAGGGAGGATATAGACAATAAGCCATCACAGAAATAAACAAACTAAACAAACGTCTGCCCAATTTAAAAAAAAAAAACCACAGCTGATGATAGCTAAAGTACAGTAAGTCCAAATGCTGGAGCTGCTTGGGGACGTACTTTGGAGGTGATGGGAAGTGCAGTTGAGGGGGCAAATTCAGTTTAAGACATAGCTGCTGTGAAATGAATGGTTGGAGTTCACTTCTTTGAGTGATTTTGATTGCCTAAGACCCCATGGCCAATAAAAATTACTCCCTAAAAGGGATTTAATTACTACAGACTAGTTTTGCTTGCTTTAGAGAAATAAACACTGCTTTATAAATGTTATAGAAACAACTGCAGCTAAGGTTAAGGTCAGGAAGCACTTGCACTCTGTTGTTGGAATATAAATTGTTACCACCGCTATGGAAATCACTATGGAAATTGTTGCATGAATTTTCCCTGGGGAAATGTGTACAAATGCCTAGTCACTCTAGATAGGGTATCGACAACAGACTGAATTCCATCCAAGTCTAGCTTAGTGAACTAGTAAGTTTATTGGAATTGTGTATAAGAGCACAGGTGAGGATTTACATGTGGAATCATGGATAACTTAAAGGCAGCTGCATCATTTAAAAGCCCACCCAAGCATGGGTGATGACATGCAGAAGCTGCATCCCCAGAGCTCTCTGGACCACCTGCAGGCAGTTCACAGGAAAGTCTCCTGCTGCAGCAGCTGTTTGCTGCTTTGACATTCTCTGGAAGGAGCTTTGAGCGTCTTGAGACATTCTCAGCCCCTTGAGCCTTATGAGACTCTTCCCTCTGGAAGATGAATATTTTAAGGCAGAGGAAATGGCTACCCAACATAAATTTCTCAAAAAACCAAAATAGACCTACCATATGACCTAGCCACACTACTTATAGATATATAACTAAATCAGTATAAAACAAAGTCACTTGTCACACACACACACACACACACACACAATGGAGTTTCATCGATTCCTAAAGAGGAATGAAGTCATGTTATTTACAATAAAATATATGGAACCAAAGATGATCACGATCATGTTCCAGAACTAAGCCAGACTCAGAAACACAAACATTGCCCACAATCTCTCATATACAAAAGCAGAAATGGTCTATTGTGGAATAGGAAGAGGGTCAGGGACACGGAAGAAGAGCACTAGATGGTAAGAAAGGGGTGAATATGACCCAAGAACATTATGTACTTGTGTGAAAATGTCACAGGAACCCCGTTTTGTGTCTCTGTGCACACTGATAAAGGTGGAGGACGTTATGTAGCACTCTGCTCCTAACAGTGTCTAATCTAAACAAAGCAGGGTAGAACAGTAAGGTGACCAGACTGGAAAGGGACAAAGCAGAGAAGTGGCGTTATTTTTATTTTTACTATTTTTGTATCTTTTGACCTTTTGAAAAATTATTTGATCAGTATTTCTCTACCCAACTTCATATTGTTTCTCTTAAAACAAACAAAACCAAACCAAAAATTAACCAATAAAACAGACAAAAAAACAAACAAACAAACCCCAAAACAAACAAACAAACCAACGAAAGACAACAGCAAAGCAAAACAGGAAGCATGGAGTCCATTTTGTGTTGACCGGCTACTCCTGGGCATGGGTCCTGCCCTGGTAGATAGTTCATACCCCGTGATGTTCCACTGCAGAAAACTGCTATCAGTTTCCAATAGCTTCTTGGTAGGGGTAGGACTTTGTGTCCACCTCCAGTTCTCAGTGCTGGGATTTTAGTCGTCTTGAACTTGTATAGGTCTTATGTGCACTATCACAGTCTCTCTGAATTCGTGTATGTATCAGTCCTGTTACATCTGGAAGACGCAGTTTCCTTAGAGTCATCCGTCACTTCTGGCTCTTTCCCTTTTCTTTTCCATACAGATCTCTGAAACTTGAAGTGAAGACTTTGATGAGGGCTTATTAATTAGGGCTAAGTGCTCCAAAGATCCTCATTCTCTGTACTTCGTTTAGTTGTGGGTCTTTGTGATAATTACTACCTACTGCAAGAAGAAGTTTCTCTGATGAGGTTTAAGTGATGTACTGACTGATGCTAACAGCAATATATCATTAAGAATCCTTTTATTACTATGTGTCAGTCTCCTTCCTCCTCAGGGATCATTGGTCATCAGTCTGTGAGGGAGGAGGGAACAGAAGCAGGAGAACAGGGTTCAGATGGCTGTGAGCAGGAATGGAAATAGCCTTCCTGGAGTCTGCTCTCAGTGTTACAGCTCAATTTTATTCCAGAGTGAGGGGAAATGTATAGGATGGTAACAGCAGCTGGGGCATCACCTAATTTGCATTTGGCAGCACGGTCCTCTCATAATGCATTTGGGAGCATAAAACCTAGTTATCATATGGGCGACAGGGGGAGAGCATCTCCAGGGATTTGTGTCAAAGATCATGCTTGAGATAGGTCAGGCATCCAGGCTTAGGGACAGTTTCCAGTTAAGGTCAGGCCTCTGGGCTTAGAGACACTATCCAGGTAGGGAAGGTGCCCTGCTGGAAAGGGAGTCCTTCATTTTGTTGCAAGCTCAGAGAGCTGTCTGGACATGGTAGACTGCAACCATAAGTGAAAGGTACTCCATCAGCTATACTCATTTAGCAAAATGATAGCAGTAGATTTTCCCCTGTGTCAGATTGTTGGCCACTTTATCAATGCCAAATATGGGTTCTATCTCATAGAGTGGGCCTTAAATCCAATAAAAAACTGGTTATACCCATAATGTTTGCATCACAATTGAACCTGTGTATCTTGCAGACAGGTCTCTGTTGTACGTCCCAGGGTTCATAGCTGTGAGATTGATGATTGCTATTCTTTGGTAATACCTGTTAGCACTATGAACACTGGTCAGTAGAGTGAAGCTTCTAGTTGGCAACCAGTTCAATTTTGTTTGGTGATATAAGTAAATGGTGTCTTTAGCAATAGGACTTAATGTCAGGTTGTGGAGGGTAGCCAATAGCGTTACTGAGAGCCTATGATATTTGGGGGGCATCTAGGGGACCCTTTGGCCAACAACTCAACAATCTGTAATCTGCTGCTGTCACTGGAGGCTTTGCTTGGTCATCTAGTTGGGGCATTGTCTTCCCTATTATATGTTGACTCCATTTAACTTCCTTTTATATAAGTATATTTTTGGGGTGCTTTTACAGTAGTAGGTTTCCATAGGTTTTTCAAATGACCTTTAGTGTTAGTTGTCTTTCCCCATATTCCCTCTTTTACCTTTCTTTCTCATTGTCCTCTCCATCTAATCCTCCCATTCTACTTTCTGCTTTATGTCTTTATAACAGTAGTCTCTATTTTCCCTTCCTTAGATGATCTCCTCCATAGTCTCTTACTGGCTGTCTCTGTGCTTTTGGATTAAAACATGCATGTCTAAAACTTAAAAGCTAACATCTACATGCAATAATTGTCCCTTGGGCCTGAGTTGCCCACCTCAGTATGATTGTTTTTTTTTTTTTTTTGCTTCAATCATTTACCTACACACTTCATAATTTTTCTTAACAGATGAATAATATTACATTGTGTAAATGTACCACATTTTCATTATCCATTCATCAATTTGTTGACATCTAGGCTGTTTCTAACTTCTTTCTATGAATAAAAGAGCAGCAATGAACATGGATAGGCAAGTATCAGTAGAGGCATTCTTCATTCTAAATTTCAAGCTTTCAACTACACAGGAGCTTTTTACTCTTGTATTTCCTCCTGTAAACCATATCATGAACTGAGACATCAGTAACTGCCAAAAGACTTACACAAAGGAAGCTCTCTGCTGTGGGCTATAATATAATGAAGACAGCAGATCAGATTTCCATGGGCTTCCACTACCCCTATACTTCGATTCTGCATCACAGATTAAAACTTCAGGTCATATGCAAGAGCTCTCCCTCCTGTCATTTTCTAAATGACAAAGTCTAACTCTTTGTACACCAATTACAGTGTATTAAGTGATAGTTCCTTGTAGCTATTATGTACAAAGAGCTTCCGAATCTGAGTTTAAAGAGAATCTGAAAAGCTGTATTATTACATCACATATTAAAATATTAAATCTTGGGAACTAGGGAGATAGCTGCTGTGGGATGGTCTGCATGCCAAATGCGTTCCTCTGATTGGTTAGTAAATAAAACACTGATTGGCTGGTAGCCCAGCAGGAAGTATAGTCGGGACTAACAGAGAGGAGAATTGAGAGAACAGGAAGGCAGAAAGGGACAGTAGGCGCCACTGCTATGACAAGCAAGATGTAAGGTACTGGTTAGCCACATACCACGTGGTAAAGTATAGATGAATAGAAACGGGTTAATTTAAGATAGAAGAAGTAGATAGCGAGAAGCCTGAGCCATTAGGCCAAACAGTTTAAATAATATAAGCATCTGTGTGTTTATTTTATAAGTGGACTACCGGACTGCTGGGGCTTGGTGGGATCTGGAGAAAAGCTCTCCAGCTACAGATGGCTCAATGGACAAGGTGCTTTCCACACAAGCATCAGGATCTGAGTTTGGATCTTTGGAACCCATGTAAAAACTAATTGTGTAGCATGTGTCTGTGAACCCAGTGTTCCTATAGCAGGATGGACTGTGGAGATAGGAGAACCCCCAAAGTTCATGGACCAGGTAGCCTGGCTATGCGTCTGAGATTGACAAGAGAGGGGTGACAAGAAAAGGAGACCATGTTTCAAAGAAGACATAAGGTGAGAAGAAACACTGGTGTGCCTCCCCCCACCCCCAACATGAGAGAGAGAGAGAGAGAGAGAGAGAGAGAGAGAGAGAGAGAGAAAGGGAGAGAGAGAGAGAAAGGGAGAGAGAGAGAGAAAGGGAGAGAGAAAGAGAGAGAGAGAGAAAGGGAGAGAGAGGGGGGTGGGGAGGGTGGTTAGAGACACACAGAAATTACAATACTTAATTAGTACTTAGAATTCATGTCTACTGGGAAGATGATATACAATGCAGACTCCAATATTTCTGATAATAGAAATACTATCAGTAAACAGTATGTTTTTGCACTTTTTGTACATATTTGTCGAAGTTATTTTTTTTTTTTGTTTGTTTAATGTAATTTCTATCCTGGTTCACATGCTTTGTTCTCAGCCTGGAATTGGAACTTCAGCCCGGTCTCAATCATCTTACCACAAGGTGGCGCTCAAACTTCTCTTGAACGCTTCTATGGCGCTAAAGACAGAGAAAGCTAGAGAATTAGTTAAAACTGTAACCTGGCCTCTCAGGCTATTGCCTGCAGAGATTCTGTTTGTCTTTGTTTTGTTTAGAATTGTCTCTCTGCTTGGGAAAAATACCAGCAAACAAAAATTCCCCTAAAATCCAGCATCAGTTCTTTTATTTCTTATTATTTTGATTTTATATATTTATATTTTATGATATGTAGTATAAGTAGTATCAGGAAAGCTAGCGGAATACCAGTTTTAAAGCTGTTGAGATCTTAAAGGCATGTGATTCAAATTGTAATTTTAAGTAGAAAATTAACCCAAAGCAAGCATGAACCCGCAGTTCTCTGAGAACCTGTAGAACCCGCAGTTCTCTGAGAACCTGTAGAACCCGCAGTTCTCTGAGAACCTGTAGAACCCGCAGTTCTCTGAGAACCTGTAGAACCCGCAGTTCTCTGAGAACCTGTAGAACCCGCAGTTCTCTGAGAACCTGTAGAACCTGCAGTTCTCTGAGAACCTGTAGAACCCGCAGTTCGTGCTGAGGTAATGAGAAGAACTCTCGAGTTGAGGGCCTCACATTAGCTTCTGCATATATTTCCTCTAACTTTGGAATCTCCATGAATCTCACTCTCTGAACACACCTGCTGGTACATCATGCCTTGTACTGAGATTCTATTGAGGGTCTGTGTGGTGGTATTGTGTTCCCCAAAATATTGTGCACCCTGATAAATTTATCTGGGATCAGAGAACAGACACCCACTAGATACAGAGGCTAGAAAATGGTGGCACTCATGCCTTTAAT
This sequence comes from Onychomys torridus, assembly GCF_903995425.1. Lineage (NCBI taxonomy): Eukaryota > Metazoa > Chordata > Mammalia > Rodentia > Cricetidae > Onychomys > Onychomys torridus. The sequence goes on along the minus strand of NC_050443.1, from coordinate 139,217,787 downwards.
CCTAGCATTCCAGAGACAGAAATCCCTCTGGATCTCTGTGAGTTCAAGGCCATACTGGAAAGAGCTAGGCTTGGTGACTCATGCCTTTAATCCCAAGAAGTGAGCCTTTAATCCCAGGGAATGATGGCAAAAACAGAAAGCTATATAAGGCGTGAAGACCAGAAACTAGAAGCATTTGGCTGGTTAAGCTTTCGGGCTTTTGAGCAGCAGTTCAGCTGAGATCCATTTGGGTGAGGACACAGAGGCTTCCAGTCTGAGGAAACAGGATCAGCTGAGGAACTGGTGATGTGAGGAAGCTGTGGCTTATTCTGCTTCTCTGATCTTCCAACATTCACCTCAACAACTGGCCTCAGGTTTGATCTTATTAATAAGACCTTTTTAAGATTCATACTACATCTGGCGCCCAACATTTGTGGTTAGGAATTTACAAAAAAGCCTCTTACCTGTGGCCTTGTGGGCCCCAACTCAGGCCCAAGCTATACTCAGCCAGTTTTGGTGGTGCATGCCTGTAAGATTTACTGAAGGAGGCAGAGGCAGAAGGATCCCGAGTTTGAGGCCAGCCTAGGAGGCTTGGGCCTAGGAAGCTTGGGAGAAGCTTCAACCTGGGCCAAACCACAAACCATGGTGGGACCATGGAGACCACAGCTGCTGCTCTGAGGTGCTGGCTTCTTCTCATCGTGTTGGTGACTGTAATGATACTGCTACCTGGAATAAAAGGTTTACCACTGCTTGTTCAGAGAAGAATTGCCTGGACCATCTTGTTATAAGAAAGCATCAGCAAAGGTCAGTTTGGAAAAGTTAGGCAAGACAAATGGTGGGGAGAAATTGCTGTGAAGATTTTCTCTTCTAGGGAAGAACATTCATGGTTCCGAGAGACAGACATTTATGAGACTATGGTTACTCCAAACCACAGAGGAGGCACCAAAAAAAAAAAAAAAATGATGCCACATGGACCATGGTAAAGCCATTAAGCTGATTAACACCAAAAGATAGGCTTTGGACTCACACTGCTTAGGACAGTTTCAAGATGACTAGCTGAGATGATACAGCTTGACAGACTACTCGAAGAAGGACTTGTGACAAGCCCTGAACTTTCTCATTATGCAGTGACTAGACAAATGATACAGGACTTGACAATTAACCCAAAAAATTTTCTTTTCAGGATCCCCTAAAGATGTCGTCACCCCCAGAAAACAGGAAGCAATTTTAAGAAAATGACGCCCACATTCCCAAGAGGTGGGATGGGAGGTTTTTGGTCATTTAATGAGTTTTGAATATTGTCATTAATTACAATGATTGGTTACAAATTGTTAATTGTTAATGGTCAAGAAAAAAGCTGAACAAGGAGATTAGGTTCAAAGTTTTTGTTTAAAAAAAAGAAAAAGAAAAAAGAGAACATAGTACAAGATAATCTACTCTGAGAAAAAAGATAAAGAAATAATAGGATAAATCTATTCTAAAAAGAAAAAGGGGAAGATATAAAAATGACAAGAGGTAGATTACTGTATCTATTATGAAAAGAAAAAATACTTTTAAAAAGGAACTACTTGTTTTAAATAGGATAGGTAATGAATTTTTTTTTTGTCTGAGTTTATCAAGTGTTACTAGACTGGATATTGTTAATATATATAATGGAATTTTTATCTGAATTTGTCAAATGTTAATGGACTAGACATTGTTAATGTAATTCTTGACTGTATATATTGTATATACTTATTAGATAGTTTTTCTTATATTAGTTATAAGCTTTTTTATATTTTAGACAAAAAAGGGGAAATGTGGTAGTATTGTGTTTCCCAAAATATTGTGCATCCTAATAAATTTTTCTGGGATCATAGAACAAACACTCACTAGATACAGAGGCTAGAAAATGGTGGCACTCATGCCTTTAATCCTAGCATTCCAGAGACAGAAATCCCTCTGGATCTCTGTGAGTTCAAGGCCATACTGGAAAGAGCTAGGCTTGGTGACTCATGCCTTTAATCCCAAGAAGTGAGCCTTTAATCCCAGGGAATGATGGCAAAAACAGAAAGCTATATAAGGCGTGAAGGCCAGAAACTAGAAGCATTTGCCTGGTTAAGCTTTCGGGCTTTTGAGCAACAGTTCAGCTGAGATCCATTCGGATGAGGACTCAGACGCTTCCAGTCTGAGGAAACAAGATCAGCTGAGAAGTTGGCCAGGTGAGGTTAGTTGTGGCTTGTTCTGCTTCTCTGATCATCCAGCATTCACCCCAATAACTGGCTTCAGGTTTGATTTTATTAATAAGAACTTTTAAGATTCATGCTACAGGTCTGCCATCCGTTGGTTTGTTTACCAGTTATTTCTCTTGTCTAGAAAGACCTTTGCTGGATGCTCCTGAACTGAATTCTTTTATCAGTGTGTATTCAAAAACAACTCTTGCTTCAAGGCCCCTTGAATGACACGTGTGGCTTTTCCACAAGTCTTGCTAAACCATCTCCATCACTTCGAAAACTTACTCTCCCCTGAATCACATCATTACTAGTTGACTCTCAGTTACCTTGAAAATGATGTTTAAAGATGCTTACCTGGTCAAATGAACCTTGATTTTAATGTAGGGCACATACTTGCAATCCTAATTAGTATTTTTATGTGTAACATAAACACAAATTTTGAGGTTTCATGTATAATAAAGATGAGTAGGTTAATGGTCAATGAGAGAATGAGCCTAAGTCTATTAGTTGGGTTTTCATACATGTAACACATACCTGCGAGTCTATTAACCTTTACTGAGATGATTCTTGCAGTATCTTCAGAGACACTTGTTACTTTTAATTTTGTTTTGTAGTATTTTTAATTGGCTTGTATTCATTGTGCATGTTTCTGAATTACATAAGGATATGTCCATACAAGCACATAATATCCATTGGATATAATCCCCTCATAAGCTCAAACCCCTTTTTCCTCCCTCTTCTACCTTACTGTTAATCCTCTCTGTTCCTCACGACAGTTTCAACTCTGTCTTCATGTCATATATACATACTTGCTTTTGAGTGTCTATATAAACATAGGATCCATAAATAAGAGAATATGTGATATTTAACAATGTGACATTGTTCTTTATAGATAAAAATTTCCATTTTAAATATAAATCACATTTTGTTTGCTCATTCTCTATTTATGAACTCCCACATTGTCTCCACATTGAAATCCAGAGTAGGCAACTTGAGATACCCTTCTTGCTTGTCTTGCTAGAACCTTCTTCTCATCTTTCCTGCTGGAACTATCTCATACCTACCAAGGGCTAGGAGTTTCTACACAAGCCCAGTCTCTTAATTTGTTAGCTTTTTGTGCTTTCAGACTGTCTCTTCTATATGTACCAGGGAAGCTACATTCATGAAATCTCAATAATGTGGTGACCGAAACAAGATCTGTACAATGACAACACTAGTTCACATGGCAATATGGATGGGGGAAATCTCACAAGGCCTCATCCTTAGATGAAGAGCTATAGGCAATCAGTAATTACTGAGAGGAGGAGAGTCAATCTTCTCCAAAGATAAGCCCCTGATAGTGATTGTGACTGGATTTAAGTCATGCTCCACACAATAAAACCCATACCTGGCACCATTGTTGGGCCAACAATATGTGACTAGTAGGTCATAGCCCTAAAGGAAGAACCTAGTACTCTTTTCCTGCTAATAGACATGGTATGAAACCAACTTCTCATAATTTATCATTATTCTTATGATTAATGAATCTGTCAGCCCCCAGCAGCAAAACTTCTACAGAGAATAAGAGATTGAAGAGTGTATGTCCCTAAATAAGACATCTCTATCATGACCCCTCTGTCCAAGGCTGAGGGACTGAGGAAGAGGGAGACAGAAAGAAGATGAGAGGTGGTAGATGAATAAAGACAGTATCTTTGGACATAGCAGGGCAGCTCTACATATGAACTTATAGTGGCTGTGATGCCATATTCATGACTTGTGCAAGCCCAAGCCAGACCAAATTACAGTGTGGAGAGGAGAAGTAGACACAGATTCCCACCCATATCTGAGGAGCTGTTGGCTGTTGGGAAAGGAAGAGTAAGTTTTCTTTAAGAATGTACCCTTAGTAAGTCAACTATACTCCAGTAGAAGCCCACACAACCAAGAAAGAAGGAAAGAAGTATGGGCAGCATGAATTGGACTTGATGAGTATAAAAAAGAGAGAGGAAAGAGAGAGAGAGAGAGAGAGAGAGAGAGAGAGAGAGAGAGAGAGAGGAGAACGAGAACATAAAGTTTGTTGGGGAGTCAGGGAGAGGGACCAAGGAGTTAGGAAAAGGAGTGAATATTGTCAAAATACATTGCACAGAATTATCGAACTAATAAAATTGAAAATAATTATGTGCCTTCGTATGTGTTTAACAGTTGCTTTTGTTGTGCTGACAAAGATAATAATCATAAAAACGTGGAATGATATTCCTAATAATATATGCTGTTTTAATTAGTTTTATGATCAGAATACCATAGGTTAGGTAACTGAATTGTGGTTTGAGTATAAACTGTTCAGCAACACTCTGTGGTGATATTTTAATTGTGCTAAAATGTGATTTTATTTATATGTTAATAAATAAAGTTTGCCTGGAGATCAGAGGTCACATACAGAGCCATAAGCCAAAGTCTGGTGGTGGCAGCACATGCCTTTAATCTGATCACATGGCAGGCAGAGTCTCTGTGTGGTCAAGGACACAGGCAAGAGTGGTGGCACAAGCCTTTAATCCCAGTACCAACCATAGAGACCTGGAGGCCTGTACAGATAGGCAGTGATGAGGAAGTCATGTGGCTGGGCTTAGAACCAATGAATAAACAAAACAAAAAAACAATAAAAACACAGGTTACACAGGAAAAAGCTCTTTGGGAAAAATGACAGCAGTGAGGTGGTAAGATAAGATAGTCGTAGCTCTGCTAGTTCTCTGGTCTCTTTGGCTATTGCCACTGTATTTGGCTCTATGTTTCTTATTTAATGAGAACACTCATTAAACATCTACTACATTAATGTAGAACACTACAGCACTCCAAGGTTTCATGTGTTTGAACACTTGATTCCCAGTTTAGGATAATGTTTGGGAAAATTGTAGAACCTTTGAGTAGAGCCTTGCTAGAGGAAGCAAATCTGTAGGGGCAGGTCTTAATGTTTTGTAGTCCTGACCCATTTCTGCTTTTCATTTTCCTTCTTGGCTGCCGTTCAATGTGACCAGCTGGTCTCCTGCCTATGTTACCATTCCTTCTCTGCATGAACCATGCCTTCTCCACCATGATGGCATGCTCTTCTCAAACTGTAAGCCAGAATAAACCTTTTCTTCCTGAAGTTGCTACATGCAATGCTATTAGAAATAGTAGCCAGAAGAAGCTCACAATTCTGAAGGCTAGGAAGTTCAAGACTGAGGATCCACATCTAGGAAGGTCCTTGTTCCTCCGTCATAAGATGGTATTGAAACACAGGGACAGGAGAATGTGCAGGGATAAAAACTCAGTTTTAAAAGAGGTGCAGCTTTTGTGACCCATTTCTGTGATAACAAAATTTACTAAAGGAGGCTCAAGTCATGTCTTAAAATCCATACCTCTCCATACAGTTGCACTGGAGAGTGTATATTTTAACATTATGAACTTCGGGGGGCAGGACACATTCAGACTTCAACTGTTATGATATTTAATTTTAGGGTTCCTAGGAGCCTGGGAGAGAAAAGAGCATTTGAAATATTAAAGCGATTTTTCTTATGGATACCAGGGTTGGTGAGAGTATGTGGGGTTGATTCACATGGCTGCCCTTTTGTATTGCAACCCAGAAGATCCAAAGGCAGTGTGAAGCATAAAAAGGTGATAGATGACACAGTGAATGGCTATCATTCTTTCTTCTTTGGAAACACAGGATATCAACTTGAAAAGAGAACCTGCATTAGCTCTTAGCATTGAGATGAAATAATCTTGACCCATGACTAATCACTTTAACTTGCATGAATTTGGGGAATATGTCAGATGTATTGTTTAAAAAAAAACTGTCATATGCTTCTTAAAATCAGAATCTAAAAATTCACAGAAATCCAATGATATTGTTCTATGTAAGTGACCAAACTTTGATAATGAAGTCATTAGGTTGCTCCCTTGACAGGGAGTGACTGCAGGCAAGTATCTCAGAGGAAATTAGTTACGACTGACAGGCTCAAGAAGAGCTGTGTAAGCTTGGGGAAACCTCAAATTTAGGAGAGTTTTCCTGACTACAGTAGAGTGTAAAACCGAGAAGGATTAAGATATCCTTTCTGAGCAAACAAATCTCATGCCAGGTTATTGGCTTCATGACTTGAGATGACAATGGCCATGAAAAATGACCACAGAATACAGAGAGTTCCAGCCTCTCCCTTTCCTTGCTTCTTTACTTCTTTCTGGCACTGGCCTTCTCTGAATTCCTTAAGAACATTCATTGACCATTTGGTGTGGGTCAGAGCACAGACACAAAAAGCACCACAGGTCTCGGAGAAACCAGTAAGCGGTGCTTTAAACTCAGGCTTAAAAGTCCAAGGCAAGAGATTCGAAATGGTTCTGAGTGATCATGTCTACCATGTTCCACCTTCTTTTTCACATAGCAATCTTTGGAGAAATATAAAATAAAAAACTGAAATGGCATGGCTGTACTAAGAAGCCTAATACAGCTGAAGTCTCAGGCTAGCTAGAGTGCTGGGCTCGGGTAGATAATTATTTTTAGCATTGGTTAAAGGAGACATGAAGGAGTTGGCGGGTTCACCCACTCACCCCAAGGAATAATATATCATCATCTCTGTGTGTGGCTTTTTACAGATAAATGGGTGTGGATAGACTCTAGTTCTGTGAGGCATCCTTTTACTTACACTTTATTTCTTAAACTTCTGTTAGTTTTCTCAAGCTTTTTGTTATTTAATATTCACATAAATATTGAAAAATCATAATTGCTGTAAATATTTTATAATATTACAAGGCTTAAATCAAACATGTATTTAAGTTAATATATTCCAAATATTTAAATGGTTACAAATTTATTTTACGTTAGTCTTCTAAATATTTAATTAAAACCCAAACATCAGATTTCAAATTATCCTTATTGCTCTAAACATTTTATGAAAATTCTGTTTTGTCCTTTGTAGGGTGACCTCCAGTAGCCTTTTCTATATGCTGACCAAGATAAATTTCCCATTTACATTATGAAAGACAGCCCAGATATGGAGACACATAAGTAAACACTTCAACTAGAATTAGTTTGAGACTGATTCAAATAGTAGTTGAAAGAAGTCAGGCCCATGCTATCTGAGCACTCAAACAATATCAGGTGTTAACAAAGGGATTCTTGGGTTTTTGCACTTTGTAGGTATTGAATTGCAGAGTTCAGTTCACAACTGAGACAACAGCAGGGTACTAATGCTAAATATACTTGCCAGAGTCCTTTGGAGACTTTATACTGTGGAAAGCAACTCCTCTGGATGAAGAGTTTGGAGTGTTCACAGATCATTTTAGTAGATTCTGTGTTTATGAAGTATATGACTCCTGTGTCTGAGGAACTGGTCTTCATGCAGAAACATACATGAATGCACTGCTGTGATTTTGGAGGTAAGTTATTTCTTAGCCAAAGCATCTCTGCTTGGTTGAGGACAGATTTTGAAATCTGGGTCCAGGAAGTACCACCATGAAATTGCCCAAGACAAACTGTTTCCTATGTTTACACATCATTTGTTTTAAAAAGCTTAAAGTCCATGTGCTCAATTGATGTTCTGTTCTGTGAGCTACTGCAGCCCTACTCCAGGGAGAAATGAATCCTAAGAGCTAGGATTCTGTCCAAACCTTTTTCATAAGTAATCAGGATAGCGTATGGACATTTTGAATTAACATCCACTTTGGGTTTATTCTTTGAAGGCAGAAAAACTTGAGGGAAATTATCTCTTCAGAAAACATTCAGAAACAAGAAAAATACACAAAAGCTGGCCTTGGGGACCATCCTTGATGAGCTGTTGGCACATGCCAGTGTCTGTTTGTGCTATCACAGCATCTAAGAACTGCAGAAAAAAATAGTGGGTCATCGAAGAAAAGCATCTCAAATGGTGTCAAATTCAGATCTCCACAGGGCATCTGTGGCTGGCTCAGCTTGAAAGTATAGAAGTATATTTACTTATAAAGTACAAGCATTTTCCTTATGCCTTTAATATCCTCAGTGTTATAGTGTCTGGTATAATGAGTCATATGTACACTATTTAAATAAGATCCAAAATTACACTTGGTCACAAATGGTGATCCTTGTGGTTTCCTTTATAAAAACATCTCCCTACCCTGTGTGTGTGTGTGTGTGTGTGTGTGTGTGTGTGTGTGTGTGTGTGTATGTATGTATGTATGTGTGTGTGCATATAAGCATGTGTGTGCTTATGCATGTATTTGTGTGTGTATGCCTATGTGTACATGCATGCATGTGTGTGTGCATATGTACATGGGTTCATGCATGCATGTATGTGTGTGTTTATGAGTACTAGTGTGCCTGGTGAATGTGGGTAGACTAGAGGGCAGGTATTCCCCTCACCTTCTGTCTTGTTTGAAAAGGGGTTTCTTGTTTGTTGCTGCATGTATCAGGTTAGCTGCCTTGTGAACTGGTGATGCATCTGTCTCATCCTGCTATAGCAGCACTGGGATGATGGATGTGTGCTGTTGTCTGCCTTTACTTTGGTTTTGGGGGTCCAGACTGAGATTCTCATACTTGCATGGTAGATGTTCTACCTAATCTCCCCAGCCACTTACTCTGATATTTTAAAACTAATTTAATAAGATGAAATTCACACAGTTTACAATGATGAAAATTTATTATCATAACATTAAACGTTTTGACATAATCTGTTCATTAGCCTTTCTTACATTCACAATGTTGTGTAGCACCACCCTTATCTAGCTGGAAAGCATTTCCTATACCTCAAAGCAATCTCATCTCTGAGTGGCTCCTCTTGGCCCCCTCCCCCTACAGCCAATCTGCTTTTATGTTTCACCTGCTTCCCCTTCCAGACCCACTCCTTTAAATGTGAGAGTTGTGACAAGTGCTTTTGCTTCCTGTGACCTCATCTGACAACCACTCTGCTCCTATGTCCAACATCATTAAGTGGAATCTGGAGTATAGGGCACTGTCGCCCTTCATATTCACCAAGCTGCCAGGATCTGTCTGCAGCCTGCCTATTGTCTTATCTATCTGGATGCTCTATCACCTGGATGTTCTATCATCTGGCATGGCTGTGATGCATCTGTGTAGCCTGAACTTCTCGTATTTCTCTGTGTTCATGAAAAACATGAATTAAGAATTTCTCCATTAATTAATTTCAATACTCTATGCCTACCACTATGATAAGAAAAAATGATTAGGAAAAGGAAATTTGGGACAGAAGCAAGTGTCAGGTTTGTCTTTGATCTCAGATAGTAAATGCATTAATGGACACAAACTAACTTGTCCCTGCTATCTGCATTTAGTATTAGTGCCAATATCTTAACGCTTTCTATAAAGATACTTCTGAAGGGCAAAGTATTAATATCTCCAGACACACTAAATAGCATTTTAATACAAGTGATTTTCATGTTGATTTAAACTCACCTTGGAAACTTAAATAAAAGTATGAAACTTCATGTTGGAGGAATAAACAAGTGAGGCAATTGGTAGCTTTTGACATTAAATTGACCAAAAGTTCTGTGAAGGGGAAAGGTGCAAAAGAACAGGCTCAGGTCTGCAGAGACCTAACTCTCAACACACGTTTGAGTGTATAACCAAGAAAAATGGCAGCGTGAGAGGAAGACAATATTCAGAATTTGATTGCTACCCAAGGACAACTTGCCAAACTGTACAAAACTAAACACATAAGAACCATGACAATCTATTATCTAAGAACCAGTCAAGTTCTTTCCTAATGATTGTGATTGTTTCTAGAGGGCAGGTATTCCCCTCACCTTCTGTCTTGTTTGAAAAGGGGTTTCTCGTTTGTCACTGCATATATTAGGTTAGCTGCCTTGTGAACTGGTGATGCATCTGTCTCATACTGCTATAGCAGCACTGGGATGATGGATATGTGCTGTTGTCTGCCTTTACATTGGTTTTGGGGGTCCAGACTGAGATTCTCATTTAATGTCAGTTCAGAGAACTTCAGACTTTCTTCTTTACCATTTATGAATAAAGACATAGTATAACTGAAAGCTCTCTTGAATCCTTAAGTTAAGAAATGACTTGACATAATTTATCTTGGTTAAATCAATATAGAAAATAATAAATGGAGCATTAGAAATTATTGGAAGCTTAAATAAGAAAAAGAAAGTCATTAGAATAAAAAAATCCAATGGATGATCTAAGCAGTGCATTAAGGACATGTGAATAGAAAGCAGGTAATCTAGAGACCTGAGAAGTTAATTAAGAAGGCAGCAATAAGGGCAGGGGTATAGAGAACTTTAAAATACATCAAAAGAATTTAGAGTAAAGTGATCAGTAAAAATAAAAACTGAGAAACCTACAAAATGAACGAAGGTCATGAAATGCAGATTTAAGTGTCAAAATGAATGCCAGAGAAACACACTTAGACATATCATAGTAAAAATGATAACAAGGAAAGAGCACACACACACACACACACACACACACACACACACATACACACACACACACACTCATACACAAAGAGAATAGTAGCCAATGGCTGCCAAAAAGTAAATTGTCAATACAGAAATATAATTTATCCTAGAATTTCAGGGAAAAGGGGAATAGTTACCTTAATTTCTTGTGGAAAGCCACAGAAATATGAAATAGAAGTCCAGCTGTATATTGACCAACTATACCTTGACTAGACCAAGGGTCAGTTGAGTGGGAAGCCACTTAGCAAGGACTATTTGTTGTTACATAGCTTAATATTCTTGCCCTGCTATGAATTCCTTGTGCTCATAATTCTCCTAAAATGTGTATGTATGTGTGAACCTCCATTTCAAAGTACTCAGAAAAAGTCACATAGACAGAACCTTCTGTCTCTGAGCTTCGAGTTCTTCTTTAGCGTTTGTTTTGGGTATCTGCCTTTTGCAAATATCCTCTAAGATAGGGTCAACCCCAAACAAAGCCTTGAAAACAAGTGAGGAACAGATAGCTACCAGACCACCTGCTAGATGCCTGTAGCCCACCAAACTAAGGTAAACGTGCTTGCAGAGACAACCTATCTTCCAGACCAATTGCCTGTCCCTTAGATGCATAGCTTTGTTACTTGTAAAACTCAAGTTCAGGTCTTCCCCTCTTTCTCATCAGAGTTTCCCTCTTACCAGGCATTTCAAGCTGTGATGCAGATTGACCAGTTATCAGTGCTCCTCCCCCACCCTGTCAGGTAGCAGAGAAAAATAGTGACAGTTTTAACTTTTAGTGACCTACAGATTTTTCCTACCCTATCATTTGTAAGTTTGTAGTTGAACACATTTATAATAGACTTGTAATGCTTTCAGCTTACCACAGTAAGGATATATTTCTAGCACATAAATTTCTTTTCTGATTTATTCCAACTGCTATCTGACTCTACTCTTGTCTCTCCCCTTTTGGGTTGCAAATAAAGTTGCCAGGAAGCTTCTGGCAGGACTTTGTAATCTTGTGTTGTCTACAAAACATGATGTGTTGCTGCTTGGGAGAAAGATATAGACAAGTCCCAAGAGAATGAAGAAGGAATTGAATTGGGAAAATTGAACTGAGGGAGTAGAACTGAGAGAGTTAAATTGGTGGCTGAATGATGGTGACAGGTGAATAAACAAATTAGACAAAAGAGCTTCGTGCATCTGGATTCATTCCCACACCAATGGTAGCATCCCTACTGGGCCCCTGGGATAGTATAATATTAAGGCTGGACCTTTAATATTATACAACATTTTCTGGTTCTGGTAATGGCAGAACCAATAATTTGGACTGGAGCTGCAAGTTGAGAACAACCAGAATGACCATGACTGCCCGCTGCCATGCTGTCCTCACCAATATGTATTCTCAAACTGTAAGCCAAAATAAACTCTAAATATTGAAAGAAATGTTTTAAGTCTATGAAATGTGCTAATTAGATAGCAACATAGCATCACTGGAAATTCTAGATCTGCACAGAGGTTCTTGTTGTTAAATTGATGCTGCTGGTGGCTGGCCACAGCCCGCGGCAGCCATGCTGAGGGAGGAGCATGCTGGTTGAAGAATCACGAGCCATGGTTACCTTTCTAGAGCTTTACTGGGAAAGAGGGAGAGAAAGGGAGACAGAGAAAGAGAAAGAGAGAGAGAGAGAGAGAGAGAGACAGAGAGAGAGAGAGACAGAGAGAGACAGAGAGAGAGAGACAGAGAGACAGAGACAGAGAGACAGAGACAGAGAGACAGAGAGGAAGAGAGAGACAGAGAGACCATGTGGAGGGTGGAAAGAGAGAAGGGAAAGGGGAAGGGGGACACAGAGGGTCCACCTGCTTTTTAGGCTGGCCCTCATCCCAGGATGATGATGTAATTAAGGACATTTCTTTCAAAAACTACTTCCAGCTGATTTTTTGGGAGTCAGTTGGCTCTTGGGGGAATAGAGAAGGGGAGTCTTCTGAGGTAGATAGGCATTGTGGGATGCTGTCTGTTGTCCATTTGTTCTGGAGGCATGTATCCCTCTTGGCTGTGACTGGGAACCTTCTGTCTGACAAGATGCTGGTGACATAGAAAAAAGCTTAGAGAGAAAACAATCATTATTATTTTCTGTTGGTAGATCCGGCCTGTCCAGATGGATTTTGAAACATGTTAAGCTTTATCAGAGACAGACTATTTTAAAGCTTCTCATAGTAATAGATGTTTACATTAAAGTCTTTTGTAGCACCCAGACACTTTTGGGTCTGGGGGTGTAAATACCTTTTAGTTGTTATAGTTTCTTACTTGATGATGTTTGGACTCAGGTTCTGTGGTGGTCCTGTATCATTGGCTGGAGAGTAACTCAGAACAGGGAAGTAGGAAGAGAAAAGCTTGTGGTGCATGAGAACTATTTTTTTTTTTTTTTTTTGAATTAGGGACAAGGCAAAGATCACGGCCCTGTCTGTATGCATGTGAGAAACACAGGAGGTAACTTTGAAGTGAGACAATGAGCTCTTATCTTAGTTGGAAATTTTTTTTCTTTAAGTAACTCTGAAAGTGCAATTAAATCTGGTGAGGTAAGTAAGGCTGTCCTCTGTACCTGACAATAGAAAGGAGAAGTGACATCCTAAAACTCCCAGGACTGAGTCAGTGGCTCTGGTGTCCAGAAGGAAAGAAACGGACCACTTCCCTGCTGCGTTCTGGGTTCCCTGCCATGTCTGTAGCCAAGGCTAGGTTTGCTGGAGGTCTTAGCTTGATGAACCCATGCGTCTTGGTGCCTGGGGGCAGTCAGCTGACTGGTTGTCTTTCTAGGCAACACTTTTAACAAGGTTGTTGATGGCCTGGCAGGGCATTTGCAAGCCTGTGGCCTTTTTCACTTAAAACAGGGATCCAACAGCTTTCAGAAGTCAGCGAGTGCCAGCACTTGGCAATTTTGTTTTTGGGCTTTTATTTCTTCCCTGGCACACCTTAAATGCCACAGATGACTCTTTTACCCGTGGGGTCAGGAGCCTTGCTCTCCAGATACTTAAGTTTTAGTCGGGAGGTCTGGGGAACAAGAGACGGATTTTACTCCGTGTCCTGAATTTTTTTCCTGATGATTGGTGGCTTAAGGACAGCTTTTGGAAGATCTGACAGTAGGCAGACTATAAACCGATCCTTTTGGAAGACTTGTCTGAGGCTATAAGCTGATTTTTTGGCTTAGGAGCCATCCTGACTACTGTAAACTTATTTGTTTGGATCTCAGCCACTTTCATACCCATCTGTGCTTCTCAAGGCAGTTTGAGAATGAGTGGGTGGAGTTAAGGTGAGTTAGGGCAAGAGTCTTAGAAGCCTCCCAAGCCCACACTTTTGAGCCTGCCCACTGCCACCAGAAGTCAGACAGAAAAGGTTGAACGTGGCAGAAGTGGGGAAGGAGAAGGGTTTAGAGCTTTAGCAGAAAGCTTGGGGATAAAGTAACTCTTATTTGTCCATTCGCTGGCAGAAGTTCCCGCAACACTGTTATGCGGTCAGGTTTACCAGTACCCGCCCCATCTGCCAATGTAAGAGAGAAATATAAAAAATGAAAAATAAAAAATTAAAATAACAAACTGGGATCAGACTTCAACCTGGGCATCCCCGAGAATGAAGAGAGATCTTAAAAATCAGCTCAAGTTCCCCTCCTCTTCGTCCCAGTAGACCCCCAGATGACATTTTTTCTCTTTCTCAGGAGCAAAAATGTGCCTCCCGTTGCCAGCACAGCCTGAGGACAACCCCCGGGGTGTCCATTGCAAAGAATATAGCTCAGACTATAGCAGCGAGAACCACAGACTCACTGTGAAGAACCATGGTGGTATCAGTATTGGTAACTGTATAGGGGTCCAGCTGAGGTGAGGGATGCATACTTGCTCAGTCTTGCTGGATGGGGGAGGGGGCAGCAAGCAGCAGTAGTAAGCAGATCCTCAGTTGGTGTATCGAGTCTGAACGGTACCAAATGTTGGTTAAATTGGCGCTGCTGGTGGCTGGCCACTGCCCGAAGCAGCCATGCTGGTGGAGGAGCATGCTGGTGGAAGAATCACAAGCCAGGGAGAGAGGGGGGGGAGAGAGATAGAGAGACAGAGAGACAGAGATAGAGAGACAGAGAGACACAGAGAGAGAGACAGACAGAGAGAGAGGAAGAGAGACAGAGAGACCACACAGAAGGCAGAAAAGAGAAGGGAAGGGGGAAGAGGGGACACAGAGGGTCCACCCGCTTTTTAGGCTGTCCCTCGTCCCAGGATGATGATGTGATTAAGGACAAAACCCTTACAGTTATGAAAAGGAATATGAAGTTTAGGGATGCAGCTCTCGGGGCATTTCTGATTAATTACAGAGGGTCAAACCGGGCATCTGTACCTTCTGATATTAAGCCTACAGAATGTAGAGAGCACAGAACAGTCCTGATGGGTGCCTACTACTTTGACCCCAGAACACCAGTGCCCACAACTCTATGAAATAACTGGAAACATTGGGAGCACTGTAGTGTCAAATACATACACTCTTCTGAAGATCACATGGTTCTTGTTCTCTGCTTATTTCTGCAAAATTTATTTTAAATTAGTGTCTAGAATATATTTATTTTTCTAATTAAGGAGAGGAAAGCATCCACAGAACTCTATAAATGAATAGATAATGTAAATAGATATGGTTGGAAGTATCAGATACAATCATCAAATATCCATGTTTAAAAGGTCAAAGTGAAATTTTGAGAATGTACATGGGAATTAAAAAAAAACTCACAAGAAGCTATTTTTTTTAACCAAATAATATATGTAAGTGGAGGCATAGTCTTTCTGTCCCCATGCCCGATCTCAAATAAATATACAAAAGCTTATATTAATTATAGAATGCTTGACTGCTGCTGGCTCAGGCTTATTATTAACTAGCTCTTACATTTAAATTAACCCATTCATATTATACAATTTATTGCCACATAACTTACCAGTCCTCCAGCATCTTGCTTCTTGGAAGATTAGGGGCATCTTCCTCAACTCTGCCCCTCTTTCTCTGAGTCCCTAGATTGATTATTCCACCCAATCTTATCTTGCCCTGCCATAGGCCCAAACAGCTTTATTATCAACCAATGAGAGCACTACACATTCACAGTGTACAGAAGGACCATACCACAACAGATCTTTGTCAAGAACTTGGTGAATCAATCTTTGTAACAAATAGTGTGCACATTTTAGGGTAGAACTGATTAACTAATTAGGGTAGAAGAAATGTTCCAGAGTGAAGCATAAAAAGAATAGTTAAAAGCAGGTCAGACTGGATAGGTGAAGGCAGCACCTAGTGATGTGATCTTGTTAGGCATGCTGGGGGTCCCCAAAGGACCAGAGACAAAGAGCAGAACTGTGAACAGAGGAATAGATTCAGACTGAAGAAGCTTTATAATGGTGAAGCAAAGGAAACCAAATTATAAGGACATCCCAGTAAAGTAAAAGCAGCAATACTAATGAAGCCAATGAGAAAAAAGCACCTGGAGTAGCAATAGAGAAGCTCAAAGGACCAGTCTTTAGATCACTGCACAGCAACAGCAAGAGAAGAATCTAGCATGGTCATGAATCTTTAAAGTGGTAACAAAGCTTCCATCCCAGAATTCCTCACCCAGGAGGCGGTAGTGCATTATACTGTACATATAACACTGAATTAATTGTACTTTTATTAATATGATCAAAGGTATACTGCTGTGGATATTGCTCTGTGTAAATAAAATTCTGATTGGCCAGTGGCCAGGCAGGAAGTATAGGTGGGACAAGAGAGAAGAGAATTCTGGGAATAGGAAGGCTGAGGGGAGAGATGTTGCCAGCCACCGCCATGACAAGGGAGATGTAAGGTACTGGTAAGCCACGAGCCACTTGGCAACTTATAGACTAATAGAAATGGGTTAATTTAAGATAGAAAAACTAGATAACAAGAAGCCTGCCACGGCCATACAGTTTGTAAACAATATAAGTTTCTGTGTGTTTACTTGGTTGGGTCTGAGCATCTATGGGCCTGATGGGTAAGAGAGATTTGTCCTGACTCTGGGCCAGGCAGGAAAACTCTAACTACAGTATACTGTACGAATACAGGTAAAATGTAACATGAATCTTAAAAGGTCTCATGAATAAGAAAAATCCAGAGCCAGATACTGGAGTAAAAGCTGAAAGATCAGAGAAACAGAACAAGCCAGCTACATTCTTACCTCTATGAACTCCTCAGCCTCAAGAGAGTGAGTTCCTGTTTCCTCATGCTTTATATACCTTTCTCTGCCCAGACATCACTTTCTGGGATTAAAAGCATGGACTAAAGGTGTGTTCCACCACTGCCTGGCTCTGTTCCCAGTGTGACCTTGAACTCACAGAAATCCAGATGAATCTCTGCCTCCCAAATAATAGGATTAAGGGTGTGTGCAACACTGTCTGGCCTCTATGTTTAATCTAGTGACTCGCTCTATCCTCCAATCCCCAAGCAAGTTTATTAGGGCATATAATATATCACTACATTTCCTTTTTTTGTCTAAAATAATAAAAAGGTTATAACTAATGTAAGAAAAACTATATACAATAAATATATAAAATATATACAGTTGAGAATTACATTAACAATGTCCAGTCCATTAACATTTGACAGATTAAGAAAAAATACTCCATTATTTATCCTATTTTGGTGAGTCCAAAATGTACCTAATTCACTTTCTATCCTAATAAGCCCAAAATATCTTTTTATGTCTTTTCAATATTATACACTTCATATACTTCTTCGATGAGTTTCTTTTCTGAATTTGTTAACAAGGAAAACTGCTGTGGGATAACGCTTTTGTACACTGATTTAATAAAACACTGATTGGCCAGTAGCCAGGCAGGAAGTATAGGCAGAGTGAACAGACAAGTAGAATTCTGAGAAGAGGAAGGCTCAGTCAGGAGTTGCCAGTCAGACACAGAGGAAGCAAGATGACAAGGCAGAACTGAGAAAAGGTACCAAGCCACATGACTAAACATAAATAAGAATTATGGGTTAAATAATAATTTAAGTGTAAGAGCTAGTCAGTAGGCTGAGCAGTTATACTTAATATTAAGCCTCTGTGTGATTATTTTATGAGCAGGCCACAGGACTGTAGGTGCCAGGTGGGACACAGAAAAACTTTCAACTACAGAAAACTGTAACTATCTATTCTTCAACTCCCTCAGAGACTGGAGAAGGAAATAATACTACCTAAGTAAGCAGGAAGTGCAAACAAATGACTTCCAAAATATGTGAGAAATGACAGAAACAGCTGGCTGCCTGAACAATCACCTAAGATTTCTCTGCAATGTTGTGACATCCATCTGCAGCCTACGGGCATATCTGAAAGACTCATCTGTGAAGGAGGATTTTCTAAAGAGCCTTCCTACCTTGTCTTGGCAAGGACAAGCAGTCCTTTCTTTTGTGTCCTGCTTGTCCATTTTGGACAGCATACTGTCAGCAGTTGAGGCAAGTGCACTTTCTTGCCCTGTGATTAACTTTTGCCACAATGAAAGTAAACTCCATAAAGAATTTCTTCAATGCCCATCATCTTTTCTGAAGTAGATTGGTGCTTCTAGGAGTAAACATGTCTTATTGTCATTAAAAAAAACTCTATGTTATTAAAACACCTTAAATGCCATATTTTGCAGGTCTCTGAAGTGTTTGAAGATGACCTATATAAAATACATTTCTGTTTGACCTTAACATGACTTCCAGTTCAATTGTAATAGGTGACTAACTACTAACTTGCATTTCTTTATATCCTAATTAGTTGGTAATAACTTTCAAGGACAAGCAATTTATATTACATTGTAAAATGAGCTGTATAGATACAATACCTTGAACAAGATTAGAAATATATGTACAGTGTTTTCTAATAAAATCAATTTCAAATTTTGTATCAATATACATAATTAGAATACAATATACAAAAATCCAATACAATGTAAAATATTTAAAACAAGTAGTTTCTGTTTAATAGTAGATTCAACAATCTACCTTTGTATTTTATCATGTCCATATTCTCTTTTTTTCTTTTCAGAGTAAATTCAATAATTTACCCTTTATTCTATCATTTCTATATCTTCTTATTTTAGAGTAGAGTCAATAATCTACCTTTTATATTATATCTACATCCTCTTTTTTTCTTTTCTTTTTAAATAAGAACCCCAAATACCATTTCCTTTGTTTAGCATTTTTCCTGACCATTAACAATTAACAACTTGTAACCAACCATCCTTAACAATGACAATTATCCACAACCCATTGAATGACCAAAAACCACCCACCCCACCTTTTGGGAATGTGTGCATTGTGTTTTTAAATTATTTCCTGCTGTCTGGTGTCAAAGACATCTTTAGGAGATCCTGAAAAGAAAAATTTTAGGTTAATTGTCAAGTCCTGAGAGAGTTAACTGCATTTATCTAGTCTCTACATAATAGAAAAGTGCAGGTATTATCTCAAGCCCTTGTTCAAGTAGGTCTGTCAGGCTGGATCGTCTCAGTTAGTTATCTCAAAATTGTCCTGAGCAGTTTGTAGTCCAAATCTGATCTTTGGGTGGTATTTGTAAGTTTAATTTGTTTTCTTAGTGGTAGTATCATCATCCTGATGGAGTCATCATTGTGGGACTCCATCATCTTTTTGGAGACTTCAAAGTCTCTGTTAGGCATGGTCATGCTTCCCTGTGGAAAACTGATAGTGATTCAAAACCAAAATCATGTACAGGAAGCTAGATGAAGTCTTTTTTTCTAGAATTAGTTAGTATTCTATGAAGATTAACATCATGACAAAAGATTTAATATAAATATTTAATATATATAATATATTTATTATATATAATATATTTATAAATATATAATTTAATATATATCTTATAAATTTTGATATAAAATTCATACCTTAAGAACTGTTTTAAAGAGTCAAAATAAAATCAAAGAATTATGAGATTAGTGGCAATAGAATAGTACCTTAATTTTGGTTTTTCTTCTGTCCCATATCAGATGGCTTTTCTGAAATGATACAGAGATTTTGCATATATTTCTTTTAATAAGCATGCTTGGGTTTAGAGAAGGAGAGAGCCACACTCCAACTTTAAAGCCAGCTTTAATTTTTAATTGAACTGGGATTACATAAAGACCATTTGTGTTATATGTCTGTAGAGAACAGCAGAAACAAACATTTAGAAAGACTTCTGAAATTTTATTTTCTTAGATATGTGATATACCAATAGGCCAATTTACTCATTTCCTTAGGACAATTTTTTTCTGGATGATTTGTCCTTTTTCTTCAAATGTCTCATTTATACAGTAGTCTTCAGATTCCTTGGCCTTTATTCGCCTGAAAGACAAAAACAAAACCTTTCCCCAACTCTAACTTTGGGGAGGTTCCCTTTTGGCAAGTTATATCTGATTAAATGAAAAGCATCTGTATACATTAGTTTAAATTGAATAGTCATGCTGCTTGATGAACTATCACAAATATAGGATAGATGATAAAATGTTTTTCATTATTTTTGCCAAATACAAATAGGGTAGATATCGTAACTTGTCATTCTTGCTTGTTAACTATTTTGTTATATATAATTTTACTGTGTTAAGGTTAAAAGGTACCTTTATGATTAGACAGAAAAGGGGAAGTGCTGTGGGATGTCTTTCTGTATGCTATGAATATGTGTTATTCTCATTGCTAACAAATAAAGCTGCTTTGGCCTATGGCAAGGCAGTTTAGAGGCAGGTAGGAAATCCAAGGAGAGAGACAAGAGAGAAGAAAGGAGAGGAGAGGAAGATGCCAGCCACCCCCCAAAGGAGTAGCAAGATGCAAGCAGATTAGTAATACCACGGCCTCGTGTCAAGTTATAGATTAATAGAAATGGGTTAAGTTATAAGAGTTAGGTACCAAGAAGCCTGCCATAGGCCATATAATTTGTAATTAGAGTCCTGCCTTTAAAGAGCTCAATGATCACAAAGAGAACTCAAGTATAAAGTTAGGAAATCTATTCAGGACTCCAATAAGAAAAAAGGTAGAATAAGTTAAGTGATTGATAATTTGGAAAAAAAAATCAAAAGTAAGAAAAAACTTCATCAAGGGTTTTGAAGTTCTCAAAAATAACAACAGAAATATAAGAAATGAAAATCACGCAATCAAATTAAAAACACAATGAAATCATCAACAGATAAGACCAAGCACAAGGATAAGTTTCAGAAATGGAGGTCATGGTTAAGATAATAATATATTCAGATATACATAAAAAACAAACAATAAGAGTGACCAAAACCCCCAAGAGTCTGGGATACATTCAAAGACTGTAAAGTTAATATTTCATGGAACAGAAGATGTCTGTCACTAATATAAATAGTAAAAGCATCATCAATGTATCAATAAAATTATAGCACAATATTTCACAAACTTAGAGGAGTTATTTATAAGTCCAAATAAACATAATCTGTGAAGAATCTTTCCATGACCTGTGATGAACCTCTTCATGATATAATGCCATAGTTAACATGTCAAAATTACAAGGTGAAATTAATTATTGGTTAACAAAAAAATCACCGATAATAGAAAAATGTCAATTCACATACAAAAGGCAAATGTGTCAAAAATAACATCAGGCTTCTCATAAGAATCCCAAACTAGGAAAGCACAGAATGATCTACCTTAAGTCCTGAAAGTAGACAATTGAGAACAAAAATTACTATATCTGGAAAAAATTACATCTTAAAACTTACAGAGAAAATATGACTAGTTCAAGCCAAGCACATAATAAAGCAATTAATGAGAGCAAGCCAATCCAACAGAAATTTCTTAAATGAATACTATGTGTAGAGGATGTAAAAAAAAGTTCCAACACAAGAACACTGGGAAAACTATTTTATATGAAGAATAGATGAACAAAGGAGGGTTGGGAGGAAGTCCACTATGTTAAACAGAATAAGCCAATACAACCTTAAAATATTAGTAATGACATGAATAAAATGACAGTAGTTTGGAAGTAAACTTTAAAAGCATGGAGAAAAAAATTCATCAAGGAAGTTGAGATTCTCAAAAGCAACCATAGAGCTAGAAAGGACTCAGTCAAATAAAAAGTATAAAGGAAAATATCACCAACAGAGAAAACAAAGGAGAAGAACCCAATTTAGAGACCTCAATAGACATCTATGAAATCCACAGGGTCATCCTGTAATAAAAGAAGTGGCAATAATCTAACAAACCAGCATAATAACAACAAACCCATAGGAAATGGTAAACCCCTCTCAATAATAACATTAAATATAAATGGCTTCCATTTTCCCTTAAAAGATGCATATTGACAGACTGAATTACAAAATAAGATTTAATTGTTGTGTCCAAAAAACATATATCCCTCACTGGTGAAGATATTTATAATCTAAAAAAAAAAAAAAAAGGATAGAAAACACACACACACACACACACACACACACACACACACACTCACTCACTCACACTCATGGTCAAGATGAAGCCAGCACAGTCTCACATTTAATAAAGTAGATATCAAACCAAAATTAGTCTGAACATAAATCAAGTCCATTACAGATTAATACAGATTCACAGAGGTAAGAAGTCTCTAGTGGCTGTTGCTCTGCTTCTCTGGTCTTCCAGCTTTCATCCAGATATCTGACTCCTGGTTTTTATTGATAAGACTAATTAGGATCATGATTCATCTGGCACCCAACTTTTGGGGCATGAATTCATGCAGCCATTGGCACACATCAGAGTTATATGTGTGAGCTCCTGCCAGAGTCACTGCCCTGTTGGCTAGGTTTCCTCTTTTCCCCCAAGCACTCTGAGCTAGTTGGGATTTTTCTGTTGCAGCCTCTCTGCAGCAAACTCCACAGGTGTTTGGGTTCCAAATGCCACTGGAGTCAACCCTTCACCACTGGCCAGGTCTGCCTTCATGCAGCTCCCACCACATGTACTTCTTCCCCACAATCCCCTGTGTGCATTTTTCAGATAGCCAGCTCCCTTTCCTGGTGGGTTGTGGGTTTTCCCTGGACCCTCTCTTTGGGCTGCTGCCACACTGAGTGCTGCCTTGACGCCCACTCAGACTTTTACTGTTCTATACAGCAGCAGTCAGCCTCACACTTCAGCTTCACCATCATTGTTAGCAGATTGGTGAGACAATTGGGAACTCTTAAATGGGGGAATTAATAAGAGTTTTTCCCATGTTAAAAAATGGGAAACAATATTATGATGGAGGGATTTAAGTCTCTGTATGATTACACAATGGATGGCTTAAAAAATGGACCGATTAATTGAGGGGATAATTAACTTAGATGGGACTTACATAATGTCAACTATAATCATTATCAGTTTGATAATTCTTGTTTTATCCCTTAAAATGTTGGTTGATATGAGTGCTAAGATATAGGCCTTAGAAAAGGGTACTATTGATAATATGTAGGCCTTACTAATAATTACTAAGGAGAATAATACAATTTTGACCAATAAGATAAACATTCTAGATATATTTACTGCTGAAGAGAGCAAAAAGGTGATTGATAATATGCAAACCTTAGAAAAATTTATTATTAAAAAGTCACAAGACTTAGAAAAACTTATTAAAACAGGTAATAGAGATATTTGGACACAGAGGAGTTTAAAGGAGAAGCAACCTCACCATTTCATCATAAAATTAGAGAGAAACAACCCAAGGTTATCAAACAACCAACCTTAATTTATCCAGCCACCTTATGGGATCAACTGCCAAATAACAGGCATCCCCAAGGCTATGCAAGAGCTGACTGGACTCCTATGGAGATTAGATTGGAGGAAATTTAAGGAAGCAATAGTCTCATATGGTATGCATTCATCTTTTGTGAAGATGTTAAATTCATGGCCAAGTAGTAACAGAATTGTTCCACAAGACTGGAAAGATCTTGAAGGATGCAGATGAACTGTCAATTTAGATGTTTGGAAATATTTCCTAGAATTAAGACTGAAACCTGAAGTAGCAGTTAACACAGTAAAGGTATAGAAGACATAGGTAGATACAGATAGAAGCAAACTCTATCACTAAACATACAGATGGAGTAGAGAAGGCATGTTAAAGTAACAAACAAACACATTTATTTTAACTAACATGACCCCAGTCGTTGTGTATTAAGAAAGCAGACTGAGTGCAGCACTGCTCAAGGCTTTGTTGGAGCAAGGTTTTCCCATTAAGCAATCATCCGTGCTATCAGACACTGTAAAGGTCAGGTAATCAGCTTCCCACCCCTTCTTCCACAAAGTGCTATGTCATTGTGATGCCTGATCATGGAAGGGCTCACCCTCAGGTTCACTCTCACAATGCCAGCAAGTGAAAGTCACCAGCGACCTAATTTCTGACTGTGAAACAAAGATGGTTCAAGGAAAGGTGAAAGCTGTTTAGTACTAATTGTTTCTAACAAGGCAAACAACAATTTTATGTGCACATGGCTATGGCTACGGACATAAACTGTACACATTCTGTTAATGGGGGAGGATCCTAGTCAGTTGTTATTTCATCATTTACATAAGCATGACTTACTTTTCTCATGCTGTAACAAAAGCACCTGGAGGAAGGGGGGCTTCTTGTTTTGACTCCAATTTCCTTCACACTCAGGCAGCAGAGAGTGATGAACACCGCTTCTCTGCCCCCAACTCCTTTGTTTTGTCCCCTGCTCCCCAACTCTGGATATTCAGCCCCTGCAACATTATCACCCACTTTCAGGGTGGTTTTCTCACCTCAATTAATCTAATCTAGGAATTTCCACACAGGCATACCCAGAGATATTTTTTGCATGTGAGTTTCAATTTTCTTCAAGGTGGCAATCAAGATTGTCACATTATATATAGTAGTTTAAGATTTTAAGATGAGAAAACCTATATTAGTGCTTATATGGGTGTCTCTAAATGTATAATTGAATTCTGATTATAGCAAATACATACTATAAAAAACATTTTGAGTCTATGAAGTCCACAGGAATGCACCCATTGGAGATCTCAAAAGACAGGCCAACCAGCTCAAACTGTTTCCAACCAGAGCATACAGTAATAAACAACAACTTCACTCCTCTATTCCTCAGCCCCATATTTTCTACCCTTGTAGGGTGTGTCCCAGAACCCTAGCTGCTGATTTGAATTGGGATACTACCTACTTGAGCCAAATTTTCAGCTACTAACAGGTTGGGAGCACATCACATGCAGTGATGTATCAACATATACAAACAGTAAACCATAAAATATTATTATTCAACAGAGAAGACAAAAAGGCATCTTTCATTAGATTCAGAAAATGTACTTGATAAAATTTAGCATCCTTTAATGATCAAACACCTCAACAAAGTAAGCATAGAAAATTGTTCCTCCACACATCAGACTCATAGCCAGCATCACTCTGAATGGGGACATTTGAATTCTGTCCTTTAGAAGAAGACACAAGACAGAATGGTCACTTCCACTCCTCTCATTTTGTGTCATATTGAAAGTCTTATCCAGAGCAGGGACAAGCAAAAGAAATTACAGGTTTTAAGTAAAAAAAAAAAAAAAAAAAAAAGTAGAAGTCAAGTTATCCCTATTTGTGAGTAACAAGATTTTGTAATTTCAAAACATAAAGACTTCACACTCACACACAAACAATGAAGGACAAATTTAGTCAAATTACAGGACAAAAAATCATAGGAACATCAGTAGCAACTTTCTATTATAATAAACTTTCTAAAAAAGAAATAATATTTACAAGAGTTACATGATCTCAGACACTTTGGGAAATCACATAGTTACTTATTGCAGCCATTGACCTCTATAAACGGAATTTGGCTTTCACACCTCTCTGTGTTTAGCAGTGTCAATAAGCAGATAAACTTTCAGCAATGCATGGGAACATTTATCAGATGTACTTTTGTGCTCTCTGGTCAGTACATAAACTTTGCTAACCTTTATTGTAAGGGTAAGTCTTAAAATAATTAATTTTGATGTAATCTTTCTGGCATTATTGTTTGAACAGTGTGTAATTCCTGGGAAATATTAACCAAGTTATCTACATAGTCATTTTCTACCAATAGGCAGTATGTAATTAAGGATAATTATTTATTCCTATCAAAGGTCTTTGGAAAAAAAAAAAACAGCCAGGGTTGGTTCACAATAGGTTCAGACATGAGATTACAGAGGAACCTAGAAAATAAATCTGTGAATGTTGATGGCCTGCAACATCAGTATGATCTGGATAGAGAAAAGACTCAAAAGAAGCTTAGGATTCTGAATCTGGGACTGATCCTCTAACAACACAACATTGATGAGAACTCTTTACATCAAATGTTTCACTGTGAGATTTGTAGACATAACAGATCTTTATGAACTTGTCTCTACAGCTGAAAAACTTGTAAAATTTCCAGAATACCATATTGATCTTGAATCTCTGACATTCCTATTTAGAAGTGTGATAAATGGGTTATATGATTTCTCTTTTAAATCCTACTCTGGTATTAATCAACCTGACATTTAATTTCCAGAGATTATGACTTCCAGTAACTTTATTTCCAACAAATAATTATTGAGATAATGTATAAGGTGTATATTTTCATGTCACACTTAACATAATATATACTTATAATGACATATGACAAATCATTTTTAGAAGTCCATTTGAAAAAAAATTCATGAAATGATATTGATGTGCAGCACATGCAATGAATAGGTACATATTATATTCTACTGTATTTTATTTTTCAAAATCCTGTCCTTAACCCATTATACTAATTTGATCCTTTGAGAGAAAACTTTAATTTGATAATTACTTTGATTATTAGATTGTTTATTTAAAAATAATGAACACTCCATGTGAAAAATGAAATAATATCCAAGTAGCTCAGGATAAACTAATAGTCTCTCTACCAAAACAAAGGAAAGACTAGGCCCCAGATATGACTTACCAACACAATACCACAAGAGAAGATAATGTGCTTGTCTGTGCACAAATGGTTTATTCTGGTGACTGTGCCAAGACAACCCTCATGGTCAAGGTGTATTACATTGTCATCAAAACTATCCACTCATAATATCTCTCGCTTCAAAGAAAATAAGAGATAGGTTATTCTTAAGTGAAACATGAATGACCATAGCCTAGGAACATGGATTCAATTTGCCCCAAATAACAAGCCCCAATATGAAAAGAAAATGTTTTCATGAATTTTTTTTTATAGGTATATGTTGTAGGGAGCCCATGACAGACCAAAATACAGCTACCCGTAAAGTCCATCTTGGGGAACCAATGAGTTTTATTGGATCACTTATAGGAATATGAGTGAGGGGTTTCTCACAGGAGCACAAATGACCTAAAGACAGATGTATCACTGAAATGTACCCTAGCATGTGTGACAGCTCACCAACCTGGAACCTGGAGCACACTGCATAGCCTGTAGGCAGCTCAATAGGTTGAAAATGCCCTTTACAAATGATTCAGTTGGTCTAAATCTCATCCAGGCAGCTCTGCTAGTTTATGTTCCTTCTAGGCAGCTGGTCTTGTCTCAGAGTCTTCTTTGCAGCTTATCTCATCTGAAAGTCTTCTTTGCAGGTTGGCTTGTCAGAGTGACTAAGTTGTTTACAATGCACTTCCTGTTTACTTAGGTAATATTATATCCTTTTGGAGTCTTTGATGCAGTTCAAGACTAGATAGTTATAATTATGGTTTTCCTACCTTATGATAAAAAAGGTAGATAGGGTTGGAGAGATGGCTCAGCCATTAAAGGTTAGGCTCACAACCAAAAATATAAAAAGGTAGATATAAAACTTTAGACTCACAAATATAGAATAGATGATAAAATATTTTCTTTAATTTTTAATTTTGCCAAATACAGATAGATTAGGTATTATAACTATAATTATTGCTTGATACCGGTTTTGTTATATGTAATTTTACTATGTTCCAGTTAAAACCTTCATTTTAAATAGAGAGAAAAGGGGGAAATGATGGGTGATATCAGTCTGTATGCTGTGAATTTGTTGCTTGACTGGTTGACAAAAAAAAAATGCTGATTTCCCAGTAGCCAGGCAAGAAGTATAGGCAGGCTAAGCAGACAAGAAACATTCTGGAAAGAGGAAAACTGAGTCAAGGGACACCAGCCTGCTGTCCGGGGAGCAGCATGTAATGGCACACAGGTAAAGCCACAGAACAAAAATGGGCTGAGTTTAAATGTAAGAGCTAATCAGTGGTAGGCCTGAGCTAATGGTCAAGCAGTTATAATTAATATAATCTTCTGAGTGATTATTTTATAAGTGATTGAGGGGTATATAGGACTTGGCAGGACCAGAGAAAACTTTAGCTACAAGTGACTTTCAACCGTCTTTATTGTGTGCTTTTGGGAGGAAGGGGCCTGGAGAATCTGGTCGGTTTCACTAACTTTCTAAAGCCATTTTGTCAGGTTTATCTTCTGTCTTAAGGAGAACACTTGAAGGATAGGATGTCTAATTCACAGAGGAAACTGCTAGACAATATCATAGAACAAAGAAAGTCACAAATCAAGGCATTTTCAAATAAGTTGATGGGAATATCATATAGGCAGTTGAAGCAAAGAGGGAAAGTGCTCCTTAGGTCTCAAAGCTATCTGATGAAGTTCTGAAATTTGGGTGGTTGGAAGATTTAATATATTCTGAAAGTTGTTACCTAAAAATTTCAAGACTGCCATGCTGTGGAATAATCATCTTGTACACTGTAAAGATTTGTCACTTGCATTGGTTTAACAAAACGCTGATTGGCCAGTAGCCAGACAGGATATAAAGGCAGGGTGGCCAAACTAAGGATGATGGGAAGGAAGAGGGTGGAGTCAGGAGTCGCCAGCTGCCGTGGGTGGCTGTTTGAGCCATGCCCTGAAGCACTCACTATCCCTAGTAAGGTAGCTGTAGCTGTTACACCTGCCTGTGACCTTGAGGTTCCTGTCCCTATGGCATGGCCACCAGGGGCACCCAGGCAGGGGATTGGGATCCATCCCTGGAGCATGGGCAGGCTTTTGGGAATTCAGTGTCTGTGGTGTGACACAGTCTTGGTGCAGTGGGAAGGGGCTTGGACCTGCCTAGGCTCAATGTGCTGAGCTCTGCTGACTCCCCATGGGAGACCCTGATTTGGGGGTGTGTGAGGAGGTGGGGTGGCTTGGGAAAGAGGGCTGGGGGGTGGGAGGAGGGAGGAGGTGGGATCTATGGGTGGTATGTAGAGTTAGTAGAAAATTTCTTAATAAAGAAAATGAAAAAAAAAAAAGAAAGAATTGGCATGCACATATGCAGTTCTCTCTTGGCTAGCTTGTGGTTTCAATGCTGAGATCTTGGACTAGGCAGATCAGCATGGAACATAGCTCAGCTTTCCTGGATCCTACAATAAATCTCCCGTGGTTGTGAGTTTATCCCCAAATAAATTCCTTTGATCATTAAGTTGATTCTGTGGATTGATAGTGATATAATCACATTAACCAGGTAGGCACAGAGAAAGCAAAATCAGAATGCTGTACTGAGAAGTGGTATTGTTGTGCCCAGGTTGCAAGACCCCCAAGAAAGGCCACCACAGAGCCATTATCTGATGCAAGCACACAGAGGTTTTTATTAAAAAACAAGCAAGCTTGGTCCACAGTCCAGCATCCGACACATCAGGTAGAGGAGAACACCCCGAGGACTCACTTTAAGGGATTTATATAGAAAAAGTTTACATGCAGCTTGAGATTGGATGAGGGGGTTAGCAGTAAGGTAAGCATAAAGTTACTAATTGCTAACAAGATTTAGGGTATCTATAGAGACATAAATTTTTATTCCCTATGTCCTGCTTTGGTTGACACATTCATATTTATTGCTGCAATCCTGCTTTCCTCTGAGTTCAACTTCTGATCAGTTGAGCCCATTATTCCCCATATCTTGTTTTGACAAGTCCAGGGTACATAGATTTATTGCCCCAGCCTTAAATTCACCTTCTGATTACTTCTAAAACTGCTGGTCAGGAAATACCTTTGGAGGAGTGGGGGGGGGGAAGCATCTCTTAAGACGGCTACTGATTTTTCCCTTTCAGTATCAAGTCACATGGCTAAGCAAAACAAGAATTATTGGTTAATTTAAGTGTAAGAGCTAGTTAGTAATAAGATTGTAGTACTGACTGAGCATTTGTAATTCATTTCATCCTCTGTATTTATTTGGAACTGGGTGGTTGGAACAGGAAATGTTCATTTACACTGTCATGTTATAATGTTATTAATCCACAGAGTCTCTTTAATGAGCAAAGGAATTTATTTGGGGACTAACTCACAACCATAGGAGATTTATCATGGGGTTCAGGAAAGTTGAGCTATGTTCCATGCTGATCTGCCTGGTTCAAGATCTCAGCTTCCAAAGCCACAAGCTAGCAAAGAGAGCACACATACAGGCATCCCAGGTCTTAAGGGTTCCCCAGCAGCCATGCCCCGGGGGCATGTACTTCAATGTCATAGGCAAGTGGAACAATTACTTGCTATCTCACTAGGGGTGGTGCTTCAGGGAATGGTTCAAACAACCACCCACTACATCTCCCCCTTTTGTCTAAATAAGAAAGTTCTAACCTAACAAAAAAACTGTATATAATAGGAATGATTATTAAGTATTGTCCAGGAGAAATAATGGGTAATGACCTAAGCGAAATAGAACTACAACCAACAAGAACAACATTAAACAAGAGACACACACTAAAATCCAGAGATGTCCAGAACATAGGTAAATGGTATGTTAGAGAGATTATTCCAAAAGCTATTCTATTCTGGAGAATCTGAATCTAGTATTTAGTATGTTCTACCTAAGATATGAGAAGATTGTAACTGTAGCTACTAGTCTTCAACCCCATCAAAGACTTGAGAAAGAATATAACAATACCTGAGAATCTTCTTAAAAAGAGGTATTTACTGGATATCTTTTAAAAAAGAGGTCTGGAGGCTAAAAGTCAAATATCAGCGTTCTAGCTTGATCAGGCTGTGTGGGAACCCACTTCTTCATAGCAGACTCCTGACTTCTCCTTGGATCTTCACATTGAAGACATCAGCAGGAGAAGCTGGTGACATAGCTAGATGTTAGAATGCTTGCATAGCATATCTGAGGCTCTGGGTTTAATCCATGGTACCAGAAAAGAAAGAGAAGAAAAAATTGAAGCAATGAGGCGAAGAGTGAGGGAAAAAAAAAAGAAATAAAAAAGGCTTTTCTGGGTTTTTCATATAATGTTACTCCCAAGCGTTTCTTCTTTCTGACACATTTTTATCCCATAGACCTCACTTCTCACACCACCACACTGAGGGTTATTATTTCAGCACACGCACTTTGAGAGGAAGCAAACATTTGGCCCATTGCAGAAAAGTTCATTTCATGATTTAGTTATGTTTTGTTATCTAATCTCATTTAATTTCTATTATTCATATTAGTAGAAGATTCAAATATCCATATAAGGAAGAGCTTTAATCTCATCCGAATTGCTTCTTGAATGGAGCTGTGAGCTGATGTGTTGCCTGTCAAGCTGGCTTCAGTGATGGCTGAAGTCATGGTCTGCACATTTCTTGGTATAACTAGAGCTTTGACAAGAGTTATCTCCTAAATATAGTCTTGTATTTCTTTGTATGTATGTGTGTATGAGTATGAAATTTAGCTTATCACTGAGAAGGAAGTGATTAAATATTCTTTGCCCAGGACCCCATTGTTAAATAAGTACCAACTCTGCCATCAAATGAAAACTCGTCTGGTCTTGAGGCGGGCCTGCCAGGCTCCCATCATTTTATTAAAGCCTCCTTTTCCTCTTTAAGGGGAAGAACAAAAGAAAAAGTCTTTGGCTTTTATAACCATCCCTAGAAATAAACTTTTGTACGAAGTAAGTTCTGGGCTTGACAACTGAACCCTCAGAAAGACTTGCTATCGCTCAGCAGGTACTGAGCAGAGAAAACCATGTTGGCAAACAGAGCAAAAGTTTATGAATCCATACCTCTATGTACTTGTTGAAAACGAATGGGCAGTCATGGTAACTACCTCCCAAGTTTCCTTTACTATATGCAGTGATTGTTGGTTTAAGGAGTCATTCTTACATAATTATCTAGTGAAAGACAATAAATGAGGTACCCACTCAGAGAGTAAGATGGAATGCCAAGAATGTTTTGCAACCTGTATTTTTTACTTCCTAGACATCAAATAAACAAGTTTTGATTCCACAAACAACTGTGACTTTGCAAAATGCAGCTGTTTGGGCATTGGCAAGAGCACTCCTTTCCATGTTATGTAACAGCTATTGAGCAATTGTGTGATTAACTCAAAAGGCCTTTGTAAAAGAGAAAACAAGTTTCCAAAATGAAAAGGAGGCAGGAATGGGGGAGGATTGGAAGAACAGAAGTTTCTATCTTAGTTCAAGGGATCCATGTGAGAGGCACAGAGTATTCAAGGACATTCAAAAGGTACTGCCTTAGAATATAGAAGAATGTTCTGTGTTCCAGACCTGACTTGCCTCCTATTTTTTCTAAATACAATTAGTTTAAAAACTCTTTCATTCATCAATTGTCTATTGCTTCTTTTAATCAGCATAGACGAAGTTACAACAGAATTGGTATGTCCCAGGAAGATGAAAGTATTTCCTATCTGATTCATGACAAAAAGTTTGCCAATCCCTGCCAGGATAAATGAAAGGGTAAACATATTTTCTGTGTATGTAACTACTTCCAAGGAGACCCCAAGCTGATCTTGAGCCTATGTGGGGATCATCTTATGGCTATCAAGGCAGAGCTGGCAAAGAAGAATAACAGACTACAGATGCCTTGCCTGAAGTGAGATTTCTATGAGGCCTATGATCATAAGCTGTATTCCTCTATGTGTTTACAAAATGAGAAGCTTGGGTCAGGCTGGAAAGAGAACCAGGTTCCCAAACTCCTGTCCCTGCCCCTAGCTAAGTCCCCATGCAGGGGAGATGGCAACTGTACTACAAAGAAGTTGTCACTGTTTGTTCTTAATAATCAGAGCATCCAAAGAGTTTTACCTTGTTCCTTCTCTAACTTGTGCTGAAGCAGCAACATAGAGAAGCATTGTATTCAAAATGAAAATGCTACCGTTAAAAATTGTCCTTTACAAAGTTCCTGGCTCAAAATGTTCAGAATTTAAACTCTTAGGGAGTGCAATTTACAGCCTTTCTTTGTACACTGCCTTAACTGTAGTGGGACTCAGTGGTTCTCAACCTTCCTAATGATGTGAAACTTTAATACAGTTCCTCATGTTGCAGTGACCCACAATCATAAAATTATTTTGTTGCTACTGCATAATTGTGATTCTGCTATTGTTACGAATTGTAAAATAAATATCTGATATGCTGGATGTCGAGACCCACAAGTTGAAAACTAATTATTCACATGTCCAGACCCTCCCAAATCTTCCATTATTTTTGCTTTCAAAGACTTTACTTTCAAAGAGTATAATGCTCTTTGAGGGTCTGTGTGTGACCATGAACTCTGAAAAGGCCTGCACAATTTTTTTGTTCCCACTGAAAAGACAAAGATAATTTGAGGATCTGATTTGATACTAGGACTGCTACTCAGACTAGAAATAGACCTGATTGGCTGACTTTTTAAAGGTGGCCAAAAACAGTCTAGTGAGAGGGCCTTTCTCCCCAGCACCATTCTGACCTGGGACAAAGATGTGTACTCAGCTTTAACCTGAGGATTCATGGTCTTCTCCTTCTAGCTTCTATTGAGAACAAGAGCCTTTTCTTTTTCACTTCACAGATTCCCTGATTCCCAGTCTATCAGAGAACGGAAATTTACATGAGAACATTAAAAGTCATGAAAAACCCAGAAAACAATAACTGGCTTCCAGTGTCAGCAGCAGCTGCACACACACCCTTGGTACAGGATTGGCTTCCTAAACTAATTCATCTCTAAATAGTGAGCAATCTCCAGATGGAAGTTCAGGGCTGAGGTGCAGGTTCCTTAAGGATTTACATGTAAAGGCAAAGGCTCCCAACCCTAGGTGTTAGAAGAGAGTAGTGTCCTTTCTGCCCTGCCCTGAGACTGTCCATCCAATCATATCCCAATATGCAAATGACCCTTCCTGCATGCAGATAAAAAGGAGCAAGTGCTCTATCAGAACCAAATTGCTGAGCCTGTCACCTGTGTTCCAGGAGCCAAACCAGCAATGTCTTCCCCTGCACAGCCTCAAGTTCCTGCCCCGCTGGCCAACTTGAAGATTCAATATACCAAGGTAAGACACTTGCAAGTGGAGCTTTCCCTGGGGTCTTGGTTAAAGCATAGGTCAATTGCAGTTTCTGTTAAAGCTGTTTGCTAACATAAAAATATAATGCTTGCAACGTTAGTGGCCTGATTCAGTGATGAATTCTAAACCATATCAGACAACCTCTCATAAGTTGTTATCTTGACATATGTCCAAGGGAAAGAGATTTTCTTCTGTGCAAATGGTTCTTGTGCCAGAGTGCAGTGAACCAGAGTGAGCAGCAGTTCTATTAACCCTGTGCAGTGAGCTCTTATGGTAAGGCAGACAAACAGAGGAACTTACTGGAAGGAGCCAGACATGTGGAAAGATGTCTCCCTCTCTCAAAATAGCACACTGAAGTAGGATAATATAACCGTATGTTTGTTGACATTGTTAGGGTTGGAGGACCTAAACCTAAACATTGAATGGAGGTGATGCCCAAACCCCCTTATGGACTTAAATTGTTCTTCTTATTTTGAGACAGGCACAGTACTTGTTAATTTCTTGAGGCAAGCTGGCTGTTGTTGGAGAAAACATGCCATTGTTAGCTGCTAAATATTTAGAGGCACAAGAGGAGGAGGCTGACCCAGGCTTCGGAATCTGCAGCCAGGGAGAGCAAATGATTGGGCTGGGCTTGTCCTGGGGGACTCTTGTAATTGTGCCTACTAAGAAGTTTCATACCTACTTCTTTCGCAGATCTTAAGATTCCAAAATTAAGAAATAAATATCACACACATACTCATGGATGCACGCACGCACACACACCCATATACTTCCCCTCCCCCCACACCCAAGTTATTAGAAAAGTCACTTAAAATTAGCTGTGTTTCAGTATAATGAAGCAAACAAAGAGAGAGATGAACTCTGGGGAGAATCATGCTGACGACTTCCAAACTGAACACTGAAATCCAAGAATGTTAAAGTTAATGAGAAGAACCTGATGCCCTCTCTCGTGAATTCCTTTTTCCTTTTGAGCAAATGGATGTAGTTTGGAACTACTGAAAGCTTTTGCATTTTCCCAAGCACCTGAAGTAGGGGAGCTGCCTGGTTTAGGGCTCTTTGCTTAGGACAAGTTCTTCAGAGGGAGTGAGCCTTGGCTGTGGCCCACAAGCAGCTAGAAGTGCCCTCAGGCAT
Source organism: Onychomys torridus (assembly GCF_903995425.1). Lineage (NCBI taxonomy): Eukaryota > Metazoa > Chordata > Mammalia > Rodentia > Cricetidae > Onychomys > Onychomys torridus. The sequence continues at coordinate 139,182,864 of NC_050443.1, read as the reverse complement.
GATTTCACCAGGTTCTGCTGGAGAGAAAATGCTTTCAATTTAGATTTGACAAGTCAGAATATGCAAACTATGATGTGTCCACACTCTCCAATAGCTCACAACTGTCAAAGGTGTGTGCACACCATAGACGTCTTCCACACACTTTCTCATTTGCAAGAAATTACTGTCACAATCTACAAACCAGGTATTTCAAGAAGATGGGAATTGTTGACACTGCTTATATAGTTAGATTTGAATCATGAAAAAGAGTTTGATTTGCATGATTCCAATTGGAAAGGTAATTTGGGTGTCAAGATTCCCCTCTTCCTTTCCTTAATTTGTCATTTATGAATTTTGCTAAGACTTTGTGTGTGTGTGTGTGTGTGTGTGTGTGTGTGTGTGTGTGTGTGTGTAGGAAGTTTTAAAGTGAACTGTCTTTCCTCTGAGTTATTTCATTTAGCACTTATTAATTAAAAATGAGGTGAAAGTACTAGAAAATTGAGGTATTCCTTAAAGTCCCAAGTATAAGCACAGGACCAGTAGTTCCTTAACATAGTTGTTTCCAGATTGAAACTTCTTCACTGCAAACACATTACATAAGGATATTTGAGGAAGAATGATGGGCTTAAATATTTAACAGCCAAGAATGCATTTGTTTGGTGTTCAAATACTTCTCTAGTTAATAATAAACAATGCCACTCAGTGAATTTTGATTTTTCCATGTATCTTCTATATAATTCTGGTCTACTTAGTAGCATTATATCTTTGATGTGCTGGTTATAGCATTTCACACATGGGAGAACACCAGTTTTGTATGTAATTAAATCTCAATGGGGAGCTTTCTCTATGCCTGTGCACGTTCCTTTTACTGTGTCACCTAGAGAATTATATTTGATTTTCACTCTTAAGAGGGGTTGAAACAATGGCTGTTACTCAGCTCCTGGTTGCAAAGCATGAAAGGCAGGGGTTGTCAAATGGCTTTGCCTGAGCAGTGTCTCAATTTCTATATTATTTTTCTCATTGTTTTAATTTTCTTCTTTATTATTGTAAGAGGCATATGCTATTGATATCAGAGAAATTCCAGGTTATCTCTTGGGGTTCTCAGTCACATTAGTGGAATAATTTATGAATAGAACCAAATGAAATCTGGAGGACTATTTTTGGAACTTAGAAGGAAAACCCCAGGGCAAGTCAGATGTAAAACCTCAGCAGCTGCCCACAGGAGGAGACTAGAAAAGGAGAGCAATATTCCTATCATTCAAACTGGTCTTGAAGTGGAAATCATGGCTGAATAGGAGCCACATGGAGGGCAGGGAAATTTTTAGGAAGGGCTAAGGAAGTCCAAAGTTTTGGCAGAAAAGACCAAACTGTTAAGAAAACCATTCTCAGAAGTGTGATAGAAAGAGGAAAAGGGAAAGTTATTCTTTTCCGAATAATTCAGAAAAGCGATCAGACTTATCACCTGCAGTGCTGCGGTCCAAACTTCTGCAGCAGGAGTGGGGCTTCTGTGAAGGACAGGTACAGCATCTCACTAAAGGACTAATTATTAGACTTATCTCTTTAGTTTGACTTAAAGCGAGTCCTGCTTCCTAGGAGCGGTCCCTTGTCCAAAGTGATTGAACCAGTCCAACTGTAATGTAAAGTCTCACACCCAGGTCAGAGATTCTGTTCTCTTGACCAGGAGATCTTTTCTTCTCTAACAGTGTTTTCAACACAAGAAAAGGAACAAACAAGCAGATTAATAACAAAAAGAGAAAGAAAAACAAGTATAGTTAGAGAGTTGCATAATCTTAACTTTCAAAGTGTTTTTTCCCCCTCATTCTCTAGTTCAGTTCTCTTTGACGGGGATAGATGAAATGGAGTTTAGCATTTAAGAATTGATTATTTTAAAAAAGGAAATACAAAGTCTTTTGTATTGAAAGCCTCTGTAACTTTATAAATCCAAGTGCACCCATCCCATCCCTGTCTCCACAACTCCTTAGGAGCTGTGAGTAAATGCCGCCAGTGCCCTTCTTACCTGCTACTGAGCTTTTGCATGAAGAGCTTTTTTGAAAGTTACAGGGCCACTGCTCAAACTCTTATCACCTCTACCTGCCTCTTCTCTCTTACAATTACAGTGGGATTATGAGGAGTCCCATTTCCTGAGGAGGTGAAAGCAGACAGAGCATTTTATTGTTAAGTGGCACTTGAAACAAGTTCTGGTTCATGGGGAATGATCAACATTAGCTATCTTGCAAGGTGTATTTTTTCTGAACAGTTTTCAACTTCTAAAATATTTTTACCTGACATTCCTGAGATCTGCTTCTCACCATGTCATTCTCCTCTCATTTTCTCCTAAGTTTCTGCCTGCACACACATGTCCTGTCTGACAAGGGCTTCACCGGAGAGAAGTTCTGAGGGTTTTCCAAGGATCTCAGGGGTGAAGGATTTTCTTTCCAGGGATTTGGGGTCTTACTTCTCCTTTCTCATTTCATACACCTTAAACACTTATTGACGAGGAAGACTGTCTGTAACTCTAGTTCCAAGGCAGCCAAGTCCCTCTGTCCTCAGGCACTGCATGCATGTACTACACAGAAACTCACGTAGGCAAACACATATGTACAAATAAAAATGCACATATCTTTAAAGAATTTAAGTTATCAAGTGACAATACTTTCCATTCTCAAAAATATTTCATTAGCTAACAATATTTTTGTGCACACAGGAAATTAACTGCAATGCTTCTGTTAGTTTTCTCATAATGGCCATGTTACAAGGCTAAGATTTCCTTTATACAGAGGAAAGAATGGAGTCAAATGCACATAAAAATAGTTTCTTAATGAAACTTGAATTCAGGGTGCAAATATTGAAATTCAGACATTTTCCAGTGATCTAACGGTGCCTCTTCTAATTACTATGTCCTAATGACACACACCTGAATTCCCAATTGTCTAACCCCTATATTTCTTTAGGAGTTAAATGACACACATGTGAACACTTTTTAGACAGGGAAAGACATTTCACATTTAGGCAACATTTAATATCTCAACTCTAGTTTATCAAGCCCTCTAATTTACTGCACATTTAAATGCATTTTATCTGCCATTGCTGTATCTCCACAGATCTTCATAAATAATGAATGGCATGACTCAGTGAGTGGCAAGAAATTTCCTGTCCTTAACCCAGCAACTGAGGAGGTCATCTGCCACGTGGAAGAAGGGGACAAGGTAAGTTTTCCAACACCCACAGGTTCAATTCATGCCAGGAGTCTTTGCTTCTCACTGTTGTGAGCTCAAAGCCCACTGAAAGTTCAATGAAAGACACGAACACATGATAGCTCAGGCAGATGGGTAAATGTTCTGTTGTCCTTGGCATAAGAAAATGTACATCTGGTAGAATAAATAACCATGATACACAAGAACCTAAAAAAGAACATAAAATCAAGAGAATAAGAAACAGTAAAAAACCATGGGCTATAGATCCAATCTTAGCATTTCTAATGTTACCTGGGAATTTAGAATTTGGAGGTGGGGTCCAAAACTTCAATGGTCTGAGGCTACTGTAGCATAATGAAGTATGAACTATTAAATAACTTATCTCATTTCTTAAGGGTTAGCATTAACATTAATATGGGGCATGGAGTTTTAATATAGTCACATATTTAGAGTGCATGTCAGCTAGTCATGCCTTCTCCTTGATGACAAGAACGACATTCAAAAGGAGACTATGAATCTATAGCTGGCAGTTAACAAAATTCATGTTGTTACTACTTTAACACTGAAGCCTTGGCCATTTAGCTCCTAGGGGATTTCTTGCTCTGACACTAGGGTTGGTCTCATTAGGAAAACAATACTCTCTGTCTGAGTTCAGTAGAAACCTTGTCAGCTCAGGCTGGCTAAGGGCTTTGCTGGGGGAATCAGTGAGATTTATCTTCTTTCCCAGGCACAATTGGGAAAGCTGTTGACCATGCCAGCAGCCTTGCCAGGGAGCTCTGATCTGCTCTGTTCTTAGTGACAACTGCCCCTCCTGTAGAAAGATCAGGGAGAAGAATTCATACCCAGGCAAGCTGCTAGCCAAGTCGTTGTGCTAATCTGGTTGGCAGGACAAATGAGTCCTCTAAGGCAGTAGCTCTCAACCTATGGATAGTGATACCTTTGTTGGGGGGGGGGTGGTCAAACAACTCCTCCTCAGAGGTCAGCTAGTACCATCAGAAAACACAGAGATTTACATCATGATTCGTAACAGTAGCAAAATGACAGTCGTGAAGTAGCAACAGAAACACTTCTATGGTTGGGGTCACCACAGATGAGGGACTGTTTTAAAGGGTCACAGCATTAGGAAGGCTGAGAACCGCTGCTGTGAGGAAATTGTTAGTGACATTATCTGTGATAAGCAAGAGCTTGTTTCCCAACCACAGTCCTGTATCTGTATCCTTCTTTGGAGTTATTAAACAAATTGTCTCTTTAGAATTTTTGATGTTCAAACAACTTGTGAGGACTCTACCCCACTGTCCTATTGTTAGCCAACTGATAGAATGCCATACAGTGGATGGATATTTGGGTGCTTCAAAACTAAAAAGGAGAACCCAGAATCAATTTTTTTTTTCAAATTAAAAATTTACCATCGTTAGTCTATTGCTTGTCCTGTAAGATTAAATATCTAGTTTGAGAAAAGGAGAGCCATAACCCAAATATCTATACCATAAGAACAATTTACTCATAACAGTTTTCTGTAGGCAGGTTTTTGTTGTTTGATTTTTTTTTTTTTTTTTTTTTTGCATGAGTGGTTACATGATGTCTCAAAGTCATCTCTCTTCATTCCTTGGAAAGATCAGGAAGCTCTGATTAAGCAAAGGCCAATGACAGAACACTGAGCAGAGGGATCCACACAGAGCTGTGTGTCTCACTCATTTAAAATGTGTGGTTTAAAAAACACAGTATTCTCATTCTCAAGGTTCATTATAAGCTGAAGCCCATGTCCTTTTGATCGTCCTGATTTATGGGGTTCCATGAATTAGTGAGTCCTGTAGCTGTATAGTTGTGGAAAAGTCCTCACATACACACTATTTGTAGTTGCTTTGATGAAGTTAAAAAAGCACATGGAGTAGCAATGGAAGGAGCAGTGATGCTTTCAGAAGAGACTAGAAGAAGTGTGAGTAGCGATCTCCAGAGGAATGGAGTGACCCCGGCAAAATTTGGAAGGGAAGTGGCTTAGGAAATTTAAAGGAGTAAATTAAAGGAAAAATGCAGTGGTGATAAAAGTACACAAGCAAAAACAAGAAAGCTAAACAATGTGGGTGTGACTTTACTATTCTATTTTGTTTCAATTAATGAGGTTATAAGCAATATATTATTAATAAAAGAAACTGTCTTCTCTGCTTATTTAGGAACTAGAGTGGATTACTTTGTATGTTAGGGGCTTATCATACACACGGGGCTTCAGTCTGAATGTGAAACACTGAACACTAGCAGATAAATTTACCCAGTTGTCATCCAGGTGGTAGCACTGTTATGAATGGCTCTGAAAGATTGTGGACATGAGGGTCTAAGTGGCAGATGTAGACTGATGAGCATGACACATGGCTTACAGCTACTCCATTTGTCCTGAGATGGCCTTTCTCTTTCTGCTTTAATTTCTTTGTCTGTAAAGTGAGGAATAGGTTTTTCTTATAGCATTTTCTGAATCAAATGAGATAAAGTGTGTAAATTAACTAGAAACTTATTTCAAATAAAATAAACACTGTGTTCTACTACAATGGGATAAAGGAACAACTATTAAAACAGCACTTCTGATCTAGGAGTTTCACTATTTGATAAGGACATGGAGCTTATTTGAAATATTACTCAAGAGAAACAATTACAGCATACTGTGGTGCCGAGTGTGTGGAATGTTCTGGACTTTGGGCTAATGGAGACCTAGATTCTGTTTGTGAGGACTGAGTTCTAGTTTATAAGGGTGCGATGTTGTTTTTGCTCATCTAGTGTTTTGAACATCCTGAACTGAATATTGTGTGATTTCCAGGCAGATGTCGACAAGGCCGTGAAGGCTGCAAGAGAGGCTTTTCAGATTGGCTCCCCATGGCGCACCATGGACGCTTCAGAGAGGGGCCGCTTGCTGAACAAGCTGGCTGACTTAGTGGAAAGAGATCGCCTGCTGCTGGCTGTGAGTATTAACCCAAACCAATTAGAGACAGTGGGGAAGCTCCTGAGAGCACTCATCACTCCAACTGGCTGGACAGTTTGATTTAGAGCGAGGTCGTCAAACTACCACCTGCCTTTTCTCTAGACCTTCTCAGAGTCCAGAATCCAGTTTTGCTACTCTCATTAAAGCTCTTTATGCCCTCAGGGCCTATATTTTATAATTTCAATAGTTAAATAAGTCAGTATAAAACATGGATGGAGGGTACATAACCTTGTCTTTTCAGTTTTGAATTTTAGGAAACCCAACTGAAAACCAAGTGGTATACAAGTTACAACTGAGAATAAATGTTATTAGCTTTAGAATCTTAGGTTAAAATAAGATTCAAACTTTTACTTTATTAAAAAATCTGCAATTCAGCAATTATTGAGAATCATTCATTCCTTAAGGATTCTGCATTGTTCAAAACATGCCAAAATGGAATTCATAGCTCTGAAATGAATGTATACTGACTGAAATGTTCTATTGAAAGTCATCAGCATTTCCCAAAGCTTAGCTTTTTCATTTGTCTTAATGGAAAGTGCTAATTTCCTCAGTCAACATGAGAGCCATAGGGAGAGAAGAATAGGTATAAAGCCATATTTGAGTTAATTTAAGATAGTGGGCAATATCAAACCTATGCATCTTGCCAGGTGGTCACCCAGTAGATTGTATGATTTCAACGCATCCTTTAAAGTCTTCGTGAAAAGGGGAGGAGAAGATACTGACTGCTAAGATAAGAAAATGTGGAGCCTCATAATCTTTTATTTTTTCCTTTTATGGAAAATAGATTCTTTTCTCATATAATGTATCCTAATTATATTTCCCTTCCCTCTACTCCTCCCAGTTCCTTGCCCCCTACCCCCTTATGGATCCACTCCCTTTTGGTCTCTCATTAGAAAAGAACATGATGATTATTGTGACAATGTGAATAGTTGCAAACACTAAATTGTTGCTACAGTCACATGACAAGTGCAAACTTGTTGGAACTCTGATACGACGTGGAGACTAAGAATCATTTTTACAGCTGTGTGCTTATGAAACCAGCTCTTAGACACTGCTTAGCCAGAGGTACTTAGGGTCTGACAGAAAGATTAGCAAGGTTAGGCAATCAGAATCTCACTACCTTTCCTTTCCCACCAGGATCTTGTTATGTGACCATGGACAAGTCATTTGATTCTTTCTTAAAGGGAACATTAGATTTAAGAATCCTTTTATTTCCCAAACTCTCTGGCACTAAAAGCATTGACTGTATATTCTTGATCTAATTTTTATTGCTGAAAGTTTAGACTTTGATATTACTATTTATTTTTCAGACAATGGAGTCAGTGAATGCTGGGAAAGTCTTTCCCCATGCATACATGATGGATTTAGATATCAGCATAAAAACACTAAAGTACTGTGCAGGCTGGGCTGACAAGATCCATGGCCAAACAATACCAAGTGGTAAGTACATTTGGGAAATTGCCAATGTAATTGTAAAGGTGAGTCCATTAGTGTAGAGCTGCATACTGTCAAATTCTCCCTGATAGATGTGCCCATCAATTAGGTAAATAATTATTTTCCTCTTCACATTGATCCAATAGAATCTGATGCTGGAAGTTCTGTTAAGATTCTATCTACATTGTAGACAGTTTAGATAGAATTAAAGCAAGAATATTCTCATAGACTTAACTACTAATTTGAGTGAGATCTCAGGGTTGATACTTTTCAAAGCTGGCCACAGAAATTATTTATTTGGGCTTCATTCCCATTCCTATCTCTTCTGTGATCTTATTACCTAAGGCTTTGCATGTCCAGAATGAGGAAGTTGTGCCAATCTCTGCCCATTCAAGCCCATTATGCTTAGCTCAGTGTACTTCACCAACCCAATTCACACTAATGCTTTCCAAAAGTGCGAAAGCAATGTGAAGCTATGATTACCAGCCGAGTTAATAATCTTTGTATGGAAATGTTGTGTGTTACTTAGTGAGGAAATGTGGTGGCATTTTATCTGTGTACCCTGATAAAACTTATCTAGGGTCAGAGAACAGAACAACTACTAGATTAGACATAGAGTCCAGACAGTAGTTGAACACACCTTTAATCCCAGCACTTGAGATCTCATGTTTTGCTTGCGAAAGACACATGCCTTTAATCTCAGGAAGTGATGGCAGGAAGCAGAAAGGTATATGAGGCATGAGGACCAAGAACTAGAGACTTTTTAGGCTTTTTAAGCTTTTAGCAGCAGTTTAGCTGAGATCCATTTGGATGAGGACTCAGAGACTTCCAGTTTGAGGAAAAAGGATTGGCTGAGAAGTTGGTAAGGTAAGATTAGCTGTGGCTTATTTTGCTTCTCTGATCTTTCAGCATTCACCCCAATACCTGGATCTTGGGTTTGTTATTATTAATAAGACCATTTAAGATTTGTGCTACAGTGAGGTATGCAAGTAGTATAACAGACACATGATGAATATTTCATGTGAGAAAAGAATCAGTTTGGGAAGGGTTGGAGGCAGTTTCACATCTCTAACTGTAATGACTTTAGGAACTCAAATAATTCACTTTAATTCTGTCTATGATGTACACTTCCAATCTAACTGGAAGATACAGTATAAGAGGTACTAGCCAGGAAGTTAGAAAAGGAGAATGAGACAACAAAGGTACTATGAAGGGGCCTATTCCGTGCCTCTTACTCTACTTTTAGGAAACAGAGGAATCCATTCAAAGTATCTCTAGATCTTGACAGGAAAAGTGGTTGTGTGGTAGCAGTAGGTTCCTGTGGCAGCCAGAACAAAACACACATCAACAAAACTCCAAATGGGACCTATCAAAGTGAGTATTTGCTGTGATAAAATACCATGATCAAAAGCAGCTTGTAAAGGAAAGGGTCTTTTGCACTTGTATTTCTACACTACTCCATCTCTGAAGGAAGTAAGGATAAAAATTTAGGGAAGAAACCTGGAGACAGTAGCTGAAGCAGAGGCCATGAAGAAATATGGTTTACTGTAGGCTTACTTTTTATGGCTTGTTCAGCCTGATTTCTTATACAATCTAGGATCATCTGCCCAGGGATGACACTGTTCACAGTGGGCTGGGCAATCCCATGTCAATCATTAATTGAGAAAATGCTACATAGACTTGTCTACAGAGCAATCTGATAGCAGCATTTTCTCTATTAAGATTTCCTTTTCTAAGATACATTTAGGTTTGTGTTGATAATGAAGTACGAGAATTAGTCACATTAAGACTGAAAAGAATCATATTTCACTTCAGATATTTTGTTCATGGAATAAGAGGTTGCATTTATGTTTGGTAGGAAAAAAGGAAGCCTCAAAGCTAGAATATATTTGTTGGAGATGTTTTACTATTTAAAATCATTTGCCGTCTTAAAAGTGGTTGCTCCTGGGAGATTTGAGATGCTGGGCACATTTGCACATGGCTCCGCCCTTACCTAGAGAAATTCTCACCTCCAAGCTCCTTTTTGCACCACTCTGTGAATGACGGTGATGTAGAAGGCAGGCATCTTGGAATATGAGGAATAGGATTAACTTCTTGTCAAATCTTTCCCCATCTCATCACTTATTTTCATGTATCTTGGTCTTTGGATTCAAATTGCTGTTTGAGGCTCCATCATTTATGTTATTAATTTTATAGATAGGATTTTTTGTTTCCCTTTTGCTATTCCCTATGTGGCTCCTCTCATACCAATCTTACATCTCCCTGCCATGCATGCTCACCACATTTTAATTTAATGGTGTGTCTGCTCTGTTTTTCAGATGGAGATATTTTCACTTATACAAGACGTGAACCTATTGGGGTGTGTGGCCAAATCATCCCTGTAAGTTCTCCCTCATGAATTCCAATGGGGGAAAGAAAGCTGTAATTCCATTTGATCTGAAGCCCATTACCACATGAGTGAAGCATATACGGTGGTTATGTGTGAAGTAAATTCAGTAAGCATGACAGCCTGAGGCACATATTCCTGTAACTGAACATCTTGGATAGGAGCTAGCTGGTCCAGAACCCCCTCAATACACTGCTGTACCCTTTGAGAGTGTTTTAATGTTGCCTAATAAGCCTTAAGTGTTTACTGCATAGGCTGTTTTGGACATTGTGCTGTGTTCTTGTTTTTTTATGAGCTGTGATTTATAAGTATATGACAAAAGTTTGTCATGACTCATCTGTGTTGGGAATCTTTCAGTGGGACACAGCAGGGCACACTGCTCCCAATACTTCTGTCTCCTTCTTGAGACTTCCCACCATGGACAGTAGCCGCAGCAAGATTGTTCAAATCCCGGAAAACATCTTTTGATTTAAATGGAAGTAATAACTTCCATGACAGCGGGAAGAATGTGTGGCCTGTATTGTGCCTTTAAATAGCAAGTTTGAATACTCAAAATTCTTCTGCCCAAAAATCATGTTCTAAATGTAACCAGATTTCCTCCAAGCTTAACATAGGACACTGGCCACATACAGCTGATATAATTTAAAAGGCTAAATGAAACCACAGTGAAGTGTCCTGAAGTTTTCTGAATGACAATGACTCTCATTTAGAAAGACTGAACATACCAATGTATGTAATGGAACTCTTCAGTACCTCAAGGTTTAAAAAACACTCAAACACAACTATATCACTCTAACAGCTAGCACTGTTGGATAAGTATCAACATTAACTTCATAGCCATCAATTTCTTAATTAATCCTGGGGACATTCATCTAAAGTAGAGAGGACTGTTTTCACCACTCATGGGTGGTGAATATATAAGTAAAGAAATGGTCATGCATTTGACTTCTTATAGCTGGTTTGCTGGGATCAGAACTCAAGCACTCACCCTGTGAATGTGACATTTATTTGCCTCTAACAGTGTTGTTTGTCCTTGGCTGAGCCTAGCTCACTGGTGTGGAGAATACATTCAATATGTTTAAATCCCTGAGATTACTCTCTAGCACACATGGACACACAATCTCTTGGATATAATTTTTTCCAAATTATAATATTGGATAAAATACAATAAGTGCCTTCCAGGGAGAAAGAGGAAGAGGATTTTACATTTTTAAAATGCAAATAAATTACAATGTGCTTATCTATATGTGAAACCATACAGTAGCATTTTTCTTGTAAAATAAGAATTCAAAATATCAGGACTTGATTGAATTTGGTAACTTTTTCCTGTTCCCTTCTCCTATATAGTTTGTTTTGAGCTTTTTATCATTTACTAGTTTCTTTTGTGAACTTAAGTAAAATAACCTAGATAATTACACACAACTTCTAAAATGTTAGTCAACTTGTATCAGGGTAGCAGGCATCATTAACAAATATGGTTTTGTGTGATGCCAAGAGTCCATTGTTCAATTTTGCTCTCTAGTGGAATGGTCCATTGGTTACGTTCACTTGGAAGATAGGCCCTGCCCTTTGCTGTGGGAACACCGTGATTGTCAAGCCTGCAGAGCAGACTCCTCTCACTGCTCTTCACATGGCATCTTTAATAAAAGAGGTGAGTCTCCAGAGTCAAACGTGAGGGGTCTCCAGTTTGACCTTACAGGCCTCATTCATACTACTGTGAGCTTCTCTGTTCACACATGGCTCCTGCCCAGTCATGCAGATGAAAGCTACAGAACTAGAGGTTGGGACCTCTGTCAGCCAGCGCAATTGTGTCTCCACCTAAATAATGACAGAGGCTTATAACGAGTCACCTTGTAACTCATTACTTATTAAGCTATATCTTTACCATCCAGCTTATAACTGGCCTGGTGCTTCTGTGAACTATTTCACAGCAGTTATTTTAGTTTTATTATCTATAAAAGTTGGAGGCTTCTATATGCCAATATGCCTGCTATGCCAATGTTTTTAGTTTTGCTGGTGGTGACAATAAATTCTACCGTTTGTTATAGGTAATTTAACATACACTCTTATAGCCTATCAATTTGAGTTCCTTTTATAAAATTTGACACAGCTAATCAATGGAGTGATGATCAGTTGTCACAGTTTTGTTATCAACTTGACATACCTAGGAAGAGTGTGCCTCATCTGAGAAATTTTCTTCATCATCAGATTGGCCTGTGCCCATACCTGTGGGGTGTTTTCTTGATCCCTGATTGATGTAGTAAGACTCATCCCACTGTGGGCGGTGCTATCCCTAGGCAGGTGGGCCTGGCTATAAGGCAGATGAGCTAGCTAGAGAAATTAAGGGAGTAAGTAGCATTTCTCCATGGTCTGTGCTTTAGTACCTAGCTCCAGGTTCCTGCCTTGGCTTCCCTCAAAAATAGACGTAACCTATAAACCAAATAAACTCCTTCCCTCCCAAGTTTGTTTTGGCCAATGTTTGATCATAGCAAATGAGAAGCAACTAAGACCCCCAGTAGAGAGAGATTTGTACTTAGAACATAGTGTTCTAAGGGGTTACCACCTTTAGAGATATTTTCATGAGGAAAAGAAATTAAAAACAGCAATGAATAAAGGACAAATACACTTAGATGAGTCTTCCTGATAGAAGAACTTCCAAGGTGAGCACAATGAAACAGCAGCTGTCTCCCACTCAGGTCTTTTATGAATTGAATTATTGATCTTGATCTATTAACTGCTTGATTCTTACCTTGTAGGCAGGATTTCCTCCTGGTGTGGTGAATGTTGTGCCTGGTTATGGGCCAACCGCAGGGGCAGCCATCTCCTCACACATGGACATTGACAAAGTATCCTTCACGGGATCAATAGAGGTAGTCCCATTTTCTGAATGTCTCATCTCTAACAAGCAGAAACATGCTCTCTGAAACAGTCTTGTCAGCCAACACTTTCTTTAAAAAAGTTGCTTTAGTGGTTTGTTACTTACTCTAGACTCCAAATATGTTTATCAAGCACAAGTGGATTAATTTTGGAAAGAAGAAAATACCTTTTACCAATTTGGAAGGAGTATAGTAAACAATTTGTAGTGTAATCATTAGCATTTCTTAGGAGCAATAAAGTCTTTGAGGCTGTCAGATGATCAGTAAAGTGTGTGGTAGGAAATACAAATCAGGCCAGAGTGAAAAATGAGGAAGACACTGTGAAAGAATAAGTGGGTATAAGTTCATTTTTAGCCAGGGTTTCCCTAAGCATACCTACTTACTATTTATTTATTTCTATTGATCTATTTTCAGAGTTAAATTTATTCATAAAATATTTAAAAGATTGAAAGTCTAGGCAACTTAATTCTCTACTGTCTAAATGCACAATAGTAGTTCAGTCATCACATAGCCCTAGACAATTACCTTATTTTTCTGATGAAGTAGAAACCTTTCATTATATTCCACCATGTGGAGTAGGAAAAGAATGCGAGAGAGAGAGAGAGAGAGAGAGAGAGAGAGAGAGAGAGAGAGACTCAATAATAATTTAAACAGGATTCAAAAGTCAAAACCAACAATGATCATAGATAATACTCTAGACAGGAAAGGATCCACAGAGAAAATAAAGTGAAACCAAAGCAATGTATTTTTCTTCAAAGAAGCAGCTAGCCTTAGAGAAGAAATGAGATTGGTGGGATTCCAGCTAAGTGTGCTAGGAGCAAAGAGCTCAGAGCCAGTTTCTTTTTTTCTGTGCAAAGTGATACATGTTTGAAAAGGGGGAGAGTGGTAAGGTAGGTAGAGGGAGAGAGAGAGAAAGAAAGAAATAGAGAGAGGTGATTAAGAGTGAGACCACTGTGATAAATTGGCAGGGAAATAGGCAGTCACTGTGTATTTATAAGATTTACTCAGATATACATGACACCATTTGAAGCTGACTCAGAAACATCTTTATGAGCTTTTGAAGATCAGGGAAAAAGAATCAGAATTACGTCCATCTCATCAGAACTAGGTTCAAGGAGGATGTTTGCTAAGAGCTGATCCCAAATAAAGGACCAACCTGGAGGCAGTCTGGCCTGGGAGGCTATAGAAAGAGAGGAAGAGAGGTGAGATTTAGATGATGTAGAGAATACTAGTTTGGCTGGACAGAGTTGTCTGGATGTCACCAAAGGGGTGGAAAGTCAATACCTGAGGTGCTTGGTGGGTATTTTTGATCAAATACAAAGAGGAAGTTCTGATGAAAATGAAAATAACCTCTTACCTGTCCACACATTAAAGTAATCTCTTACGTCTGTCCACAAGCATTTTCTGACTTGCCTCACATTTGAAGACTTCATGGTGGAGGCTTTTATACTTGAAGGTGCCAGATCTTGAACAACACCATTTTATGTTTCTTCTAAATAAAATTAAATGGTGATACAAATGTCCTATAAATGGAAAGTATTAAATGAACCTATCTACATGGGAACAAACTAAGCCTCTTCCTCTGTGATGTTTGATTTCAGGTTGGCAAATTAATCAAAGAAGCTGCAGGGAAAAGCAATCTGAAGAGGGTCACCCTGGAGCTTGGGGGAAAGAGCCCTTGCATTGTGTTTGCAGATGCTGACTGTGAGTACAAGTCCCCTGTTAGCATCTCACCTTCTTCCTCCTGATGCCTGGTAATGTCACAGTTACCTGGAGTCCCACAGCTGTAAGACTTCGCTTCAAGGTGTAAGGAAGTAGAGTCCATGGTGATTCTGGAAAGCTTTTAAATTGTTCCTATAGCATACAGCCCATAAATTAAACAAAGATAAAATTTTGTCCTGGGTTGGAATAGCTTGCTACTTCCTAGTGTCAATCTGAAGTAGTACAAATGGACTGAGTCTAGGATCTGTGATGTGGTTTTGATAATTCCATACCTTCAACTGTGTTGAGGACGTGTGATACTTGAGACATTTACACCAAAAGGAGCCTGGCTGCCAGCAGGGTTCTGTTTTTCCTCTGCCTTCATTCTGGACCATTCATCTGGAGAGGTCCAGAAGAAACTTGGACCTATCAAATCTCTCTCTCTCTCTCTCTCTCTCTCTCTCTCTCTCTCCCTCTCCCTCTCCCCTCCATATTAAGAGTAGTTAAGTTTATTGTTTTATGTGATCCTATCCATAATTATTCACATCATTCTGATTTTATTACCAAATGAAATCCTCATGTTACTTCCTAAACAGTAGCTATTTAGCTGAAAATTGTGATAAAAATTCCTTTGACTTGTCCTTCAGTGGCTTCATACTTACAATGAGGCTACAAGCAAAGAGTCCATAGAAGTTGCTGTTGTAACTATTGGGATCTTTACTAGAAATATTAGAACTGACTACTTAGTTAGCAAAATTCCTAGTTTGTCACTCTGTAAACTCTCCTTATTACACTTCCAACGCCTACTCTTAGCTCACAGATTCACACCCGAGTTCTACAATCATAAACTGAGCATTCCTCATTTATAAATTCACACACACACACACACACACACACACACACACACACACACACACACACACAAACACACACACACTCATGTCTTTTTGTTTAGAATCAACAATATTATAATAAAAAAATCTAGGCACATTGGAGCATCTCAACTAAGCAAAGAGTTGGTTTTTTGTTTTGTTTTGAACTTTGTATGCATTGATGCTTTGCCAACATGCATATGTGTGTGTGAGGGTTCCAGATCCCTTGGAACTGGAGTTACATAGACAATATCAAGCTGCCATGTGTTTTCTGGGAATTGAACCCAGGTCCTCTGGAAGAGCACTGCTCTTAACTGATGAGCCATCTCACCAGCCCTAAGCAAAGAGTTTGTATGCTTGCATGACTTAGGCTTTTGTTAGATTTTGGAATATTTTTCTTGGAGTAGGTTGGGAGGGTGAATTGTTCTGATGTAGTTATTGTTACTTGTTTGGGTCTCATTTTCGGAAAGCTAACATTTTTCTATTGACCAAAGTATTCAATAATGTTTTGAGATTATTAAAGGCAATGGGCAATTCAGATTTCTCTTGTCAGCTAGTTCAAACCTGACACCTAAAAGAAATACAATTGCCTGAAGTATTATAAAATGGAAGTAGTTATAAAGTTATTTTCAATGATATTTTATCTTCTAATAAAAGCTACATTCCTTAGAAGTCATAAGAGACACCATCTTTTCAGGGTTCTCTTGTCATTATTATTTCCATGGTGAATAAAGGATCAACGAGTCTAATTTGTTACCTGGCTTTTAAGCAGTGGAATATATTGAGTCTATGTTTCATCAGATGATTGATTATTTTTCCTGTTACCATATTGCATCTGAGAAATATATATGTGTTTATGTATTCTTTACAAAATGTTCCTTCTCTCTTGTAAATGTTTCCTTTGCAGTGGACAATGCTGTTGAGTTTGCACACCAAGGAGTGTTCTTCCACCAGGGTCAGATTTGTGTAGCAGCATCCAGGCTTTTCGTTGAGGAGTCAATTTATGACGAGTTTGTGAAACGGAGTGTTGAGCGGGCTAAGAAATATGTTCTTGGAAATCCTCTGAACTCAGGAATAAATCAAGGTCCTCAGGTGAGTAAACATTAGGAAGGCGAGCATTTTGGATTTAAAACTAATCTTTTTAGGCCTAATTTTGGTTGAGTAAGATTAACCTCTTATTCATGCTTGTTGGTAGTTGATATTACCTTGGTCTGGTAATTTAATGAATCTAACTTCAAACAGCAAAGACATTTTTCTGTTTTGTGTTGGCCATTATTTATTTATTTTTATTTCTATATAGAAATCTAGGAGCCATGGTGGGAATGAAGCATGGAAAGAAGGGCCGGGGAGATGGATCAACATAGAACACATTTGCCACACTACTCTAAAGACCAGAGTTCTGATTCTAACACCCACACAAAAGCAGGATGTGTTTAGGAGCCCTTCTGTAATCCCAGTGCTAAGAAGGGTGAGCTGGCCAGTTAGACTGGAGCTATGAGTTTAGTGAGAAAACTTCCCTTAGAAGAAAAGTTAAAAACAGAAAAAAAGGAAAGAAAAATTGAAAACCATTGAGGAAGACACACAATATTAACCTTTGACATCCACACACATGTACATATATGTACATGCACCTGTATACACTTCCTCACACAAGCGCACACATACATACATGCATTTGCTCTCACTTCTACCCACTTGCATGCAAACATACACACCTGCGCACTATACTCACATAGGCATTCCAAAAAGAAGGAAAATTTAAAAATGCTATCATTTCTTGAACTCTTTAACTGGTAAAACTCTTAATTCCTACATACAATTTTTAGTCTAGAAGTTTATAACATATCTGTGAATTCTCCCTCATAATCAATCCTTCATCTCAGCTGTCATTCTTTAAGTGGTAAAGCACTCCCCAACTCTCTGCAGGGTTTGGGTATTCATTCTGTAACACAACCAAATAGGTATGGAGAAAACAAAGGTCATATATATTTGTATAGGAAAAATAGTTTTTACAATTTTGGGAGGTCTTTTTTAAGATTACTAACTTAATGTGTTTGAGTTTTTCAGCAGTTATAATAGGTATGTTATTTATTTTATATTGCATATTAGTGTTCACATAGGGATAGTTCATTTATAAAGTGCTGTTTAACTTCACTCATATATACCTACACACACACACACACACACACACACACACACACACACACAAAACATCATATGCTTGGGATGATCAGTGATTTAGTTTGAAAAGAAATTTGACCTTTCCTCTACTCAACTTTCTTGCCAATAATGAGGATATAGTAATATCAATCTCAAGGATTCACTACACACTAAAATGAGACAAACTGTGTGGTACCTTGACACATCTAGCACCATATTGATTTGGCTGTATATTCATAAATGTCTATTAAATAAAAAATCCTAAAAGCCTTTAATGCATGGTAACAACTTCTCCCCTTAGAAGTAATTAGATTTTTTTAATTAAAAAAATTGAGAATTTTATTTGAGTACATTTCTGCTTCTTCCTTTTCTCCCCTCCATCTAGTCCCTTTTCCCCCTCAAGTCAATGACATCTTCTTTAATTATTGCTGCACATATATCTACAATTATGTATAAATATAGCCTGCTGAGTGCATTTGGTGTGGCTTGTATGTTGATGGTTTACTGCTTGGGATTGTGTAACCTGTCAGGGGATTTCTCTTCAGCAAAATTGATTCCCTCTGTCATCAGCTATTTATTTCCTGGTTCTTCCTCTGGTGTAGAGTCTTGTGAGATTTTCTACATCCATGTTGGCTTGTCAACTGTTTTCATCATTGTATGAGTCTTGTTTAGGTGAACATATTTTTGAGATATGAGTCATATATATGGCTTCCTTGTTGTATATAGAAGACACTCTCTCACAACAAACATGCTAGTTCTCTAGCTCTTATAAACTTTATGGCCCTTATTTCACAATGTTCCCTGAGACATGGTGTAGGAGTTTTGTTGTATGCATGTTTCTACTCTTAATTAGTGTATTGTGCTCATGCAGCTATTTTAAAATTTTATGTAAAATTAATAAATACAGATTAGTAGTTAATCATCTATAATTAAGCTTGTAGTCATATTGGGTATATTTTCAAGGTTAAACAGATATATTTTAGGTAGATAGATATGTTTCAAATTCTTTGGAGGCCTACAGAATATGGCATTTAAGATGTTTAATAGCCTAAGACTTTCATGACAGTGAGACATGTCTGCTCCTGGGCAGCATCAATCTATTTCATAAAAGGATGATGTGCATCAAAGAACCTCCATATGGAATTTGCTTTCATTGTGGCAAAGCTAGCCATTTAGGCAAGAAACTGCTCTTGCCTTGAATGCTGATAGTATGCTGCAAAAATTGGACAAACAAGTCACAAGGGTAAAAGACTGCCAAACTTTGCCCAAACAAGGTGGGACAGTCCTTCAAAATTCCTGCTTCTTAGAAAAGCCTGCCAGATATTCTAGGCCTGTAGGCTAAAGATGGATGTCTCAATATTGCAGAGGAAATTTGGGTGACTTTCCAGGCAGCCAGACATCTCTGTTGTTTCTTTAGGTTTAGAAGTTGCTTGCCATGCACTTTCTGTTGACTCAGGTAATACTAAATCTTTCTGGGGTCTTTGATGGAGTTGAGGACTAGATAGCTATAGTTACAGTTTTCTTTAGTTATGATAAAAGGTAAATTAGGTTCAGAGCTTTGGATTCATCAAGATAGGATAGATAATGGAGTGATTTCTCCAAATTTACAAAATGCAAAGGGATCAAATATTGGAATATTGTAAATGTAATTCTTACTTGATAACTGTTCTTATTATGTATATATAGTGTAGTTAGAGTTTTCCTGCCTGGCCCAGTCAGGACAAATCTCTCTTACCCGCCAGTCCCACAGTTGCTCAGACCCAACCAAGAAAGCACACAGAGACTTACATTGCTTACAAATTATATGGCTGTGGCAGGCTTCTTGTTATCTAGTTCTTCTATCTTAAATTAATCCATTTCTATTAGTCTATACTTTGCCACTTGGTTCGTGGCTTACCTGTATCTTACATCTTCCTTGTCATGGCGGTGGCTGGCAGTGTCTCTCTCCAGTCTTCTACTTCCCCAAATTCTCTACTCTCTTGTCCCGCCTATACTTCCTGTCTGGCCACTGGCCAATCAGAACTTTATTTACACAGAGCAATATCCACAGCACTTCCCCTTTTCTTTTTTTTTTTTTTTAAGGAAGGTTTTAACTTTTACATAGTACAATTACATATAACAAAACAATTATCAAGCAAGAATAACAGTTACAATATTAAAGAAGATATCCTATCTATCTTATATTTGTGGGTCTAAGGTTTTGTATCTAACTTATCTTTTATCATAATTGAGGAAATTATAACTATCTAGTCTTCAACCACATCAAAGACCTCAGAAGGATATAATATTACCTGAGAACCGGGAGAAGGATGCAAGCTACTTTTGGGAGTCTTGCAGGGTAGACAGAGACAGCTGGCATTAATGGATATCCTAAAAGCAATAGAATTGATCTTATAAAGAGAGCTGATTGGATCTTGCCTCGAATTGTACGTGAAAAACCCATATCTGGAGTTTGGACATTTTATACAGATGCCAACAAACAAGGAAAGGCAGGTTACAAATCAGAAAATTTAAGTAAAGTGGTTCAAAGTCCTTATAATTCAGTTCAAAAATCGGAATTGTATGCTATTCTGTTGGTATTAATGGATTTTTCAGAACCTCTCAATATAGTTACTGACTCTCAGTATGCTGAAAGAGTGGTATTACATATTGAAACTGCAGAATTTATCCCTGATGCTTCAGAATTAACTTCACTATTTATTCAATTACAAGATACAATTAGGGAAAGGAGTCATCCTTTATATATAACTCACATCCGATCCCATACTGGTCTGCCAGGCCCTCTAGCACAAGGTAATGATGAGATTGATAAATTATTGATAGGAAATGTGCTGGAGGTCTCAGAATTTCATAAGAAACATCATGTCAATAGTAAAGGTTTAAAAAAGGATTTTAAATGTTCTAATAACTTAGGAATTTTTCTTTTTTGCTATGACTATGAGACATGATGGCTCCTGGTAGTACCAATCTACTTCAGAGAAAATATGGGCATTGAAGAAACTGCATATGGAGCTAACTTTCATTGTGGCAAAAGTCAGCCACTGGACAACAAAGTATCCTCGAATCAACTGCTGACAAACAGGACAGACAGGACATGAAACCAAGGACTATCAATTCTTGCCAAAACAAGCGTGGTTGTGGCTTTAACAAAAGGCATCTTCTGAAGCCAGGACAATATGGCACCATCCCTGAAGTGAGTGACCTTTGCAATCTGTAAAAGGTACCGTGCCCTTTTCTTCGAAGGCAGCTGAACAGGGAGTGGGCCAATGGCTTCTGATATGCAATGGAACAGCAGATGAAACAGTTATTCTTGAAGAATAACTAAGCTCACCTCTCTCAATAGTAGACTGGCGTTTAATAGAGAGATGTGGAGAAGAACAGGATGCCAAGATGAAGCCACATATACACAGCCAAGAAAAATGGACAGCTGAATTGAAAAGACATCAATAATTTCCAGAATTTAAAATCCTGAATCAGGACATGACACTAATGGAGTTCAGGTGTTTCTGGTACATGGACTGCTCTCACCAAATGTGAGGTCAAACTGTTGACCTTGTATACATCCTAGTTCACAAAAGAGTCTGTCAGATACGCTAAGCCTGTAGGCTGAAGATGATGCCCCAACACTGCGGAGAACCTCAGGTGACTGTCCAGGCAGCTGGTTGTTTCTGTCAACTCACATTTTTCTTTTTTTTGGAAGCTGCTTGCATGCACTTCTTGTTTTTATTTTTTATTAGGTAGTATTATTTCCTTCTTAGGTCTCTGAGGGAGTTGAAGATCAGTTAGTTATAGTTATAATTATCTTTGTTAAGGATTTCAGAAAAACTCACTAAGAGCTGTAAGTGTATAAATTTGAAAGACGTTATAAGACAGTTCTGTTAGCTATATAAGTTAGGATAAAAAGTGAATCAGGTATATTCTGGACTTATCAAAATAGGATAGATAATGGAATTATTTTCTCTGAATTTGTCAAATACAAATGGACTAGACATTGTTTAGGTATTTATTGTTTGTATATATGGTATATATAGTTATTGTACTTTTGTATATAGTTTTTCTTATATTAGTTATAACTTTTTCCTTTTTTCTTTTTATTAAAATAGAAAAGGGGAAATATATTGATATTTTATTTGTGTTGAAATGTGATTTTATTTGTATGTCAATAAAGTTGCCTTGAGTTCAGAGCAAGCCAGAGCAGAAGCCAAGCAGTAGTTGGGCACGCCTTTAATCCCAGCACTTGAGAGGCAGAGCTAGGCGGATCTCTGTGTGTTCAAGGACACAGCCAGCATGGCAGACACACACCTTTAATCTCAATACCAACCATAGACGACCCGGAGGTCTGTACAAACAGGCAGTGACAAGGAGGTCATGTGGCTGGGTTTACAACCAATGAGAAAACAGAACAGAAAGTCTTTAAATAGACAGGATGCACAGAAGTAGGTCTCTTGCGGAGAGGAAGAACCACAGAAGCAGTGAAGGGTAAGGTTTTCCTCTCTTGCTCTGACCTCGTGATTTAACTCTGCAATCGGTTCTGTGTTTCTTATTTAACAAGCCGGATACATCTACAATATAGTCTCACTATGTTAATGCTAAAACACTTACTTTCTTTTTTGACAAAAAGGGGGAAATGTTGGGGAATATTACATTAACTAGGCAAAGTTGTCTTATATTTGTTTATGCTGTGTTTGTTTAATGTGTTGCTGTTTTACCTTGCCTGCCTAAGGTACCTGATTAGTCTAATAAAAAGCTGAATGGCCAATAGTTAGGCCGTAGAGTAACATACCCACTGGAACTGAGTCAAAGTCATCTTTCCCACTTCACTCCTTTTATTTCACTCAAGACTACAATCCAGAAAAATGTGTTTAATCATTAACGTTTTTTTCTTCCAAAGTGAGTAAACAGCAGTTGTATGAAAATTTCATATAATCCCATGTCACCAATTTCTGTGCTTATGTGACTACACTAAATTTAAATACTTTTAAGGTTTCTTGCCTCAAAATTCATGAGAAAGAAATCATAGTGAAGAATAAAATAGGTATCTGTCACCTATTTTGAAACAGCAGATTTAATATGAATATCCTGGCATTTTGAAGCCCTCATTTACAATATGTCATCTTTATTGTCACTCTTTTTCTTGTGATTTCTTTCAATTAGATTGACAAGGAACAACATGATAAAATACTTGATCTCATTGAGAGTGGGAAGAAAGAAGGAGCCAAACTGGAGTGCGGTGGTGGACGCTGGGGGAACAAAGGCTTCTTCATCCAGCCCACAGTCTTCTCCAATGTTACTGATGAGATGCGCATTGCCAAAGAGGAGGTAATGCTTCTATGTGGTTCTGTTTCTGGGCTTGCCATGTTCTTCTGTGTGTAACCTGTGTGTCTCCCTAAAACTCTCAGCTCCTTGAATAGCATTTCCCTGAAATGACTGATGATACAGTCTAAAGTAATTTGTGATCCAGACTAGTTGCAGTGAGGTAACCAATGGGCCTACAAATAGTTTGTATCAAACACAGAACATAGTCTATAACAGCTCTTATAGATGCTCCATTCACAGCCTTAAAGGAATGGGAAAGGGCCCTGTCATTTGTAAGAATAGGAATAAATGGGCACATGTTGTGTTACATGTCAGGCACTGAACAACATACATTGAATGATCTCAGTTATGAAAAGAACATAAAAACGTCAGCCTCATAGAGACAGAGTGGACTGTCTGTAAGGTAAGTGAGGCTGAGTCCTGGGGAGTTCAATTTAGTAGCATCAATTGATACCCAGTTATTCAGTGTATAATAACAGGAACAAATTATGAAAATGGTAGTTAATATACTTCACAAGTCAGAGAACTTTTAATATGCAGAGATATGAGCACTTGCCTTGGACAGTGAAAGTGTCATGTACTACACTACAATAAGAAGATATAATGACTCAAAGGCACTGAGTAATAATTTAAACATTCAATATATCTATACTCATCCCTGACAAAGGATCTGAAAGGGTGTTTTCTTTGCCTCCATAACATAAGCAAATAAAGAGAAAAAGGTAATATTCAGCTTTGTGAGGAGAGGAAATAAATATAAGGACCAGAAATAAAAATTAAATGTATATGGATCATCCAACATACTTAAGTTGTCTGTATTCACTCCTTAACTGCACTTGAATTTCTATATTTATTGGTCAATTCTTTGACCAGAGCTATTGTTATTGTAGATTTTGATTAATGTATGCAAAGGACAATAAAGCAGAAAGTAATCTTCATTCAAGGAAGCATTTATTGTGTCCTATAAGCCCTCGTTGGAATGTTTAATCTGCTACTTCAGAACTGGAACCTGGGAGCCCATTCTGTGTCAGCTAAATTGTTGCAACACTGAGCAAACCCCCTGCCATCCTGAGGCACCTGCTTTCTGCTTACACTGTTCACATTGTTATGCCTCCCAGTTACAGGGTCATGACAGAATTTGGAGCCCCAGGGTGTGCCCTCAGACTTCAGAGATTGGCCACTAACTGCCCTGTGACACTCAAATTGACTTGGAACCAGAAAACCCCTTGAAGCTTGAGGGTTTTTGCCAACCCATGTTCACATTTCCCAAGAAATTGTGCTAGCATTCAGAAAAGCCTTTTATTTAATTTTGATGAACACCTTACCAAAATATAGTTGTTTAGTATCTATGAGAAAATCCAGGTGTTTCCTATTCCCTGGGGGTGAGGGTGGGGGTTGAGATACAGACTAGGATCTGTGTGGGTTTTACTGACTTGATTCCAGTAGAAAAGAAGGGCTGGCTAAAACTGAATTAGACAAGTTGTGACTCTTGTTCCCTGTCTGTGACTCTAGCCACTGCCAGAGGCCTCAGATTTGGGTTAGTATAGGATGGTTCTGGAGTAAGGCTTCCAGTAATAAGTATTTCTTATTTTTTATTTTTTTGGTAATTCTGTACATGATTGGGTGACTAGTAGAATCTGGATAAAAAAATTTGTGCTGTTTTAGCTAATTTTTATAATTATAAAAGTATCCAAATATAACCAAATGGATGATATTTAAATCAATGATACACTGATGTTTGAAGCATCAACACTGTTCTCAGTTATTGTCTATTTGTTATTCTTAGAGCAAAGGACTGTTTTCTAGGTCTTTCTGTCTTGTGCAGTAACTTGAACAATGAAGAAAACTAGGCTTAGGGTTTACAATGCTTACAAGGAAATCATGCACTTAATGATTTGACGTTTGGTCCTTACATTTCAGGTAGTTTTGTTACAACAAGTAAGAATAAATGTTGCCATGATGATTGGTGTCTGCATGATGATTGGTGTCACACAAGATCACAACATGTTTCCATGTTCATTGGCCATGGCCACCTGTTTTGATCCTTACACATAGGTCTGAAGTGAGAGATAAGATTGTAGTCCATGTAGAGAGGCTTCTAGGGAAGCATATGTAGTGTTTTTAAAGCATATGTAGTTTATGTACTGTTACCCTGGTTTTTGTGTCATTCTTATGTAGATATTTGGACCAGTGCAACAAATCATGAAGTTTAAATCTATAGATGATGTGATCAAGAGAGCAAACAATACTACCTATGGCCTGGCAGCAGGAGTCTTCACGAAAGACCTGGATAAGGCCATAACTGTGTCTTCTGCTCTGCAGGCTGGGATAGTGTGGTAAGTGCATCTGAAGTAAGGGGTGCCCTTCATGTATCAGCCACATGGGCAGGCTGAAATGACCTCCTCCAGACTTGAATTTTCATAGAATTATCTGACCTGTTTGCAAAATAGTTTCTGTAAGTAAAAAATAAAAACAAATCATCCTCTTCCACCTTTTCTCAAGTTACTTGTGTAGAACATTGACCATTTTATGGCTGTTTGATTTATACAATATACGTGTTGTCAGATAATTTCAGGGCACTCGGGTCTCTGCTATAAACAAGTGAGGTGAAAGAAAAATTCTGTTATAATCAACCATATATTAGATAATGTGTATTGGTACCTTATATCCACTAGATGTTATTGCTGTTACTATCATTTACCATATTTAAAATCGAACCTAAGGTGTTACATTATCTGAACACATGGCCTAGTCATGAGCTCTATCCTAGTCTGCTTTATACTTTTTCATACGAGACAGGAACTCAGTTTCTGAATTTGGCCTTGAACTCACTCTGTGGCTCACACTAGCCTTGTACTTCTCATTCTCCTGCAACATGCTCCTGAGAGGCTGGGATCACAGGTCTACATCCTAAACATGGTGCTATTTAATTATTTAAAAAAATAATTTATGCGTATGGGTTTATATGTATGTCAGCCCACCAAGTGAGTGCCTGATGCACAAAGAAACCGGAAGAAGGTATCAGCTCTGCTGGAATTGGAGTCTAGGCAGTTGTAAGCTGCAGGATGTGGGTGCTGGGAACCAACTCAATCCTCTGTAAAAAGCAGCAAGGACTGTGAACTCTGAGCCATCTCTCTAGCCCTTTCTCTAGCTTTTGACTTAGTCTGTTCTTTGATTTTTGTAAGTTAACTTTAATACAAATTCTCAGGCTGTTCCTCTCTAAGTAAGGATCTGCCCAGCCAGTCCATTCCCCAGAACTGTTTCCTCAGCAGCCTTTTTCTCATCATTTCTCCTTCCCCTCAGTCCTGGCAATGGCACAAGCTATTTTCATTCTCTTACATAGTCCAGTTAAAGAAATTTAGGCACAGAAAAGCATCCTGGGGCACACAACCAGGCAGTTCTTGACCCTCTTGATTACTTGAAATACCTTTTTCTCCTATGAAAGTCAGAGTCATCAGCTAGTTACCATTGGTTCGAAGTTGCAATGTATTTCTTGCACTCATCATTTTACTTACCCAACAACTACTACTTGATACCTCAAACCTTGTCTTGGGTAAAAACCAGGAGCTTGCTGAGGTTTAGAAACTTATTGAGACCATTCAATGTATGCATTTAACCAGCTTGACACTGAAATGAAAAATCCAAAATGCTTTGAAATATGCCAATGTAATGTTAAAACTGTTTGTATTTTGGAGCATTTCAAATTTTGTATTTTCAAATATTGGTTTTTCTACCAGTAAAACCTATGTGAATAGTCCATAGACTGAAAAACTCCCAAACTGAAAGACTTCTAGTGCCCTGCATTTCACATAAGGAATACATAGCCTATATTATTGAGAGCTTAAATACTTGTAACATGGGCCTGGGGAGATGGCTCAGCAAGGAAAGTGATTGGTGTGCAAACATAAGAGACGGAATTTCGTTCTAGCTTCCATGTGAAAGCCAGATATGCTGGCCTGTGCTTTGAACTCTACCTCTGTGGCCAGAGGCAGAAGCATCCTTAGACTTTACTGGCTAGGCAATTTAGCTAAATTGGTGAGCCTCAAGCTCTGTGGGAGATGTAGTCCCAAAAGGTAAGATGGACAGAAATTGAAAAAAAAAAAAGATAAAAAGAAAATGACCTTTATCTCTTCTCTGGCTTCCATGTATCTTCCCTGTACATGTGCACATACACACACACACACACACACACACACACACACACACACACACACACACACATTAGATGAATGAAAAAATTATATAAGCAACCAAATGAGGGATGATATTGAGAATCAAAAATCTCAATCATAATACGTCTCTGTGATTTATTCTGGGCATAGGTCTGTTATTCGATGAAACTTTTTAAAACTGCTATAAAATCTTAATAGCATTAAACACAAGTGCTCAAAGGCCTGATGTTAGTTTTTTTTATAGTGGCATTTCCCCTCAAGTCTCTTAAAAGAAATCAAAGTCTCATCTAATTAGTATAACTAATGATCAACCCAGATTTTTTCTATGATAAAAGTATTAGTAAATTCAGTGTTACTAACTCACAGATGTTCATAGTCTACATTTACTAAAGACTTACTGTGTCCATGTATTTTTATAAATCATCTGTCAGAGGTCAACAGCTGCTCTATAAAATACAGAACATTATTCTGTCTGCATTAGCATTACAATAATTGCTCATGCCCTGCAGAAGCATACTCCAGTAACCACTCTCCTGTTGCCTTCATCTACTACTGAGCTACTCTTTAGTGCTGGGCATATTTTTTTCTGTATTTTTCTGTAGAAACATCTTCAAAATATTTCTAAAAGTTGATTACCAGATTGATAATTGGGTCCAATTCCTGCTACCACTTCTGTTTAAGCCATCTATTGACCAATGAGTGAAACAAGTATTGATACATATAATAATTGCAAAAGAGAGTTGATTTTAGACTGTTAAGTGTACAGACTTCAAGACCACCAAAAGCTTCATGCATATAAGGCATTAAAGAACGCCATTCCAACTCAGCCTTAGCTGCTTCTTTCGATGGCACATTTATGGCACACTGATTTTTCCCTCTGTTATGATTCAAGCTAACCATAATATATTCAAATTCATATTCATAGTTGTGTCATTTATTTCTAGATAATACATGGGATGCTTTGTGTATTCTAAATTACAGTGCTGCTTTTTATCTCAGTGATCATATTAGATTAAAACAAAGGAGTTCTTAAAAAGATTTCTGAATTTTTAAATTTCCTGCTTGGAAATTATGGGGTGAGTTAAGCATTATCTATAGTAGCCACCTCTTCTTTGTTTTAGGGTGAACTGCTATTTGGCTATTAGCATCCAGTGCCCCTTTGGTGGATTCAAGATGTCTGGAAATGGGCGAGAACTGTAAGCTGAACTTTATATTACAATAAATACATGCTTTGTGATAAGGATTGCCACTCCCAGGAAACTGTTCTGTTTTCACTACTTTGGGAGTAAACTGCACCTACTTTTATTACCAAATAGTTTTTAAATGTTGGAAGTAATTCCTTAGTGCAGAAAAGCAATAGCATATGGGATATACTTTATTAAGCTCCTACTACTCAAACAAGGCCATGGTAAGTACCCCACCTTGGTAACTAAATTGTTGTCTGTGTATACGATTGCCTATGGTATATGTAAATAGAAGCTATTTGGGAAACATTTTCAGAAAGCAGGTAAAAAGGTAAACTGGTGACATTGAGATGCATGTAAGTAAATATTGAAACATTCTAGATATTTGAATATGCCTTTTAAATTATAGTTGCCTTATCTCACTCAAACTTATATACTTCTGGTGAAGTCTACCTAATAACCATGATGCATCTGTAAAGTAAGGCATTTGCTGGAAAATGTCCACAAAGAATTACTGAGATGATTACCTCTAATGACTCTTTCCAAGTCATTTCCAAGTTATTTTCAAAGGCGGAAAAGCAGAATAAACAAATTCGGAATCAGGGTTCCCAAAGAACCCCAAATAGTGAAGTCAGATGAGTTTTTATTGTCTTGACTGTGTTTGTCAAGTCAGTTTAGCAAACTTTTCCCTGAACCTCCTTCATTAAGGCTCATTTCTTGGCACTAAGCAGACATTGCTTAGTCTCATACTGCTTTATGCATTGTGTAGAATGTCATGGGAAGCAAGAATGCTATGTGCAGGTTTACTGGAGCTCATCAAGATCCACTCAATCAGAATTAGCATTCGATGAAGGGCCCAGGGTATTTGTATACAGAATATTTAGAAATGAAAGACAGTAATATATAGATTTTTCTTAGCTAAGGAAAAATGTAAGGCAATAGATGCTCTTGTGGTCTGCGTTAAAATAATGTATGTACAGTTTTCTCAGGAAAATGACTTAGGTCAGCCTTGATGTGACAATACACATCGAACTCTCCAGAGTGTCCAGTTCCATAGTAACCCTAAATACAAAGGGGAAGCAACTTGGTCAAAAGTATGGGCTAATTTGTCTGCCTCTTTGATAGGAACTACTTATTTAAACAATACATTTTAATGGACTTTAGAGAGCTCAGTCAAGCCCTTTTACATATGTTGAAAAATATGGTTTTGAGGTTTTCAAGAGCTAGTTTCAGAAGTTTAAATTATTCACAAAAACAATCAATACTATGGGATTATTGATTGCTCAGGAGAAGAAGACATTGTCTACATTTATAACTGAATCAGGAGCAGTGCTGGTAGAGAAGTACTAAAATCCAGCTCCTTTGCAGACCTGTGTGTGTATAGGTTTTATGATCCTGGGAATAGTCCTGTAATGTGATCTTCTTATCCAAACAATGCATAAAAGAACTGAGTGCAGTCCTTCTAAATTAAATCATCCACCAGGTGGAAGGAAATCATGGTTTCCAAAATTGGCCTCAGGTAGAATCCAAATAAGTCACTATGGTATCTACAGATGGACTCAATTCAGCTTCTGGTTACTTGGGATTGACTTGAAAACTTTTATTGTATTGTAGGATGTTGAATGTTAGAGAAGACCAACATCCACTAAAATCTAAAAAGCCTAAATCAGGCCAATCTTTAGTTTCTTTCCTCCTTAAAAGGAATACAAGCAATCCAAAAATAAAATAAAACAAAACAAACAAAGGAACAAAATCCCACCTACAAAGATTAGGTGTTTGTTTTGCCCAGAGTCAAAAGACCTTGTTAAAACTCCAGCTTCAGAAGAACAGAACACCCTGAATGAAAGTGAACCTTGGTCATTCTCTAGATGCTCACCACTTCTGAGATAATGCAGATGATGAATTCAGGCTCTAGTGCAGATGGTGGACAGTCTGCTGTTCTTCAGTGACCATACAGTACAATGTGAGCTATACATCTCTTACTTATTGATCTGACAAAAATCTGACCAGGTTGAATTATGATTTGGATAACTAGTTGTGTGGTCAACTAGATTAACATAAATAAAGAATATTGTCTGTGAAAATAAACAGTGCGGAATTATTTAAAATAAAAGACATTTTAGGGGCTTGAGAGATGGCTCAGTGGTTAAGAGCACCAACTGCTCTTCCAGAGGTCCTGAGTTCAATTCCCAGCAACCACATGGTGGCTCACAACCACTTGTAATGAGATCTGGTGTCCTCTTCTGGCCTGCAGGAACACATGCAGGCAGAATACTGTATACATAATAAGTAAATAAATCTTTTTAAAAAGAAAAAAAAAAACATTTTAGAATATTGCTGTCCACTGATGAGTTTATATTTGGTCATGAAGCTTATGGTCAGTCAGCAACTATATGAACTACTATGTATTCAGTAAATATTTTACATTGTCTCTACTCAGATAAGCCAGAAAAAACTTTCACAAATTACCAGGGATTATATTTGATTACACTGCAGTATGCAATCATATTTATATGCATTTTTCTTCCTTCTCTAGGGGTGAGCATGGTATTTATGAATACACTGAGCTCAAAACAGTCGCAATAAAAGTATCCCAGAAGAACTCATAAAGAAAACAGTAGAGTGAAGACAACCCCTTCGGCAATGGCTGCACACCTCCTATAGTCATCAGTATAGTGTTTTCCTATAACTCTTTCTTCTATTGATTTCTTTTTTTTTTTTTTTTCATTTTTTTGGTTTTTTGAGATAGGGTTTCTCTGTGTAGTTTTGGTTCCTGTCCTTCATCTCACTCTGTAGACCAGGCTGGCCTCAAACTTACAGAGATCTGCATGGCTCTGCCTCCCAGTACTGGGATTAAAGGAGTGTGCCACCACATCCAGGCCTTCTATTGATTTTTTTAAACATAAGTGATTCATCACACGTAGAAGTGAAGCATGAATGTCACACATAGAAAACCTGTAGCTGAATCTGAAAGAATCATTAGCCTTCTAATATGCGACCCCAATTCATATCCTAGATTGAAAGGGAAGATTTAGGTGCAAGCTCTCAGTTAACTGTCATGATCATGTGCTTTCCACAGTAGCTACTTGTTTAGAATATTTACTTGATAATGAGGACCAGTCATGATTTAATTTCTGCCCCTCAGTGACTCCTTGAATTCCTCAATGTGCACAATGACTGCAGAATAAATTGCTCTGTTCCCTGTGGTTATCCCTTCTGATTGTTGTGAATTGTTTTCTAGAATGCCATGCCTGCTTGTCAAATGAAATGCCTAGCAGAAATTAGAAATATTAAAGCTTAATAAAGGCACTCTCACATGATTTTGTTCAACTTGAATTTTTAAAATACATATTCTTCGAAAATTCCATATATGTATTATTGTGATCATATTTAAACTCGTTCTCCCCTATGACTCCTTCCAGATCTGCATCCATGTATATCCTCCTCCCAATTTCAGGTACTGTTACATTTATTATGACCCATTGAATGCAGTTACTGCTGCCCATATACACAAGAGTGTAGAACCATTGGTGGGGCATGGTCAGTCTACCAGGAGCCATACCTCTGGAGAAAACAGACTTTCCTTCCACCAGCGGCCATCAACTCCTAACTGCTCCTCTGAGGAAAGTGACTTCTGTGCTTCTGCATCATATTGTAATGTTGACAGGCTTTTTCTTGTCCAGGTCTTGCCATAGTTAACCACAACCACCATAAGTTCACAAGTACAATGAACCTGTCATGTCCAGAAGACCTTATTTGGTAGCGGTCTTCCCTGATCTCTGGCCATTAATATTTTACTCTTCTTCCATGATGTTCCCTGGGCCTTGGAGAGAGGGGTGGTGATATGGAAGTCCCATTTATTCCTGAACATTCCATAGAGATTTATTTTCTGCATTTTAGCCAGGTGTGAATCTCTGTGTTAATTATCCTCTAAAAAAGCAACTTCTCTAGAGAAGACTGAGACATGCAATAATCTATGTCCAAAGAATTCAACATTTGGAGGAAATTTGATACACTCTATCCTTTTAGTTTGTTCTTATAGCTCAAGTGATTCACACAAATGTACATAGAAACTTCTGTTACTTCAAAAGTAAGACAGTAGGAAGAAGGCTTCTTTTTTTGTTGTTTTAGGTTGGAATGAAACACAGATAGCTGCTCAGTTTATTCAGGAATACAGTGGACATCCCCTCCCCCCTTTTAAAAAAGGTCACACAGATGGGTGTAATCTTAACCATAGAATACAATATGATTTGATAACTGAAGGGAGAATGCCTTCCTCTTCCTCCACAAAACATTCTGACACCCATAAGAGGTGAACAAGTACTTAAAGCAACCCAGGTATAATATCATATTACACTTAGACTCAGTTTCTAAAAGAGAAGAGAAATGGTTCAGCAGTCACTCATATAGAGCTTCTTGATCTGCTAAGCATGACTTTTCAATTACAAATGAAAATCTGAAAAGAAACACTGAATGAACTTCAGGGTAACACTGAAAGTAATCTGTTCCTGAGGTCCATATAACTTATAGAAGGATCTCACTGCACATTACCATTCTACCTTAATGCTCACCCATGGATAGACCAACATTGTCATAATGTCCTATTTGAAGTTTATAAGAAGGATTTCCCCAATTTGATTTAGCACAACTATATCACACTTCAGATGAGTGATAGTATTGGTTCCACCCTGACACTAATAGGAAGAAAGAAGGAAAATTAAGTTACAATGAGCTTAGTATTGATTATAAATTGACTTGGAATTGATTGGATTATGGAAGTACATTCAAAATGACCTTATAGATCAGAACACACCAGCATGTTCTACCTCCTTTTCACTTCTGAAATAGAGAAAGCAGGTGTTCAGCCACTAGAAACACAGTGGGACTCTCTCTGTGCAGGTCCGCATCCTTGGTACAATATTAATCCTAAAATGAGCCATATTCTTTCCAACTCCTCACACCAACAGGCCCTGGACTTCCCTGTGGAATCATGGGGACTGAATTCATATTGTAACTTTTCAGTCGTTTGCAAAGAAATGCTCTGTCTCCATCATGAGTCTTCTCTTCTTTCATATATTTTAAATGTGGATAATTCCCCAGGAATCATAGAGCTAAGTAGTTGGACAGAAGCTGCTACCTGGCACTGACTTGGCTGATTATATGAATGAGAGATTTGTGCAATAGTCCTGACTCTTAGATTCAAAAATTAGTAAAACAAAAATATACTTCCATCCTACAGTAGAACATGAGAGTGTTGTTTGAGCTACTGTCCTCTTTGCAGCAACAAAATAATTAACAATACATGGTATAAAATATGAAAGGTATATTATAGTTTATAGTTCCCAGGGGAAATATTCCAATATGATGGAAAAGATTTAGGAAGAGTATTGGGAATCTAGCTCTAGAATTGAGTCCATGGTCAGGAGTCGGAGAGCAAATAGGAATTTCTGATGTGTATAAAACTTGAGTACTCCACAGGAATCCATTTCTCAAAGGAGGCTCCATTTCCTAAAGGTTGCATGACTGCAAAACGTCACTGGCAGCTTGGGATCCAGGGTTCAAACTCATGAATTGTAGTGGATATTTCACATTCAAACCATAAATGTGAATTCTGAAGCCAAATATTAGTGACAATGATTAAGGATCATAGATTAGATTAACATAAAACCTGTGTTCCAAAATAACAGATTAACAATAAGAGAACTAATAACATTAGGAAGAAGGTATCTAAGGAAGTACCAGCTTGAATCCTTAACCTATGATGAAGAAGATTTGGGGGAAGATTTGATGAAGACATCCCATTTAGGGCTGGATGTTCCAAGGTCTCTTAGTTTCTGATCGGGCTGTGGATCTCTGTTTACTACCATCTGTTACAGAAAGAAGTTTCTCTGATAATGGTTGATTAAGGCACTGAGCAATGAGTTTAGCAGAATTATTTGACCATATTTATAATCATTTTTTTGAATTAATTATCTGGCATTTCATCTAAGTTGTTTTTGTTGGAGGCATTATTATGTGACTGATAATTTTTTTTGAGGAAAAATATTGCCTCAGTATTTTCCTATTACCTGCAGTTTGCATTGGGATCTGCCCCTGTAGATTAGATCATTGTTTCAATTTTATTGTAATTGTTATTTCAATTTGGGTTGTATGTCTTCTTTAATGGAGGTGTTTGCAGTGTTCAAGAGAGACTAGGTTATGAGATAGTTATATTGGTATTTTCCTCTGTTATCATGATTTCTCAGGCAACAGGCTCTTTCTGTAGTTCATTTCTCTGGGTTGAGTATTGTCTTCAGCAAATGTCACTATCCAGCTGTTGACCCACCGTGATTAACAGAGGGGCAGGTGGTGACAAAACAGCTATTTGTTAAGTACTGAGAATTTTCATGAATAAAAGGATCTTGATAGCACTGTGAATAGTTGACAATATTGACAATGTTAGGTATTGTGGGTATGAGTGGAAAAGAAAAAAGAGGTAAACAATCAAGGTAAGACTTATGATTAGTATTAGTTTATTAGGTGGAAAGTATAGGAGACAGAGACATGTAGAAGTGGAAATAATAGAGGCCAAGGAAAAAGAGAGAGTAAATATGTTGGCATCTTGGACAACAGTAGACTAACAAGAAGGGGTAAGATCTATATCTAGGTGCCATAAACAGGGTTCATTTCTGGGCTTTGGAAGATGTACTACTAAGAGGAAGGGTATGGATAATAGAAAGGAAAGGAAGAAGGCAGAGATGGAGAAACAGCATGAATCAGAGAAAAGTATGAACTGGAGGGAACAGTTTTAGCGTGCTACAACTGATGTTGTGTGGAGGGGGGACAGAGAGCTGAGTGAGAAATATAAGAAAATGAGATAATTGTCTTGGATGTTGTTTCTGTGTCCTTGGATAATCTGCTACATTATTTCCTAGTCCCAGTCCAGAATGGGCTGGGTGCTGGTTTCTGCAAGGGATGTTCTTCTCTTGTTGACTCCAGACTCCTCTTCTGCATCTGTTTTCTGGCAGAGCTACTTGCTGTCTGTGAGCCAGGGCAGCTTAGGCAGTTTGCTGAGCCACAGTTGATGTGGCCCTGTCTGTCTGTCAGCAAGGGTGGCTGTGTGGGGCCTAAAACAAGGGTTAGAGCTCCTGCCTAGTTTCCACAGTCTCAGGATCCATTGTTAGGATGGTGCTACAGCAGTCACTGCAGACCTCTCTTTGAAATCACCACAGGCACAGCCTTTGCAGATTTCATGGTGTAGCTCTTTCCAATTAGCTTGCTCGAGTCGGCCAGATTCGGCAGCTTTATTAACTGAAGTCACAGCAATAAGCTCAGTAGAATGGGGCTTGATGGGACTTGCTGGTGGAATGGATTCTGGAGACTAGGGAAGCAGCTGATGGAATGATAGATTTCCCTAACCATAATCAGCCACTTCTTCCAGTGTGACTTCTAGGCCCATCTTATCCAGGAATTCTAAGGGGAAATTGATTCTCCCTTCCTACCATGTAGAATCTCTTCAGGCTTGGTGGCAAGCACCTTTACCTCCTGAGCTGTCCAGCAGGTCACAACATGAATTTTTAAAGTGTAAGTTTGAGTTATAGTGATAAAATATCTAATAACTAGAAAGAAGAGCTAAATTGAGTAAATAAAGGTGTTATCTATTCATCCTCAGTCCAGCAAAGAAACATCCTGCCAGAATGATATCTGAAGTCAGTAGCATGTATTTGAGTCAGATGGGATCAGTACTTGATAAGCACTTATTGAGTTACTGTGCAGTTCTGGTCATAAGTGTTATACCATTATAGCACTTCAAGATGGTGTAATCTACTGGAGAACAATTATACAATGCTTGCACATAAAAAATAAAGGGAGGAAAAACAGTAAGAACGAGACATCTGCATCCTTGGGTGCAGTAATGTGTAAAGGACTATACATTCGTGGGAAATGAGAATGAATTATTGCAGGAAATCTGGCTGTACAGGAACCCTAACAGTGAGTTAATTTTCAGAGCATCAAGAGAAAGAGAACACTGTCTTTTCTCAGGATGATTCATGGAAATAAATCCGGAGGCATTCTGCACACTGTGTTCTCCAGGAATTTGAAGTTACACTGTGAAAACATTGTAGGGCATGGAAAGTCTCATGACCTGCTTCGTTTGGGTTTATAATGACATTTTCCTAAATTTGGTTTAATAATGAGCTTGCCTTTCTTCTTGCCTCATTGAACACGCATGCACATTTAGGAAACCATGTTGGAAGGTGCTGTTCTTTTAGAGGCAGCTCTGTGCTTCAGGGAGTGCTCTGAAGATCAAAGGCGCTTCTGAGGTGATGATCTCTGTGCGACACTCACAGCTCACACTCCCATTATGCCTTGCAATGAGGACCTTCGTGTTCTGACCTGGGCTCCCATTTGGAAAACAAGTTGGGCTCAAGTGAAAACATGAGAATATTTGTGCATGGGTGTACTTATTCTAAAATAGTCTTACTTCAGTGACTTAAAATTTATGATTAGAAATCTTTAGATGAGCACTTGATCAACTCAGATTTTGTAATAAAACAATGTATCATTTCCGAATAGTAGACACTGGGTGACAGTGATATCGCAGTGTTCTAACAGATGCCCTAATCAGGCATAGCAGTGTGAGAATGAACTCAATGGCTCCTGAACTCCAATGTCAGGTTTTGCTAAGCTTTCATAAACTTAGAAGATTTGTAATTTGATTGCCTTTTTATGATTTGGAACATAACTACTGCCATTTTGAAAGCTGGAGAAATGGAAGTCTGTGGAAAACCTGAAAGGTATTTTATTACTGAGAATGAAAAATGCTTATATAGAGAGGAGAATTAAATTTTCTTAAATCCAGAGTGCCTATATTTTTACGAGATGTGTTTGATCCATGTATAAATATGTCAGTCCGTAGAAACGTGCATACTGTGGCAATGCACCCCATAAGATCATTTCTCAGATATCACAGGAAAGGAAGAGGACAGAGTAAGATAAAAGCCAGAAGTGGTTTAATTATTTGAAAATTAAATCTTCCTTGTATAAATAAGACATTACACGATTAAACAAAAATTTTCTGCTTTACATTGTCTGGTCCAGAGTCACTAGACAGTATTTTGTATATCATTAATTACATGAGAGCTGCACCAACAATAATGATTAAAACTTGGGAATGTTATAAAATTTATTGTTAGCCTATGTGTGGGGAACTTTACAAGGGATTTATTTTTGCAATTATAAGTATGATTTCATGTCCACAATATCTATAGAACAAAATAATTTTCATTTTCCCAAATGGCAAGCTCAGTGATAGAAACTGGAATTTTTCTCTTCAAGTAACAGCAGTTTCAGATCTCAAACACAGATCATCAAATGCCTAGTCTAGTGAGATTTTTTTGTCTTATTTTCTCTGTTACTTTTTAAAGTCTTGATAATTTAGTTACAAAAAAATTTCATTAAATTTACTGAATGGTCAATGAAGAGTCTAAATATTGTGGAGGGAATACATAGACATGTAGAGGACACTCTAGGTGTGGATTCTTTGTCCTATGTCAATTTGATGGTAGGTGACAGTCATATGTTATTTGCTTCACATAAAAATGAAAGTTCTTGCATGTGCAATGCTTCAATCTATTATAAAATATGAGAAATACATACAAAATTATATAATCACAGAATAGAAAACACCCTATCTATGATTAATATTAACAAATTTTGCATTTTTTTTAATTGGAAAAAAATGGTTTCATCCTGATCTCATGGAAGGCAACCATAGGTCCCTTGTACAATGAGTATAACCCAAGCATGTGAAAGTAGCAGACTCTAGCTTGAAAATGAGAAATAAAATTACAAAGGTGCATTTTATATGGTAAACATTCTATGTATTTGTCATTTAATGAGAGGTGGAAAGTTTAAGAATTTATATTATTTGTATTCAAAGTCAACTTATGATATATTAAGCAATTAGACAAAAAGGAAACTAAAATAGTTTGGAAACGTGTTGACATTGAACTTTACATGTATTTCTCTTAAATAACACAATGGAAACCATATAATTTTTGCTCAGTTTTTCACTATTGTAACAGCTTGCAAAACTCTGGCAGAATTTCACAAGTGAAACACTAAAGTCCTTTCAGTCCAGGAGCAGAAGAGCCCCAGTATCACATGGGTCCTGGTGTTGGCATTCAGGGTTATACCCATGTCTCTCACGCTTGCTTCTAGACTGTGCCTTGAGAAAGGTAAGCTGGTTCTTATGCATTCATGTTCCATGACAAACCGTTAGGATTTTGTTCTATTTTTGCCCATACATTTTAGGAGGTCACTCTGTAACCCAGAAGGCCTTTGAATTTGCAATCTTCTTGCCTCATCCTTCCACTGGGCTAGAATGACAATTCTCACTTAGGGATGAAATAGGCTCAGCGTATAGTTCAGGTTTATAACATGTTCTGCTAAGCTTTCATATGGCAGAACTATTATCTTTTTCTCATCTTTTTTCTTTGTATTGAAGTCTAGATAAGAGTTCTCCTTCTCTGGAAATCAATATGGTGGTTTCTCAGAAAATTGAGAATCAATATACCTCAAGACTTAGCTATAACATTCCTGGGCATATACCCAAAAGATGTTCCATCCTATTACAAGGACATTTGCCTAACTATGTTCATAGCAGCTTTATTCACTTATTGTGAATAAACTGAAAACAACCTAGATAGCTCTCAATAAAAGAATGGATAAGCAAATGTGTCATTTACACAATGGAGTATTACTAAGCTGTTAAAAAATGACATCAGGGTTGGGGAGATAGCTCAGTGGTTAAGAGCACTGGCTGCTCGTCCAGAGGGCCTGATTTCAATTCCCAGCAACCACAGGGTGGCTCACAAGCATGGGTAATGAGATCTGGTGCCCTCTTCTGACCTGCAGGTATATGTGCAGGCAGAACACTGTACACATAAAAAAATAAATAAATCTTTAAAAACAAACAAACAAGCAATGGCATCATGAAATCTGAAGGAAATGGATGGAACTAGAAAAAAAAATCATCCTGAGTGAGGTAGACATCCAGACCCAGAAAGACAAACATGTCATGTACTCACTTATAAGTGGATATTAGCTGTAAAGTAAAAGGTAATCATGCTACACAGCCCACAGACCCAGAGAGGCTAAGTAACAAGGAGAGCTTAACAGGGAACATAAAGATCTCTTTGGGAAGGGTAAATGGAATAGATTTTGCTGGTGGACTGTGGTGGGTGGCGCTGGGAACAAGAGAGATCATGTGGGATGGGGAGTGAGAAACACCTGGGTTGGGGGGGGGCATTTTGAGGTGTGAGGTGGAAACCTAGTGCAATGGAAACTCCATAGAATCTGTGAGACTAACCTTAGCAAATGATACTAGTCCTGAACTGGCTATCTTCTGTAACCAGGCAAGGCCTCAAGTGTAGGGACTGAAAACACCAACCTAGCCACAAAACCTTGGACCTACAGTTTGTCCTGCCTACAGAGTGTTCTGGGACCAGCAACTGATGGGAGCAGATGCAGAGTCTCACAGCAAATATGAGGCATAACTTGAGGAGTCCTGTGGAGGATGGGGAGGAAGTATCAGAGAAACCAGAGGGGTCAGGGACATCATGAAAACACAGCCCACAGAATCAACTGACCAGAACTCATGGGTGCTTGCAGAAATCAGGGAGCTTGTAGGGGTCTGACTAGGTCCTCTGCATATATGTTATAGCTGAGTAGCTTGGTGTTCTTGTAGGATTTGTAACAGTGGGAATGGGGGCTATATTTGACTCTCTGGTCTACTTGTGGGACTCTTTCCTCATAGTGGGTTGCCTTGTCTGGCCTTGATGTGATGGTATGTTCATGGTCTTATTGTAGCTTGTTATGCCATGTTTGGTTGATGTCCCTTGGAGGTCTTCTCTTTTCTGAGGGGAGATGGAGGGGGATTGATCATAGGAGAGGGGAAATAGAGGAGAGAGAGGGAGGAGAAACTAGTAAATATGAAATAATGTAATATATATATGAGAGAAGAATAAAAAAGAGTTCTTAATGTCTAAGAGATATAATGATCTGTTCAAGTTCACAAAGAAATGTAATAACAGTCCAAGGTTATGCTGAAGTCCAATTACATTGTCTCAGGCTGTCATGTCAGGAAGTGAACAAGTATAAAGTGTCAGGAAGAAAATAGACTACAGGAAAGAAAATGGAAGGCAATGCTAACAGACATTTCATAGAGGGTTTCATTAAAAAGTAATTTAGCTAATGCCACACTCCACCCTGTATAAAGGCTATGTCCCTTCCTTTCCAAAGGATTGCCTGTTTTCATATACTCTACTTGCCATTCACACATTCATGTTTTGACCTTGTAATGATTATTTTGACATCCTAAAGCCTAGTTTTCTTCCCCCTTTTAATACCAAGCACACTGTTGAGCAAGATGAGAACAGACTGCATAAAATTCAAAGGTATATATTGGAGAGAACAGCTTGTGTTACTCTGTCTTCCCTCTTTGTGCCTGGGCTGACAATCTAATCCCAGGTACCTTACCATCTAACAGACAGACAAAGACATCAAAGTATACATGCATGACAAAGGTGTAGAGTACCTCAAAGATTTCTGAATCTCTAGACAAATATTAGAAGTAAAAGAATCATTATTAGAGAGCTACTGAGTCTCTTTACACACAGTTCTGAACAAGGTAAGAACTACAACAGATGATCAGTGAACCTTTAGTTGAGAGGCATGTCCTTTCCTGCTCCTGGTTGAAAGGGCTGGGCAGATGAAAACGTTTAGTTGTAGCCTGCCTGTGGAGTGGCTGCAAGTTCTGAAAAATCAACAAACAAAAGCAGCCCTGCTTTATCACTATGATGAACTACCAGGGTGTCAATATTCTCAGACCTCAGAGTGCCACAATAGATAGGCAATGACAGTTGATAAGGGATAACAGGACATTCTCTGCAATGAGGCACTGTCACTTTTTCTTTTTCTTTTTTCCTTGTCATTTCGACCCATATAGGTCAACAATGAAATTTAAATGAGTGCTTTTGATGGGCCTTGGAAACTCCCCTGCAATCTTGTCTGATTTATAAGGCATTTCAGAAACAACTCAGGATAAGCAGCTCTGACATGATGGTGTACAACAGCTACCAAGGAAGCAGCCAATCACACCTGCCTGTCATTCATTTCAATTAAGTTCCCAGGGTGTGCTGATTGCAGCAGATTGTTTGCCATAGAACTATTTGGGAAGTTAGAGTAAATTGACCTCAAAATCAAACCCCACCCATTAGAAATTCACAAAGCCTTCCCTCTAGGCTTAAGTTTATGAATCAA
Organism: Onychomys torridus; assembly: GCF_903995425.1. Taxonomy (NCBI): domain Eukaryota; kingdom Metazoa; phylum Chordata; class Mammalia; order Rodentia; family Cricetidae; genus Onychomys; species Onychomys torridus. The sequence continues at coordinate 139,141,317 of NC_050443.1, read as the reverse complement.
AAGACATTTCATGGACCTTCAGGCCAAAACTATCAGTCTGTAGCTGTTAGAGGTTAATTGTGATGGGTGTGGTTATTTAGTGAGTTCAAGGTGAAGTGGATGACTAGCATGCAGGATTACTTGCTGTAAGATTACAGACTAAGACATTTCCTGACTACCTGTCACTTTGGGCTGGAAGTGAGCTGAGAGCAGTGATGCACACATGGTTGTTAGTTGCCTTGTTCTGTCAACTTTGAGCTTTGAGTTTGAAGAGCCAGCTTTTCCTCCAATCTTACTCTATAAGTCCTCCTGTATTATGTTCAGTGTACAACTATATCAAATGGAAGGAGTTCTGTTCTAACTATGCATGACAGTTACTACTATATACTAATTTAATTCACAGAGACTAAGGGTTCTTTATGCAGGTAATATTTCATAAAATATTAAGATGTCAAGGAGTATGTATTACATAGGGTAAACCTTTTTCAAGGCCACTACTTGTCATGATCAAATGGGAGCTTCTGTGATTAAAAAACAAAACAAAACTGATTAACTGATAGAATCAACACTGACATTTGCTTCTTTTCCCTTTCTTTGCTAACCTACATCTTTACTACCGACCAGTTGGTTGAGCAAAGTTTTCGTTCTTTAGTTGAAATCTAAGGTGGAGATAGTCTGGGGTGGAAGGTCAAGAAGTAGTTTTCGGTTGTGAAAGTTCTCAAAGGTTGGTATTGTTGTGTTCGTCTTGAGCACTTTGAGTTCTCTTGAGGGTATTTTTAGTTTGTTCTTCAGATATTTCCAGTGTCAAGGTTCTTCTACCATTCTATCCACTCTATCACAGGAACAATCATTTTATTCCAGGACTTTTGTCCTATTACAGCTATAAAACATGTCGCTCTTCTTTGATTGAATGGATCTAGGATAACTATGCTAATGAGCACAGTTATATGTATTTTCCACATCCAGTATGTTAATGAACAGAACTGTCTTCCCAAACACTTAAAGAGGGAAAGAACTATAGATAGGGATGAGAGATACATGACTTGCTTAATATGTGTTCAATCTCCATTTAAAATGGATTAAATCAAATTAAAATGTAAAATGAAGCCAAACAAGTAGGTTTTAATGTAGGTGACTATTTAACAATAGGTGACTATTTAAACAAAAGAAAAATTCCTGCAAAAAGGAAAAAAGACCTGGTGGGGATATGGCAAGCTCTAAAAATTAATGTTCTTGGTCTACAAGCTGATAAGAGAGCTCTACAAACCCGATCAAAATTGTCCATTTACCTCTAACCTCTAGAACGTGGAGAACATACATTTCATGTTTAGGGCACAGTAGTCTGCAGGATTTTGCTATGACAGCCTAGACAGTAACAGGTGGCCCTTGTCAGGCATCCCTGTCTCTTGCTTACTCAGCCATTATAGTGCAACTGTCACATGACAGCAGGATTCTGTTTTTACCTCTAGGGACCCTAGCCATCATTTTTCCTGTTCTCTTGATGTCTCTCTCAGGGCAGAAGCAGATGCTAGACAACTCAGGGGAAATCTATTGCAGAAAACACTAGTCAAATTTTTTCAGTGATTCCATCCAGGACTTCCTTCAAACTCTCTCAATAAATACATCTCTCAAAAAGTTCCTTCCCATTACTCCAACTTCATACTGCCCAAATCGACCTTCTTGGAGGGTGATTTACAGCACTTCATTGTTGCTTCCAATATTTTTTTTCCAAGTGCTATATATGATTTAGCATATCTTTTGTATTTCAGCAGCTATTGAATGTCAGAAGCCCAGTTGAAAGTCTTCACCAGTTACACTTGAGTGGACTTTTCCTTTACACATGCCCAGTGTGTAAGCTAACTTCAGAGACAGTGTTCTCATCAATTGCCTTCTCATTGCTAGTGTTTCCACCAAAACACAATGAATATCTAGAAATAGCTTCTTGTCCAGTGTCATTACTGATGGTTAGGTCTCATGGTCTTTTCTTATAGTTGTTACTCTGGTCACATTATTTAAGAAGCTCATAGCAGGGGTGTTAGCCTAGTAGCTACATTAGTTAGAGTACCAGGCAATAATATTCTGGGGAGTTCAGCAGTCTCTGTGCATACTGAGCTTTCATGAATGAGGGCTATAGAAGCTAAGTGTGGTAGTTGGAATGCAATTGACCCCCATAAGCTTGTAGGGACTGGCATGATTAGAAGGTGTGACTTTGTTGGAGTGGGTATGGCCTTGTTAGAGGTAGTGTGTCACTGTGGGGATGGGGTTTGAGATTTGCTATGCTCAGGATACTGCTCAGTGTCTCAGATCATTTTCTGTTGTTGTCTGATTAAGATGTAGCCAGAACCATGTCTGCCCTCATGCTGTCATGCTCCCTGCCATGACAAAAATGGACTGAACCTCTGAAACTGCAAGCTGCCACCGTAATTAAATGTTTTCCTTTATTAGAGTTGTTGTGGTCATGTTGTCTCTTATAGCAATAGAAATTGTATGACAGAAGTTGGTACCAGAGATTGGGTATTGCTGTGATAGGCCTGAATATATTTTTTATTGGAAGTAATATGGACTTTGGTATTTTGGGTTAGGAAAACAGTGGAATGCTGTAAGCACTGTTTAATGGGTCATACTAGTAGGAACATGGAAGACAGTGGTGGTGAGTGGGATTTGATGAACTGTGGGGGCTACTTCAAAAGGTTTCAGAGGAGAAGAATTTTAATGTTGCCTAGAGATCATTCTTGTGATATTTTGGTGAAGAATGTGGCTGCTTTTTGCCCTTGTTCGAAAAGTCTGCCTGAGGCTAAAGTGACGAGTTTTGAATTGATTCCATCCACAGAGGAAATCTCAAAACATGTTTGTATAGACTCTGTTGTGTGGTTATTAGTGGTAACTCTAGTGAAGATTTATAATGAAAAGGAGCAAACTAAGCAGGGTAAACTGAAAAAATGTAAATTTTGAGGAGAAAAAAGAGCATCAGGGAGTGGAAAGGAGCTCCGTCCTGTGTTCAAGGAGATAAATGGATTAAGAAATTGAGTAAAAGGAGTGGTAACCTCAGGTCAAGACCAGCTTGTGAAAAGGAATTAAAGAAAAGCCTAGAGCTGGCTGTGGTGGTACACACCTTTAATCCCAGCACTTGAAGACAGAAGCTCGTGGAACTCTGAGTTTGGGGCATCCAGGTCTACAGAGCAAGTTCAAGGACAGCCAAGGTTAAGGAGTGAAGAAAACTATGGAAAACAGAAAGCTGCTGAAGATGTAATTGAATGGGGGGGGGGGGGTTTCCAGCCTCAGTAAGCAGCAGAACTTGTCAACTTCAGCCATGTGTTTTTGGCTTTAGAGTTAAGTATAAAAGAAACAGGAAACAGGTTATGGAATTTGCCTCTATGCCTAAGGAAAGCAGCTGAGGCCAGGTGTCAGGGATGTTCCCAAATGGTTGCCTAGTAGACAGGCCATTGTGTGAAGCTGTGAAATTGAAGCCTGTATTGCCGAAAAGAACCCAAGTTGTTAGAGATGCCAGAGTCCTGGGATAGCCGCCAAGGAGAATGCTAACAGGAAGTAGAATCAGCCCAAGAGAAAGAAGTATGTTTCAGTCAACAAAGCTAAACAGAGCTGGAGATCTGAAGAACATTTTGATATCAGACATGGAGATGCAGAGTTTGCCCAGCTAGTTTTTGGTATTGCTTTGGTCTAGTGTTTCTTCTCTATGCTCCCTTCCCTACATTTTGATATGGCAATGTATATCCTGTGCCATTATATGTTAGAAGTATGTAATCTGCCTTTTGATACTGGTTTTACAGGTAGATTACATGTAAGAGATTGCCTGAGTCTTGGAAGAGATTTTGGACTTCTAAACATTGTTGAGGTTGTGATAGACTATGGGACTTTTGAAGTTGGACTAAATGCATTTTGCGTGATGATTATTGTTAAAAGGTTATGGGGGCCAGGGAGTGGAATATGGTAGTTGAATGTAATTGAGCCCCATATGCTCATAGGGAGTGGCATTATTAGGAGGTGTGGCTTTCTTGGAGTGGGTATGGCTTCATTAGAAGAAGTTTGTCACAGTGGGGGTGGGCTTTGAGGGAGGTTTCGTATGCTCAGGATACCACCCAGTAACTCAAACCATTTTCTATTGCTTTCTCATCAAGATGTAGTCAGGACTATGTCTGCTGCATGCTACCATGCTCCACACCAAAATAATAGATGCAATCTCAAACTGTAAGCTGCCACCTCAGTTCAATGTTTTCCCTTTTAAGAGTTGCCATGGTCATGGTGTCTCTTCACAGCAATGGAAACCCTAAGAAACTGAGCAATATACAGAAATTGAATTCCTCAATTAAAAAAAAAATCTTCCAACTATGACTCTTACATCTAGGGCCATAGGAGTGAGTTCACAAAACTGAACCAGCCTTCACTTTCTGATCATATTATTGCTACAATATCTATTATTTATTAACTTAATTTTCTATGTTTATAGTTTATTAAGCATAAACCTTATCAATATCTCACATCTAAGAGTTACTGTTCTTAGATAATTGCAAATTTATTTATGTATGAAGTTTTGCAGACAGTTGTGTGGAGTTTAGACACCTATGGGATCCATCCATAGGTGTTACAAGGTTCTTACACAGACCAACTTAAACAGGATGATTGACATCTATGGAAAACAATACAAGTTCCTGTATTATTTCATATTTTAAACTGAGATGTTAACAAATATTTCATTGACTGCATTTTCTGTGTCAAAAGTTTTAAAAAGACACTTTGATACATCATGAATTCTTTTATTGTTACCACTTTCTGAGGTACATAATTGTTTCAAATACTAGTGAGAGACAGTTTGGGTGGTGTTTATGTGAACTTACTGCCCTTGGCAAACTTGGGTTCAAACTCACATTGCTCTCCTAGAGATGACGTCTCATAGCTCTTCTCACATTCTCTTCCCTCACCCCATGTGTTCTGTCTTCTGAGCATCTCATTGATCTTATTGGATTCCTCAGGACAGATGAGATGCATTGCCACCAGCAGTAACTCCAACTGGTAGAGGCTTCACAAAATGAAAATTCAATTTTCTTTGGTGTAAAATAACACATGAATATTGAAGCCACTCTATCATAAAGGCATGTGATTGGGAAGTGCCCTCCAAGGTAGGCACTTGAAAGAGAGAGGTACCAGAGAAAAAAGAGATTTTACCCATCCAGAAAAAATACATTACCTATACAATATTCTTTAGAGCCTCAAGACACCTAATCAGCTTTATAATCCCACTAACATGGAACAAAATTCATTGTTTGTCAAAGCTGGATACTCAGCTGTTTTTTTGTTTTGTTTTGGTTTTTTGAGAGAGGTTTTTCTGTGTAGCTTTGCGTCTTTCCTGGAACTTGCTTTGGAGACCAGGCTGGCCTCGAACTCAGAGAGATCTGCCTGCCTCTGCCTCCCAAGTGCTGGGATTAAAGGCGTGTGCCACCACCACCTAGCTTCAGCTGTTTTTTGAACAGTATTTTCTATCCTTGATCAATATAGCAATCATCCCCAAAGACACAGAAATATCAATGAAACTGTGAAAATTCTTATTGATTCCAACTAGAGTTTCTGATTCAATTTTTTTTCCGATTGTGAGTATATGGTTTCTTTTTTAATGTGTAACTACAATCAGTCTAAGAGATATTTATATGTTTCTGTTGCCTTGATGTCAACATGACACCCAATTCTATAAATAACCAACCTCATACCCAGTATCCACATATTAAAATAAGATTCTTTAAATATTCCAAAGCAATTTTGAAACACTTAGAATAAGGAAACTTCTAAATTCACATTAATCATCAGAGAGACTAATGAAAGACCAAAGATAAAAAAAAAAATTCAATGGCTTACTTATTGATTCAATGGCTGAAGTCTTCAGAAAGAAAAATGAGAGGTGCTGGAATTTGTCCTTCCCATACTTTAGGTGATCGAGAAACAGGAGATACTGCTCTGAGCTCCATTTTTTCACAGGAACCATAGATATTCTATTGAAATATACACCCTTGACTTCAAGGTCTTTCAATAGGCAATGACTGTTCTGTTTATTGAACAACAGTTTGAAGAGTGTGGTTCTGTATATCCATCACAATTTCTAATCATTCTGATCAAATTTCAGTGAAGTGGAAAAAATAACATTGTGAAGGAAACAGAAGTTCAAGGAGGGATCATTACTTCTTCAAGGTCATCAGTATATTAATTATGAAGATGTCATCCAAAAGTATATGTACATCCTCTCCTGTATCCTTTGAAATAATATATACATAATATAGGTCCAGAAAAAATGTATCTTTAAATTTTCTTACATGACCCTTTTCTATGTGGCCCAGCCAATATGTGCTCAAAATAAACAAAGAGAATGGGAAAACTAGCTTTGTCTTTTCTGTCCTTTCTTCAGAGTTCTGAATGAGAACAAAACCAGACATCATGTATTCTCTGCCTTGTGTGATTTCACCCTTCAGTTCATTCATTCCTTTATTCAAACATGCATTTGCTTACTCATTATCACTATTCTTATTCTTCCAGTTTGTCTCACTTCTGATATCCTAATATTCCCTTATTACCTCCACGGGAACTGTAATTCCAAAGTAAATTCCTGTCCAGCTTCCTGAACAGGTATGAACAGAATAGGACCACTCTGCCACACCTAGAGTCCCAGTTACTCCGAGTTCTAAAACAGGACAATTGCAAGAAAGTAACTGTCAATGAGACCTTGTGAAGATGTCTATATTTTAGGTTTGGTTTGGGGTACATTACAGCCTGAGAGGACACAGCTCCCTCACACCTGTGTGAGAAAATGCATAAAGAAATAGAAACATTTCATTTTATTTTAGTTGAAAGTTTAAAGATGGGAAAGTAGACTTACATTTCGATGCTGTCTGTGTTTACCAGTTTTCTCTGTGTGACTTGTAATGTGGCATCCAAAGCATGAGTGAAGAAGGTTTGACAGAATGGTGAAGAAACACCTACATCATGGCAAGTTTGGGCCAGTCCAGGTTTGGGAGAACACTGAGGGATTCTGTGCTTTCAGAGGAGGAATAGATTGTGTAAATGGATGTTTTCTATCCCAACTTCCTGGTCCTAAATAATCACACAGAGGCTTATATTAATTGTAATGCCCAGCTGGTAGCTCAGGCTTATTACTAACTAGCTCTTGCATTTAAATTTACCCATTTCTATTAATCTATGTTTTACCACATGGGTTGTAGCTTTAGCTGTCCTCTAGCATGTCTTGTTTCTCCAGCAGCTGGCATCTCTCCTCACTCTCCTCTCCTTCTTCCCATTGTTCTCAATTTGTCTTTCCCACCTAACTTCCTGCCCAGCTGCTGACCTGTCAGCTTGTTATTAACCAATGAGAGCAATATACATTCAAAGTGTACAGAATGATCATCCCACAGCAATATTGCTCTTCTTGACTCTGAGGAAAGAAACTAGCAAGTCAGCATATGACTTTTTGACTAGGGGTAAGAGATAAGAAAAATTTAGAGCAGTATAAATATCTAAGAGTATCTCTGAAGGGACAACCAGAGTCTTGGGGAATGAAAGTAGAAATGCATATTCCCTTTTCTCCACCTTAGTTTCACTAACTGGGACTTTAGCAACAAAGGACAGAGTAACAACTACTTAGAATTTGCATTCACTTGAATATCATGTGACTGAAGCCTTATATGGAAATGGAAACTATTATGGAGTTAAATCTCAGTGTTTTTATACTGGGGAAGGGGGTGGGCAGCTGACACAAATCCTGAAAGTAAGGATGGCTCCTTTGAGAGGGAGGGCTGCTTCTTGTTCTGTTGGAACTTCCAGAAGAGAATAGCACAATTCTACCCCATGAAGTGGGAGGCCAATGAGAGAGAAGGGGAAGGAGTCAGAAAATGGAAGCCTAGGGATCCTATGAAACATCTGACCCAGAGAGGCTTGGCAGACTCCCAGTTCTGGCAACCCTCTCATTCCAATGGAGCTGTTTGTCTGTTCTAAGAAAGTCTGCCATTTTTGCATTCCTGGTTTTCTCTCCTTGGTTACTGCTTCTCAGTTCCCTCGATCTGTGGCTTTCATGGTCTCTATATCAGGTGCTTTCACTTTCTTGGTGCCCACTGTTTCCCTGTTGTTACTGTCTGATCTTGTGCTTTCCCCAGATTTCCAATTCTTGTTCACACCAGAGAATGAACTTGTTAGGTCCTCCAGACAACCACCCATTACCCTAAGACCTCTTCCAACCACCAACTTCAATGAAGAGTGGAGAGTTGTAGAGCATATTAGAAAAAAAACTGGAATAAAGACTACATGGAAGGAACCCTAAGACCAGCTTCCTCAGATTCTCTTAGTGTTTTCTTGTCTGGGAGAGAACATCCCTTTTTCCCACGGATAAACAAGGCACATCTCTTATGCAAGTTCTAATGTCCTGTATAAGGGAAAGTTGGAGGTCAGGAGATAGCCCTACACATACTCAATTTTTTTTTTTTTTATTATCTCTTAAGCCTCTTGAGAGAATGGTATGAGGAACATGAAATGGGTGTCAACATATCTGCTCTATGGATGCCTAATTCTAAAATGACTTGCAGCTCTGGTTGTAGTTGGAGTTTTCCTGCCTGGCCCAGTCAGGACAAATCTCTCTCATCTGCCAGTCCCATAGTCACTCAGACCCAACCAAGAAAGCACACAGAAACTTATATTGCTTACAAACTGTATGGCCGTGGCAGGCTGCTTGTTATCTACTTTTTCTATCTTAAATTAACCCATTTCTGTTAGTCTATACTTTGCCACATGGCTTGTGGCTTACCAGTGTCTTTACACGTTGCTTTTCATGGCAGTGGCTGGCAGTGTCTCTCTCCAGGCTTCTACTTCCCAGAATTCTCTACTCTCTTGTCCTGCCTATACTTCCTGCCTGGTCACTGGCCAATCAGAACTTTATTTACACAGAACGATATCCACAGCACTTCCCCTTTTCTTTTTTTTTTAAGGAAGGTTTTAACTTTTACATAGTACAATTACATATAACAAAACAATTATCAAGCAAGAATTACAGTTACAATATTAAAGAAGATATCCTATCTATCTTATATTTGTGAGTCTAAGGTTTTATATCTAACTTATCTTGTATCATAACTGAGGAAATTATAACTATCTAGTCTTCAACCACATCAAAGACCTCAGAAGGATATAATATTATCTGAGAACCGGGAGAAGGATGCAAGCAACTTTCGGGAGTCTTGCAGGGCAGACAGAGACAGCTGGCAGCCTGAACAGTCACCTAATGTTCCTTGGTAAAGTTGGGGCATCTGTTTTCAGCCCACAGGGCTAGAGTCTCTTGGTCACTTCTCTCAGTGTCCTGTAGAATGTCTGGCAGTTTCCTCTGCGAAGCAGGAACCTGAAGGACCATTTTGTCAAGCAAAGTTCAGTGGTCACCTTTCTATGGGTCTTGCATGTCCAGTTGATCAAGCAGTCCAGGCAAGAACAGTTTCTTCTTCAAATGGCTATTTTTGTCAAGGTGAAGATAAACTCCATATGAAGTGTCTTCAATGCCCATCCTCCTCTCTGAAGTAAATCGGTGCTGCCAGGAACAGACATGTCTCACTGTCCAGAAAGTCTGAATTTTAAAAGTATTTTAAATGCCATATTCTGTAGGTCTTTGAAGTATTTGAAGATTACCTATCTATCTGAAATATATCTATGTATATCTAGAAGACTTAACTAACATGGTTATGAGTATGATTATCCTAGATGACTAATTATTAATCTATTTTTAATTATCCATTACAATTTAAAATGAGCTATACAAACATAATATCTTAAACATGATTAGAAATATATACACAATATAACAAAATTAACTTTAAATTTGTATCAATAGACTAAAATCTATACCAATGTAAAACATTTTAAACAAGTTATTGTTCTTTAGAAGTAAGTTCCTTAATCTACCCTTCATCCTATCATATCTATATCATATCCCCTTTTTATCTTTAGAAAGAGATTGCATAAATAATCAACCAGTTTTAAATAAAAATATTGGTTTTTCTCTGTCCCACACCAGAGGGTTCTTTTGATTTGGGACATTAGAATCTCTCAACCTTTTCTTTTAACAATATGCCTGGGTTTAGAGAAAGAGTGAGCCAATTCCATCTCTAAAGCCAGCTTGATAATTTTGGGAAATTGGGCGTAGTTTTTTTTTTTTACTACTTCCTGCTGGAGGGGGGCGCTGTATCTTATGGGGACACAAAGAAAATTTTAGGATTATGGAGTAGTCCATGAGGGTAAACCTCTGAGCCAGTTGCCTTGAAACCATTCTGGATGTTGGATCATCTGGGCCTTGGTGTCATCAGGTGGTCTTGGCTGATCAAACCTGATGTATCTTAATCTGGAACAAATCCACAGCCTCTGGCTTTCTGTGGAAACAAAAGCAGAGACTCTTTTCCAAAGCAACATATCCTTATATCCAAATTTTGAAGTCAAGTTACCTTTAAAATTTACATATTTATTTAACTCAACAGCTTTTACGATCAAATCTTTTTTTGCAGTTAAAAGTCCCAAAGACAAGACAAACCAGATTCTCTGTGTAATACCCATCTTTGTAAGATTGAAACGCCACTGTGGCTGCTGGCTCCACCCACCTCAGCTTCCCAACATGGCGGTGGTACAGTTTACCACCAGCTCTGGGTCTGGAGCCATGTGTACCATCAACTATCAGAAGCAGTTCTATCAAAGCAGTTCATAGCCCAGAAACCTTTTTTTTTTTTTTTTTTTTAAACTGGCAAAGGCTAAATCTACCACACAGCAGAGTAAAGTGTCAATTGTAGACTCCTCATTCCTGCCATACTGCAGGTCAGACGCACACGCCAGGAACCCGCCATAGTAGCTCAAACCGGCAGGCTGTTGCTAACTTGAGAGAGACAATTAGGAAGCTGTTTTTAGCTCTGTCTTAGAATCTTTTTTTCTCAGGTTTTAGGTGGAAATTCTTGCCAACACGTTGGGCACCATTTGTAGTTGGAGTTTTCCTGCCTGGCCCAGTCAGGACAAATCTCTCTCATCTGCCAGTCCCATAGTCACTCAGACCCAACCAAGAAAGCACACAGAAACTTATATTGCTTACAAACTGTATGGCCGTGGCAGGCTGCTTGTTATCTACTTTTTCTATCTTAAATTAACCCATTTCTGTTAGTCTATACTTTGCCACATGGCTTGTGGCTTACCAGTGTCTTTACACGTTGCTTTTCATGGCAGTGGCTGGCAGTGTCTCTCTCCAGGCTTCTACTTCCCAGAATTCTCTACTCTCTTGTCCTGCCTATACTTCCTGCCTGGTCACTGGCCAATCAGAACTTTATTTACACAGAACGATATCCACAGCATCTGGTCTCCTCAGATATCTGTAAAACTGAATGTTTCATTGTAGAAATAGGAAATCCAGTAAGCTTTCTTCAATATCTTCTTTTTGTTTTTCCTGTATGAAAACTTAACCAGAATGTCTAAGTCCATTTGGATGACTAGTCTGTATTTTGTGGAGTCCTAAGTGAATTTTCATCCCCACTGATCAGTTTTCAAACACAGGATACTTTCCCAAAAGGCTTTCAAAACTTGTTCTTATTCTGAGAAGGCAGACATTACAAGCAGTAATATGCCTGAGCTAAAACTTTCTTGGGTCCATCTTTTAATAACATTGAGCAACATGGGTCTCCCAGGTTTGCCATCAACAGATCATGAAAGTCATCTTGGGCATTTGCTCTTAAGTGACCTGACAACATGGGTGTCTAAGGTTAGGGGTAATAAGCAAGTTCCCCATGAGAATACTAGGCCTGTTGTCATTGGAATCTGAACTCTCCTTTACAGGTTCATGTTCGAACAAATGTTCTCTATCTGGTGGTGCTGTTTGAGGAAGTTATAGGCCCTGACTAACTAAGGCTTCCCCTGGAGTGGCCTTTGAGGGCCAGCCTCTGCCCTGCTGTGGTCTCACTCTGTACAAAATGTAAGGTCCATTTACTCAACATGTTTCTGTCAACATGGCCTGAGATACTCTTGTTAGTCCTTCCCTGCCACGATGGCTCAAAGTTCCTATTCTCTGAAGTTACGTCTATCAGATACTTTTTCAAATGATAAGAAAAGTAACTGACATGGAAAATGATTTTTCTTTTCTTAAAATAGTTGTTGCTGTGATAAACATGTTGGGTGGATCTAATGCCTTTGGAAGAGCTTTTTGGGGGAATATTGAAGAGTTTGAAGAATTAGATAGAGAGTAGAGTACCTGGAATGATATAAGCAGAGATTAATAGGCTGTACTGATGGGGATGGGGAAGGTCCAAATGATTATAAGAAACTCTACAGTAAAGACTGAACTCCTGTAGTTTCAGGTGGAATCGAGCATTCCATAAGGAGGTAGTATCCAGGACAATAAGGTGGCATTCTGATAAATAAATAAATAAACAAAAACCTTGCTACATTCTGCCAGTGTTCTGAAATGAGAGTGTAGTTAGAGTTTTCCTGCCTGGCCCAGTCAGGACAAATCTCTCCTACCCGCCAGTCCCATAGTCGCTCAGACCCAACCAAGAAAGCACACAGAAATTTATATTGTTTAGAAACTGTATGGCTGTGGCAGGCTTCTTGTTATCTACTTCTTCTATCTTAAATTACCATTTCTGTTAGTCTATACTTTGCCACATGGCTCGTGGCTTACCAGTGTCTTACATGTTGCTTCTCATGGCGGCGGCTGGCTGTGTCTCCCTCCAGTCTTCTACTTCCCAGAATTCTCTTCTCTCTTGTCCCGCCTATACTTCCTGCCTAGCCACTGGCCAAACAGCATTTTATTTGTACAGAGAGATATCCACAGCATGAGAGTGCTTGTGAAATCAAAATTATTAGATGTGTACTTTGGAGGGAATTTCAGGACAAAATGATATTAGCGTGTAGCATGGCTACTCCTTGCTTTTTGTCAAATGTATAGTGATAGAGTCAAATGCAGATCATAAATGCCTGAAAAATACATCCTTTCTACCATAATTTATTAACTATAAATAATTTTCATTGACTATTTGGGAAGTTTACATAATGCACACCATCATATTCACTTCCCAGTCTTCCCAGGCATGTCCCCCATTCTTATGACCCCCCCCAAAGAAAAAGAAACAAACAAAAATACCAAAATCAATCAATCAAATAAACAAAAATTCACAAGTCCAATTTGTATTGCCCATATAATGACTGGACCATGGTTAAACTCTCAGTGTCCAGCCCCTTAAAGATAACTGAGTCCTTCCCCACCTGTACCTCCACCAGAAGCCATAAATGTAAAAAACTACACTTCAGCATCCTTATCACAAAATTTAAAAGGTCTCTTTAATGGCTTCCTATCTAGATTGCTCCTTTTTTCAGTGGGGAGCAGTACAGATCATGGACATCAACACAGTCCTCTCCTGTAGCATGGGCCACCAACACCAACATAGCCTTTGGTCAAGGACATCAGTGTAGCCTCAGGGGTAATACAGTCATGGACACAATATGGTCCCTGGATCATGGACTTCAACATGGCTTCAGGCAGCAGCACAGACCATGGATGCCCACATGGCCTTTGGTGGTAACACAGATGATGGACATCAATATGGCTTCCTGTGGCAACACAGACCATGGACATCCACCTAACCTCAATAGGCAGCACTCAGACCTCAACATGGTTCCCAACCACAGCTTAGACCACAGATATTAATATGGCCCTTAGTTTAAGCACAGATCACAGACTCCAACATAGCTCCTGGTATCAACAGGGTCCACAGACATCAACATGGCTTCACACTTGAGCAAAGGTCAAGGACATCTGAATGGCCTTCATTGGTAACATGGGTCACAGACATCAACATGGCCTCCCGCAGCAGCAGGACCATGGACCCCAACATGGCCCTAGGTGGTACCACAGACCATAGATATCAATTGACAGGTTGTTTCCAGTCAAAGCAGCAAAAGTTTAAATTGGTTAGTGCATTTATCACAAACATCAATGTACTAGAAAAATAGTAGAGGCAACTTGAATTTGTGACCTTTATCAATAAGACATTACAGAGTGAATAGTCAAATTCACTTGAAAACCTTTCCAATAGAAATGAATGCTTTAAGAGAGCCCTTAAAAATTGTGATAATCATACACTGGTGTAGCTATTCACAGTTGATGGCTTCGGGCAGGGGGAAGTGTGGGGAAGACTCAGTTTTCTTTAAGGGGCTGGCCACTGGGTGTTGGACCATGTTCCAATGAATATGGTGGTAACATAAATTGGACTTGGTGTGTATTTTTTCCCTTTCCTTTTTCTTTTTTTTTTCAGAGAAGACAAAAAGGTGTAAAGAGTGGATCTAGGGGGACCCGGAAGTAGGTGTGATCAGGATGTTCCTGGTGCATGAGCTGACTTTTTGGAGCCCATTACCTATGGTGGGACAACTTGCTAGCCTTGATGCAGGGGTAGGGTCTTGGATCTGCCTCAACTGAATGCACCAGGTTCTGCTGACTCCCCATGAGAGGCCTTACCTTTTCAGAGGAGGGAATGGGGGTGAGCTGGTAGTGGTGGGGAGGCTGGTGGTGAGTGGGGGGAGGGAAGAAAGGGGGATCTGTGGTCGGTATGTAAAATGAATAAAAATTTAATAAAGATAAAAAAAAAAAAAAACAACCCTACATTTGGTGGCAGTCACAGGAGGAGGATCTGGCAGGACATAAAAGTCCTGTCAGGCTACTGCCTGAGAAGCAGGCCAGTAACTGCAGAGCCGCAATTACAGGTTTAAACAGCAGATTCAGGTACAGCCAGCAGAAAAATAACCAAGTCAGGCCAGAAGTTGTCGTACCTTGGAAACCAGAGAACCTTGCCCTTGGAATTGTGGATGAAACCAGCAAGTGCTAACATGCAAGGGAAGGGATAAGATGAGTTATACAAAGATTAGCCTGGCAGCCTTATATTATATTATGTTATATTATATTATAATTAGCCTGGCAGCCTTATAGAGATGGGGAAGAGAAGGGACTGAATGGGCGATAACAACAGCATGCAGCAACAAAGCCTATGTAGGAGAGGACAGGAAAGCCTGAAAGGATACACTAGAATTGAGTAGGATGCTCTAGTCACTTTCATGTTGGGTTGTTTTCTACGATCACAGCTGTCTCCACCTAGTAAACACTTAGTATGTCTGTCACATAGAAAATGTGAGACAACTCCTAGATTTGAATATAGGAAAAATTAAGCATCAAAACAGTTTTGGCACAATGTTTTTTTTTTGCTTTAGAATATAGTGGATCCTTTGCACCCGCAAGTTCCATACGGATTAGAAATGTGTTGCTACTGAAATGGATGAAGCCTATCATGACTGTGTGATTACCAACTAATAGACCCCTTTTAGGTATTTGTACCTTATTCACTACACATTAAGGTGTTCTTATTACTTATCTAGCATTTGTATTAGGTATCAGAAGTAATCTAGAGATTTACATTGTAGGTAGAATTTTCCCGTCCCATAGCTGCTTTCAAATAAACACACTGAGGCTAATACTAATTACAAATGCGCAACCAATGGCTTTTTACTAACCTGCTCTTACATTTTAAGTTAACCCATATTCTTTATTTATACTCTGCCATGTGGCAGTACCTTATTAACATGTTGTGTTCATCTCCTGCTCCTTCTGCATCTGGCTGGCAACTCCAGACTCTGTCTTTCTTCCTCCCAGCATTTGCCTGGTCTGATTCTTCTGCCTAACCTTATTCTGTTCAGCTATTGGCCAATCAGCTTCTTTTCTAAACCAATCACAGTGACAATATTTACTCAGTGTAAAGGAATATTCTACAGCATTATATTGTATGGGAGCATGTGTATGTTACATGCAAATACTTTGCCAATTTAGCATCCTTGGGTTTAGGTTATCTTTGGAGATCTTGGGAATAATTCCTCTGAGAGTGAGGGACAACTTTGCTTTCACAGTGTGTGTCTGTCTAGTTTGAATACTGGAGAAGGATATTTTCTTCACTTTTCTGTTCTCTCCTTAGCAAATTGATGATAAACAGAGTGTGCATAAAATATTCAGATGAATGGGTTCACAGCAAGATACCTCCACACTTACATAGATAATAAGCAGATACTAGAATTGATCTGAGCTTTTGATGTTTCACTAAAATTAAGCACCACTGCTCTATTTCTGCCCCTGCAAATATTAAATGTAAGTAGTGAGAAAAGAAGAAAACACAATCCATGAGACACAATGAGAAGGTTTTCATTTCCAGCAGCATTGTGTAGGGATGTTTTTCCCATGGCTGAGGTATTTGTTTCAGAGCAAGATTCTCTACCACCTCTTTGGGAACACAGGAGGCCCAAGATACCCCATATTTGCCAAAACCCACGAAGAAAACATTGAGCAGACAGAGTCACATGAAAGCCATGCTGCACAGGTCTGTTTAACACACAGTTGTACGTCTATAAAAACTGTGGTGTCTGTAGATTATACTGGCTAACTCAGATTTTTGTGGTTTTCTTTCATTCCCACACTAAACTCTGACTATAATTTGGAAAAAGAAAACAGTAAATGTTTGTAACACAAAATAATGTCAAAAATATACATTTTAATATGAGCAACCACTCAAAATATATAGTGCATGTGTATTTTCTTAGAAAAATCAGCACTAAATACATGCATTTCATTTTATATGCTTGTTTTTCTCCTCACTGCTCAGCATTAGTTATGATACATGAATGTAAAACAATACTTATTTGTAGTTAGTAACACTATCTCTCACTCAGACCAGACTCTACTTCTGAAAAAACCCTTCCTGTTCATTAAAACAGGCAGAGGGTCCCAGACTTCTGGTGGTTGGACTTACAGTTTTCCTAATTATGAATATGCAAAAGTAACATGCATTTAGCAGAAACTACAATGTCATTTGAAGTTTGACCTATTCACGGGGCAACAATATGCAGTACAGTGTTTTCCTGGGCTGCTGATCCAGTCATAAGATCACACAGGTGAACAGCTAGTCCTGAAAGACCTAGTATACAATATTTAACAAATTAAATGAGATATTCTACAGTTACAAAATAGACTTTCTTATGAGGTCAACTAGGCTAATACATGATGTTGGCTGTATCATATATCCTAAATATACTTTTACCTTATGAAATTATGTTTAACTCTATCAAAAGTCAGAGATATGTATACTATAAAAAGAGTTACTAGCTCTTTTCAACTTGTAAGTTTAGGGCTCATTTTTTAAAAATCAGTTTGATTTGTGTGTGTGCATGGGGTGGTGTGTGTGTGTGCTTGTGAATTTAGTTGTGCATGTGAAGGTCAAGGGAAAACTCTTGGAGAGTATGCTGGCTCATTTTATGTCAATATGACACAAGCTAGAGTTCTTTGCAAAGAGGGAACATCACATGAGGAGATTCTCTCACTACTTTGGCCTGTGGAACATTTTCTTAATTAGTGATGATTGTGGGAGAACCTGCTCCATTGCAGGCAGTGTCACCCGGTCTGGGTCAGGTGGTTAAGGGGTATACAAGAAATGAGTTGAACCAGCCTTAGGGAGCAGTCTGGTAAGTAGTACTCTATGGCTTCTGCATTAGTTCCTGCCTTGATTTCTCTGGATAATTAACTACAAGCTATAAAATGGAGTACCCTGTCTTCCTCAAGATGAGTTTTGTCATAGTGTCTTATTACAGTAATAGAAACCCCAGGTAAGACAGTGAGTCTTTTTTTAAATTTTCTTTTCATATGATAGGCTCATGAGGTCCAATTCCAAATCTTACTTACAACTTAAACCTATGTATAAGCTCTTCTACTCCTGGCCACTTGGCTTCCCCAACCCCCATCTCTCTCTTTTTCTCTGCTTACAAGTCAGACTATAGCTTTCTGCTTCTTTTCCAAACCCATGCCTCTCTTTCATCAAGCTCCCTGCTCTGATGACACTGGACTAAGCCTCTGAAACTGGAAGCCAGCCCCTAATTAAACGCTTTTGTTGAATGAGTTGCCTTAGTAATGGTGTCTCCCACAGCACTAGAACAATGACTAAGACAGGACTAAATGTGTTTATTGGCCATTTTCTGACTTCAAATAGTCTAGAAGTGAATTCTACTATTACAACCTGCATAAAAAACAGGGTATACTCATAAGAGGATGCTAGGTAACAGATTGACCAGTGTCATATGCTGGTTATTTGGGGTTGATGTAAGTGTTGGTGACACCATATGACAGCAGCAGATGCATGACTATCTTCCTTCACCTCACCACTCTGTTCCTGGGATATAATAAAGAGCTTTCTGCTTCACCTGAATTTTCACTACTCTGGATTCATCTCACATTGCTATTTTCACTGAGTCTGTCTTATTTATCAAAATAACATATTTAGATACTGCCAGCCACCGTCATGACAAGGAAGATGTAAGGTTGTTTCCAGTTCCCAGTTATTAAGAATATAGCTGCTGGACCACCCCGGAACTCCCATCTGGACCAGAGGTGAGTGCCTGGGTTATAGCCAGAGAGGCAACTGTGCCTGGGTCCCACCGCTGGACACAGGCCACCCTGGGAGGACCTAACTAACTTGGTCCCAGTTTCCTGCCAATCGGCGGGCCCTGCCGGAAGGCTCCCCTTTTCCAAGACTGCAGGCAGACACTGCAGTCTCCACACCCTGCCCCCACACCCATTTGCCTGAGACCCCAGCCACTTCCTGAGACTCAGAGACCAGCCCCAAGCTTCCATCCTGCCCTGGAACTCCCATCTGGACCAGAGACCAGAGGAACTCCCATCTGGACAAGAGGAGCTCCCATCTGGAGAAAATAAGGAGACCCCAGGGACTTCCTGAGACTCAGAGTCCAGCCCCCAAGCTCTTATCCAGCCAGCACTCTCATCTGGACCAGTGCTCCCATCTGGCCCAGAGCTTCCATCTGGACCAGAGAGAGGCTCCCTAAATCTGTCAACTCTCTCTGGACCAAGTCCACTGATAAGACCAAGAACGAACACAAGAGGAGATGGGCAGACATCAAGGCAAAAGTACATACAACAAAATAAACAGCAATACAGCATCACCAGAACCTAGCCCTTCTCCAACAGCTAGACCTGAACATCACGGAATGGAAGAAGAAGAAAACAACCTTATAAGTAACATCATGAAGAAGCTAGAGCCTTATATAGAAGAAATAAAAAATAAAGTAGAGGAACAGACAAACAAAAAATGGGAACAACGCTATAAAAAACTAGAGGAAAGGACAATTAAAGCAGAAGAAAACAATAAATCCTTGAATGAAAATCATGAAAAAGCAAGGGAGACAATCCAAGACCTGAAGAGGGAAATAGAAAATATGAAGAAGACACTAGCAGAAGGAATGTTGGAAATAGAAAATCTGAGTAAATAAACAGGAACTTCAGAGGCAAGTATAACCAGCAGAATGCAAGAGATGGAAGAGAGGATCTCTGGTGTTGAAGATACAGAAGAAGAAATAGATTCATCAGTCAAAGAAAACACTAAAACCAACAAAGTCATGACCCAAAATGTCCAAGAAATTTGGGACACCATGAAAAGACCAAACCTACGAATATTAGGGATAGAGGAAGGAGAAGAATATCAACTCAAAGGCACAGAAAATATATTTAACAAGATCATAGAAGAAAACTTTCCCAACTTAAAGAAGGAAATGCCTATGAAGATACAAGAAGCCGATAGAACACCAAACAGACTAGACCCCCCAAAAAAGTCCCCACGCCACATAATAATTAAACAACTAAACGTACAGAATAAAGAAAGAATATTAAGGGTAGCAAAGGAAAAAGGCCAAGTGACTTATAAAGGCAAACCCATCAGAATAACACCCGATTTCTCAATGGAGACTTTGAAAGCCAGAAGGACCTGGACAGATATAATGCAGATACTAAGAGACCATGGATGCCAGCCTAGACTAATATACCCAGCAAAACTTTCAATCATCATAGATGGAGTGAACAAGACCTTCCAAGACAAAACCAGATTTAAACAATACTTATCCACAAACCCAGCCCTACAGAAAGCACTAGAAGGAAAATTCCAACCTAAGGAAGTCAGATACACCCATGAAAACACAGGAAATAGATAACACCACAGAAGTAAACCCCAAAGAAGAGAAGTACACACACACTACCACCAAAAAATAAAAATAATAACAGGAACGAACAATCACTGGTCATTAATATCCCTTAATATCAATGGACTTAATTCACCTATAAAAAGACACAGACTAACAGAATGGATACAAAAACAGGACCCATCTTTCTGCTGCATACAAGAAACACACCTCAAATTCAAAGACAGACACCTCCTAAGAATAAAAGGCTGGGAAAAGACTTTCCAATCAAATGGTCTTAAGAAGCAAGCTGGTGTAGCCATCCTAATATCCAGCAAAATAGACTTCAAACTAAAATCAATCAAAAGAGATGATGAAGGACATTACATACTCATCACAGGAAAGATCCACCAAGATGAAGTTCCAGTTCTGAACATTTATGCCCCAAACACAAGGGCACCCACATATGTAAAAGAAATATTACTAAAGCTTAAATCACATATAAAACCCCTCACATTAATAGTGGGAGACTTCAAGACCCCACTTTCACTTCTGGACAGATTGGCCAAATTGAAACTTAACAGAGACATAATGGACTTAACTGATGTTATGGCTCAAATGGACTTAATCGATATCTACAGAACATTCCACCCAAACAAAAAAGAATATACCTTCTTCTCAGCACCCCATGGAACCTTCTCTAAAATTGACCACATACTTGGCCACAAAGCAAATCTCAACAGATACAAAACAATTGGAATAACCTCCTGTGTTCTTTCAGACCACCATAGTTAGAGTTAAAAGTTAGAGTTCCACAACAGAAAAATCTATAGAAATGCACAATCTCATGGAAACTGAATAATGCTCTACTGAATCACCAATGGGTTAAGGAAGAAATAAAGATAGAAATTAAAGATTTCCTAGAAATCAATGAAAATGAATACACCACATACCCAAACTTATGGGACACTATGAAAACAGTGCTAAGAGTGAAATTCATAGCACTGAATGCCCACATAAAGAAGCTGGAGAAATCTCACGCTAGTGAATTGAAAGCACACCTGAAAGCCCTTGAAAAGGAAGAAGCAAAGTCTCCCAGGAGGAACAGATGCCAGGAAATTATCAAATTGAGAGCTGAAATCAATAAAATTGAAACAAAGAGAACAATACAAAGGATTAATGAAACAAAGAGTTGGTTCTTTGAGAAGATCAACAAGATAAACAAGCCCTTATCCAAACTAACCAAAAGACAGAGAGAGAGCATCCAAATTAACAAAATCAGAAATGAAAAGGGGGACATAACAGCAGACAATGAGGAAATCCAGAGAATCATCAGGTCATACTTCAAAAACCTCTACTCCACAAAACTGGAAAATCTAAAAGAAATGGATAATTTTCTGGATAGGTACCACATACCTAAGTGAAATCAAGACCAGATAAACCATTTAAATAGTCCAATAACCCCTAAGGAAATAGAATCAGTCATTAAAAGTCTCCCAACCAAAAAAAGCCCTGGACCTGATGGTTTCACTGCAGAATTCTACCAGATCTCCAAAGAAGACTTAATACCAATACTCTTTAAATTGTTCCACACAATAGAAGCAGAAGGTATATTACCAAACTCCTTCTATGAGACTACAATTACCCTGATTCCTAAACCAAACAAAGATGCAACAAAGAAAGAGAACTACAGACCAATCTCCCTCATGAACATGGATGCAAAAATACTCAATAAAATTCTGGCAAACAGACTCCAAGAACACATCAAAACAATTATCAACCATGATCAAGTTGGCTTCATCCCAGGGATGCAAGGGTGGTTCAACATACGAAAGTCCATCAATGTAATACACCATATAAACCATGAGTACAGTAACATGCAAAGAGATAGAGATGAAGTCTGAGGGAATTGAGAATTGCTTCATGAAGGAAATTTGACTGGTAATGAACTTCACAATGAGTTGGTTTTCAGAGAACAAAGGGAATGAGAGCATTATTATTTCTCAGGACAATTCACAGAACTGTATCTGAGGCAGTCTACACACTTTTCCTGAATTTTCAAGTTACAGTAAGTGAAAAAAATATTATAGGTTTTGAGAAGTCTTATAACCTGCTTAGTTTTGTTTCATTATGATATTTTTCAAAAAATTATTTTAGCAAGGAGCTTGCCTTTCTTCTCGTGTCTTTTAACACCAAAGCACATTCAGGAAACCATGTTGGAAGTTGCTGTTCTTGCCTGGCAGCTCTGGCACTGGAGGGAGCACTCTGAAGATCAAAGGAGCCTCTGGAGTGATGTCCTCACAGCCCACGCTCCTGTTATGCCCTTCATAAAGGACCTTTTCATTCTGGGCTGTGCTCCCACACGAAAAACAAGGTAGGTGGGCTCAAGTAAAACAAGAGATATTTGTGCGTTGGTGCATGTGTTCTATTATGTTTGTAGTTCAACGAATTAGGATTTAAGGTTAGGAATGCTTTGACTGTCAGTTTCCAGACTGAGATTCTACATTAAAATAGTTTATTATTTCTAAGTTCTCACACTGGTGTTATGACACTCTAATAGCTGCCCTAGCCATGAATAGCAGTGTGAGAATCAATGAAAGTCAGTGGCTCCTGAGACCTGAAACAATTGCAATTTCAGCTTTCTTAAACTGGATAAACTTAAAAGAATTACAATTTTATTTACATTGTAAGGTTATTAATAATGGCTCTTTTGTAAACTGAATGATTCACATAGTATGAGAGTGAAATATGACCAAATACAGAAGAAAGCTTCATTTTCCTAAAACTGAACGGTGCCTACATTCTTACATGACATGTTTAAGCTGTGGGTCTATAAGTGGGAAGGGATCACAGTGTAACTGCGCCCAAGCATTTTCATATATCACAGAGAAGGCTGAGCACAGAACAAGATGAAATCCAGAAGCAAGTCTGAACATTCAGAAATTAAATCTTCTTATATAAATAAGACATTATAGGATTAAACAGAAAATATCTGCTTCACACTGCCTCATGCTATGTCTCTAAAAATTATTTATATTCCATTCTTTGTTCCAAATCCATGCGAGCAATAATTTTTAGAACTTTCTAAAGTTAGAAGATTTCTTCTTAGTCTCTGGGTAAGCAATGCTGAGCAAGAACTCAGTTTAGTAGTCATAAATATGGTCTCAGTATACAGAAATAGTCACGGGACAAAGTAGTTTCCCTCTCCAGGAAGCTCAAAGGATTTGACAGAATTGGAGCATACTATTCAGACCCTAGGTAGAGATTCTAAATGATGTGTCCCATGGAATAGTTTTCTCTCCTTTTCCTCTATCATTCTTCCACCATTACTTGTTGAGTTATGTATTTCTGGATTTATCTTAAAATGGTTGAACAAAAATTGGACAAGGATCTCTACTTCTTTCTGTCAACATAAAATCCATCCAACTAAGGATACAGCTTATAGTCATTTCTTTCCAAAATTAAAGGAATGAAAAAATAAAATTTTACACTTTCCCTAATGATGTGTAAAGTTTTATTCTGGGGCGGGAGCTATGCATACAAGTGTGGTATGCAAGCAGTATGCGTGTATGTCCATATCTATGTGAGTATAAATATGCATGTTTTAGCAAGTGTATACTATGCTTGTGGGGACCACAGATTGATATTTCATGTTTTCTTCTGTTATTCTCCATATTGTATATAAAGGCATGGTCTCTCACTTGAATCAAAGCTTCACAGGTTTGTCTAGTCTAGCTAGCTAGATGTCTCCATCCACCCTGTATCTAGGTAGGGGCTGAGGATTTCAATTCCTGTTCAGGTGAAAGTATTCCCAGGGTCAGCACTTTACTCACTGAGCCAGCAGCTATACATTTTTGCTGCTGTTGTTATTTTTGAAATTGGTCCAGATATATAGCTGTGTACTTGTCCATGTTTAACTACAGCCTTAAACTTGTTTGTTACTAGGTTGCTTTCTCAAAGTATACTAAATTAACCAAGCTATGTTTTTATGTGACCCTCAAATATCCTGTTAGTGTTTCAGTGTTTATCTTTTTAATGGAGATGTAATTCTGCTTTCCTACTTTTATAATAAGACACTGTCTAGCAAGGAGAGTTAGAGACAGTGGCTAAATTCTCTAGAAAGCCTCAGGGACTGGAGGAAGGTATGAAAACTTTCTGTTGTAGTACCAGTACTCTGGAACTATGCAAAATAATATACTGATGAAGACACTAATGAGGAAAAATCAGTTCCATGATCATTGTCTTAGGGTTTCTATTGCTGTGAAGAGACATCATAATTACAGCAATTTTTATAAAGAAAAACATATGGTAGCTTACAGTTTACAGGTTCAGTCCATTATTATCATGGTGGGAATGGCAGCATGCAGGCAGACATAGTGCTGGAGAAGGAGCGGAGAGAGTTCTACATCTTGATATACAGGCAATAGGAAGTGGTCTGCTCGCTGATCATGGCTTGAGTATATATGAGACCTCAAAGCTTGCCTCCACAGTGACACACTTCCTCCAACAAGACTACACTTACTTGCTGTGGGATGTCCTGTATATTGTGAATAAATAAAATGCTGATTGGCCAGTAGCCAGGCAGGAAGTATGGGATGGGCGGGACAAACAGAGAAGAGAGGCTGAGAAGTGGAAGTCTGAGAAGACACCAGCCTGATGTCCAGGGAGCAACATGTAAAGTCAATAGGTAAAGCCATGGAACACGTGGCAACATATAGATTAACAGAAATAGGCTGACTTAAGCGTAAGAGCTAGTCAATGGTAGGCCTGATACAATGGCCCAGTAGTTTAATTAATATAAGTTTCTGAGTGATTATTTTATAAGTGGTTGTGGGCTCCGTGGTTCTGGGCAAGACTGGAGAAAACTCAAACTACATTTACTCCAACAAGGCCACTCCTAATAGCGCCACTTCCTTTGGGGACCATTTTCTTTCAAACCACCACATTTCACTCTCTGGCCCTCAAAGGCTTGTAACCACATCATAATGTAAAATGGCATTCAGTCCAACTTCAAAAGTCCCTGTAGTCTCACATAACAGCATCAAACTTATTTAAAAGTTTAAAGTTCAAAAACTCTCCTGATATTCATGCTATCTCTTAACTGTGATCCCATGTAACATCAAAAATCAAAAAGCATATCACATACTTCCAACATATAATGGCACAGGGTATATATTACCATCCCAAAACACAGGGAAGGGAGCATAGTGAGGAAATACTGGACCAAAGCAAAAACAAAAACCAGCAAGACAACTCCAAACTTGCATCTCCATGTCTGATGTTACAATGCTCTTCAGATCTCTAACTCCTTTCAGCTTTGTTACTGAAACATACTTCTTTCATTTGGTCTGTTTCTACTCCCTGTTAGCAGCTTTCCTCAGCAGGTATGCCATGGCTCTGACATCTTCAACGTCTTCAGATCTCCATGGCAATCCAGGCTTTACCTTCACAGCTTCATACAATGGCTTCTCTAGGTCTCCATTCAGGGACACTCCTGACACTTGCCTGGCCTCAGCAGCTTTCGTTAATTGTGGAGGCAAATTCCATAGAGCTTTTCTTCTGTCCTTAACTCCAGAACCACATGGCTGAAGCTGCTAGATTCTGCTGTTTATTCAATTATCTTCACCAGCTTTTGTTTTTTGATGGTTACCTTCACTGCCTAAGCTTGGCTGTTCTAGAACTTTCTCTGTAGACCAGGCTGGCCTCAAACTCAGATATCCACAAGCCTCTGCCTCTAGAGTGCCCAGATTAAAGGTGTGTACCATCACAACTGGCTCTAAGCCTTTCTTTAATTCTTTTTCACAAGTTGGAAACTGGGTCCCCACTGAGGTCCCCACTCCCTTTATTCCATTTCTTAATCTGTTTATCTCCTTGAACTGGTCTTAGCTCCATACCACTTCCTGGTACTCCTTTTCTCCTCAAATTTTACATTTTGTAATTTACCCTGCTTAGCTTGCTCCTTTTCATTATAAATCTTCATTAGCATTAAAGGACAAAGTCTATACTAGGTTGTTTTGAGATTTCCTCTGCCAAGAGAATTAATCCAAAACTCTTAACTTTAGCCTCAGGCAGCCTTTTTGGACAAGGGCATACAGCAGCTACTTTCTTCACCAAAATATCACAATGATGATCTCTAGCCCACATATTAATATTCTTTTCCTCTGAAACATTTTGAGCCAGGCTCCCACACTCAGCACCACTGCTCCTACTAGTATGGCCCATTAAGCAGCACTTAAAGCATTCCACTGCTTTTCTAATCCTCTGTTCCAATGTCCATATTCCTTCACACAAAATCATGACCAGGCCTATCACAGCAATACCCCACTCCTGGTACCAACTTCCTTCTTAGTTAGCATTTCTGTTGCTGCGAAGACATACTATG
This sequence comes from Onychomys torridus, assembly GCF_903995425.1. NCBI lineage: Eukaryota > Metazoa > Chordata > Mammalia > Rodentia > Cricetidae > Onychomys > Onychomys torridus. Next base: position 139,114,913 of record NC_050443.1, on the reverse strand, counting down.
ACCATGGCAATTCTTACAAATGAAAACTTTTAACAGAGTGGTTTCCAGTTCAGAGGTTTAGTTCACTATTGTCATGGTGGGACATGGCAGCATGCAGACAGACATGGTACTGGAGGAGCTGAGAGCTTTATATCTTGATATGCAGACAATAGAAAGTGGTCTATTCACTGGTCTTAGTTTGAGCATATATGAAACCACAAAGCCCACCTCCACAGTGGCACACTTCCTCCAACAAGACCACACCTACTCTAACAAGGCATGCTTCTCCTAATAGTATCACTCCCTTTTGTGACTGGAGGCAACTCCAGATTAAGTCTCTAAATTGAGCCTTAGATTCTTAATATTCCATGAGGGAAAAGTATTCTATAGAATAAAAATTCTTCAATCACTACAAACTTACATAGGTACTCTGTGAAGGAGCTACAATGAAGAAAAAGCAATGCTTTCAAACACCTACTTTAGCACATGTGTTAAATAGTTTCAGGAGAATGTAGTGTTTACAATGCTGATTATGCAGATGTTCCAAAAAGGGTGATGTTGCAACACTCTGAAGTGATTTCACTCAAGTTAAGAATTCTGTTTGGCCTCTTTTTATCATGTCGTTTACTTAAGAATTTATCAGTTCTGGGAAAATATAATGAACATTAAAACAGCAAACAGAACTTTAAAGGAATTTGAAGTTTGTAGGGAAGATACCAACACAGTGGAAAAAATATTCTGCATTCTTTATTTACTAACTTTAAATGTTTCTCCCTTGGTACTAACACTCCAATTATCTATGTAGAAATACTTTGTCAGGTGGCAGTGGCACACACCTTTAATCCCAGCACTCGGGAGGCAGAGCCAGGTGGTTACAGAGTGAGATCTAGGAAGGCACCCAAACTACACAGAGAAAACCTGTCTTGAAAAACAAGACAAAACAAAAAAAGGAATGAGGTGACTTTTTTACACATAAGAATACTTTGTCATCTGCTTTATAGACATCATGTCTTTTTAGCCTAAAACATTTCTGCTTTCTTCAAAATTAGGTTGTTATTTCCTAAGATCTAATAGGATTATCTGATTCAGAAAATTTAGGGTCAGCAACATTATGCTGTCTAACCCTTTACAAACTTTGTTTAATTGTCCTGATAAATTTCCTCTATGGCACATTCTCATATTAAAAACTGATAGAGTTTAATTCTTATCTACTATAAAAGTTTCTTGTTGTCTAACTCATCCTCCATAGTGGCTTAGCACACTTGAAAACCTTCAGGCTTTTGATACTAGTTGTTGGCTTCCAAAGTGAGGCTAGGAAACATTGCACTGAAATTGCTGAGCTACTAATGCCACAGAAGGAATACTGAGCACCAAGGAGGAAATGCAGAGTGTGAAGTCCTTGTCCTTGGTGGCTTGGTAGTGGGCGATATTCAGAGGTTATTCACTTAACATAAAAATGAAAGATCCTGTAGTTATAAAAGAAGAAAGTACATATAAAACTATTTAATTATGATGTAGAATGCACGCAGTATGTTGTGATTGCTCATAAGAAAAATCTGCAATTAATTGGATGGACAAAAAAAAAAAAAAACCCAGATTTTGTATGATTTCATTACATAGGAATCACATTGCAAGGCCTTGGCCTCAAGTACAAATGAATCATCTGTAACAAGGAGGAAGCCAGCTCTAGCCCAGAAATGTGGAACCAAAAAGGGAAGGTGCATTTTGCATGATAAATGTCATATTTGTTTGCATCTCATGCAAGATGGAAAATTGATGAAAAGAACATAACATTTCTATATTCAACACCAAGCCATAACAACCTAGTGAGACAAGAAAGACCCTAAAAATGAATGATAAATTCATTGAGGTTGAAATAGATTTTGTTTTTGCTCTTAAATAATTTTAGGTTCATTATGTACTTATCTTCAATATAGAAAGGAAACCACATACATGGTACCTGTTCTCTCCAATTGTAATGACTCACTAAACTCTGCCAGAATTCCAATAGTGAAACACTGAAACGCTCACAGCCCAGGAACTTCCAGAACCATATGGGTCCCTGGTGTTGGCTTTCAGGCAACATGCAAGTCCCTTGCCCTCATCCTTTAAGACATGGCTAGCAAAATGTAATTTTGTCCTTTTGTATTAATGTTTCCCAAGAAGTCATTGGGGCTTTTCAGATTACAGAAATAGTATCCCTTTCTTCTCTTTATTTGTTCAAGGCCTGATCTTTCAGGTAATTCTATTATATTCGTAATTGTTTGCTCTTGCAATCAGATCTACTGAGAGAAGTCAGGCCTGTTAAAGAAGAACCGTGGGAGAAAGCTCTCACTTTCCTCTGAGCACATTTTCATGCAGGAGAATAACGGTGCAACCACCATCTCTCTTAACTTTTGCTCTAAAAACTCCAAAGGTCCCTGTGTTTCTCTGTCATTAGAACAGTGATCTCTTGAGTATCCTAGTTCATCCGAGGAGGCGTGATTATGGAGTCTCAGTGACATTCTGAGATTGTGAAGAGTTCACTGATGACTTCTAAAAGGAAAAGGACTTTGTTTTCCCAAACAAATTAGGGAATGACAGCTTTTTTTGCAAAACAAGTCTTGAGGAAAAATGTAAAAGAGATAGGAAAAAGTCTTTAGAGTTGACATTTTCTTATAGTTAAATTATGACTAATAAAGAAAAACAAAAGAGTGGGAAAAACTAAAATGTGGAACTAAACAATGGGGAAATAAAAATCAAGATGGGGGTGGGTGTTCTATGCACAGACACTGAATTTGGAGGAAAAAATTCACTTCATTAAGAGTTAGGATTGTTGCTGTCCTCAAGAACCAAGTTAGTAGTGAGCTTAGCTGTGAAGTCTCCCTGCCCCCTCTTTCCTCTCCTCTTCTAGTTAAATGGATTTCTTGTGTGCCTGTGGCATATTTAGAGAATCTATTTATTATCCAGGATTTATTTTCTTTCCTGTCATCCTGTTACTTGCTCATTTTCACATATTGGACAAAACATATGACAAACAGAGACATGAAGACATTAATTTCACATTCTCTGGTGGATCATAGATCCTAACTCTTTTCCTGAGTCCAATAACAAACAAAGTATGCCAAGTAAATCTATATCTTAGCCTTCCGGTCTTTTGAAAATAATGGGCGACCTTTCTAAAGTGAAATTCCTGTGTGGGATTTACCATGAGCCCAGTTTTTCTCTTCCTAAACTCTCTAAATCTGGGGACAATGCAAAGGCGTGGACTCCCACCATCAGGAAGTAGAGGCTGAGGGAGATCCTGAGCCACTGAATACCAACTCTTGGGTTACTTACTCATCACAGAGGCTGAAGGCAGACAAGAACAAACAGACCAGAAACACACCTGCCTGTGCATAAGGAGGTATCACATCCTTAAAAGAAAACTCAGCAAGAGCTTACATAACAGAGTTGTCTCTGGTACTAAAGACTCGCTTCACAGAGCCACCTCTCCTTTTCTTTCTCCTCCTCCTTTTTCTCCTACGAACAAGAAGGGTACTACTTAGGGTAAAAGAATAATTACAGGTTTTCTTTTCCTTATCGGATCGATGTAATGAGGATCAGTAGCTCACACTTCGGAGGGCTGTAGAAAATAATCAATGTAAGGACATAATTAATGCAAAAAATGAACAGAGCAGGCATGTCTGACACGATTCATAGAAATGAGCAGTTCAGTTATACACTGAACATGAACATGATTGTGTTCTTCTGTAAGGTATTTTTACACATTATTATATTTGATGTGTGAGTGTGTGTGTGTGTGTGTGTGTGTGTGTATTATTACAGACTGAACTCTGAGTCTCATAACTGATAGAAAATTACTCTACAACAGAACTAACTCTCCAAATCAAGTTTTGCTCTTAAACTTTGTTCAAGGTTTCCTTGAACTCACTCTGTATCCCAGGCAGCTTTCTATTCACCTGCCTTACCCTCCAAGTACATGGCTCTAAAAGCCAGGTAAGGAATATATTAGAGTTTTATAACATGTCATATTGCACTGGGATCCTCCTCCTCCCCCTCTTTTCTTCTTTCCCCCATGGAAAACATTTATTATTATGTACCCGTTAGTTTTAATAAACCATCGGCTACTTGTTACAGCAAATTATTAACATATTTCATATTGTCACTGAATATATATTTCCCCCACCCACCACCCAAAATGTACTAATATATTTTTTTGGGTACCAACCAGCTGTTTATGTAGGTGATGAGTTCTATAGCTCATCATAAGCATTCCAGAAGCTACAACTGAAGCAGCTGGGCCAGCACTGCCAACACTTATGAAAACAGATGTTTGTTTTAAAAGTAGAAGTATCAAAGGAGTTATGACAAATATATTATTTTTGGCTCTCTAAGAACAACATGGAAGAAAAATGTATTATCATCCTACCAGACATCATATAAATAAAACACTGCACAAAAGACTCTGAACCCAAGGTGTGTATCATAGGCATAAAGATCCAGTTAACTGAGGTGATGACTAAATGTCCTTTCACACATTGACACTATTTTAATGCATCATCAGAGCAGAGATTTAAGTTATGAATTGGCCTGGGTTGTACTGAGTACTTTACTTTGCACTAAGAACCCCACATACATTAGAAGAGCTATATTCAAACTCATTGTAATTCCTCAAGAGAAATTGCATAGATTTAATACCTGCATACTTCCTTGTGGTTCTGGTTATATATACCAAGCAATTCAGTAAATATTCACTGTTTAAGGGGGAAAAAGTCCCAATAGCATATACTAGACAGATGGGTGTCTAAAAATGCCATAGTAACGAAACCCATAAAATTTAGTGCATCATAAATATACATTCATATTATGTATATATATATATATATATGCATATATTCATCACCATAATAATAAAAAAACCCTACGCTCTGTGAAATTCACAGAGACCATTCATCTGACTTAACTATAGGGAAGTAACACTCAGGAAATATATCATAGCAAAAATTTTCCAAAGATATGATCTTTCAAAAATTAAGAAATCTTTTTAATTAAGAATTTTTTATTCATTTTACATACCAATCACAGATCCCCCTCTTTCCTCCTCCTACCCCTCCAGGCTTCCTCCCCCCAGCCTATCCCCCATTTCCTCCTGCAAGCAGGTAAGGACTCCCATAAACTAACTCTCCATACTCTAACACTTTTCACTAAGCGCAGGGCTGCTTCCTTGGCATCACTATAGACTTCATCTGCGAATTTTACCTGTGAAACTTCACATGTCCCAAACCAGTTCTTGTTTTGCACATCCACCTCCAAAGACCTTTTGCTTACACTAGCCCACATTTCTCCCCTTCTCATATGTCTCTGATTTCTAACAATGATTTTAGAAAGGCTTGGTTTGATCTACTTCCAAATTGCGTTCAGAGTCTAAGTCTCCAGAATCTCTATAGATATGAAGAAAATCCTCTGTGTTAATGAAAACGCCTGAAAAGAAGCTGTGTCTGCAGAGACTGGTGACCTGATTAGGATGGCAGTGTTGTGGAGAGATGGGAATCCTGCAGGTCCAGAGGCTAATTGCCTTATCTTGGGCTAGTTCTAGCCCTCCAGAACAGCTATTCCATTGCCTATCACTGTGTCTTAACTAACATCTTGTAACTAATAGATAGAACTTTTTTTTTTGGAATCTATTAACTCAGCAGACCACTATTTTTCATGATTCCTAAAGCTAAGTTATGTCATCAGGTAATGTCTTGGGCCTATAGGAAGTTTCCTCCATCTTGTTAACATCTCTGATGTATCCACCACTGTATTTTAAACTTGCCTTTATTTATGACTTTCTTTGCTGCTATGGGATGGTCCTTCTGTATGCTGTGACTATGTATTTCTCTAATCGGTTGATATTCAAGATGTTTTCACCTATGGGAAGACAGCTTTAGGCTGAAGAATCAACCTAGGACTTAGAGGAAGAAGGATGGAGTTGACACAGATGCTGGGAGCCACCCAAGAAGCAGGTTGCTGGAGGACTGGTAAGCCACAGACCATGTGGCAATAAATAGATGAATAGAAATGGGTTAATTTAAATGTAAGAGCTAGTTAATAATAAGCCTGAGCCATCAACCAAATACTTATAATTAGTATAAGCCTCTGTGTGGTAATTTGAGAAGCGGCTGCAGGGTAATTAAGAATTACCTTCCGTTTACACTTTGCTCTATAAAACTTCATGAAACTGATTCCATATTGGACCATGGAATTAGGGTAAATTTGTGGTTTGGGGCCATGGTCACTCAAAAGTGTTCCAGCATAAACTATTTTTTTTATTCCCTTTAAAATGAGAGCTATAGTTTTTGCATCAGCACCTGTTTATTATACATCAGCACCGAGCATTTTGCCTTGGCAATGGTGTGATCATACACACTCAGTAGAAACAGTACTCTGAATTTTGAGTACTCAGTCCATAGACATTTTCTCCTAAGAAGAAAGAAGTTCCTATGTAGTGGTTAGCAGCAGCAGAAAGGTAGGTTCTCAGCTCAGCACCATGGTGGGATCCCCACATTGGGATCCATTGCTTACCTGTGATGAATGTTTTATCTGTGCCCTTTTTATTTCGGGTGTTTTCCATTTGCAGTGTGCTTCTCAATGTGCTACACAGTGATAAATCAGAGAGGAACTTGTTTCATCTGCAGCATAGGTCATGATACTTGTCCCTGAACTTGATTTCTTTCCTAACACACCAGGCTACTCGCAACTTCACAACCAAAGTTAACACACAAATTAAGCAGGTTAAATCAAGCATGTTTCTTTTCCCCACAAACCCTCTGAGGGTATCTCATGAACATTATTAGCTTTTCTTACTGCATTCCCATATTTCCTTCACTCCAGTCCTAAAACTAAACATTAGGTGGAGCTTTTGGAACCCTAGGGAAGAGGGCAAAGGAAGATTGTAAGTGCCAGATGGGTCCACAATATCAACTAAGCAAGGCACACAGGGACTCAAAGAATGAAGAGGCAAGCATGGAGCTTGCATGGGTCTGCCCCAGGTTCTTTACATACATGCTGTGGTTGTTTAGCTTGGGATATTGTAGGATTCTTAACACTGGGAATGAGGGGTATCTCTGACTACTTTGCCTTGACAAAAGTCCCAAGGAAATCATTTCAATGAAATGAAAGGTGTTTTGCCTCCTCTTTCAGACTGGGCAGTTCATGCCTGGTAAGCCCTGTTGCTGTTTTAGAGACCCTTTCCTCCCACTGGGCTGCCTTATCCAGCCTTGATCTGAGAGTTTGTGCTTAGTCTTATTAAGTCAAGTAAAGCTGTGATTGGTTGGTATCACTAGGAGGCCTGCTCTTTTCTGAAGGGAAATGGAGGAATAGTGGATCAGGGGGAATGAAAGGGAGGTGTCCTAGTTAGGGTTTCTATAGCTTTATTGAAACACCATGACCAAAAGGCAAGTTGGGGAGGAAAGGATTTATTTGGCTTACACTTCAGCATTGTTGTTCATCACTGAAGGAAATCAAAGACAGGAACTCAAACAGAGCAGGATCCCAGAGGCAGGAGCTGATGCAAAGGTCATGGAGGGGTGCTGCTTACTGGCTGGCTTCCCATGGCTTGCTCAGCTTGCATTCTTATAGAACCCAGGACCAGCAGCCCAGGGATGGCACCTCCCACCATGTACTGGGTCCTTCCCCACTTATCACTAAATGGGAAAATACCTTACTGCTGGATCTTAAGGAAGCATTTCCTCAACTGAAACTCCTTCCTCTGAGGACTCTAACTTACGTCAAGTTGCCACACAAAACCAGCCAGTACAGAGGGAAGGCCGGGAGGAGTAGGGGGAAGGGAGGCTATGATTAGGATGTATTGTATAAAAGAAGAAGTTTTAAAAACGCCTTCTTGGTATTTTCCACGTATTCCAGGCAGAAATCTACCTCAAGCCCTTTGCAATGGTAATAGTAGTTCTACTTCCCTGGTCCAGTTTTCCCTGCATTGTGTTCATGACTGACTTTCATTACCTTCAGGGTTTTGTACCAATGTCAAAATCTCCCAAAAGCCAATTGTGAAAACCCAAGTAAATCACAAAGTCACCCCTGTGTCCTCCTACTATCCCTTACCTTACTCAGCATCTCCACAGGCCTTATCTCTTTCTGACATGGATCTGAACTGTTCCCCTGAAGCCTCTGTTCTGAATTCTTGGGTAGCAGTCTGTGGTGTTATTAGGAGGTGGTGGAATATTTAGGAGGGAAGACCTAATAGAAGGAAATGCAGTCACTGGGGTCATGACCTTGAAGGAGATCCTGGGGGCCTCTTCCTTTCCTCTCCTTCCTTGTTTTCTGGCGACCATGTAATAGACAGGCAGGCCTCCTTCCCCTTGTGGGACACCATGATATTCTAAGCCACAGCCTGCTCAGCAACAGGGTTCACCAGCCTTGAACTGCCAGGTCTGAAAGAGGAGGCAAAACCCCCTTCATTCTGTTGAAATGATTTCCTTGGGACTTTTGTCACAATGATAAAAAGCTAATATGTGCAAGGTTTTAAGTGTGACTCCCTTTTAGTGCACAGCGTTTATTCTGTGTACACTCCATGAGGGCAGGGGTTTCTCACCATTTGCATTTCTAGCACCTTAAGAAGTCCTATATTTGTGAAAGAAAGTATACAATTATGAAGGGAAGGGAAGGGAAAAATAAGAAAAGAGGGGCGAAAGAAATGGAAGAGAGAAGGGAGGTAAATGGCTGGAGAGATGGTGTGAAGAAAGAGAAGCAAAAAGAAAATGCAAGCTAAAAAGGACATAATTGGGAACCACTTCCACTGAGAGCTATGGATGTAAAATTTCACCCTCTAGACATGAGGTTCATTTTCAGTCTCAAGAATTCAAAGCAGCTAGGAGCTGTGAGTATGCAAAAGTTTTATTAGTATATCTGGGCATTACTATTGACAACCTGTAAGTAATCTTTCTCCTTTCCTCTCTCTGGAGATCTCTCTCAGTTAGCAATGACTCTTAAATCATTTGTTGTGGAATATTTGATTACACTGTGAATTCCAAGTTTACATTTGCATTAATTAAGCAAAATCAACCTTGGGTCAGGAAGTGGAGCCAGAGACTAGTTGGCAGAAAGTAATCTTAGAGAGTTGGAGGGAATCTGGAAAAAAAGATAGACTCACAGGAAGTACTAGGGAGGGATTTTGAGGGTGGCAGTCTTTTTTTTTTTTTTTGGTTTGGTGGAGAAAAGGACAAGATAGAAGTTTTCTTTTCTTTTCTAGCCACTGAAATGTAATTGTTCTACTAATGGTGGTCAGTATTTATTAAATTTTGCATGGGTTTCTTTAATGCTTTTAACCATATGTAAGGCAAGTTACCAATCCACCATTCACAGGGGACATCGCCAGGGATGTGGCAGAGTGGAAAGCAGCCAGTCCACACTGTCTGAAGAGGCCTCAGTCATAGTCCCAGGTGGGGGCTGTGTAATGTAACAGTTATAGAAAAAGTGATGACAACAAAGAAACACATCAGCAAGACCACTGGAGGGGAGAAGCAGTCTTCTGGTGATTCTGATATTCTCATCCTACCAGAAGACAAAGAAACATTAACCAAACACTTGCAAGTTAATCCTCTAACAATCTGGCTTCTGACTCTACCTGGTGGAAACATTAAAAATAAAAACCAAATGAAGCTCCCAAAGGCACTATAGAAGCAACACTTGGGGGGCAATCATTTTGTGTTTGCCCTTAGCCCCTATTCTACCCTTCTGAAAGACAGTTTACCATGTGTTTTAAGAGTTCAAAATCCCTTTGTAGTTCATTCTACAAAGTGTCTTCTGGTTAGTTCATACCTGTGAGAAGTCCTGGCAAGGAACTATATGAACTAGCAACAAGTTGTAGAAGGAAATATAGGGTAAGTGATCATTGGAATTTTCAGTTTCATAACACTCCTATAGTAAGAATGTCTCCATTTTATTTACTCACTCCTTAGGGTGGAATGTCACAATGTCTCCATTGTTTCTAGTATTAATTTTCGGTAGTGGCCAGGTTTTAAAGCAGTTCATAGTTGGTGCTTACACAGCAAGGACAATACTGTGCTTATTTTATGCGCATCTTTTCATCATAGTAGGCCATTAGTTTCCACTTGGAGGAAATGGAAATTTCAAATAATGTCAAGCTTTTGCTCGGCATTTCTCTCTGCTATTTTGGGCTCTTGCTTTTAAATCCTCAAATGGTCTTCTTGATTCCATATATAGCAAAGCCTATCATTTCTCTGTTACATCATCTTGAAACCCTTGCTAAAAGTCAATTCGCTCCATATGTGTGACTTATTTCTTGGCCCTCTATTCCTAAATGGTTCTCTGTATATCTGTCTTTTATTTCAAAAAATTTTTCATTTCTTTTGAGAATTTCATACATAAGTACTATAATTATGTCCTTTCTACTTTCCATTTCCTTTCCTAGTTTCTTCTCTAAGACCCCTACAGCCTCTCAAATTCATAACTTCTGTAATTATTATTGTGTATTATTACGGATATGTGTTCAGGGATAACCACTCAGAATTGAATAATTTATCAGGGGGCTTGTCCCCATAGCAGACTGATTCTCCCTCAACAACCATTGATTGTCTATAGCTCTGCATCTAGTGGTAGCACCTTGGGAAATACTCCCCATCCATATTTTCATGTCTACTGGTGCCGCCATTATTCATGTCTAGTTTAGGCAGCCATATTGCTGACATTTCATGAGTTCAGCTTCCCTGTCATGTCTAGAAGATGCAATCTAGCAGCAGACTTTGTGGTTCTCTGGCTCTTAAGGTGTTTCTGCCCCTCTTGTGCAATGTCCCTTAAATCTTGGGTATGCAGGTTGGATTGTAAATGTACCAGTCAGTTCTGGGTGCCCCATGGTCACTGATTAATTGTATTTTGATTAGCTGTGGATTTCTGTAATAGTCTCCTATCCCCAAAAGCCATAGACTACCTTACAAAATGAAAAGCTGGGCATGGAAAACATCCCTTTCAGCTTTTGTCAAGGGAGTGTGAATAGTTTATACTCTAATAGCTTTAAGAGTATAGGCTATCACCATTGACCTTGATTATCCCTAAGAACCTGAAGGTATGTCCTACTGATGAAGTCACCACATATATCAGACACAAGACTTAGAGAAATCATGTTGGAACTGACTTAGAAGCCTCCTCATTGAGGACTGCCTCTCACAGTATCAGAAGGAGCTGCACAAGATGGAGAGAAGGCTTAGCCATTAAAGGCTAGGCTCACAACCCCAAAATACAGAGGGTGCTGTGCAAACTGCCAAAGGAGAAAAACTATCAGTAGTTATACCTAGCTATAAAGCCTACAAACTGCAACAACCAGCTATGAAAGATATTCCCAGTGGCACAATAGTGACATTTTTATCTTGGTTGTAACCAATAATTGTCTAATTGGACTTAAGGCTCACCAAGAAGAGGGAATTTATGCCTGGTACAGTATACCTAATGGACTATTACGGCTGGAAAGGCTACAGACCCTAGAAGAGAACCTAGTAATGTCATTTTCCAAAGCCAATACAATTCTAATTGTGCTCTAAATAGCCATAGATAAGTGTTCAGGATATTCAGGCATTGAGACAGGTCAGAACCTATATTTTTCAAAGCAAATCTGATGTGGGGTTAGCTAGTGGGTATTGCAGCAGTCCTATAGTAAAATGGGTAGATGCATAAATGCAGGCCATGGATGGAGTCATCAGAGGCAAGGGTCATAGGAAGGGGACTGCTTCTGTCAGTTTTAAAATGACAAATGAAGCATTTCTTATTGTAGATGCTAGGACTGCCACTCAGAGGGAGAGGGAAGTTCTTACAGTAGGTGTGGGGAGTGGTATAAAGTGGTGGAGTGATTGCTGCAGCATCTGAAGAAACAATCAAGTCTGTGGTAAGAAGCATATCTCTCCTCTCATCTCTAACTTTCCAAAACCTTTGCTAGGACATCTACTGGAAGAAATTCTCCAAAAAGCAAAGCCAGACAATGGGATGTGTAAGGTCTTCATCTCTCTCTCTCTCTCTCTCTCTCTCTCTCTCTCTCTCTCTCTCTGCCAGTCTCAGTGTACAGCCTTTGTTGGTCTGGAACTGCTAGGACAGCTGGCCAGGAACCCACAGGAATTTGCCCATATTTGCCTTCCAAGTGCTAAGGTTAAAGGTGTGGGGCACATGCCAGACTCACATTCTTGGACTCCCAAAGGACCTTAAAACTGCTTTTGAGAAGACCAGAAAAGAGGACTGGATGCAAGAAGCAAATGACTGCCCGAAGTACTATTACTGCAGAGCTTCTGGGAGCTTCAGTTTTTAAAAATTATTTCTTTTATTTTTTGAGATTATAATTACATAATTTCCCCTTTCCCATTTCCTTCTCCAAATCCTCCCACAAACTCCCCCCTGCTCACTTTTAAATTCATGGCCTCTGTTTTAATTAATTGTGGGTTATTTTCACAGGCGAGTGTATCTTCACCAGATGGAGTCAGAGACCAGTTTGCTGAATGGTTAGACTTCAGAAGTTCATGTGGGAAGGTCAGTTTGTTCTCCTACTTGACTGTTATGTCAATGTGACCTCATTTCTGGATATGTCTTAGGACACTTCTGCTGTAAGGAAGGACTCATTACAGATGGCTCAAGAAAAATAATTTTATTTAAATACATACAAGAATATCACAGATATTTTAGAACAAAAAGAAACAAAGAAACAAACAAACACACAAAATGTATCCAGAACTTGCCAGAAACAGGGGTGACTCTATACATGGTCACTGTCAATAACATTTTACACTCATTTGTTTCATCCATTATATATACTATGTCACGGGAGCTGGGCCTATAGTGGGAGACAGGCATTATAAAAATAAGATTATACATATCTCTAAATGCTATAAAACAATAAATCCATTTTTAAAAAGAATTAGGGACATGGGAACCTAATTTTAATTAAGATGTCAGTGAATAAAACTTGTAAGTGACATTTAAGTGTAGAACTAACAATGTGAATCGGAGTTTGTGAGATTCAGAATTGGGCAGATTTGATCATTTGAAAGGTATTGGACCAGAAATAATTGATCTGTTTCATATGTGGATAATATTACTGGGAGTATTATTTTAATAATTTTAGAAATATTGGATATATATATATATATATATATATATATTTAGAGATTTAGGCATGTATGTATGTGTATGTGTGTGCGTGTGTGTGTGTGTGTGTGTGTGTGTGTGTGTGTGTGTATGAGGTAAACGGAGGAAACCTTAGCTTTGCTGGAGAAATCTATACATGAGCTTAGCCAAAAGGCTGAGAAGCAATGCTGTTGAAATCTGAAAAATATACTTTGGTTAAATTGAGATCTGGCCATCATCTTTGCTTCATGTAGTACTAGATGTAGCAAATTTGTTGTCAAGCCACTGTTTCCTTCGTTAATTCCTGATGTCATTTGCAAGTACATGAAGAGAACCTCCTTGCCTTGCGTTTTGTTAGTTGATTTCTCTGTTCATTACATTAACTAGCAAATCAGGCAATTTTCTTCCCCACTCAAGTGGTACAAAGACAAGGAACTTAAGTTAGGCACATAAACAGTATCCTACCTATTAGAGACTTTTAAATCTAATCCTGGAAACCACAGCCCAGCACCAAGGAGCACCAGTGCATAACCATGCATGTGGATCCATATTTGACGTCCAGAGATCTGCCACACAGTCCTGATTCTTTCTGGCCCTCCAAACATCCCATTCTAATAGTGAGATAGTGTCGGCCACTCAGGCCCTGCACCTAGTTGACACTCTCACCACTTCTCAATTCACAGATCCTGCACAGTGAAGCGCATTGATTGATTGGTCTCTCAGCGATGGTTCCAGCAACTCTGTTGATCTTCATGCTCTACTAGTGGGGCTGGTGTATAAACAGACCACAGAAACAAAAGAGCACAGATACAATGGTCACCAGAATAAGGACTTAGTGGCCTACTGAAATGTGGAATGAATAGAGGGCTGTGTCATCTCAATGGCAGACTTTTTACACCATTCCCTGTTTATAAAGATAACAACCTACTGGAAGTGTTCAGAATCAATTGTAGAATATTGAATAGAAAAGAAAACACCCTTCTCATCCTTAGATTTCCTTGTTCTTCTCTTATTAAAAAGGGAGACAACATCTAGATGTTACGTTCTCCATCTCCTCTCCCTGTCATTCCTGCTTTCTTTACATGTGTCTTCTGAAATCACTTTAATAGAAATAACTGGCTGCACTTGATCATTGCTAAACCATTTTCTTACCTTCAGAGTTTTCTTTTAGGCTCTACATAGAAAGCAGCCTTCAGAATTATTAGATATTTCTTCTGGGCCCCTAGGTAAGGCTCACAAACTAAATCATTCAAAATAAGTTGCAGCAATGAGGTATGTGAAGATTAACTACAGTATTTTTGAGTGGATATAACTAGGCATAAAACATAAATTTTCCTTCTCTGTTCATAGTCCTAGGTGCAGCTGGGGGATATGGAGAGAAAATGAAGAAGCACAGAAATGTGTTAGGAACACTCCTCATGTCTCAGGGCCTGATTGACTAGACAGGCAGGATTTAAGCATCAGCTCTCCTAGTCTGTATTCATGAGTTTTGTCAGTTCAGCTCTTTTTTCTCAATGCCCTGACCTGTCAAATTGAAATCTTTCCATTTTGTACAGCTTAGGAGATTATTGAGATTGGAACAAGATGAGTTTTCTAAAGCAATTGGTCTGTAAATATTTCCTTATTAAAATCACATCCCATTATTAATAGCCTGTTGACTTGATGTTCTTTGTCAAGATATGCCTCTAGGCACTGATTCTCAGCTGCAGGTGACCTTGCTTCTACCTATGGGCCACACTCATCAGTGCCTAGAGACAGTTGGGTTGACATAGTGGCTGATGAGTGCTATGAACATGCAGTGACTAGAAATGAGAGGCATTGATAAACACCCTGCCATAGCTAGCATCTGCTTCAGCAAGGACTTACAGAGCCTGAAATGTCAACTCTACAAGTTAGTAGGTCTCTTTGCTACTAAGCACATGTTGTGCAAGGATATGATCTTGTTTTGTGTTCTAGTTCACTCTTTATCCATCCTCCTATCATTCTAGACTGAGAGCTCTCAGTGAATTCAAAGACATCACTACTATGGCCATGCCTTGAATGTTCAGTCCAAGGATAAAGAAAGTGCTTGTAAAGAATGTTCTAAAACATTCTTTCAAGAACTCACCAGCAAAGGGCTAAAGCTGTCCTGGAGACCTATGCTTGAGGAGTGACCACTCTGAACTGAAGCAAAGCACAGTTGAGCTAAGGAAACACAGAGTGTTCATGGCACAAAAGTCAGAGCACATGCTTTGCTGTAAGAAGGATTGAAGCTTGAATTCTGCCTTGATTTTACCATTAAGCCTCTGTCTTTTGGAAATTATAAAAGACTTTTCCCAGGTCAGAAAGTGACTGGTTTTTACCACTTCCAACAATCAGGACACTTTTAACAGTGGGCAGCTTCCCATCCTGCCAAATCCTCAGCCAGTGTCTTCTATGAACAATGGAATCAGTAATGTCCTTGTACCATATTAAACAGATTAAATGAATCCATGATGTTCTGAGCAGGATTTAATAAATTATTACTATTATTATTGCAACTTTGAAATTTCAGTGGCAGATGTCAAGAAAGCAGTTCTCTGTCTTGTTCTACTCTAGTCTTATCTCTTTCATTACAAAACAAAAGCATGATGAAAAAAAAAAAGCAAAGCAAAACAAAATAAAACAAAGCAGGAGTCAAAGAAAGCAATTCCTAAAGCCTGAGATGCCATTAAGTTTTGTGGTAGCCAAGGTGAGTGTGCTCACTCTGGCATATGGAAGCCAAGCTGTATGTGCTTTCAATCTGGTGGCCTCTCTGACAGGAAGAGGCTCTGATTTCCATCATGTGAGTTTTCTGGACCAGACTTAAAAGTAATAGAGGGGGGTTGGGAATTTAGCTCAGTGGTAGAGCACTTGCCTAGCAAGCTCAAGGCCCTGGGTTTGATCCTCAGCTTAAAAAAAAACAGTAATAGAGGATCCCACAAGAATGTGTGTCTTTGTATATGACAAGGAAAATGAAATGAAAGGGGTTACTATTTCTCTTGCCCTTTTCATTGTGGTGACTCATAGATGAAGCTGCCCAGACATTGAGAAGGGATTTTTGTCAAATATACAATAGTGTAGGAGAAACAGAATAGAATTGAGATTGGGAACTTATAGTTCCACATGTATAATATAGTAGTACGTACTCACTCATAGGTGGATACTAGATGTAAAACAAAGGATGACTAGATTGCTACTCACAACTCCAGGGAGGCTACCTAGTAAAGGGGACCCTAAGAAAGACACAGGGATTGTCCAACAACAGAAAAATGGATGAGATCTACATGAGCAAACTGGATGGGGGTGGGATGGGTGAGGTTGGGGGTGGGGGAGGAAATGAAGAGCAAGGGTCAGGGGAAAGAGAGCTTAGGAGAGAGAGAGATCCCAACTGGATCAAGAACAGAGAAGGAGAACAAGGAAAGAGAGACCATGATAAATGAAGACCCCATGGAAAAGGAAGAAGCAAAGTGCTAGAGAGGTCCCCAGAAATCTACAAAGATACCTCCACAATAGACTACTGGCAATGGTTGAAAAAAAACTCGAACTGACCTACTCTGGTGATTGGATAACCAAACAGCCTAACTGTCATGCTAGAACTTGCTGTGGGATGTTCTGTCTGTTATGTGTGTTTCTCTGATTGGGTAATAAATAAAACACTGATTTGCCAGTAGTCAGGCAGGAAATATAGGCAATACAAAGAGAATTGGGGGAAGTGGAAGGCTGAGGCAGAGAGACCTGCCTGCCGCCATCAAGACAAGCGAGATGTAAGGTACCAGTAAGCCACAAGCCACGTGGCAACTTACAGGTTAATAGAAATGGGTTAATTTAAGATCAAAGAAGTAGATAACAAGAAGCATGCCATGGCCATACAGTTTATAAGTAATATAAGCGTCTGAGTGATTATTTTATACGTGGGTTGTAGGACTGTGGGGGCTTGGTGGGACCTGGAGAGAAGCTCTCCAGCTACAAGAACTCTCATCCAATGACTGATGGAAGCGGATGCAGAGATTCATGACCAAGCCCTAGGTGGAGCTCTGGGAGTTCAATTGGTGAGAAAGAGGAGGGATTGTAAGAGCAAGAGTTGTTGAGACCATGATTGGAAAAAGCTCTGAGACAAATAGCCAAACCAGTGGAAACACATGAACTATGAACCAATAGCTGAGGAGCCCCCAACTGGATCAGGCCCTCTGGATAAGTGAGACAGTTGATTAGCTTGAACTGTTTGGGAGGCACCCAGGCGGTGGGACCAGGACCTATCCTTAGTTCATGAGCTGGCTTTTTGGAGCCTGGGGCCTAAATAGAGACACTTTGTTCAGCCTGGGTGAAGGGAGGAGGGGACTGGACCGGCCTGGACTGAATCTACCAGGCTGAGCTGAATCCCCAGGGGAGTCCTTGCCCTGGAGGAGATGGGAATGGGGGGGGGGGGCTGGGGGGAGGGTGGGATTGGGGTGGGAGGAGGGAGAACAAGGGAATCTGTGGCTGATATGTAAAATTAAAATAAATTATAAAATTAAAAACGAAATTGTTCTTGATTGAGTGTGTGTGTGTGTGTGTGTGTGTGTGTGAGAGAGAGAGAGAGAGAGAGAGAGAGAGAGAGAGAGAGAGAGAGAGAGAGAGAGGAGAGATTTATTTCATTGGTTCAAGCACATGACTTAGGATGAAATCTGGGTTGTGTTGTGTTTTGTGCCCAAATCTGGGGGGAAATAGTCTGAAGGAAAAAGGATGTTTTTCTCACAGAAAGAATCTAGGGTTTGATATATGTCAAAGAGTGAAAAATTATGTTTACTGAGCTCACATGAAGAGCTCTCCCAGACTGTTTTCTTCTCACGTAGAATCCTTTCATTCATCTCTCTCTCTGCTCCTCTTCCCACTCTTCTCTGCCCCCTTTCTTTTCTTCTCCCCACTCCTTCCTTCATAATTTTGTGTTATTTTTCACAAAGACAGAGCTTCTTAAGGTGCTAGAAATACAAGTGGTCAAAATCTCCGCCCTCCTGTGTCTTACAGAGAATTAACACTATATATTCAAAATGAGTTACATTTAACAACACATTACCTTGGAAAATACAGTGTTAACTTTCCATCATTACAACAATGAGCCCAAGGAAATCATCTTAAAAGAGAAAAGATTTGTTTAGCTCCCTGTTCAGTGGTGGCAGCTAATGGCTCGTGGGCCCTGCTGCTAGGTATATGATAGTTCAGAATATCATCGTGGGAGCACAGCAAGGAGGAGGCCTGTTTATTTCATGGTAGCCAGGAAGCAAAGCGGGAGAGGAAAGGACTAGGATCCCAGGATTCCCTTTGAGGGTGTGTCTCCAGTAACAACACAGGAATTCAACTTAAGGGACAACTGTAATTGCCCAAGCTGCAGGTGCAACAATATGAACCAATATATGGCTTCTTTTTGATTTACTATAGTGTTACACATTGATAAGCACATTGAAAATGGAAAGTACCCTAAATAAAAGTATACAAACATACCTAATGTAACAAGCATCACAGCCTAGCAATGATGCCTAAAATGATGTGAGGATATTTTTCTCATGGACACCTAGCTGACTGAGAACCTCAGAAATATAGGAGAAAAGAAAACAAAGTCCCTGCAATTGTACCTCATATATACAAACAGTAGAACACTTTCCTCAGAGCATTGAACTCTGACCTGCAAGTCAGGATTTGCAATGATTAGCCTAGTATCCATTAGGAACAAAGGTCAAAGAGATAAAGGAACTTGGCAAGGTGAGAATCTAGGTCAAGTTCAGGGGTTAATAATTACCACAGAAAGAGATGGGGTTTGGTGAAGAGGAGACACTATTACTGGTGGCTGACTAAGCAAAAATCATTGATCTACTTATATTTAGTTTTTCTGTGGATAAGAAATAACTAAAACTTAAGGTATATATACTCAGGATTAGGCAACGAAAGTCTCCTACAGTCACTTTCTAATCCAGCCTCCAAAAAGTGGGCTTGACTTTAATGAATGCTTTAGTAAAAGTTATTTTCTATTCATATATATCTGTGTCATTATGGTTATTTTATTTTGAAAACTCTAAGTGTGGTAGTATTCAGTAAAGTTCTCTAATGATTTAACCTATGGGATACATAGATACTATGAAAAGATTTATTAGAATGGCCTACAGGATAGGGACTGAGTAGCCCAACAATGGCTGTTGATATAACAGAGAGACTGAGAATCTGGTAGTTGCCTAGGTCATAGATCTGGATGTCTCAATAGTTGCAATCTGGTGCTGAAGATCTAGAATATTCCTTGAGTGTCTCCAGTCTTTAGCTCATATTGGAAAGCCAAAGAAGCTGGAAGGTAACATCAAGAAAAATTAGTAGCCATCTCCCCAGCAATCCAATACAGGGATATGCACTTCCTTCTGGAATCAGAATGTTGAGGTCATGGGAAGCAGATATTTTGTTAGTGGGTTACTAAGAGTGATTGAGAGTTGTACCACTCCCATTTACACTTTATGAATCACTAAACTGGCTTACTATGGCATTTCTTTGCCTGTGATGTGAGTTCTGTGGTCAGAGGGAATTCCATGTATGTGGTGATATTGTGTCCCCCAATGTTGTGGGATGTTCTATATGTCAATGTGTTGCTCTGATTGGTTAATAAATAAAACACACTGATTGGCCAGTAGCCAGGCAGGAAGTATAGGTGGGACAAGTGGAGAAGAGAATTCTGGGAAGTGGAAGGAGGAGGCGGAGAGACCTGTCAGCTGCCACCATGACAAACGAGGTAAGGTACTGGTAAGCCACGAGCCATGTGACAACTTATAGATTAATAAAAATGGATTAATTTAAGATAAAAGAAATAGATAACAAGAAGCCTGCCACGGCCATACAGTTTATAAGTAATATAAGCATCTGAATGATTATTTTATACGTGGGTTGTGGGACTGTGGGGGCTTCATGGCACCTGGAGAGAAGCTCTCCAGCTATACCCCAATATATTGTGCATCATAACAAAGCTTATCTAAGGATCAGAGGAAAAATCCTGTCACTATATTAATCATAGATGTCAGGCAATGGTAGCACACACCTTTTATCCTAGCATTCAGGAAGCAGAGATCCATCTGGATCTTTGTGAGTTCAAGGCCACACTGGAGAACAGAGTCAGGCATAGTGACACACACCCTTGTAGCTGTGTTAGTCACTACATGGGTGTGTGGGTTCACACTGGTCCATGGAATGAAGACACAGAGGCATCTTAAGAATGAATCTAGCCTTTCATGACTGCAGGGGGGGGGGTCCAGCCTCGAAGGACTGAAGCCCTTTTTCCTTCACCTAGGGCATATTTATTTACTCTTTTTTACAGTTTAGATAGTTAATTTCCATACCTTCAAAGCAACCCAAAAGGAGCTCCCGAGACCAAATGCCAGATGCAAATTACTTGAATTAACAGGTACCTCCATTTCCAGTGTGTGTGTGTGTGTGTGTGTGTGTGTGTGTGTGTGTGTGTGTGCCTGGACCAAGTTTTGCATAGGCCTTTGATCCTTGGGAGACTCTCTGATGCTTGACTCTCAAATAAGATTCACATAGGGCATAAGAGAAACAAAAGGTCAGAGAAACAAAAGGTGTGGCTAAACAAAGGAAGGATTAAGGCTAGGTGCTGCTCTCTGGAACCAAGCCAGGAGCTCAGCAGGAATGCTGCCACACACCCTTAATCCCAGTACTAACCATGGAGGTCTGGAGGTCTGTACAGATAGACAGGAAGTGATGTAGCTGGGTGGAGAGAGGAAGCGAGATGCAGAACAGGAAGGTATATAGGCATGGGTATACAGGAAGTAGGTCTCTTTGGAGGCTGAAGGCTGGTAAGGTGAGGTTGGCTGTGGCTTGTCCTATTCCTCTGATCTCTCAGGTTTTAACCCCAATATCTGGCTCTAGGTTTTTTGTTTTTGTTTTTGTTTTTGTTTTTTTAATAAGACTGTTTAGCAATAAGTGTTACACATGTGGAATATTATGATGGTGGATAAGGCATTCTGTAAATTCATGAATTATAATTTTTGTAGTAGCTTTCTGTGCAAATAAAAAAAAAAAAAGGCAAATCTCTACCTAAAATAAGTTTCTATTCCACTAAGGATGAAGTCCGGCACAAGAGAAATGCTCCAATGTAGTCAACTCCCACTAGGTAGTTGGCTGGTAACCCCAAAGAATGGTGACACATGGGGGGCTTAGAATTGATCTCTTTTGCTGGCATATTTGGCACTCAGTGGCAGCCACAGCCAGTTCAGTATTGGTGAGAAGAAATCCATAATGTTGAGCCAATGAATAATTGTCCCACCACCATGTGGGCAATGCCAAGGATAATCATGGAAAGAGACAGACTACTCTCCAGTCACAATCAGACCCATGGCATTTTTAAGTTTTCCAGTTGAGCAGCCATGTCTGTCACTGTAGGGTCTAGCATGCAGATAGGACAATGACAGAGCTCTTCAACAGTTCTGGTCCTCCCGCCCAAATCTGTTCCTTAAACTTTGGGGAAGAGTATGTCTTGGCCTTACCTTTGTGGAGGATTAAGTTTTTTTTTTTTGTTTTGTTTTGTTTTTTGTTTTTAAAATAGAAAGCCCACTCTAGCATACCCATGTCCCTGAGTCTTTGAATCCCTTCATCAGCACTAGGCACAGCACGCTGTCCTTTGACCCCTAAGTCATTCAACCATTCAAATAATCTGTTAGCACTTTTTTTTTTTATTTATGTGAAAGCTGCAGCATTAAACTCAGGATCTCTGCTCAATAGACTCTTATAGACAAATTTAATCTGATTTATGTTCTTTCTGATATTATCACAGACCCTTAAAAATCCATTACCATAATACTCTCTAGATATGCTCTAATAAATTAGAAAATGCAAGACTTTATTTGAGGCTGTAGTGACCTCCTCATGGGGTATTATAAGAGCCTGCTTGACTCTGTTATAGGGTTATAGGCAAAGATGAGTGGACATTGATGGTCCAGCATTAGAAGGTTTGACATCTCTTCCAGGGAGAGTCATTGTCAGTTTCACAGTTAATGCAGGATTACTTTCTTGACACAGAGTAGAGAGGGTGACACTGTAGCTAATGTGAACACTGTAGTGGTGGCATCTGCCATGAAAAGTAGGGGAACTACCTGTTCAGACTACACAATCAGATACTTCAGTGTTCCTGAGATTATTAGGGTCTTCCAACATGTCTCTATCCCATGCTGTGGGCTACCACTGTTTTTCAATCAATGACAAGAATTAATCAGAGGTAAGAATTAAAATTGTATTGTAAATCAGCCAATTATATGATGTGGCTTGGATTTGGTTTCTGATGATTTCAACCCTGTGGCTTCTGAAGAGAAGGTTCCTTCTCAGGACACACTTAGAAACTTTCAGTAAATATACATTATAAAGCGATATTTTCTATCATTGCTTACACAAAAGAGACAGGTAGTCCCATGATGGAACACCTCTTTGCTTGCTAGAGAGCCTGAGAACACAGTAGTTGCTTACTCCATAGAACTGTATTTCTCCAGAGTCCTAATCTGAGGTGAAAGACTGGAAGATTCCTGGAGTGCATTTGTTCTTCAGTCTACATTGAAAGATAGAAGAAGCTGGAACCTGATAGCAGTAAAGGCTTGACAGCAACAGGAGCAACAGCAACAGAAAGAAATGCACTATCAACTAAAGGCTTTTCTCTGGGATCTTTTTCTGTCTTGTCATTCCATTATCAAGTATATCCATCTCTGGAGGAGAATCTTTTCTCACTCAGTCCTTCCTGGAAATACTGTCACAGATCTGCCCAGAGGTGTGCCTTTTAGTTGACATTCAGATCTCATTGGAGTTGACAATCATAAGTATTCAGACATTTAGATCTCATTGAGGTTACAATCAAAAGTAACCATCGCAGTAGATCTCCCCCCCGCCCCGATTTTTTTTCTTAAGCACATTTTTACTACATACTCTAAGATAATGTTGAGCTAGTCCTATAGTCCAGGCAGGCCTTGGGGTTGATGTCCTATGTTCCAGGCTCCCAAGGACTATAATTCTTGCTGTGTGCTACCACATCAGAAAGAATAGTGTCAAATTCAATTTTAAATTGTTTAGATTACACTGGAACTTAGGAAACTTTATGGCATATGTAGGAGCTACTACTTTTTTTGGAAACAAAGAAGGATACCTCTTTTTCTGGCTTTATATTTGGATTCACAAAGGACATGGGAAAAAGAAAGAGAACACAGTGATGAGATGAGTGATATCACACGCTGAGTATATCACAAGCTGAGTACGTGTTGCATGAAAAGTCCATTTTGACAGTGGTTTCCTTATCTCATAGGAGAAAACCAATTGAGGCTTATGCAAATTATTATTATTATTTGCTGTGGGATGTTATAATATAGATATGATAGGATAAAAGGGTAAATTGCTAAACCTACTTTTAAAGAGCAACAATTTGTTTGAAATGTTTTACATTGGTATAGATTTTAGTTTATTGATACAGATATAAAGTTAATTTTGTTATACTGTATATATATTTCTATTCTCATTTGAGGTATTATGTTTATGTAACTCGTTTAGATTGTAGTAGATAATTAAGAAATACAGATTAATAATTAGTCTTCTATGGTAGTCAAACTTATAGTCATGTTAAGTTTTCTAGGTATACATTGATATATTTCAGATAAATAGGTAATCTTCAAATACTTCAAAGACCTACAAAATATGACATTTAAAATGTTTTAAAAATTTAGACATTCTGGACAGTGAGACATGTCTACTCCTGGCAGCACCAATTTACTTCAGAGAGGAGGATAGCCATCGAAGACACTCCATATTGAGTTTATCTTCACCTTGGCAAAAATAGCAGGTTGGGCAAGAAACTGTTCTTGCCTGGACTGCTTGATCAACTGGACATACAGAACCCATAGGAAGGTGACCACTGAACTTTGCTTGACAAAATGGTCCTTCAGGTTCCTGCTTCACAAAGGAAACTGCCAGACATTCTACAAGACACAGAGAAAAATGACTGAGAGACTC
The DNA here is from genome assembly GCF_903995425.1 of Onychomys torridus. Classification (NCBI taxonomy): domain Eukaryota; kingdom Metazoa; phylum Chordata; class Mammalia; order Rodentia; family Cricetidae; genus Onychomys; species Onychomys torridus. The sequence goes on along the minus strand of NC_050443.1, from coordinate 139,090,823 downwards.
TAGATCTGTGGGATAAAGACAGATGCCCCAACTTTACAAAAAAAAAAAAAAAAAATAGGTGACTGTCCAGGCTGCCAGCTATCTCCGTCTTTCCTGCAAGATTCCCAAAAGTTGCTTACATCCTTCTCCCATTTCTCAGGTAGTATTATATCCTTCTGAGGTCTTTGATGTAGTTAAAGACTAGGGATAGTTATACTTTTCCTTAGTTATGATAAAAGATGTTAAATATGAAACCTTAGACTCACAAATATAAGATAGATAGGATATCTTCTTTAATTTTGCCAAATAAACTAGTTATTATAAATAGACTAGATATTGTAACTGTAATTCTTGCTTGATAATTGTTTTGTTATCTGTAATTTTACTATGTAAAAGTTAAAACCTTCTTTAAAAAAAGGGAAAAGTGCTGTGGGATGTTCTGTATGTTAAATGTGTTGCTCTGATTGGTTAGTAAATAAAACACTGATTAGCCAGTAGCCAGACAGGAAGTATAGGTGGGACAAGAAGAGAAGAGAATTGGGGAAAGTGAAAGGCTGAGGCAGAGAGATCTGCCAGCCACTGCCATGACAAGTGAGATGTAAGGTACCAGTAAGCCACAAGCCATGTGGCAACTTAGAGATGAATGAAATGGCTTAATTTAAGATCAAAGAAGTAGATAACAAGAAGCCTGCCATGGCCATACAATTTATAAGTAATATAAGAATATGTGTGTTTATTTTATAAGGAGGCTACAGGCTGGGGCTTGGTGGGACCTGGAGAGAAGCTCTCCAGCTACAATTATTATTATTGTATCAGAGGAGACAGGAGATCAGATAACATCTGGTCACGACGTAAAATATTTTGTAATAAGGACAAAATTTAAATGAAAAGAAACATCACAATTTCTGAGGATAAAAACAAGAGAAATTTTCTAGAAAGAAGTTAATTAGATCATTTCAAGGAGAGTGTATTTGTTTCAAAGCCATCTTTCCTGACCTTATCCTCCTAAATCAAGGTTTCTTAATATTGGCACTATAGAAACTTGGGGTAGATAATACATTGTTGCTGTTGCCTATTTTGTGAACTTGGAGATATTTTATACCTTATCTAGTCTTCACCCATTAGAGACCCATAGTAGCCAACATCCAATTATATCAAAAATAACAACAGAAAAGTATCTTCACACATGGTCATTGTTTTCCACAGACATTTGACAGTGATGGCTTAGAAGAGAGATCTACATTGAGGTTCCTTCAGTATCAGCATCAACATGAGCAACAAGCTTCTGTGTAGAAAGAACAGGCAAAAATCAGAAGGAGTTACTTGTAATGCAGCCCATCTGGTGTGTACTGAGGAATCCAGAAAGATCAGTCAGATGCTCACAAAACAAAATCCACAACAGGAGAAAAGACTGTCCAAGAAGAACTATGAGATGTCATTCCTAGGAGCATGATCCGAATTTGAAATGTCTGCCAAATACAGTAACTTCATGTAATCATTACTAAACCTGTTCTCTCACGTGCAACAGGGGATTAAAATAACAGTGAATCCATGATATATCAAAGTGTTTTGTATAGTTCTTGACATACAAAATTCATTTAATGAATGTTTGGTAACATCTTACATTTAAAATATTAAACAACACAATAATGTATTATTTCCATGCATGTTAACAAGGCTATTTGAACTAGCCTGTGTAAAGGATCTTTTACCTTCTAAGACCCATGGGTGGATTTCAGAGATGAATAAACTCCATCAAATTGTGTGTAAATATTCATACTTAAGTAGGCATGGATTTCTATAAGTGGAATAACTCTCAGTTGTGAGTTATTGATAGTCTTTTACGGCATGATAAAGCATGGGCATAAAAACAAATTAACAATTACAAGATATGGCAGCAATTGCAGTATTACACAGTATTATTAGAAAATGAAGGCTGGGTCACTTTTCTGGAATTAATCCTACAGCTCATGTGCAAGGTTCAAAGTTGGAAGATTTTAGACTATCGTGTTTGCCCTACTGCTGATTGCTCTATTCTGTTCAGCCCTCCATAGTAAGACCTCGGCACTCAAAGACTCCTTAACCCCTAGGAATATTATTGCCTGCTCCTGTAACTAATGCAACCACTAGACCAATACTCCTGTAGCTAGCTCCCTAACAAATGTGACCAATTTGCCAAGTATTAGATAAAAACATGAAACCTACCTAACAATAACAGCAGTACTAATGGATAAGTAGCTATTTCAAAATATTCATTGTATTTTGGTAGAAATTTTAGAAACAAGGACACAAACAATGAGAACACTATTTCTGAAATTAGCTTACATACTGGGCATGTGCAAAGGAAATGCCTACTCATATATGGCTGGTGTGGTAGAGTTTCAGCTGAGTATCTGAGGTTCAATAGTCACTGATATACAAAGGATGTGTTAAACAATATGTAGAATTTGTAAAAATTATTGAAAATAAGGATGAAGTGCTACAATTCACCAACCCAGAGAGATGGTTTGGGTTGTATGAGGTTGGAATTACAAGGAAGAATTTTTTTTTTTTTTGAGTAAAGCAGTTTTCAGATAAGTAAAAGGAAACCTGGAAGGAATCACTGAGACTACTTAGTTCATGTCCTAGGTAGCTGGCTTCCCTTATGGCTTACCAACATCTGCTACTCCCCTGAGAGGCTGAGCATATGAGAAGAGGTTGATCATTTTCTCCAGAAGTAAAAAGCTGGAGCCTTGGTGCTGTATGAGGGCTGTCCACCAAAGACTCACAATGAGCACTAGTGCCTGACATGGCTAGTTCTTGGGCAGCCACAGCAAAATCCTTCAGACTGGTATTCCCTAATCACATTTATTTTCTCACAGTTCTGGAGGCTGGAGGAAATGTGGCTATATACCTATAGTTTTAGAGGTCTTATATGTCAAGGAGAGTAACTCAGGCTAATTTTCAGACCTTCTTACTATCCACAGAAGATCTTTTCCCTTCTTTGCATTAGTTATCTTCATGGTTTAATGTTTTCTTATAATTGCACAAGTTGTATTGGATTAGGGCACACTCATATAGCTCTGTTTGATTTTAATTGAACTTTTAAGGCCTTGTCCCCTTTATTTTACTATGTTTTTCAACACTGGGGATTTAACATAAGGCCTCCTATATACTAGGCAAGTCCTCTACCTATTATCTCTTTTTATAGCTCCTTTTCTTTAAATGTGAATATTTCAGGTACATTATTTAGTTCATTAATATACTGTGTAAGAAATACATGTAGCAGTGCTCATCAAGGTAGTTATAGAATCATTCAATGAAAAAAGAATATTGACTTGTTGTTTTTTGGCTCTGATGGAATAAATTTCTGACATAATAAACAATTACTCATTTGTTCAAATATATCAACTGGTAAAAGAAAACTGTCATATTTTCACTTATATTTCTGTGACAAATGCCCTGACAAAAAGCAAAGAGTTCATTTAACTTCCAATTCTAAGTTACAGTCGATCATTGCAGCAAAGTCTCAGATGGAGGAGCATGAGACATCTGGTTGACCACATTCACAATCAAGAGCAGAAACAAATACACCCATGATGGTTACTTGCTTCTGCTCAACTGGCTTTCTTTTTTCTTAAAGCTTCCAGGAGTGCCTGCCTAGCAAGCACAAGGCCCTGGGTTCAATTCTCAGCTCAAAAAGAAAAAAAAAAATAAAGCTTCCAGGACCCAGCCTATGAATTGGTACTGCCCATATAAAGGATGGCTCTTACCACCCGAATTAGTCCATTAAGAAAAAAAAAAAAAAATCCCTCATGGGAATGTCCACAGGCTAATCTAATATAGCTAATTCCTCATTAAGAGTCTCTTTCTAGGTAAATCTAAAGTATGTTGAGGTGATGTTTAAAACTGACTAGCATGAAGCCCAACAATGGAAATGTCTGAAGAATATAGAGGACACAAATCCATGTCACAATAGTAATAACCTTCTAAGAACTATGACAACTGCAAACTATTTCTTAATCCTCTACCAAAGCTGTCTCTACAATAATTTCAAACTGAAGCATGAGAAATAGGCTTGGTCAATTGGGAGAAGGTAAAGGTACAGTCAGGGAAAGAGAAAAGTAAGAAAAAAATTCCATCTTAATTCAAGCTATCTGTCTTTGCCTGACCTAAGTTCCCATTTGAACTTAATAGATAGCTGTTCCCTTGAAGAAAGGTGAGCCATTATGTAAAATTAAAATGGCACTTGACATCTAAATATTATAATAAATTTTATGAGTATAAAGAATATTTTAATCTCTGTGAATGAAATTAGTAGACATCAATTTCCATGCACTCTCGGGTGTCATTCATTTTATGTAGTTTTTCCCCTGTGGATAATATAATACACCAGTGTTTAAGTCCCTTATAGAAATTGTCATTTCATTGACATAGAAGGTGGACACATCCCCTGCCACACCTGAAATTATCTTTCAATACTTACAATATGTAGTACAATGCGAATGTAGTATAGTTTGTACAGTATTGCTACTCCCTAAATAACAACAGCCACTCTACTTAACCCCCTAAGAGCCTTTATACTATATAACGCTTTCTTTGGACTAAATATATATGAACTCTCTTCCCATTTACAAACTTAAACTCGCATAGATGGTTTCTTTGTCAATTTCTGGTGTGAAGGGTTAGACTTCATGGTCAATTTAGTCTAACTTAATTCTATGACAAACAACCTGTCACAGTCAAAATGCCCTGGGAATTTAACTGTAATGAGTGACTTATTAATCGCATCCCTGGTAGGTGAATACCATTATGTCACAGCTGCTTACATGAAAATCACACATACTATTTTGCTCCCTATCAAATATGACTCAAAAGGACTAAAGTAAAAGAAAAAGGGATAACTATGCCTCATTGCAGAGAATGACCTGCTATCCCTTACCACCCATCCCCAGTCACGTTTTACATATTGCCCCACTCTGAGGTCAGGGATCTCTGCATGCTAATAGCACCTCCCAGTGAAAAAGCAGTACTGCCCCCCGTTTCTTTTTTCTGTTGTTTAAGACATGCACTCATTTCCCAGGTGGCTTATAAGTAAACTTGTTATCTGTCTCCAGTCCTTTCTGCTAGGGGTAGGATGGGGCAAAGCCCTCAGCCTAAGGGTTCCTTCTTCTGCCAGGCTGCAACTCTCACATTCAGGCTGTTCAAAATTGTAAGTCTTGGTTGCAGAAACACTTTTGATGCAATAATAATGATTCGTTTACTTCCAATGTTTGTTTATGTGACTCAGAAATCCATGTGTTATTCTATTTCCTCACTATGAATGTGTGCTTTTGATGCCTTTGTTCACCCATTAGATGCAAAGGTAACTGGGCTTAGGCTTATGCACAAAGGAAGAACACAATGGCATAGGCTGTTCTCTCTATCTCATCCCTTGTATGTCTGTGCTGCCTCTTTTCACCCTGCTCCACATGGCATTCAGTGTTAAATATGGAAGAGAATGAGGCACTCGGAGGTCAAAACATGAATGTATGAATGGTAAGTGGAGTACATGAAAGCTGACTATCCCTTTGGAAATGAGGGACATACCATTCATAACAGCCTGTGTGTGGCATTAACTATTACTTCCCCATGAACTCCTCCTTTGAAATATTACCTTCCATCAGCATCTAAACAATGCCATATTTCTTCTTTCCTGCAGTCTCCCTTGTGGTGATATATTGTACCCTAATAAAATTTGCCTGAAGATCAGAGAGACAAGGAACAAGCCACTGCCACATCTTACCTCCACGACTCCTCAGCCTGAAAAGACTTCAGTTCCTGTCTCCTCATACCTTATATACCTTTCTCTGCCCAGCCATAGCTTCCTTTCTAGTTCTGGGATTAATGGTGTGTGTGCTTGGGGGTCCCATCATCTTTTTGCAGACTTTGGAGAGCACATTAAGTCATATTATTTCTTTTCTTGGTAATTTTTTCTCTTCTTCTTTGGATGTTTATTTGTTGAAAGGTCTTTAAATTCTTTAAGATGATTGTTTTTATTTTCCTGAAAAACAAAATGTGATGATATATTGTGTACCCTAACAAAATTTGCTAGAAGATCAGAGGACAGAACAAGATACTAGATTAAACATGGAAGCCAGGCAGTGATGGCACACACCTTTATTCCTAGCACTCAGGAGGCAGTGAGTTCAAAGTCATCCTGCACTGCATGAGATTGACTCAGTCTAGGAGAGAAACAGAGCCAGGCAGTGGTGGTATACACCTTCAATCCCAACACTAGAAAGTAAGTGATGGCTGGGCAGAGAAAGGTATATAAAGCATAAGGAGACAGGAACTGAAGCCTTTTCAGGCTGAAGAGTCCTAGAGGTAATTCATGGCAGTATTGTTTGTCTCTCTAATCTTCAGGAAAATTTTGTTAGGGTACACAATGTATCACCATACTCCCTCTTTCCTGTTACTGGACATTGAACTATTCTTTTTCTAGACATGGTCACGTGCACTGATGTTTCTCTTATAACCAGAGATGTGAAAATATTGTCTAACAGTCTGGGGTGATATAATTAGGTTTTCTGTATAACCTTTACCTGTTGCTCCATTTCTGTATGAACTTGGACAAGTTACTACATCTCTTAGACATTAAGAATTCTAAGTATGCCATCATAACCTTAAGGGTACAGTAATGACATGCTTACCTTGGCAGTAATCAACAACTCTAATTGGACTTACAGCTCAATCAACAAGATCAATACATGTTAGTGAAAACCTAGCCATTTCTCCAAGGCTAGTACAGTCATGGATCTTGGAGGAGAACCTACAGTTACTACTTTATTAAACTACCACAATCCCTAGCTGCATTCTAAATTGTTTACCTTATACCCACAGATAAGAGTCGTTCTCAGCCCTCATTGAGGGAACTTCTCTTTGCAACAGGTGGAAACCATTACAGAAAACTACAACTGATCAAAATGCAGAGTTGTGGAGCCCAGTCCCAACTGATTCATATACAAAATGACTCTCAAACCTAAGGATCAGGAATCATTGCAGAACAGAGGTAGGGTGGGGGAATGTGAGTGCCAAAGGAAGAGTATGTTTGCTGAGAGATTGTGTTTCCAAGAAATACCAGAAGTTACACTTTTGAGGTCTCATCAACATGGTTGCAAAAAAGTATTCTACAAAAGGCCTTATGTGTGTTATTTAAATGAATGATGGGGAAGTGCTACCACTAAACCTGATTACATTTCTTCTCTTCTTTCAGTACCTGCATGCAACTGTCTCTTGTTTGATTCTTTATTTGCTAAAAATCTTCATTGATTTTTTCCCCACTAGTCATAATTTTAGTATAAAATATTCATGAAGTCTAAGAACTTTCTCATTTTCTCTCTACATTTTTCTTCAATTTTCTTTTTTTATTATTAAGAAATGTTCTATTCACTTTACATACCAACCACAAATTTCCCCCTCTTCCCACCCCCCAGCCCCCCCTCAACCCTCCCCCCATTCCCACCTTCCCTAAGTCAAGGTCTCTCATGAAGAGTCAGCAGAGCCTGGCACACACAGCTGAATGAGGCAGGTCCAAGCCCCTCCCCCTTGCAAGGCTGTGGAAATGTTTTTACTTTGGGAAATCATCAGAGAGGAGTCTAATAATTTTGGGAAAGCATAACATCATCATAGTCACTTCTTTGGCCTTAAAAGACTTGGGCACTTGGGCTGTGAGTGTCAATGTTTGAAGTGAGAGGGACATGGAGATTCTTTGGTTCTTGAGGCCATTGACAAGAAAGCATTCTTCCATACTTCTCTTCTCCAGAGTCACCTGCCATGAATGCCAGTGCTTAGGTATACTGTTACCACTAGAGAGCATTAAGAATGCAGTAGATCTACTTGAATGACTTGAACCTCTGTAGCTGACATTTTTCTGTGTCTCTCCTGGTCCTGTAGCCATTCAGACCCAAGTAAACACACAGAGGCTTATATTACTTATAAACTGTAAAGCAATGGCAAACTTCTGGCTATCTGTTCTTATATCTTAAATTAACCCATTTCTATTCATCTATAAGTTGCCATGTGGCTTGTGGCTTACCAGTGCTTTTATGTCTTGCTTCTCATGGTGGTAGCTGGCAGCATCTCCTTGCCTCTCCTTTCTCTTCTTGTCTATCTGTTTGGATTTCCAGCCTGTCTCTAAGCTGCCTTGTCATAGGCCAAACAGCTTTATTTCTCAACCAATCAGAGCAACACATATTCACAGCATACAGAAAGACATCCACAACAGACTTTGATACAAAAAATGAGGAAAAATATATTTCTGTGAACTGAGAAACCACAATGGCTTTTGAGGAAACATCAGTGCAAAACAACAAAGTTACTTTCGCTGTCACCTTCCAGAGGTGAGGACAAGGGACAAAGCGAGTCCATGAAAGCCAACATCAGGACCCATGTGATGCTGGAGCTGTTCTACTCCTGGATTGTGAGGACTTCAGTGTCTCACTTATAAAATTCTGCCAGAGTTTCACAAATTGTTGCACTTGAGGAAATTAGGTAAAAGTTCTGTGGTTGCCAATTTATTATAAGATAAATACATATGAATATAATTACTTCAGAGCAATAATGTAATAAAATTAAGTTTCAACATGTTACCATTAATTTTAAAGTACAGTTTTTTGTCCCTCATTATTTAAGCTTTATGACTTAGCTTTGAATACAAGAATTCCTTGATCTTCCCAAACTGCCCATCTACCATTTAATGCCAGAAACATAGGGCATTTATCATATAAAAGACACTTTACTAATTTAATTCCTCGTTTCCAGTGTAGAGCTTCCTTCCTACTTTACCTGCTTGGATTGTACTCATTTACAAGTCCAGCTATGATTCACCTTCCACAAAATCAATAACCACAAAATCAAAATAATAATAATAATATTTTTCTTCCATAAGAACTATTGCAGATTATCTTACTATAAGTACAAGACACTTTGTGCTTTCTAGCTTATGAGTGAACAGTTTAGAATGTACTCATCTTTTCTAATACATTGAAAAAAGCTTTGTACATGCAGGCTCTCTCATTATTGTGCAAAGCAAATAATCATTGAAAGTTACTTGCTACTCAGCTGCCATGGATAAGAACTTTATTCCCAAGGTTTCACTGCAATGCTCAGAATTTCCTCCATTTTGACTCTTTACTAATCATGTAATAAATTGAATGGTGTCTTTAATTTTTGTTCCTAAATTATCAGGAGTGCTTTGGAAGCAATGAGAACTAATTGCGTTACCTAAGAACTAATGTTTCTACTTAAGATTTTCTTTTTTTAGACAAAAATCAATGAGTCCTAATAAATGAGTATTAGTAAATACATAGAGGTAAAATAAAAAAAATGCACATTATAGAACTGTTTCCTTTCTCAGACAAGTGAACAAAATATACAAATAAATTGTGGATGGATGTTCCATATTTAATCAAGTATAATGAAATATTTACAGAGTCTCATGGGACAAAGAGACTAATACAGAGACAACCAGTCTCATCAAACTCTGCCCCTCATCATTTGGTAACTTCTTACATGGTGATTTAGTCACAAGTCTGTAAAAGAAAGTTACTGGTTATGGGGCTAGAAGAATATCAGGCTCCTTTCCAGGTCTGACACGTGGGATTCCATGAGTGAGGGGTAAATTCACAGTGGGCCCCTTGTCTTTCAGGCTTTTAATTCTCTCCATTGATTTCATGAGGCTGAGTCTCTGAATTAAACGGTAGGTGACCAACATCACTGTAGCTACTAGCTGCATTTGAAAGCAGACTCTTCAGTTTGTTGTTCTCTTATCTTCCCTATAGCTTAAAGATTAATCCCCATGACTGTGGTGAAAGGCCGTGAAATTCATCTAATTAGAACAAAGTGTGCTTAGCCAACTTTGGGGCTGACATTCTTCTTCACCCTGTTCTTTCTTTGATAGTTAATCTTCCCTTTTATCTGAAGACAATAATTAAAAAGAAAGCAGTTTTAAAAGAACAGGCAAATAAAATGCAATCCTAGTGGCTTTAATTGAATTTACCTAACAATTTAAAGGAAGGCTGAGAAAATGAGCAAGCAAAAAAAAAAAAAAAAAAACAAAATTACAATGCCAAGGTCAAGAGGAAGATTTGGCATCTATGAGTAATGATTGCTTTTGTTGAATAACTGTTAGGTCCAGATTTTTATTAAGTAAATTAGTATATGTATTATTTATCAGTAAGCACTTGTAATCTGAGGATCTTACTAAGAAAATGCCATTTTGTTTACTAGAATAATACAAGTGTGTAGTTATTGTTAATCCCTTTTAATAAAACTTAAATAGTAGCTTAGAAATACAGAGCAACGTTTCCCTAATCTCACAGTTAGTTCAGAAGAGTTCATATAAACCTTGTACTTGGGCTCCAAGGTCCTGATTATTAAGAGACATTCTCATCTGCTGGATGTAGATGTAACTATCTTGTTAAATAAGAAACACAGATATGGGGTTGGGGATTTAGCTCAGTGGTAGAGCACTTGCCTAGCAAGCACAAGGCCCTGGGTTTGGTCCTCAGCTCTGGTTAAAAAAAAAAAAAAAAAAAAAAAAAAAAAAAAAGTTGTTTTGGGCTATGCACTGCTTTGATAGAACTGCTTCTGATAGTTGATGGTACACATGGCTCCAGACCCAGAGCTAGCGGTAAACTGTACCACCGCCACTTTGGGAAGCTAAGGTGGGCAGAGCCAACAGCCACAGCGGCATTTCAATTTTACAAAGATGGATATTACACAGAGAATCTGATTTATGTTGTCTTTGGGATTTTTAACTATAGAAAAAGATTTGATCATAAAAGCTGTTGAGTTAAACAAATACGTAAATTTTAAGGGTACCTTGACTTCAAAATTTGGATATAAGGATATGTTGCTTTGGAAAAGAGTCTCTGCTTTTGTTTCCACAGAAAGCCAGAGGCTATGGATTTATTCCAGATTAAGATACATCAGGTTTGATCAGCTAAGACCACCTAAAAGGTTTCTGATGACACCATGGCCCAGATGATCCAACATCCAGAATGGTTTCAAGGCAACTTGCTCAGAGGTTTACCCTCACAGACTACTTCATAATCCTAAAATTTTCTTTATGTCCCCATAAGATACAGTGCCCCCTTCCAGCAGGAAGTAGTAAGAAAAACTATGCCCAAATTTCCAAAATTATCAAGCTGGCTTTGGAGATGGAATTAGCTTACTCCTCTCTAAACCCAGGCATATTACTAAAAGAAAAGATTAAGAGATTCTTATGTTCCAAATCAAAAGAGCCCTCTGATGTGGGACAGAGAAAAACCAATATATTTATTTAAATCAGGTTGACTATAAGTATGATCTCTTTAAAAAAAAAAAGGGCATATGATATAGATATAATAGGATGAAAGGGTAGATTAATGAACTTACTTTTAAAGAACAAAAACTTGTTTAAAATGCCTTACATTGGTATAGATTTTAGTCTATTGATACAAACTTAAAGTTAATTTTCTTATACTGTATACATATTTCTACTCTCATTTGAGGTATTATGTTTATGCAACTCATTTACATTGTAATGGATAATTAAGAAATATAGATCAATTAGTCTTCTATGATAGTCAAACTTATAGTCATGTTAACTTTTCTAGGTATACATAGATATATTTCAGATAAACAGGTAATCTTCAAGCACTTCAAAGGTCTAGAGAATATGGCATTTAAAATATTTTTAAAATTTAGACTTTCTGGACAGTGAGACATGTCTTCTCCTGGCAACACTGATTTACTTCAGAGAGGAGGATGGGCATTAAAGACACTTCATATGGAGTTTATCTTCACCTTGGCAAAAATAGCCATTTGGGCAAGAAACTGTTCTTGCCTGGACTGCTTGATCAACTGGACATGCAGGACCCATAGAAAGGTGACCACTGAACTTTGATTGACAAAATGGTCCTTCAGGTTCCTGCTTCACAGAGGAAACTGCCAAACATTCTACAGGACACTGAAAAAAGTGTCCAAGAGACTCTAGCCCTGTGGGCTGAAGACAAATGCCCCAACTTTACAAAGGAACATTAGGTGACTATCCAGGCTGCCAGCTGTCTCTGTCTACCCTACAAGACTCTTGAAAGTTGCTTACATCCTTCTCCCAGTTCTCAGGTAATATTATATCCTTCTGAGGTCTTTGATGTGGTTGAAGACTAGATAGTTATAATTTTCTCAGTTATGGTAAAAGGTAAGTTACATATAAAACCTTAGACTCACAAATATAAGATAGATAGGATATCTTCTTTAATATTGTAACTTTAATTCTTGCTTGATAATTGTTTTGTTATCTGAAATTTTACTATATGAAAGTTAAAACCTTACTTTTTGAAAAAAAGAAAAGAGGAAGTGCTGTGGGATGTTCTGTATGTCAAATGTCAAATTTATTTTAACCAATCAGTTAAAATAAATAAAGTACTGATTGGCCAGTAGCCAGGCAGGAAGGATAGAGTAGGAGGGACAAGGAGGAGGAGAATTCTGGGAAGTGGAAGGCTGAGTGGAGAGATACTGCCAGCTGCTGCCATGACAAGGAAGATGTAAGGTACTGGTAAGCCACGAGCCACGTGGCAACTTATAGACTAACAGAAATGGGTTAATTTAAGATAGAAGGAGTAGATAACAAGAAGCCTGCCATGGCCATACAGTTTGTAAACAACGTAAGTTTCTGTGTGTTTACTTGGTTGGGTCTGAGCGTCTATGGGCCTGGCAGGTAAGAGAGATTTGTCCTGACTGTGGGCCAGGCAGCATTTTTTTATTTTATTTTTTATTTATTTATTTTTTAACTAGAAAAGGCTAAATCCATCATGCAGCAGTGTAAAGTGCCTTTGGATACTCCTCATTCCCGCCACATTGCAGATCAGATGCACACGCCAGGAACCTGCCATAGTAGCTCAACCCAGCAGGCTGCCGCTAACTTGACAGAGACAATTAGGAAGCTGTTTTTAGCTCTGTTTTAGAATCTTTTTTCTCAGGTTTTAGGTGGAAACTCTTGCCCCACATTGGGCACCATTTGTTGCTAGAGTTTTCCTGCCTGGCTACTGGCCAATCAGCACTTTATTTATTTTAACCAATCAGAGCAACACATTTAACATACAGAACATCCCACAGCAGCTGGATGGTGACTATGCGAGGGAAATTTGATTCTTAATCAAAGAAATGGCTATTATGAGAGTTGAAACCACAATTCAGCAACAGTTTGACTCTAAAGTTATACTTTCTTGTATAACTTCACTTGAAAAGACAATGAAATTTCTCTATAGCTAAGTGACTTCTATTGGTTTAATTTTAAGCAGTGTTGCCTCATGCCATGAGAAAGTTGGTGATCTGGAGAATTCCAGGGAAGAACCTATGACTACAAAGACTGAATGGCTGATTAGGATGTCAATGATATTGAGAGTTTAGAATTTTGCATGTCCACAGACCAATTCCATGGGAACATCTTTAAGTCTGTTATTAGCCATTTTTGCCCTCCTCTGAGCATGGCCTCACATCTTTGTAATCATGGGGTAAGTCCTTTGGAATGTGAGAACAGACCTCCAGTGTCCACTAAGCAAAGAGCTGCGCAGGTTGTCAGATAGCATCTAAGGCCCATTATAGAGCTTTCCCGCTTTCTATAACCCACCTACATGATGTACCCACTGATGTATTTGAAGAGTGTGGTGTTTCATGACTGCCTTAGTTCTGTTACTATAAAAAGCTCATGAAATTGCTATCTTATTGAAGCATGCGGGGGATCTGAATCTGTGTTCCTGGGTAATGGTCACACATATTCAGCCCAGAATGTACCCTCTCTTTTGTTCGTTTGGGGTGAGAGCTGTTTCTTCCATCATTAGTTTTCTATGTCTAAGGGACAGAGCTCGAGTGAGTGTGCTACAGAATGAAATGTGAGAAACTTCTGTTATGAACACAAAGTACAGATACTGCTCCCCAGAATATAGCTGTCCCTACAATTGCCCAAAAAGAAAGACACAGGTTTTTTCTCTTAATGTAAATATCCTGGATTAGAGTAAATAATCAAACATTTCATGTACAAGCATTTCCCCTTCAAACCATCTATCCCCTTTGCTTTTTTTCAGTTAGCAACATTGAATTTCACGTTTCTTAGCTCTCCTTCTGAGGCTGGGAGTATCAACAATCTGACTGAAGTAACTATGTGATATATCCATATCAAGAACAAAGAGTGAAAGAAAAGCAGACCACAGGAATTAAATGCAGTATGTGATCTCCATCAATTTCTATCATGCGACTTTCACAAAAGGTTTGATGGGACAATTATGAAATATTGGTGAAGACCTGGGTATTAGATACCAGTATTCTGTCAGCATGCAGTTATTTCAGCAGAAGGTAATTTCAGTGTGCTTTTGTGAAAGAAGAACTCTATTTCCAGGTCTAGAGAAGTAATTTGAGCTGAATTTCTGAAATCTACGAAATGTTCCTACAGGGAAATAAGTCTCTGTAGAGAGTGGGACTGACAGAGTCAAGACTAGGAAATACCTAAAATTGTTAAGTAAATGGTGTAGGAGAGTTCCTATCACTGCTCTGGCCTTTCCTCTATAAGCTTTAAATAGTTTAAAAATAAGTTAAGATGGGTGGTGGTGATGTACCTTTTTAACCCCAGCACTCAGGAGGCAGAGCCAGGTGGATCTCTGTGAGGTTGAGGCTAGCCTGGGCTACAGAGTGAGTTCAGGAAAGATGCAAAGCTACACAGAGAAACCCTGTCTTGAAAAAACAAATCAAATTCCTAGCACTAGGTGAAGTCATTCACAATGATGAACACTGAGCCAGGGTGGGTGGCTCTGCTCTTGCCTTGCTGTAGATTCTATATGAGGTGAGAAACCTGAGTTTCCAGTGATGGGAATTGTCCTACATGGTGTGGTTCTAACCATTTTTTTTCCTTTGAGATAAACCAGAATTGAAGAACCAGTCCACAAACCTGCTTTAGAACTGCTTTGGGGTGGGTGACTTTCAACATTGAAGTAGTGAACACATTGAGCTTCTCCAGAGAGAAGAGAGGAGTGATGAAATAGGCAGAGAAAGTGGGGAGGGGACTTAGGTTGCCTCAGGAAAGGGGCTTTTTAGGTAATCTTTTTTTATTTTCTGAATTACAGGAAGAAATAGCTAAGATCTCCACCTTAAGTCAGTTCTGCTTTGTGTTGATATTAAGAAATATTCCCATCACTCACACATTTCAATCTGGCTATTTCAAAAATAGTTTTCAGAAGCACATGTCTTTTAAAAAGAATGGAGTAAAAATAAAGATACAAAAAGGAAAAGAGAAACATTCCAGCAAGACTAAACATTTGATGACCTGTACCTGAGGTCTGACGTTCCCCCTCCCTAAATGGTAAATTTCATTTTCTGCCAATGAGTTTGGTATGTATGTGTGAAGATGAAAATCTCTTTGTTGCATAGACATTGTGGACAACGAAGATATATTTATATAAATGTAACTTACAATAGTAAAGCAAAATTCTTCATAAAATCGCCCACACACGAGTTAATAAGGAAAGGTTTTAAGAATTATTGCTGGTGTAGTTTTCATACAATTAATAAAACACAACGTCCGGACACTTAGAAGAAGCTAGTACAAAGCAGAGAGGTTTTTGTTTAATCCTGTAATGTCTTATTTACACAAGAAAGGTTTAATTTTCAAATATTGAAACCTGCTTCTGGTTTTTGTCTTGTTCTGTGCTCAGCCTTCTCTGTGAGATATGAGAAGTGTTCTGGTGAGGTGCATAGCCACACTATTCACACGCCTGCCTGCTGACAAATGTATGCATAACTTGAATGCATCTTGTGAAAATATAGGATTTGTTTTGGGTTTAAGAAATTGAAAATTAAAAGGAAAGGTAAATTAAGATAAATTAAATAAAAATGGCTGGGTGGTGGTGGCACACACCTTTAATCCCAGCACTTGGGAGGCAGAGCCAGGCCGATCTCTGTGAGTTCGAGGCCAGCCTGGTCTGCAGAGTGAGATCCAGGACAGGCACCAAAACAACACAGAGAAACCCTGTCTCCAAAAAAAAAAAAAAAAAAAAAAAAAAAAAAAAAAAATCAAACAAAAAATTAATAAAAAATAAAAAAGAAATTACATCCTCTGTAGTTCTTTTGTTTGTTTGTTTGTTTTCTATGATTAAACACCTTTCAACTTTCCCAAGACTTCTATTTCTCCAGGTTTCCAAGTAGCAGTATTTATGTTGCAAATCTTACATTGTAATTTTAATGATGGCAAAACTAATAATTTTATAGATGTCTGAGGACCTCAAAACTGGAGTTGCAATTACTTTAGGTCTTTGGAGCCACTGACTTTTGGTGATTCTCACACTACTCTGTGAAGGCAGCTATCAAAGTATCATAACATCCCTGTCAGGGTGTCTGCTGCATGGCCATGATAAACTTTTTTATTTGTAATTGGAATCTGGAAAGTTATGGTCTAGAGATCCTTAACTTTAAATTTTAAGTCATCAAACTAAGAACATTTTAGAATACACACACCAAAGCACATAAAACTCTTGTTTTTATTTGAATCCACCCTGCTTTCCACAAGGGAGTACAGGCCAGGAGAAGGTTCTAGTTGGAGGGCATAATGGGTGCATGGGCCTACAAGGAGCACATGATCTCAGAGGCTCCTTTGATCTTCAGGGTACTTCCTCTTCTAGCAGCAGTGCTTCCTAATGCAAGAACAGCACCTTCTAGCAAGGCTTCCTGAATGTGCTTGGTGTTAAATGAGGTGAGCAGAAAGGCAAGCTCATTGCTAAAATAAATTTGGGAAAATGTCATCATAAATCGAAACTAAGCACTTGGTGGAATTCTTCAAATCTGTAATCTAAGCTCCGTACAGAGTTGGAAACTGCAGAAGAGCATAGTATATAGAATGTTTCCACTCTTTTTACAATGAATAATAGTAAAAAATGACATTTCTGCACCTTTATGCACTGGAAATTAGCTTATCATTAAGAGTCATATCTAGTTGAATTCCTTCATGAAATCATTCCCAGTTCCCTCAGAATTCATCTCTACCATTTTGCACATTACTGAACTCTGGGTTTCAAAAAGCCTCATTTCCATTACACACTCCCTTCTTTTGCTATGTCAGGGAATATGTGTTTGTTTTCCAGAAGTAAACTACCCTGAGTTAACAATTATTAAGTGTTATAGTGGCACAGCACATCTGCTCAGAACTTTGAAGGCATCAGTATCGGTTACTAATTATGTCTGTCTCAACTCTTCATCAATTATTTCAAAGATTATTCTAAAAAGTAAATTTTTACTACCTCTTTGAGGAGGGGTAGATTGGACTTCTTGTTGTTGTTTTGCATTGCATGTATTCGCTCAGTTTAATGCTTTTGACTGACCAGTAGAGTTTATCATCAAACCCAGACTTTCATGAAAATAATCCCAGAGAAACAAAATCATGCAAGAGTGCCTTTATTAAGCTTTACATTGTAATTCCAGCTAGGCATTTCACTTGACAAGTAGGCATGGCATTCTAGAAGACATTTCACAACACTCAGAGGGAATAACCACAGGGAACAGAGCAACCTACTCTGCAGTCATTATGCATGTTGAGGAATTCAAGGAGTCACTGAGGGACAGAGACTAAATCATGACTGGTCCTCCTTACCAAGTAAATATTCTAAACAAGTAGCTACTGTGGAAAGCATGTGATCATGACAGTCACAGAGAGTTTGTACCTAAATCTACCCTTTCAATTTAGGATATGAATTGGGGTCACATATTAGAAGGTTAATGATTCTTTCAGATTAAACTACATGTTTTCTATGCATGACATTAATACTGATGAATCACTTATGTTTAAGAAATCAATAGAAAAAAAAGTTAAAGGAAACACCACTATACTGGTGACTACAGGAGATGTATAGCCATTACTGAAGGGGTTCTGTTCACTCTGCTGGTTTCTTTATGAGTTCTTCTGAGAGATTTTCATTGCAACTGTCTTGAGCTCAGTGTATTCATAAATACCATGCTCACCCCTAGAGAAGAAAGAAAAATTACATATAAACACAATTGAGTGTTGCAGTGTAAACCAAATATAATCCTTGGTAATTTGGTGCAAGTTTTTTCTTGTTTATCTGAGTAGAGACAATGTAAAATATTTACTGAATACATGCTAGTTCATATAGTTGCTAGTTGACCATAAGCTTCATGACCACATATAAACTCCCCAATGGAGAGCGATATTCTAGTCTTTTATTTTACATAATTCTGCCCTGTTTATTTTTACAGACAATATTCTTTATTTATGTTAATCTGGTTGACTATATGACCTAAATCATAATTCAACCTGGTCAGATTTTTATCAGATTAATAAGTAAGAGATGTCTAGCTCACATTGTATTGTATGGTCACTGAAGATCAGCAGACCATCCACCATCTGCACTAGAGCCTGAATTCATCATCTGCATTGTTGCAGAAGTGGTGAGTAGCTATAGAATGACCAAGGTCCACTTTCATTCAGGGTGCTCTCTTCTTCTGAAGCTGGAGTTTTAACAAGGCCTTTTGACTCTGGACAAAACAAACTCCTACTCTTTCTTGGTGGAGTTTTATATCTTTTGGATTGATTGTATATAATTTAGGGAGAAAAGAAACTAAAGATTGTACTGATTCAGACTTTTGGGATTTTAGCAGAGGTTGGCTTTCTTTATTAAACAATTTCATATAATACATTCAGGAAACTTTTACGCCAACCCCAGGTGAACAGCAGCTGAGATGAGTCTATCTGTAGGTACCACAGTTACTTTTAATCAGGGTTTTGTCCCAGACCAATTTTGGAAATTATGGTTTCTTTCCACCTGATGGATGATTTGTCTAGGCAGATTGCACTCAGTTATTCTTTGCATGGTTTTGGAAAGAAGATAAAATTACACACTCATAGGACCATTCTCAATGTTATAATACCTATATACACACAGGTTTGCAGAAGAGCAGGATCTTGGTCCTTCTTAACCAGCACTGCTCCTGAAGCCCTTCTCATGTGGGTGTAGAGGATGTCTTATCCTCCCTAGAAACATCATCTCCTTACATTGATTATTCTGTGGGTAATTCAAGTTTTAAAAATGCCTCTTGAAGGTTTCAATGAGAATATTTTTTCATAGTAACTAAAGAGTTTCAACTCAGCTCTCTAAATTCTATTGAAGATTGTACTTTAATAAGTGTTTTATCTCAAAGAGGTAGATAATTTAACCTATGATTTTGATAAGTTTTCCATTATATTTAGAGATGCAATCTCACTCAGCATTCAATGCAGAATCATATATGTAATTGTGGTCATATTGAAGGTTGACGTTCTTAGGATCTTCTAAGTTTCTAAGACAGAACTCAGGATTATCGACCTGTTTACAGTTCTTTTTTTTTTAGCTCAGAAAGTTTATGCCTTAAGCCCTACTAGTTCTGTACTTTCCACGCCTTACTAGTTCTGTGCTTCTAAGTCCTTGCTGTACACATCAACGGGGCCTTTGTCACATGCTACCAATCCTCATGCCCAGCTCTGGGTGAGATCTGGGACTGCATTTCCACTAAACTTCTGCATGGTCTCAAGCTTGTTGTCACAGAACATGAAATATGTGGAACAGTTTTAGTATCAGGCCATATCTGCTTTCCCCTCTGTGCTGAGAAATTAACTTTAATAAAGTGTCAGGGAAACTGCTAGAGTTGATAAATATAATCAAGTAAAATAAAAAAAACCATTCTAGTTCTTGTTTTAAACACAATATTTATGAATATCTCCTTGTTCCCATTTTTATTAATTGACTGAAGAAAGCAATACCCTGTGAAGTACAGAGAGAGATTAAATTTGGAACATTTCCAAGTGAATAAAGTAAACAGATGTGAAGTGAGTAGGATTACGAAGTGCTAGATTTTTGCCCCTTAACCTGTTCCAGTGCCAGCCTGACCACAGGTTCAGAAATCAAGGCTTGGGCTCCCTGGGTTACCACTGAACACATTGGGAACTGCATATCCCCAATTTTGGCTCTTTGGGACCCCTGTTTCCATCTGATTTAATTCTGTTTTTCTGCCCCCCCCTTTTTATTTTTTCCTTTTTGAGACAGGATTTCACTGTGAAATCCTAGAGAGCCTGGGACTCACTATATAATACTGGATGACCTGAACTCATTACATGGACCATGCTGGCTTTGAAATCACAGAGATCTGCCTGTCTCTGTCTCCCAAATACGAAGATTAAAGCATAATCCATAATCTAATTCTCAGGGGTCATTAGAGATAGTCACCTCAGTAATTCTTGGAGAAATTTTGTAGCAAATGCCTTGTTTAACACAGGCACTAGTATTTTGGCAGACTTCACTAGAAGCATATTAGTTTGGGATAAGGCAACTTTAATCCATTTAAGGGCTATACTTAAATACCTAGAATGTTTTCACATTTATTCAAAAGCATCTCTAGACTACTAGTTTATCGTTTTACATTCTGAAAAGTTTCCCAAATAACTTATAGTCACTTAGATCATAGGCAATCCTAAAAGCAGGAAGCAATTCAGCTACCAAGGTGGGTTACTTATCACTGTCCTTTATGGACAATCAGAGCTTACTTAATAAAGTATATTCCTTCTGTTATTGCTTTTCTGCACTTTGGGAGTACTTTCAAATTTTTAAATGTTATTCAGTAGTAAGAAACTCTAAGGAAGAATGCAGTCATACTTTACTTCAGGTGGTGAAAATGGACTAGTCTCCTTGGAGTAATAATCCTTTTCACAAAAATATGTTTATAATACAAGTTTTTACTCACAGTTCACGTCCATTTCCAGACATTTTGAATCCACCAAAAGGGCACTGGGCAGACAAGACCATATAGCAATTCACCCTTAAGCAAAGAATAGAAGGACATTATAGATAATACTTAACTTACCCCATAATTACAAAGTTAGAAATGAAAAGAATTAAAGGTCTTTTTTAAAAAATCTATTATTCAGTATAATATACTGTGGTGATATTTTGTTTGTGCTCTAATAAATAAAGGTTGCCTGAAGATCAGAGGGCAGAGCTAAACACTAGTTAGCCATAGAGGTCAGGCAGTAGTGGCACACATTTTAATCCAGCACTTGGGAGGAGGAAGCAGGAAGATCAGGAGTTCAAGGCTACCCTGGGTTATATGAGATTGATTCTGTCTAAAAGAGAAACAGAGCCAGGCAGTGGAGGCTCATGCCTTTGTTTTTTTTTTGTTGTTGTTGTTGTTTGTTTTTTTGTTTTTTTTTCTTTTTTGTTTTTTCCAGACAGGGTTTCTCTGTGTAGCTTTGCACCTTTCCTGGAACTAGCTTTGTAGACCAGGCTGGCCTGGAACTCACAGAGATCCGCCTGCCTCTGCTTCTGTGCACCACCAACGCCCTGCTGAGGCTCATGCCTTTAATCCCAGCATGTGGGATCTCATGCTTTTGATCCCAGAACTTGGGAGGCAAATGCCTTTAATCTCAGCAAATAGGGAGGTGGAGACAAGTGATATGGATCGGCAGAGAGGGGAATATAAAGTGGGTGGAGACAGGAGCCTGCCTCCTTTCAGACTGAGGAGTTGGCCCATTTAGTGGCTGTGGCTTGCTCCTTTGTCTCTCTGATCTTTCAGCATTAACTCCTATATCTGACTCCAGGTTTTTATTAATCAAGACTAATTAGAATTTGTACTATAGTATACTCATTGGGATAAGATTTTAAAAAAAGCAGTGCCATAATTTAGAATGCAGAAAGCAAATGTATGTATTTCCTAGAAACAAATAAATGGTACCACTTTAAGTGTGAAAAGTTATAAAGCCAGATTCGTCTGAATCACAACAGAGGAAAGAGCCAACGTGCAGTGAAAAGAAGTTGTCTATTTTGCTGGAGGCTGGGATTTCTCTGTTGCTTCAGTAGGCAGCTTTATAATGCTGATGGACTTAACCAGGCTGAAATCAACCTTCTTTAGCAGTTGCAATGAGTGTCATAATACACAGTCAGTTTCATTAATTGGTCGATATATTGACTACTCAAAAGTGTTGGCAGAAATTGGACCTAATTAACATTTTAATAAGATTTTATTTAAAAAAAATCAGGTGTTTCTATGGAGAAATGCATTATAATAGCAGGCCTAGAATTAAAGAGCGGCTCAACAGAAGATCAAGGCAAGAGCGGAGGGGTGGTGACAGTGTCGTTTGCAGGCTGTAAACAATTCTTTTATAGAAATTATATTAGAGAAAGTGGTGTTTTACGGGGCTGTTGATCTCTGTCAGATGATGCAGAAAACATGTTATTTGAAGTACGTGATATATAATAAGTAAGTGTAGGTAATGAACCTATGTGATATAGTAACTAAATTTACTAGTGTGCTTATTATAGGAAAAATATATATTAATCAATAGTCATATTTACCATACGGATAAAAGAATTTGATTGTTTTCATGACAGATCAGAAAACAATAAAAGTCAAAACAAGAAGCAACAGACTTTGAACTGGTGCTTAGTGCTAATTCTATAGTAATTATATATTCTAAAATAATAATATAATTACATGGAAATTTAAAAAGTACTTTTTAAATGAATTATGACCAGAGTCAAACCCAAGATATATTGAGATGTTTGACTAATATCCTCTATGGTCAAAATCATGTTACATGTATTTATTTATTTATTAACTCATTCATTTATGTATTTGTGTGGTGGATACATGTATACATTTTTCTGTGTGTGTGTGTGTGTGTGTATGTGTGTGTGTGTGTGTGTGTGTGTGTGTGTGTGTGTGTTTACTTGGAGGCCAGAGGGAAACATTGGATATCTTCCATGATTGCATTCTTAATTTTTTACTAATTAATTTTTTATTTCATTTATGTCATAGTCAAGGGTAACATAAAATTCATGATTTGTTTTTCAAATTATTCTTTTTAAATTAATTTTTTGAGAATTTTGTAATTTTTTTGAGAATTGTGTTCACATCATTTCCATCTTAGCTGAGCCATTGCCCTAGACCCAGGTTATGTGTATATAAGCTCTCAGCAGACACAGGTTGAGAATCCCTTATCTGCAGAGACCACAAGTACTTCAGCTATGAAGTTATTCAGATTATGGGATATTCACATAGATTTTATTAGTTGAATATTCCTATTATTTTTATGGGCATGTGAGTGTTCCTGGGTGTATGTACATATACTATGTGTGTACAGGTACCTGCAGAGACCAAAAAAAAATGTATCAGGTGGAACATCAGTTCCAGGTGGTTGTGAGTTGCCCAATCAAGTCCTGGAAACTGAGCTTGGGTCTTCTGCGAGAGCAGGAAGTTCTCTTAATTGATGAGTCAACTCTCCAGCTCCATTCCCCTATTTTTGTAATATGTATGTATGTATGTATGTATGAATTATGTGTATGTTTGTGTGTCTGATTGTAAGAGGACTTATTAGAGGGTGTGACGTCCTGGCTATTTCTCTGCTGGTCATTGCATGGTCTTGATGAATTCCTTAACCTCAGCAAATTCCTGTTTTTTAACCACAGATACAGTTAATAAATAGTAGTTTTCAGGTAAGCTTAAATGATGAATAGGAGAAACATATTGCAACTTTGAGTTAATAGTGACTAATGAGTGACTTCCTTTGATAGAAGGAAAGATTTTTCAAGCCATCAAGAGGGTAAAGAATTGCTTGGTTGTGTCTTTAGGGTGCTTTTCAGTGTCTGATTTTCCTTAACTGGACTAGCTGAGAGAGTGGAAATAAGCTTGTGCTATAGCCAGGACTGAGAGAAGGGAGGATTGGTGAAGAAAAGGCTGCTGAGGATATAGAGTTGGCTGGGCCAAGCAGCAGTTTGAGAGGCACAGCCTGAGAATTACCTAAGTTAAACTACAAAATTCAAAGAACAGACTAGGTCAAAAGTGAGAGAAAATTACTTCACAAAATTTATTATGTTCTTTTAAAATATAACATATCTAAAAAAATAATCCCAGAGTAAGAGTCTACTGTATAAGTTGAATACCACTTTGCCTGGGATGCAGACTCATAATCCCAGTTACTGTTGAGCCTGAAACGGGAGGATGGCAAGTACAAGGCTAATCTGGATCAAAGAGTGAGTTCAAAACCAGACTCACCAACTCAATAAGCTCAAGTTTAACATTTTATATGTATAATAAAGCTGAAGACGGGGCTGAGGGTTTGAATACTTGCCTTGACTGTGCAAAGCACAAGGTCCAGAATTCATTGTGGGAAATAATAATGACAACAGCAACAACAATATTAACTTTTGGTAGGCATAAGGCACCAAAACATTGTCTAATGTAATTAAACTTGAAAACGATTTTTTTTTATCCCCATTGTTCAAAATAGTGCCATATGCCTTGGAATTATCTAATAATTCTTACAATGTACAAAGTAACATCCATAAAATGTTTAAGACAGGTAACTTGGAAAAGTTGGATAAAGTTAACTTGCCCTAAAAAATAAGACAATTACTTTTCTAGTCAGTCAGATAATTTCAAATAAAAATTCAAGTCTGGAGGCGGTCAACTCAGCCTGCCCATGTGGCTGATACAGGAAGGGCACCCCTTACTTCAGATGCACTTACCACACTACCCCAGCCTGCAGAGCAGAAGACATAGTTATGGCCTTATCCAGGTCTTTCGTGAAGACTCCTGCTGCCAGGCCATAGGTAGTATTGTTTGCTCTCTTGATCACATCATCTATAGATTTAAACTTCATGATTTGTTGCACTGGTCCAAATATCTACACAAGATTGACACAAAAATAGATTAACAGTATATTTTAAATACACTGCATATATTTCCCTAGAAACCATTGTGCATTGGCTAAGATATTGTTTCTCATGTCAGACCTACATGTAAGGATCAAAACAAATGGCCATGACCAGTGAACATGGAAACATATTGTGGTCATGTGTGACATTCTCTGTGTAGCAGATACCAATCATCATGGCAGCGTTTATTCCTACATGCTGTGATAGAACTGCCCAGAATATAAGGACCAAACATCAAGTCACTAAGTGCATCATTTCCTTTCAAACATCTTAAACTCTAAGCCTAGTTTTCTTCATTGTGCAAGTTACTGTACAAGACAGAAAGACCAAGAAAACAGTCCTTTGCTCTAAGAGTAACAAATAGATAATGATTGAGAACAATTTTTATGCTTTAAACACCAGTGTTCTTTGATTTAAGTATCAGCCATTCTACTCTATTTGCATCATTTTGTATTTATAAATATTGTGTAATATAGCACATGCTTTTTTATTCCCCTGTTACTCAGTACTATACACCATTACCAAACAAAATGACTCATTACTAGAAGCCTAATTCCAGAATCACTCTACACTAAGTAAAGCCTAACGTCCCTGGCAGTGACTATCATCACACTTGATTACTCCAGTATGAGCCAGTCTTTCATTTCTGCTGGAATCTAGTCAATAAAGCTCCCACACAACTCAGTCTGTGTCTCACCCCACAGGTAAGAAGAAACAACTGGTTTTCTCATAGATATTAAACTTCTGTATTTGGAAGGATAGTAATCAAAATTAAATGAAAGACAGGTTTCTTAGAATGTTAGTATATTTTCCTGGGAAATATGAGCATTGTTGGCAAAAACTCAGAGATGTCAAGTGGTTTTCTGGTTCTGAGTCTATTTGAGTGATGTGGGACAGTTAATGGCAATTCCCTGAAGGCTGGGGCAGATGCTGGGGTTCTAAATTCTTTTATGACCTTGTAACTGTGAAGCAAAACACTGTGAATACTGTAACTGGGAAACAAGTGAGTTTGCTAGGACATGTAGCAACGTAACTGACACAGTATAGGCTCTGGGCTCCATTTTGAAGCAGCAAATGAGCTGTTCTAGTGAGCACAGTACAGGGACATAATAAATGCTTTCATGGATAAATATGATTTTCTGCTTTTCTGTCCTTGTACCTGTGTTAATCAAGGTCTACAAGAACAACAGCTGTAATCAAAGAAGAGTTGTCCAATAAGTGCAGAAATCCAAAAGCAGTTGAGGAGTGAATTGACACAAATAATCTAAGTGTGTTGGATGATCCACACACATGTGTTTTATTTTTGTTGTTTATATTTATTTCCTCTTCTTGCAAAGCTGAATCTTCCCCTTTTCTCCTTATTTGCTGACATTGTAGAGGTAAAGAAAATAACCTCTCAATCTTCTGTCATATCAGGGACATGAGTATAAATTCATTGAATAGGGAAATTATGATTCTGTATAGTTGAGTCACAATATCTTCTTATTGTGTGTAGTTCATAACACTTTCATTGTTTAAGGCAAATGCTCATATCTCTGCATATAGCAAAAGCCTTCATAATCACGATGTATATTACTACTTCAGTTGCACACTAGTTCCTTTTAGTTATATGTGATTTATCTGGTTACCATATTTATTGGGCCTACATAGGCTGTGCTCCCCAGAACTCAGCTCCACTTCCCCTACAAAGCCAGTCCACTCTGTCTCTGTGACGTTCACATTTTTAATGTTCTTTTTATAACTGAGATCATTCAATGTATGTTGTTCAGTGCCTGGCATATGTAACACAACACGTGCACATTTATTCCTATTTTACAAATGACAGGGTCCTCTCCCATTCCTTTAAGGCTGTGAATGGAGCATCTATAAAAGCCGCTGTGGACTTTGTTCTGTGTTTGAAACAAACTTTTCATAGGCCCATTGGATTCCTCACTGATTAATTAGTCTTGATAAAAAATTACTTAAGATTTTTATCATCAACTGTATCAGGGGAATGCTATTCAAGGAACTGAGAGTTTTAGGAGGACACAAAAGTTAAACACAGAAGAACATGGCAAGCCCAGAAACAGAACCACATAGAAGCATTACCTCCTCTTTAGCAATGCGCATCTCATCGGTAACATTGGAGAAGACTGTGGGCTGGACAAAGAAGCCTTTGTTCCCCCAGCGTCCACCACCACACTCCAGTTTGGCTCCTTCTTTCTTCCCACTCTCAATAAGATCAAGTATTTTATCATGTTGTTCCTTGTCAATCTAGATGAAAGAAATTGCAAGGAGAAGGAAAATAAATGAAAATCATTAAATCAGTGGTTCTCAACCTATGGGTCACAATCATTGGACAACACATATTTCTGATGGTCTTATGGAACCCTAGCTACAAATTTATTTTGATTGCTACTTCATAACTGCAATTTTGCTGCTAAGCAGTGTCTCAGTTCCTCAGACAGGCAGAAATATGCGTTTTCTGGTGGTCATGACCCACAGGTTGCAAATTGCTGCATTAAATGATACCAACATCTAGGATACTCTCTTAAGTCTGTCAGTTTGGCAGAAGTTCAGCTCATTCTCTTCAATCTTGGGTGTGTCTTTCCTCTGAATTTCTTAGGATGGACAGCTTAAGGGTTTGTAAACTTAGTACATTTACTAATCACAGCAACTGGCAAGGTGGAAATATACAAAGCTTTTACATAGCTGTTGTCATTTATTCACCTTGGAAGAAGTTTGTTAATGATTTAGCACATATGCCTAGAAACTTGGTCCTTACTGAGATAAGAGAGTGATGGGAAAAGGAGGGCTTTGATTCATTTCCAGTGGGTATGTCACTTGAGAAACAAATGCTTTTGCCTGTATGAGACCTTTATTCTCCAGAGATGGAATCTGCCTATTCTTGGGTCATTCTACTGGTCTGGCTGCCCTTTCATACCATGTATGATCACAGGTTGGGATCTTGCTCCATTCAATGCATTAAGTTGCATCCCAGTTTCTAATAAGAAAATGGTTAACAACTTCCTGCTCCATTAAATGGACCATGTCTAAATAACATGATAGTTATCACAGAAGCATCATGTTTTAAATAATATTTTACATAAGAAAGAATTAAAAAGAGATCAAATTTCTGGTTGGCAATATTAGAAGCTCTGAACACTTAACCCACTTGCTGAGACGTATGGGTTTCCTATTATCCTAGTTTTCACAGTAGGGGGAGTTGAATTATTGAGTAAATCTTATATTCACGATCATTGGTGCAAATAGCCTGCCTGAGTTGTTGACTGGGTTCACTTCAATGGAACAATTAGAGATCAAGGGAGTAAAAAATGGGGTCAGGTCTGGGACTGTTTTTTTTTTTTTTTTTTTTCTGCCTTGAGTTGACACTGACAGTTTTTATGTTGTTGGTCTGTGCCAATCTTCTCAGTATTCAAAGGATCCGAAAAGCTTGTATGATGTGCTTTCGATCTGCACTTAACTCAACCTCTACAGTTAGAGTAAATGCTGGCTACTATTAGTTACAAATTGAGAAAAGTTGGCATAGTATTTGCCAACTTATTGCTCCAAAATCTTTAGTAAGCAATACTTAAAAGAACATTCCTGAAAGATAATCTTTTCATTTATAGTCTATTGTGAAATCCCAGGGGTTGGTTTAAAAGTCAAGACACTGATATTACTTCATACTAGACAATATAGCCAGGCTAAGTTGTTATGTAGATATATGTCTAACTGAGATATTCTGGAGTTGGAGTACAGTCAGGGATCCTTTAACTCCATGAAAATCTCTGTTCTAGTCTCAGAAATTTTCAGTGTATGTTCTCAAAAATCACTATTTTCAGTTCTTTTTTTTTTTTTTCAAGATATATTTCCCCACTCACAATGCTCCTCTGTCTTTGACCAAAGAACACTCCTAGGGAATCTGGTCCTTGAATATTTGCTTCAGAAAGAAGAAATGCTAAGGTATATCATACTAGATCATAGGACTAATAATAGTACTCAGGTATCAGAACAGTCTATGAATTGGTAAATGTCACGATGATGTTATAATGGTAGTAAAATATATGATTTGATTATTTGACTATGGGAATTTTCTGATTCCTTAGGCTTTATGTTTTGGAAAATCATATAAACAAAAAAGATACAAGTTCATCTCTGGAAACCAAATATTTATACCTATTTATTTAGAAAGAGAAGCGATCACAATAAAAATACTAAGAATTACATCTTTTTTTTTTTTTTTTACTATCAGATCAACTCAAATAGGGATTTGAGAATTAACAATCATAAAAATCACCAATTACCTTTATAGACTTATTGAAATCAATGACTAAAAATATATAATGAGCCCAAGATGATGCAGATAATTCCTTCACTTACCAGTTATCTCGGGGCACTGCTTTTGTCCTATGTATTTCCTACATGGGTACTTTGACTAAGAAGAAATGCTAAGAGCGTCTTCCAAGTTATCTATATGATAAATTGTAAGACACCACTAACTATGTTCTCTTTGGGATTTATGGCTTTTTCAAGGTCCTCTCTCAACAGATAGCTAGTAGCAATGTTCCCTAAGTTTTTTCCTAATTGAATTTGGTCCATAGCTATTAAATAACTCAAGAATGAGGTTTTGTTCCAATTCAATAGTGAGAAACAGTGTATCATAGTTAATGTGAAAGAATAACAGCTCCAAGGTCAATGTCCAGTCCCTAGAGTTCCTGTTCACTGTTGGATGTTCAGCAGAGTCCCTTCCTCTGCTCACCAAATGTGAATAGATCCTGCTGGGGATGTCTTCTGTATGCTGTGAATGTGTGTTGCTCTGATTTGGTTGATAAACAAAATGCTGATTGGCCAGTAGTCAGGCAGAAAGTATAGTATAGGCAGGATAAGCAAAGGGGAGAATTCTGGGAGCAGGAAGGCTAAACCAGGAGTCGCCAGCCAGACACAGCAAGAGGTGAAGGCAGAACTGAGAAAAGGTACCAAGCCATGTGGCTAAACACAAATGGATTAGTTTAAATGTAAGAGACTTCAGCTACAAGATCCTTTTCACCTTGTTGTGACAACTTAATCTGTGTTCAGATAAGTTCAGTGTCCCCTATTGTGGGAGGTGGGCACAACTGCCTTGGGTTGGAGTGTGGTGGGTATTGTGTTCCCTGAAATATTGTGTGTTCCCCGAAATAAACATATCTGTGGTCAGAGAACAGACAGCCACTAGAACAGAGCCAGAAATGGTGGCTAGAAAATGGGAAGAGTAAGCCATAACAGAAGTTGGGCGGTGGTGGTACACACCTTTAATCCCAGCACTTGGGAGACAGAGCTAGCCAGATCTCTGAGTTCAAGGCCACCTTAGAAACAGCTAAGCATGGTGACCCATGCCTTTAATCCCAGGAAGTGGGGGCAGAAAGTAAAAGGTATATAAGGCATGAGGACCAGGAACTAAAGAGGAAAAAGCATGTAGTTAGTTTAAGCTTTGGAGCAACACAGTTCAGCTGAGATTCATGTGGAGGAGGACTCAGAAGCTTCCAGCCTGAGGAAACAAGATCACCTGAGGAACTAGCAAGGTGAGATAGCTGTGGCTTGTTCTGCTTCTCTGATCTTCCAGCAGTCACCCCAATAACTGGCCTCGGGTTGAGTTTTATTAATAAGACTCTTTAAGATTCATGTTACATTGGAGGATCACTATTTTAAAAGAAGGATCTAGAGGCAGGAGTGAATTCAGAATCAAAGACCCAAATACTTGAGCAGACCATAACAGAGCATAAACAAAAGCTGTGCAAGATGAAAAGGTTACATTGGGTGAGAGAGAGACTAAGACATTCATATTTACAGTGGATCTAACTATACAGAAGAAACTCAGAGTGGTGGTCCCCCCCACCCCACCCCCACCCCCTCCACCCCCTCCAGGAATGCCTGGCTTTTGATAACTACAGGAAGAAGCATGCCAGAAGCCCAGAAGCAAGGATCTTCAAGAATGCTTATGATATCATTACATTAGAGAAACTGAGGCCCCTGCAGTGGGTTCAGGAGTGCTTGACTGCTTATACTTGTAGAATCTTTGCTGAAGTAAAAGATTGATTTTGAAGGAGAAATTAGAAACTGTTTCTAGACATCTAAAAAATTTTATCAACACAAAATTAGAATAATTTCTTTACTATTGGGAATTAGCCTCTTTTTATTTGATATCAGACTAATAATATCCACTAGGAAAGTGCATAGCTAAAAGGTAACATTAACTCTATCAAAATTAGTTCTAAGTGGTTCTTTATTCTTGTATTGGAAATGCTTATCTCTTTTTAGTTTATACTTGCCTGAGGGCCTTGATTTATTCCTGAGTTCAGAGGATTTCCAAGAACATATTTCTTAGCTCGCTCAACACTTCTTCTCACAAACTCATCATAAACTGACTCCTCAACAAAAATCCTGGATGCTGCTACACAACATTGGCCTTGATGGTAGAACACTCCATTATGTGCAAACTCAACAGCAATGTCCACTGCAAAGGAAACATTCACATTAGGGAAGAAATATTTTGTGCACACATACACACTAAAGAGATGGCTGAGTGGTAATAAGCACTTGGAACTCTTCAAATGTATAGAAGTTAGTTCCCAGTGTCCATGAGGGATGGGTCTCAGTCTCCTGTAGCTGCTTCCTCAGGACCCCTGAAGCCCTCTTCTGGCCTTGAGAGGCACTCATACTCATCTGTACATGCTCCCCCCCCCACATATATACAACATCTAAATCAAAATAAAATTTTAAAATCTGTATTTTTCTCAGGTGAAAAATGGTGATATGGTAAAAAGAAGAATCACCAAATATGCTGGGCGGTGGTGGCACATGCCTTTGATCCCAGCAAATAATTTTATAACTCTTTCCAAGGAATGAGCTATTTCTGATTACTTTCAGATACGGGTTCTAACTAGATATGAAAAAATGAAAAATGAACTACCTGTTGCCTTAAATAATCTCAAGACATTCATATACTTTGGTCAATGGGAAAATTTATCTTTCTGAAAATAACAACAAGAACCTATTAGCATTCAGAACCACTGTTCACCATATGGATTTTCCTCTAGCAAAACCCTTCCAATCTATCTAAAGCCTGTGTCATACATGCCTATAAATTCACTGTTTAGTTTATGTGGTACAGTGTGCCTATAGTTTTTACTAGAATACTGTTGGCTCTAAAAAAAAAAGTGTGTGTGTGTGTGTGTGTGTGTGTGTGTGTAAATTTTTTAAATGAAAATTATTCTATTCAATATTATTGAAATGGGGGTCAATCTCTGAGCCAATAGTAACTGCTTCAATTACAGCAAGGAGAGTTTAGAGAGTGATAAGAGAGGGACCTTGTGGTTGACTAGCCACCAGGAAGTAAGTTCTAAAATCTCCAGTGAGGATCACAACATTGACAATAGCAAATTTCATGCACTACGTGTGTTTATAATCTCATTGTAATTATGCAACTGTTGAAGAGAGAGTAAAAGGAATGCTTGACTATGAATTTCAGTGAAATGACTCCTATGTAAGAAGTAACCCGAGGATTTCATTTGTTAGTAAAACCAGAGTGGTTTGCAATTTTATGGGTGTGGTCACATTCTAATGATAACATATTTCAAATTTACTAACATTAACTGGAAAAACAGAGAAATTATTTAGACAGGTTTAATATTATTTATTCTTCTTATAAATGATCCTGAGTGAAGGTAGAAAGCAATTATGAAATTTCTGACAGCTATACTCTTTTTGGCTCCAAATGTCTCAAGTATCTCATGTCCTCAACACAATTAAAGATAGAAAGATATGGAATTATCAAAATCGCATCACAGACCCTAGACACAGTCCATTTATACTACCTCAGATTGACAATGGGAAATAGCAAGCTATTCCAACGCAGGACAAAATCTTAATCTTATTTTGTTTAATTTATCTAATGTATGGGACGATTTAAAAGGTTTCCAGAGTCACAATAGATTCTACTTCATTCCTTACACCTTGAGACAAAGTCACTTTTGAGACTTCAGGTGACTATGACATTATCAGGCATCAGGAGGAAGAAGGTGAGATGCTAACAGGGGACTTGTACTCACAGTCAGCATCTGCAAACACAATGCAAGGGCTCTTTCCCCCAAGCTCCAGGGTGACCCTCTTCAGATTGCTTTTCCCTGCAGCTTCTTTGATTAATTTGCCAACCTGAAATCAAATATCACAGAGGAGGAAGATTAGTTTGTTCCCATGTAGATAGGTTCATTTAATACTTTCCACTTATAGGATATTTGCGCCACCATTTAATTTTATTTAGAAGAAACATAAAATGGTGTTGCTCAAGATCTGGCACCTTCAGGTGTAAAAGCCTTTGCCATCAATTCTGCAAATGTGAGGCAAGTCAGAAAAGGCTCGTGGACATGGGAGTAAACACAGCAACTCTGAGAGCTGACTTCCATGTGTGGGCTGGTAAGAGTTTATTTTCATTTTCATAAGAATTTCTGCTCTGTACTTTATCAGAAAGATCCTGAAATACCTCTAGTATTGACTTCTCATCATCTGGTGACTTTTAGAGAGCTCAGTTCTTCCTTTCTTTGAGCTCATCTCTTAGCACAGATTCTCCTTGAGCTCTTCTTGAGAACTCTAGATGGGCATGATTCTTTTTCCCTTGTTTCCCAAAGAAGCATATAAAAAGGCACCTGGAATACCCTAAATGGTATCATACATATCTGCAAAATATTTCCCAACAGACTGCCATTTTCTTTCTTTCTTTTTAAAGATTTATTTATTTGTTATGTATACAGTATTCTGTCTGCATGTATCCCTGTGGGCCAGAAGAGGGTACCAGATTGAGTTTCAGGTGGTTATCAGCCACCATGTGGTTGCTGGGAATTGAACTCAGGCCATTTGGAAGAGCAGCCAGTGCGCTTAACCGCTGAGCCATCTCTCCAGCCCAGACTGCCATTTTCTACATCCCTGTGTACTTATCACAATATGCTAGTTGTTAATGGATCTCGGTCCCCCTCCTGCCTTGCCTTCTTGGGTACTGTGCTCTTGTTTCTCCTACACATGTCACTCACTCTACACAGTAGACACAGAAGAAAAGATACTGGCTCTGAGCTCCGTATGCCTCCTGCCCTGAGTTGGGATCCTGCCATTCTGGTTTCTTCCTTACCTAGTTCCTTCATCTAAAAAGAAATATTGATTTCATTTTTATTTTGCTTCCTGTTTTTGGATTCTTTCGACTGAAAGTTATTTTCTAAACAATAGTTTCTGCTTTCCATCTCTCAATCCAGCTTTTACAATGACGTGTAGTTCATTATGTATACCACAACCACATTCTGCTGTAAAGATCTTTACCCTGGTATCTTGAGATTCCCATTATATTCTGCTTCTTTAACTCCCTGTGTTCCTTGTGCTATTTTACATGTTGGATTTTAATGGAACATTCCTATTGCATCCAAATGTAGAGATCATTTTTGTGTGGATACTGCATTTCACTTATGTGTTACAAAAAAAGATAATCATTCTACTAAGATTTTCATTTTATTAATAATTTTATAAGTCTAAATCTAATTCCCGAGCTTAGATGAATAGAAATAAACAAAAACCAGTCATGTCCTGGGGAAGCCCTGAAATTTGCCTTCCCTAAATCTCTTTCACGCTATGGTCTTCCTTCCTTTTTGTCCTTTACTTGACTTCTGACCGTGTGTCCCTGTGTAGCTCAGTCTGACTGCAAACATGTGCTCCTCTTCCTGCCTTGCTTCCCAAGGGGCAGTGCTGTGTGCAACCATGCTGAGTCTCTGTGGCACAGTCTTCGTGACTGTTTTCATTTAAGGCATTTCTATTTTCTATATAACTAATTTTATCTTTTTGGAGTTCCCTAATCAGTTTAGTAGGAAAGTTCTGCTCGCATAGCTAACTTTTGTCTTGGTTAATGGAGTAAGGCCAGAAGAAAATTTCTAAAGCTACATGTGGTGAAGGAATGAATAGGAACGCTGAAATATGAGGGAGGAATAAAGACTTTGTGTATGTTGCACATCCAGGTAGACAATTGGAAGCTTGTTTGACTCAGAAAACAAGCACGTAATTTTTATCTCATGATTTCATCCCCTTACTTCAAAAAGGTAAACTTTTATTTCCCCAAAGAAAACAATGAGAAAGGCAAAAATCCAAACTGTTCATCCTCTTATTGCATTCTGTGTGAAGCAGAGGTGACCAGTGTTTGGGAAAATACGTCTTAAACATTGTGGTTACAGTTCTTTTTAAAAATGAATTATTTAAAATTCTTAACATCTAAATTATATTAAAATTTTTGCTAGACTGTTTTATTACTGTGATCATAAGAGATGCAATCTATCATTTGCTTCTATAAACATGGCCCAGAACCTTTAGTATAAGTCAGGTAACAAACCTTGAGAAAAATGAATAAGCAAGCTTTCACAGAGCATTTGCGTTGGACGAATGCTGTTTTCCCTCATTGTGGTTTCTAAAATCATATTATTATCATTTTGTTATTTAGAAGTAGTTGGTCACCATTGTTTGGCTAACCCTGAACAGAAGAGTCTGTGAGACCAGCCAGACAAGAGGAAGAGATAATGCCACAAGGACACATGTGGCTCATGATTATGACCCTCAGACTGTGGGAACACAGAGGGAACCATTGTTTAATTCATGATTTTCTTAGAACTTCAGATAGGAGTAACAAGACAGTGTGGGAACACTGGGGAGTCAGGTGAGAAGAGCAGATTCCCACAAACAAACCCAAACCTGGGAAAACATAAGTATCCAGGACATTTTCTGAGTTCTCAGAGCATTGCTAAATGTCTTAGTCTACAGGCTCTCGTTTTTATTATGTAAAACTGACTAAAGCAAGATACTGCAGCCTGCTTTTTAAATAAAGTCAAATTTGGCAAAGATACCTAACATTTTAGAGGCATAGTACTTAGAGAGTTAGCTTGGGATTTGAGCCCAGATGCTGCCTGATCTCCTAATTTACATGTTTATTTTGGTACATGACTCAGGATCAGTTACAACAACTGAGCACTCATGGTACATCTGAGGTCAGGACCAGAAGCCTTCAGCACAGATGGACTGGAGAAGTCAGCATAGGATTTGGACCTAGATATGAACATGGGTTCCCCATGGCAGGGCGTGGGAAATCCCAAGATTTTATCTGCCTGGCTTTTCCTTCCCTGGTAGGATATCAACCTACATCATCACCATTACAGAAACTATCAGCATGCTGTGGACATCCTCATATCTTTTTACCCCACAGAAAATCCTGAATACAATATTTAAAAAAAAATCTCAATCACAAATTTTTCTACATGCACTATTTTTCTATTGTCCATGAAAAACAAAGAAAATGTGTTCTAGAAGGCCAAGAATAGGATAAAAATAGAATTTAATGTTTATCAGTTCAACTCTCTGTGAAGTTTAATAAAATATTGAAGCAACTAACTGTGATTATAAGAAAATCAAATTAACCTCAGCTCATTCTGAAGAATGTTCTTCTTGCTTCTCAGTCCTGGAGTAGTTAAAACAGAAACCATTCCTCAACACCCCCAGCAAGTTCTGGCACCCATCTAGCTTCAGGTGAGTTTTCCTTTCCTTCACCTCCTATAAATATCTGTACACCTCCTCCATCCTACTTATATGTAGGTGTTGGCTGCTTAGTAAGGTATATTCTTGTTCACCTTTTACCCACACTGATGAGGCATGCAGTGTCTTTTCTGTCGAATAATGAGTAGTGTGGTAGACGACCCAGTAGGGTGACTCAAACATGACTTTGCTTAAAAGTGCATCATTTCTACATGTTTTGTTTATCATAGAAAATCATGTAATATCCAGAATTATATCTCCTAAGCCTGTTTTTCCCTCTACCTACCACATCTTGTAGTGTTTGGGGGCTGGTTCCTGGTTTTCAACTGTGTGCCAATCCATGGTGAAATCAAGCAAACAGAACACAGGTTCTCCAGCAGAAACACTGAAGGAAATGAAATTTGTCTCCCTCTCAGGGTATGATGGGTAGACAGTCCCAAGTAAGACGATAAGGGTGAAATTTTACTATTTAATTTTCTTAATCTAGTGGTTGTACTTATATTCACTCATATAAATCACTGTGGTTGAATTATATATATATATATATATATATATATATATATATATATATATATATATATATAATTACCAGATACTTTACCATTTATCTGACAGGCTCAGAGACTATATATATTTGGTGTTTTGAGACAGGGTTTCTCTGTGTAGCTTTGTGCCTTTCCTGGAACTTACTCTGTAGCCCAGGCTGGATCTGCCTGCCTCTGCCTCCCAAATGCTGGGATTAAAGGCAGGGGCCTCCACCGCCTGGCTCAGAGACTATATTTCTAAGAGATAGTAATAAACACATTGAAAATTTTCTTTTATCCTAAATTCACCCACTTGTGCTTGATAAATATATTTCAAGGATAGAATAAATAACAAGTCATTGAAGCCACTTTTGTTTTAAGAAGTGTTGGCTGAGAAACAGCTGTGGAGTGCATGCTTTTTTTTCCTTAGAGATGAGGCATTCAGAGATTGACACTACCTGTGTTGATCCTGTGAAGGCCACTTTGTCAATGTCCATGTGAGAGGAGATGGCTGCCCCTGCGGTTGGCCCATAACCAGGGACAATGTTCACCACACCAGGAGGAAACCCTGCCTGCAAGTTAAGAGGCAAGCAGTCAACAGATGAAGAATTTAATTTGTAACACAGGCGAGTACATGACAGAAGCTGTTTCCTTATTCTAACCTTATGACTTTTTCTACTAAGAAAATTTCACTTAAATATTTGGTTGTTTTTTGTTTGCTTGTTTGGTTTTGGTTTTGGTTTTTCGAGACGTGGTTTCTCTGTGTAGTTTTGAGGCCTATCTCACTCTGTAGACCAGCCTGGCCTTGAACTCATAGAGATCCCGCCTGGCTCTGCCTCCCGAGTGCTGGGATTAAAGGTGTGTGCCACTGCCGTCGGCTAAATATTTGTTCTTTATTATTACTGTTTCTTTTCTTTTTCCATATGAAAATGTACTCAAAGGTGATATTATTGAGAACCACTTTCTCCCAAATCCAAATATTTCATCAATGGATTGTAGCTCCAATGATTAGCTCTACCAAATGTCAGAAAGGACACATTCTTCTGAGAAAGGATCCAGAAAAGTATGATAAACTATATCTATAGAAAGAAGGCATTCAGTACCATCAGCAAAGATAAAAATCTAAAGAGTGGTCACATTTTTCAGTTTTTCACTGTTGACTTCCCAGGCAGAGCAGCTAAGTTACACACCCCAAGAGGTATCATTTAATCAGTCAAACATCACATAAGCAAAGCCTCTCTTCCCAGGACGGTAGTGCAGCGTGATTCCTACCCCTCTGAAAGCAACAAAGACAGAGTCACTAATTTGATGGATATATTAAAATTTCAAGATATTTGCATCAAAATGCCTCATCTTGACAAAAATGTTGTCCATTTTAATATAAAATGAAAAATATCTTGAAGACATTGTTTCAGATTTCAAAATTCTAGGTTGCCCTTTTGAGTTTTTGGTAGGATATTAAGGTCCCAAACCAATAAGTTGTTTTTAAAGGTTGAAATCACACATTTTGGTTATTTAAATATAAGTGTCCTGTATTCTTTGCACTTTGAACATGAAAGAAAACGAAAATGAAGCTATGATAGACAAGTGACTATGAACAGCTATATGTAGTCTTTGCATAATATGCAAATACGCCCAATATTACCACAAGTGTATTGGCACAGTGGCCTCTAACTTTCAGCCATATTCAAACTAAAATAACTGTAGGAATTCACAGAAGCAACCAGGCCAGTTATAAGTGCAGCCATGGCAGCAAGTATTTCAGCAAGTGAAAGAATGTTATATTTCCTCAGGAATTATGTTCACGAGACTTGAACAACAGAGGCAACAGGTTAAAAGGTGACTCGCTATAAGCCTCTGTCATTATTTAGGTGGAGACACAATTGCGCTGGCTGACAGAGGTCCCAACCTCTAGTTCTGTAGCTTTCATCTGCATGACTGGACAGGAGCCATGTGTGAACAGAGAAGCTCACAGTAGCGCGAATGAGGCCTGTAAGTCAAATGGGGGACCCCTCACGTTTGACTCTGGAGACTCACCTCTTTTATTAAAGATGCCATGTGAAGAGCAGTGAGAGGAGTCTGCTCTGCAGGCTTGACAATCACGGTGTTCCCACAGCAAAGGGCAGGGCCTATCTTCCAAGTGAGCATGACCAACGGGAAATTCCACTAGAGAGCAAAATTGAACAATGGACTCTTTACATTGTTTCAAACCAGTTTCTAAAACAACCAGCCCTGCTAGATGTGGAATAAAAACCCCTAAGTTCTGTGTAAGTGTCTGGCACATCTCACTTAGGTTTATTGCTAAACAATAAAGCTACTAGTAAATAATAAATATTCTGCACTAACCATATAGAAAACACTCCCAAATTTATAGTCAAGTCCTGTTATTTTGAATTCTTATTCTATAAGGAAGACATTCTTTTATGTTTTTCTATACAATTAAGCATGCCAAAGGTTACAAATGGTTTAAAACACATGACATTCTCTCCCTATGTGTCCCTAGAGCACATTTATTGAATTTACCCAATTATAATATCTTTTAGTATATATAATGCCTAGGAGACTTCATTTTTACTTTTTGGATCCTGGAGCCTGACACCAGGTCATGGGAATATTGCATGTGTTCTCCACAACACAGAGCTGTGCTTAGCCCAAGATAAACAATATTGTTAAAGGTAAAGGAAGTTCACATCCAGTGAGTGAATTCTTGAGTTTGGATCTCAGCAAACCCACAGGCTACCTGTAAGAAATAAGATATGCGACCACGTCTCTATGTAATGCATTTACCACCTGTGAGTCCTGAAAAGAGACCTCTCTACTTTATTTAGATGATGTCTTCAGGATTAATTGAGAAATCCAGGGCTGTGGCAAAGCACACACCTGTCTAGCATGTGTGAGGCCCAGCATTAGGTTCCCAGAACAAGAGAACAAAACAGGGGAAGCTAGTGCTTAAATTAACCAATAGTCTTAGCTGCTAGAGTGATGTAGCTGTGTCCGAGTGTATTTTAAAACCTTTGAAGTACTAAACAGTTCTATGATATACATCAATCATACTAAACAGGAGTCACTGTCATTCTGAAAACTCTGGGGCATTTCACTGGTTTTTTGTTTTGTTTTGGTTTGGTTTTTTTTGGAGCTGAGGATCAAACCCAGGGCCTTGCGCTTGCTAGGCAAGCGCTCTACCACTGAGCTAAATCTTCAACCCCTTCACTGTTTTTGACTTATCTTCTTAAACTACGTCAGCTATTTTTGACCAGTGCTTTGTGTTAATCTTGGAGGAAATCTGGTTACAACCAGAACATGATTTTTTGTCAGAATTTTGAGTACCCAAACTTGCTATTTAAAGGTACAATACAGGCCACACACTCTTCCAGTTGTCATGGAGATTATTACTTTCATTTAAATCAAATGATATTTTCCAAGATTTGAGCAATCTTGCTGTAGTTATTGTCCACTGTGGGAAGTCTCAAGGAGGAGACGGAAGTTCTGGGAGTACTGGGCCATGCTGTGTCCCACTGAAATGTCCCAGCATAGATGAACCATGACAAACACTTGTCATATACTTATAAAGCAAAGCTCGTGAAACCAGAACACAGCACAATTTCCAAAACAATCCATGCAATAAAAAGTTAGCGCTTATTAGGCAACATTAAAACACTCTCAAAGGGTACAGCAGTGTATTGAGGGGGTTCTGAACCAGCTAGCTCCTATCCAAGATGCTCAGTTACAGGAATATGTGCTTCAGGCTGTCATGCTTACTGAATTTACTTCACATATAACCATCATATATGCTTTACTCATGTGGTCATGGGCTTCAGATCAAATGGAATTACAGCTTTCTTTCCCCCATTGGGAGTCATGAAGGAGAACTTACAGGGATGATTTGGCCACACACCCCAATAGGTTCACGTCTTGTATAAGTGAAAATATCTCCATCTGAAAAACAGAGTAGACACACCATTCATTAAAGACAAATGTGGGATACACCCATGGCAGGATGATATGAGATTGGTATTAGAGGATCCCCACAGTGAGTAGCAAAAGGGAAACTAAATATCCTCTCTACAAGGTTAATAACATAAACGATGGAGCCCTCAAACAGCAGTTTGAATCTAGAGACTGAGATACATGAAAATAAATGACAAGATGGGGAAAGATTTGACAGGCAGCTAACTCTCTCTGTTCTTCATATTCCAAGATGGCTGCCATCTACATCACCCTTGTTCACAGAGTGATGCTGATGGAGCTGAGAGGTGAGGACCTCTCTGGGTAAGGGCAGAGACACACGCAAATGTTCCCAGCATCTCAAATGTCCCAGGAGCACCAAATTTGAGATGGTAAATGATTTAAAATAGTAAAATGTTTCCACAGAGTAAGCAGTTTTTCTACGGACTTGGAATAGTTGGTTTTCCTTTTGCCTATCAAACATAAATGCATGTTTTTCAGTCAAGGAAAAACAAGTGCTTGAAGTGAAACTTTGTTCTCTTCCGTCTGGGTTTGGCCTACTCCTGTGCCTTGCTTTGATGTGGTTACCCTGAGAATTTTGTTGTTCTGTGTTTTATTCTGGCTTCCTTCTCACGGGTGCCCACTGCTACCACCCCAGTACTTTTTCTGTCAAGACCTGTGGGTACTTTAAGAAGCTTCTGTGTTTCCTAAGAGTGGACTTGGAGCCACAAAAGAGCCCCATTCGTGGTATCTCTGTTGTCTCCTTCTTACTTCCTGATGACCACCTCTCAAACTGAATCCTCCAGTTAAGAAGTGCATATTAGGGTCAGAACTGGAAGTAGATTATTTAAGTCCTTGAAGTCATCCCAGTTATC
The DNA here is from genome assembly GCF_903995425.1 of Onychomys torridus. Lineage (NCBI taxonomy): Eukaryota > Metazoa > Chordata > Mammalia > Rodentia > Cricetidae > Onychomys > Onychomys torridus. Next base: position 139,049,192 of record NC_050443.1, on the reverse strand, counting down.
TTTTTCCACTTCAAATATTTTTCATGTGTCTGTTCTGCTGTATGTACCCTGAGTAACACTTGCACAAACACTTCAGTGTAAACCTTTGAACTCAGCTAGTAAATATGTTTTCATCTTGTTTTGTGTGTTTTGAAACATGTTAATATAAATTAGTTTGTTTAAAAACACTGAGCTTAAAAGGGTACAGATAAGCATACCTGCCTCGTTCTGGATGACATTTCTTAAACAATTACATTATAGGAAGAATATCAATGTTGTTATGGAAATGAAACACAAATAAGTCATTTCAGTTGCCAGCTCTGCAAAGTTTGAGCATTTAGACACCTCACTTGAATTTTTTATTAATTCTATGATAACATTCTTACTTTAATGCTATCTACACTCTCCACAGTTTTATTTTTCTCATGATAACAAGAAGACATGCTGACACAATAGAATTTTCTTCTTCAAAATGTGGCTTTTCAAAGTCAAGGAGAAAATAATCTTGCCTTATTGTTTGACATCTTTATCAGAGTTTGAAAGTATCATTTCTGCAATGGTAGCCTTGCCTCTCTCACCATCCCTGCTATTTTCCTAGGTATACTTACCACTCGGTATTGTTTGGCCATGGATCTTGTCTGCCCAGCCTGCGCAGTACTTTAGTGCTTTTATGCAGCCTCCTAGATCTGACAAGTATGCATGGGCGAAGACTTTCCCACCATTCATGGCTTCCATTGTCTAAAAAACCAACACAAACCACAGTCTACAATCTCAGTAGGAATGTTAGAATAGGAACATTGCTCGATGGAGGTGGAGAGATGGCTCAGTGGTTAAGACTGCAGACTGCTGTTCCAGAAGACCTAGTTCAATCCCAGCACCCTCATAATAGCTCACAGTCATCCACAATCCTAGTTACATGTGGTATTATGTCTCCTCCTACCATCTGAGAGCAGCAGTCATACACATAGTACACAGATACACATGAGGGCCAAACACTCATACACACACAAATACAAATAAAAATGATGACCATATACTCATGTATGAATGAGCAACATAATTGGACTCCAAAATTTACTTATAAGAGTAAAAAGAAGGTGTAAAAAGTAGGTAGCGGGGTTGGGGATTTAGCTCAGTGGTGGAGCACTTGCCTAGCAAGCGCAAGGCCCTGGGTTCGGTCCTCAGCTCTGGGGGGGAAAAAAAGACAAAATAACAAAAAGTAGGTAGCATGAGGGCACGAGGAGGAATTTGTAGGAAATAGTTGTGGATGGGTATGATCAATATCCATTTTATAAATGTATGGAATGTTATAGGAATAAAAAATAAATTAAAAGAATATATGGTCAATATTTTCAGTAGTTATGTAAGAGAGCTTTATAATTATATGGAATCTCAAATCATCTCAACTAAACTGATTTTAAAACAGAGCACAATGACTTGTTTAAGGTCACATAGCAAGGTCCTGCCAGGGGAGATAATAAGATTCTGATTGTCTGACTCTGTGCACTTTCTGTCACATTCTGAATTCCTTCCAACTAAGCTGTGTCTGTACACTAGGCACATTTCACAGGTGCACAGCTGTGACGATGATTTGTAGTCTCCTTGTCATATGAGAGTTCTAACAGGATCTCACTTGCCAGCCAATGGTAGAGACAATTTGGTGTTTGCAGGCATTCTTGATGCCTGAGTTATCATTGTCATATTCTTGGCAGACAGAAAGTCTGTTCATCCACATGTAACACTTACATCTTTCACCATGGATTTATAGATTTTCCTCAGCAGTTTTCAGTGACTGTTGTTTAGGCAACATGGTCATAACTATTTGTGCAGTCAGAATATAAAGTTCCAGGGCTTCTGGGATTGCAGTGTTTCCTTTCTTTTTCTTTTCATTCAGACTATAAGGTCTCCTGGGATTCCTACATTCTACATGTTGATCATCTAATAGCTAAAGCTCTTCCTCCTCCGATTTATATTGTCCACTCCCCAAGAATCTATACCCCCTGATTTTATGTGTATCTTCTTCATTCTCTGCAACATTTCAAGCCGGCAGAGGTAGTTAACACTTCACACCGCAGACAGATGAGAGAAGGCAAGTTTTGAAAAACTTCTCTGTCTTTTTTTTTTTTTTAGAATTTGAGGGGGTGTGGTTTTGGAAAACTGTTTTCTTTTTATAGAATATTGAGAAGGTGTGGTTTTGTCACAGCAACTATTGACTGCATTTTTTAAAATATATATTTTGAAAAAATTTAGCATCTTTGAGGCAATGGTGATTTTTTTTAACCAAAAAAAAAAAAAAAAAAAAAGGTAATGCTTGTAGTAAAATGAAGATAATAAAATGTCGTCTGAAATCTAACTGGGAACCATGTCATTTTCAGTTGGATTTACTAAAATGCATAACTCAGAAGACAAGTGCATGCACTCCCATTCATATTCTTGCTGACATATCTAGCCACAGTAATGAAAAGGCGTAGGCACCCCAAATAAGCATGATTCTACTCACTATTAAATCTGGTTTCTATCTGTTAATTCTTTTATACCCATGAAAATGAAAATCACTTCTCTTTGCTATGGTGTTGTCAGCAGATGTACGGCAGGAGAAGGAGGCATTGTAAAAAAAAATTGGGGGTGGATATAAATAAAATTTGTTTTAGAGCAATATTTTGGCACTTTCAACAGATTCATGGATTTCCCTCTAAAATACTCCATGATGAATGAATTTGAGAAATCAAGGACATTGTTAGAGGAACATTTGTCCACGGCAAGGGCTCTGAGAAATTCTAGAGAAAAGCTCAGGATGTTTGTCCATGTGCTCTTTTAAGTAAATCAACTGGCTAGTTTGAGCAGTGAGTGCTCTTGGGAACTCTCCTGTGTATCTTATTGTTGGCATTGGTTAATACTCACAGCCAGCAGCAGACGATCTCTTTCTATTAAGTCAGCCAGCTTGTTCAGCAGGCGCCCCCTCTCTGAAGCGTCCATGGTGCGCCATGGGGAGCCAATCTGAAAAGCCTGTCTTGCAGCCGTCACAGCCTTGTCAACATCTGCCTGGAAATCACAAAGCATTCAATTCAGGATGTTCAAAACACTAGATGTGCAAGCACCATGTCACAACTTCATAAAGTAGAACACAGTCCTCACAAACAGAAGCTAGGCCTATGTTAGCCCAAAGTCCAGAACATTCCACACACAGCACCACAGTATGCAGAAATGTTTTCTCTTGAGTAATTGAGTAATATTTATAATAAACTCCAATAGTCTATCAAATAGTTAAACTCCTAGAATAGAGAGACTGTGTTTTAATAGTTGTTACTTTACCCTATTGTAATAGGACACTGAATGTTTATTTTATTTGAAATAATGTTCTAGTTAGTTTATACACATTAGCTCATTTGATTTAGAAGTAAAGGAAACTATCTCCTTTACCAAATTATGAATTAAAGTACCAAGTTTTGGTACATTCACATCATATCTTATTGGAAATTAGGGCTTATAAAATACATAATGCATTGGTCTGCATGTGAAATGTTGACTTTGGCTCAAATGTTTTAACAGTTGCCACTCAGGGTTTAGCACTGTTTTGAGAGGTTGTGACACCTTATAGACACAGGAAGTGAGGGGCAGGTGTGGAGCCACAAGGCATAGCACATGGGTTATAGCCGGCATCCAGTGGCATCTTGAGATCTCTTTCTGCTTTCTAGTCCAGTAAGACACATGGGGTCCTGGTATCCTGCTCCTGCCACTGTGTTCTCTTCCTTTCCATCACCATTATGATGGACTGCACCCTTTCCAACGGTGAGCCCACAAATCCTCCTTCCTGAAAGTTGCTTCTGTCAGTTATTTTGTAAGGCGGATAAGGAAAGAGACTAGCACTCAGATCCTTCCTTCTGTGGCCAGCCTGCTCTTCCCACACTTAAGGAATGTACACATGTTTACAGTAACAGTGAAATTATTCTTTACTCTTTTATTGGAACTCTGTGAGAGGACAGGCTGAAGAATCTCCAGAGGCCACGGAAGGTATCTGTTAGTTGAGAGCTTGAGCTGAGCCTGAAATACTTTTCTCCCCATCAGCAAAGGAATGAAATGTGATGTCCAACAAGAAAGACATCCTCAGCCAGCCAGGCTCTCAGTACAACCCACTCAGCCACTTTAGGTTATTCGTCAATTCACCATAAGGTCTTTCCCTATGCTTCATTTTATCTGTCAGTAAAATGAGGGACACGTTTCTTCCTTATTGTTATTTGAGATGAGAGGAGCTGCTTTGTATAAATGTGTGAGAACTTTGTTTCAAATAAAATACTAGGTATAAAATTAAGGTAGAATAAAGCAACAACTACTAAAATACAGCATGGCCCTGAGAGATGGCTCACTTGAGTACAGGCCCTTACTGTCATGCCTTACATCCTTAGTTCCAGCTCTAACACTCATGTGGTAGAAAGAGAAATTCATCTCTGACAAGTTGTCCTCCAATGTCCACATGGGTGCCATGATGCCTGTGCACGTATTTGTGTGTGTGTGTGTGTGTGTGTGTGTGTGTCTTTGCACACACATAGTAAATAAATATTTTTTGCTTTGTTTTGTTTTTTTGAGACAGGGTTTCTCTGGGTAGCCCTGGCTGCCTGGAACTTGTTCTGTAGAACAGGCAAGCCTCAAACTAACTCACAGAGATCCATCTGAATCTGTCTCCCAAGTTCTGGGATTGAAGGTGTATGCTACCACTGCCTGTCTCATAAATTTATATACATATATGTTTCAAGACAGGGTTTCTCTGTGTATCTTTGTGCCTTTCCTGGAACTCACTTGGTAGCCCAGGTTGGCTTCAAACTCACAGAGATCCTCCTGGCTCTGCCTCCTGAGTGCTGGGATTAAAGGCGTGTGCCCACACCACCCGGCTAAATTAATATTTTAAATGTAATTAATTTTCTAAATTTCGTCTATAAGACTGGCATTGTATGGAACCCCATAAATCCTATAGGCCAGTGGACTGAATCTTTATTTAAGAGACTTAATTCTTCTGAGAATGAGAATATCAAGGAGGACCCCCCCCCCCTATAATTTTGAATTGCTTGCACTTAGCTGAACCTGTTTTGCCTTCACTTGGAGAGGCATGGAAGGCTATATTAATATCACCTTCCTCAGAAAGCATTCCATAAGACATTGAAGGAGCCTACATGTCTGCAAACTGAGATGGAAATAAATCATGTCATAGTACAGGTGTTCCTGCATTTATGAGAGCTACAGACTGAAAATATGTTAAATGCATTCAGTAAACATGACACACACACAAAAAAAAAATCACAGCTTGACCTAAACTACCTAATATGGACTGTCTTCCTTAACAAGTATTGGATGTATCATTTCTTGTAATGAACTTAATATGCTGTAGGTTACAGAATTGATGGCTTATCCATAGGACTGTGTGGCTGTTGTGGAGTCCCATAAGCATCACAAGAACTATTGTACTACAAATCATAAAACTGGAAAAAGTCCAATTTTCAAAACAAAATGTCCAGTTTGCTTTTTTTTGCTTGAATGTGTTTTGCTTTGTTATGCCTGGTCTACATGGATAGTTCCAGGACAGCCAGGGCTGCCCAGAGAAACCCTGTCTAGAAAAACAAAAGCAAAAATAAACAAAAAAAATCTTAAAAGTAATGAATTAAGGTTGTAAAATTATCTGTCCAACCATATAAATCAAAGACCATCTTTATTTATGAATGGGGCAGGAAGAATCCTTTTAGAAGTACATCTTGGTTTAAACAACTGAATGTTTAAAGTTACACACTAATACTCATTTATTATACTACTTTACACACTATTGTCAAATCTTTTGAGGAATAATGACTATGTGGAATTAAGTACATGTAGTTTTTGCTTTGTTCCATTGAGAACAATGTATATTTTAGGTATCATATGATTGTATATATTTAGATTTTGTTTTGTTTTACAACAAATTTTCTAAGTTTTTCCTAAGGAAATCCAGAGAACACTGTTTGGAGAAGAAAAGGAAAAGCAAACCTCAAAAATCTGAGTTTTCCCATGTGATCTATGGATACTTTAACACACACGTGCACACACATGCACCTACACCCTTCTGTGTTAGACCAGTGAGATGCAGCTCTGGTGTGGATCCTTCTGTTTCAGTGTTATGTCACTGGCCTTTGCCAAGTATGAGTTGTCTTGAGCCTCCTCCCTCTCCCTAAGTGTAGATAGAAAATGGTTTTGAAACAAACCTTACTATTTAAGAAACCCCCCTACACAGGGCTATCATTAATATATTTGTTCTTATGTTTATATCTTTTGGGGTCATGACTCTCCTCTCACATCGTGTATATTATCCTGTAGGGCCGTAAAGAGAGTAAGGACCTGGAATTTTTAATGAAACAAAAAACTCAGCTTTGAATTCTGACTTTTCCTTTTAACCATGTAATATTTGAGGGATTCAAACATCTGTGTGTCTTCCTAGCATTCTAACTATAGGTTGGCTAATGATAGGATACTGAGGTAAAGATTTTGTTCTGAAACATCATTTAAATTGGAGGTACATACAACCAATCATCACCTTATCATTTTATAAATACATCCTTCCCTCAGTATCCAGGAAGAACCGAATCTCAAGTCCTGGAAAGATAGTCTAAAATCATAGATGTTACATTTACATAGAATTTACTTATAACCCACAGACCTTTTAGGTTAACTCTAATTTACTTCTGATACACAAAACAAGACTAGGTAAATAATAGTTGTACTCTATTAGAAAATAATAGCTTAAAAAGCCTGTGAACTCAGTGTCCACACAGCTGTGATACACTGCATACACATTGTCTACATCAGCAGCTACACCTTCTGATCCCAGGGCAGTTTAATTTACCAACATGTGGATGCAAGTAGTCTACTCTGTCCTAAAGTAAGATATATTGTTTGAAATTCATTGCTCTTGTTCAGAAGCAGTTGTCTCACATTTTCTATGTGAATGACATGCTAACTGTTCACTAGAGGGAGACAACTGTGGTCCCCAAAGAGAAACAAGCATGAAAGGGACTACATTATCCTAAACCATTCTAGTGTGTTCTTTCAGCCTTCTCTGTCCCCTTCCACATCAGTTCTGTTGTCCCATACTGTCAGGAGCTTCCTCTACAAAGCTAATATCCTTCACATAATTAATCTTATCACTTTCCCATTCATGTTTACTCCTGCTTGCTTCATCCACAGTCCTAAGGTCAAGGCTCTCCATTTGGTTTCAAGGTCTAACATTTTCTGGCCCCACTTTGCAGGCCAAGACTTCCTGTTAACCTTTCTCCTACTCAGAAGGAGCCATCCCTTCTCATCTTGGCTCCTGAAGTTCTCCTAAAATAGTGAATGTTCTAGCATCATGTCCCTTTACCTTTCAAAGTCCCACACATTTTTCAAAGTCCTTGTTCAGTGTGTTGACCTAACACAATAGTCACCAGAAACACAGCTCAATGCCCATAGTAATTAAGAGCCTCTTACTGACCTCCAGGAAGGAAAGTAAGTTCTTCATTGCCACAAGTTAGTGCTAAAGACAGTTACCATGAACTTTTTCTATTTAGAATATCAAAGAAATGGAAGCAACTTAAGTATCCATCAACAAATAAATGGAAATGTGGTTCACATAGAAAATAGAATAGTATATGCAGTTCTAAAGAAAAATTAAATCCAGAAATCCAAAGGAAAAGGAATGTATTTAATATGTGTAATATTAATCAAGGTCACTCAAGCTCAGAAAAAAAATTGAATATTCTTCCTCATGTGCAGATCCTAGCCTAGAATATATGATGTTTATATGTAGACTGTTGTATGTGTATAGAATAACATGTAAAGGAGACAAAGAAAGTAATAGCAGTAGATGACACAGCACAGAACACAGGCAAAAGGATCCTTGAATTGTGAGAGAGGATAAAAGCTAACTTTTTTTTTTTTTTAACTTCAACTCTGATGTAGTCTTTGTGCTGGGTAAATCCACAAAGAGAGAGTGACAGGGAAAGTGTGAGACCCCAAATGAAGCTCCATGGCTTCAGAATGGCCCTTCAACTGTGTAGAAACTCACTGAGATGCATAGTTTGGGACTAGGTAAGTTTCTGTTTGAGTGGTTTCCTTAATCTAGTTGTGTGAAGTTTTTCTTTGTGAGTTCATTTCAATAAAGGGATTTAAGAAAGAGAGAGGGGCTTTAGGCTTCTGACCCAAAGGGAAGATCCTTATAGCTCCCAAGTTACTACTACAATTAAGTATCAAAAACCTTGAGATGTAGGTAAATAGACATTATACATGAGAAATACAGCAGAAAATAAAGCCAAACTTTGATCCTATATCTGACCTCCATATTTACTTGTTGTATCTCTGCCAGGCTGTCTAACAAAGCTGCTTTGGGCAGCATAGTTATTGCTCACTGTATTTCAGATGGCAAGATTTCTTGCTATTCTTTTAATTCACATGCAATATTTAATTATTTTTAGCTTTATTTTAAAAGTCTAACATATTATCATACAAAGGCATACATATTGCCTTATGTAATTTATTTTTAAATATTTATATAGTAATCATGGTTTAACTGATTTCATTATGTATCAAAACTTTTGCATTACCTGATATACTACTCATATAAGGGTTTTTAAAAATACGTTTCATTTCAAAGCTATCGTTTTGTATATTTTTATTCAAGGCCTGGCATTTCCAATGTATATATATTTAATTAGCCAGACAACAAGATTAAGTGGGATTTTTCTATGATCAAATGCTGTAGCCTAGGGAAAGTCAAACATTCCAGTTTTGAAGTGAGAGACTGCAGGATGAATGTATGCAGGCAGTTTGAATAAAAGTGAGAAAGCAAGAGCCTCTAAGACCAGTTAGGGAGGTTCTGAATGCTCCCATCTCTGCTGGAATGTACACCGGCACATTAAGTCTAGGCAGAGATGGAGAAAACAGCAATCAGACCAGTTTCCTTTCACACCTGTCTGAAGCACTCCCTTTAATGGACATTTAGTTTTATTCCTCCAATTATCAATTAGCTCATGCCCAGGATTAGTCAGCAGTTCCTAAAGAAGCACTGAAGTGAAAAGAAAACACTTCCCACCCACAGGCATTCTTGGCTTTTGAACATGCATTTGCTTTGGCCCCTGCCCCACACTTGTGACACCATGAAAGGCAGGATATGGCCCATTGGCAGGCCCATTCTGCACCTTATAAGTCTGTCAATGATATAAAGTATTTGTGAGAAACAAGAGCATAACCAGTTTTCTTGTGACTGTGAACTTTACCAGGTTATGCTAGGGTGACTAAGCAATGCTAGACACTGTTTATTAGATTTCTCACAAATTGTTTGAACAGAAATAATTTAAAAAAAGAAACAGAAACAGGAATGTGCTTGTGAAGCAAGCTCTTGTTTCTCACAAATACTTTATATCATTGACAGTCTTAGAAGACTTATCTGTCCCGCCAACCAGACTGGCATAGCAACTTGGCTTGCAGCTTGCCTAAGTATGAATTCTTCTCCCTGATCTTTGACTTTCCCTAGGCTACAGCACACCTGTAATCCCAGCACTCAGGAGGCAGAGCCAGGCAGATCTCTGTGAGTTTGAGGCCAGCCTAGGCTACAAAGTGAGTTCCAGGAAAGGCACAAAGCTACACAGAGAAACCCTGTCTCAGAAAAAAAAAATTACTGTTGGGACTATGGGAAAAAGAAACCCTTACATACTGTAGTGAGAATGTGGTTTTGCCACTATGTAGTATAGCATCAAGTCCCATGATCTCCTTGTTCCCAAATCAATGATTTTCAATAAAATAACTTGAAAATACATTCTTCTAAAAGTCCTATATCAACCTTTAGCCTCACTTAGCAAATGTGTAAGAACAACTGTAAGCTTATAAAATATTTCTCTCTTTTAGCTTAAGATGAATTCTGTTCTATGAGTCTGTCTGCATAATGAACCTAGACACTATTTCAAGTGAAAAGCAGCCAAGGAAAAATAGCTTGAAAAAAAAATCAGCACCTTGTCCAAGGTATCCATTGATGGTGTTTGTCTTATGCCAAGGACAACAGAACATTTACCCAACTGCCAGAGGAGCCATATTTTCATGTCTTTCCTTGAGCTTACAGTGGGTTTTGAGCTCAGAACAGTGAGAAGCAAATTGGACTTGTAGGTGCTGGAATTTACCTTATCCCCTTCTTCCACATGGCAGATAACCTCCTCAGTCGCAGGGTTAAGGACAGGAAATTTCTTTCCACTCACTGAGTCATGCCATTCATTGTTTATGAAGATCTGTGGAGATACAGGAAAAGCAGATAAAATCACTTAAATATCCAGTGAGTCTGAGGCTTTTAAAACTGGAGTTGAAGTATGAGATAATGCTTACACATTGCATGTCTCTCCCTGTCTCAAAATGCCCACCATTTGTTTCATTTAACATGTAATAAACATACACACAAATATGTGTGCGTACTAAGTAGAAAAGAAAAAGTGATTTTTCATCTTGACCTTTGGTCCCAGACCCTGAGCTTAGCCAATGAGTTCACCCTTCTTCATGGTTCAGTCACCAGGTCCGCCTCTTCTCTACTTTCCTTTCTAAGGTTCTCAGCTGGATCCTCAGCATTTCATGTTTTATTTCAAACCAGTTAAGCAGCATCCCCTCATGACCTGTTGACTAGTTGCTCCAACTGAATGTAAGTTGTTGAAAGTAACACATATCTCCTACTATAAAATTAGTATGTTCTGCTCTGTGTTAAAGTTAGATATTCACAGCCTATGAGATTGCTAACCAGATTAGACATTACAATTGGCTTTGAAAATTATCAAGAAATTCACTCACCATCAATAACAACCTGTCTTATTTCTGCCATAGGAATTTCACTATACCTTAGATTTTCATAGATAAACTAAGAGATCTAATGTCTCATAATATGTAGATAGACTCATAATTCCACCCCCTTTGGAAAAATTGTAATTTCACTTAGAAATAAAGGAAAAGTCCCATGCTAAACTGACCACATTTTGTTATGCTATTGTTAGAGCAGCTAGTTCTTGCCTGGGTCTTCTTGTCCTCAGCTGGTGAGTTCTTAGTGATATCCCTGCCATAGGTGACTTATGACCCACAGTTTCTTTTGGGGAAAGAGCCATCACAAAATGTGCACGCCATTTTGATATTAGAATCATGCATTTAAACTGTACACTGCTCCTTCATACTAAAGGCAGTAGATGCTTCAGAATAAGATTGAAGTTTATCTGGTAGGCTTAGATAACTGAAGAGATAGGCTTTGGATGACCCTGTGACCACCCATGACTCAGCATTATTCAGATTTAGCTTTTAATACCAAAGAAAACTGTGAGTCCAGTGTTTGTTTAGCTTTATTTATATAACCAAATCAGGAATGACCACTTCGAATTTTTTTATTGAGTTGTTTTCTTTGCCAATTTCATTCAAGTACAAAGTACACTTCTCCTCAAGTACAAAGCAACTCCTCACTTCCCTAATCTTTCAACACTTCCATTAATCCTCCCAACCTATCTGTACACCCTTTCTTATATCCATGGTTTTTACTTTATTTTATTAGTTTATTTGTTTGAAATCTGAATTTAACAAAGATTATTTGCGTGTCCATGCATTTGAAATTATCCATTAGGAGCGTGGTGGGCTCACCATTGGATATACAAGTAAAAGTGATGACTGTCCCATTCCCAGAATCCATTAGTTGTCAATAATTCAACAGATAGGCACAGGGACCAGTAAATCCTTCCCAGATCCCTGACTGCTCATAGGCTAAGTCTCATGTTGTCTCAGCTGCTGTTGGATCATGACTATACTGGCTGTGCCATGCAAAAATGATCACCATTTTGATCAGAGAAATATTTTGTCAAATAATGACTAAGTATGAGACATATACCATGCAAGACACTGTGAGAAAACAAGAAATATATTATGCATAGCTCTGTTCCTGGAGGTTCATAGTCTAAGAAAAGAGACTTTCTAATCAGTATCAATCAGTTAACTGGATTCAAATAGCCAAAGTAGCAATTTCATCAATAAATTTCATAGCAAGACTTGTTGGGGAAAGGGATGTGGAATTAGGACAATGCATAGACCAAACCTGAGATACTCATAGCCCAGTAAACAGGTTCACTAGAATCAAGCTGAAATGAGGTAAACATGTAGTGGACTCTAATGCACAGAGAGGAAAATTTGAGCTACTGGACTCTAGACCAAAAAGTATGTTTTAGGAACTAACTAAAATAGCCAATACTGACATGAAAGGGATCAAGCATATCTAGAGGATTCTTCCAGAGACTACTTCTGCAAGCCAACAATGAGCCCACAAGGCTAGAGAGCAAATATCAGTATCACCCACAAAGTAGAACTCAGTAGTCTGCCATTACATGCATTCTCCACCAGACATACCAGTATTAAGACAGAACTCAACATAAACTATATGATTCTCAATGTATCTGTAAGAACTCGACTTACAACATCTTTTCTTTCTTCTTAGTTATTAGTTATAGTGAATTTATTGGTATAATTTACCATAATTCTCTCTTTCTAAGTTGTCTTGGACTTACATTTTTATTATCTTCTAGCTACTTGTAAGAACAAATATATTTGAATAACTACCCTTCCTATAATTATATTAAATGGGTATATGGAGAAATTTAGTTCAATGAATGTTTATTGTAGTAATTATTAAACCCATTTTAGCCTATTAAATGTCCTATTATGGAGAGAACTATACTTTCAATTTGTTGTTTGCTGTTGACATGCTTGGTGGATAGGGATGATACTATTAAAATAAAATATTTCATCACATTTAATAATTAACTGTATTATACTTATGAATGCCCTCATGGTGCTTTATAGTATTGTATACGTACAAGAGATGTTAAGCCTAAGTTCCCAGAAATCACTGGAATTTCAAAGCTGTTGTTTATAATCTTGGAATTCCAGGATTTTTATTTTAGTATTGTTTTTAATCTGATGAAAATATCAATAAGAGTTTTTTAGTTATCTCTGTAGATTTTCCCATCATGATCTTGACGCTCCCCTCCACCAATCTGATTAACAGGATAGGCCAGTTCAGGCAGCCTCACTGCTATTGCTAGTAGTCTAATCTTACTGAATCAAGCTCAAAGCAACTCACAAACTTTAGACCAACAGCTGTGGTACCTGCATGGGACCAGACTAGACCCTCTGCATATGGGAGACAGTTGTGTAGTTGGGTCTGTCTGAGGGGCCCCTGGCAATGTGACCTGGTTCTATCCCTGATGCACGAGCTGGCTTTCTGGATCTCATTACCTATGGTCAGATACCTTGTTCAACCCTGATAAAGAGGGGAGGGGCTTGAATGTACCAGGCTTAGCTGTCCCCTCATGGGAGAACTTACCCTGTTGGAAGATGTGAGGAGGGGTGGGAGGGAAGCTGGGGTTGTGTGGAGGGAAATGGGAGGAGGGATGAGTGATTGGTATGTAAAATAAATTTAAAAATTTTAAAAGAGTGTTTTAGGCAACTTAAACTTGATTTATACATTTGTACTTTGCATTTATCAAATTAAAAATAATACACATACTATCTTCCTATTTGCTGATGTAGTTTAGTGTCCCAACTTAAAAAAAACAAAGATGCCTATTCAGAGTCAAAGTTATTAAGTCTACCTCTACTTGGTGAAAAACAATTTTAAATAATAAATTTCTACACTCTGGTTTCTCTTCAGACTGTATAAATCTTTCTCCTTTTACCAAAATATGAACTTTCTTCAAAATATTTCTGATTTAGATCAAAGTGAGTTTTATTAATGGGCATAGGAAATATCTTCTCTTCTGATCTGTTGGTATGAGATTTGGTGGCCTGCTGGCTCCCAACTTCCTCCAACAAAGTGACCTAAATTCAAGTTATCTCTGCACAATGGTAACTGGGATATCAGCTCAAAGTCCTTATAATGGAAGTCAATGTTTTCTTAGTCACTGAGAATGTATAAAAATTTCATTTTCAATGTACAAAGTATTTTAAGATTTTCTAAGGAAGAGAAATGCTAAAAATCAGTCCTCACTCCAGATCACCTATGTATGTTGCCAACTCTGAAAGGCAGGGACACAGCATTAGAGAGTGATGGGTGGTGATGTAAGCGTGTAGGGAAATGCTAAATATTATAATGTGTATATTTTCTCATCATTTAAAACCTGAAAATGTACCACAACAATGAGAAATGATGAAAATGAAAAGATAAAAAGCAGGGTAGAATTAACAATATGAGAAATGGAACATGTCATGTGGATCTTAAACATTAAAAAAAAAAAAGGCTAAATTTCTTATAACTAGTTTTAACCTAAGCCCTGAGGCAGCAAAGCAAAATCTTGTGATTCAAAATTGAGCAGGTAAAAGGAAATGAGAGAAGAAATACCATAAGGTAGGCAACTATCTGTAGTCAAGGGGGTGGAAACAAAGGAAGAGCAGCCAACATAAATGTTTTACATTATTCCTTTGCTAGTAATGTAACTGCCTAGTCATGTGCCCTTATTTTAAAGCCCTTTAAATCAAGTAGAAAGAAACAATGTTGCTGCATTTATTTTGAGTTACATCATCTCTAAGTCCAATGGATGACAAAATTATATTTATATATATATATATATATATATATATATATATATATAAAATATGCATCATACATGTTCTGAATCATAATTAATCTATAGAAGCACTAAAAAGTTCTTCTGTGTATCTTTCTTCCTTAACAGTATTAGGCCCTCTGCCCTCTACAGAAAACATCAAGGTAGAACAGAGGCATTAACTCAGGTTGGATTGCTCTTCAAATGGGTCTACCACACTCTCTGAATGTTTCTCACATAGCCTTCTCATTTTGGAAGGGAGTAAGTGAAAATTTCAGTAAGTATACTCTATGTTTGAAAAGCCATGTGTACAGACAGTCTTTAAGAAATAGAAACAATAACTTTTAAAGGTTATGTGCTATTTACTTTAGGATTTGTGTTGAAGTTTTCTTGAATGAGATTGGAATATCACTGTCTTTAGTAGTCAGGGAGAAAAGAATGGCATATAAAAACACATCATCTGAAATGGTACAATCCATCATCTTTATATTCTGGTTTTATTTATTTATTTATGGTTTTTCAAGATACAGTTTCTCTGTGCTCTGTATAATTGCAACTCTCTCAGTAGACCAGGCTTGTCTCGAATTCACAAAGATCCATGTGTCTCTGCCTCCTGAGTGCTGGGATTAAAGGCGTGCACCACCACCACCACCACCACCACCACCACCACCACCACCATCACCCGGCTGGTTTTGTATCTTAAGAGCTGGGTAACCTTGAACAGGTCAGCATGTTTTCTGAGCTCTGCTTCCCAAGCTTGGTAACAGGAACATAGTAGTATTTTCTGGTTTTTTCCTACTAGTTACTTATTAATCTCAATTGAGATAAATAGTGTATTATGTAATAAATGACAGATTTTACTGGCATTGAAAATTGAACCATTTCAGGACTCTAGGGTTCATCTTTGAAAGAACAGTTCGGGAAGATACCAATAATAAGTGTTAGACTTATACGTATCAAAATCAGACCTATACGTACCAAATAATAAGTGTTAGACACTGTCTACTTTCCATAAACTGTTACAGGCCACAGGAAAATATTATAAGAACTCAGCTGATTATGGCAAAGTGAAGGGATCAAGGAATTCCTTCAGAGGAAGCCAAATTCCAAGGAGCTTTTGGTGTTATTTGGCTTGTTATATATCAGCTGTCTTCTGTTATGAAAATCATGTGTGCCTTCATGGTTTTCCCAATTGTTTTTTTCCCTAAGAAAGGCTAACAGTGTGGACTGATCACTCCCTGGACATGCACATTCAAGGTATTTGGAAAACAGCCTCAGGAAAGGCTTCTTTCACCCCAACCCACCCTTTCTCTCCTTTCAGCTATCTCTCTTAGCCACATTCTAGAACTAACAGAAATAAAGTCCAGTTCACCACAAACTAGTTTCCTGATTTAAGATAAATTCCACAAGGAGACACTCCCTAGGTCAGGTGGACATTAAGTAATAGCTTTACACAATTTAGCTCAGATCCCCCCTTTCTTACAGCTTTACTAACTTTATAGACCCCAACTTCTTACCTAACTGCTCCTAGGAATATAGATTGAGCACATAAATTTCATTTTTGATATACCGATACTAGCTCTCAGCTGACTTCCTCCCTTAAACACTTCATTTTCAGGTCGAAAAAGAATAACTGACTTACCTGCCTTTATAACCTTGCAGGAATTCAGGCCTGCTGACCTGGCTGGAGGGGAGGACTGTGATTTTTGGGTATATAACTGTAAAGCTAGAGGCTGAAAAGAGAATTGAGAATTAAAGTGAATGGACTAAAGAGCTCAGTGTGCTGAGACTCTGTTTTTTCCGAAAATAGTCCTCACAGTTCCTAGTTTCTCTCCTGAGCCCCTGGGATGTGTAATATTAAGGCTGGTCCCTCTAATATTATACAAGAATAAACTGCTTATTTAATTCTCATAGCCACTTTTCCAAGTAGCATCTTTATTAAATGCTAATTAATAGATAGAAAAATCTAAATCGAAGCAGATTAAAGCTTGGCCAAGATTAGGTTAAGAAACAAGTACTGACTCTGGAAATTGAATTCAGGTCTGTCTTATTAAACAACTATAATCACAGAAATTCAGCTATTTGTTAAACTGCTTCCAAACACTGAGCAAATACAATATAGTTTTAATCAGAAGTTAGAAAAAATTTCTCTAAATGAAGGCAGCCATAGCACAGTCAGCTTTATCTTGAAGGTAGTTCTACCATCCCCCCATCCCCCCCCCCCCCCCGAGCATCAAGATTTCTTCCAGACTCCACCAGCCAGTGTGGTCAAAAAAAGCACTCTCCGAGCCCATGTAATTTCCTATTCCACTTTACCCTGGACAAATCTCAGCTTTTCGCTTTCCTGTTTTGAGAACATTCCACAATTGAATGTATTCTAGCTACTTGGTTGCTGCCTTATCAATCCATTAAGAATATCATTTCTTGAGACAATAGTCATATTAGCATTCTAATATCTGATTATGGAGCAATCACACAACAAATGCATTAAACAAAGGATAAGGGGACACTGGAAAAGGGATGAGAAGATGGGAGAAATTAAGGAAAGCAGGGAGGAGTTATTTGAAATCCCAACTACCCTGATTTTGTAAATTGTAAAAATTTAAAAAGAGATAAAAGGTGGAGGTAACTAGAAATCTCAATATTCCAATTGTGCCTAGCACAGAAAACTCAATTGTTCATAATGCTTTGTACATAAATATGTATACACACACATACACACAGATGAGAGAGAGAGAGAGATTAATGAAATCAGACATCTAAGGACAAAATCACCTGTTGTAGCCAAAATTTCATCCACAGTGCTTGAAGTAATGCAATTTACATGGAAAATGTGCACCTGTGTCTCAACCTCTTCCTCACTGTTTCTCCAAGCCCAGACCTTCCTTTTCTGTCCAGTGAACAGAACTGTTTCCTTCTGCCCTCTCTATTGTCTCCTTTCTCTCCAAACTGGTGGCCAATAGCTTCCTATGGTCTGAAAGAAGCATCCCGAAAAGCTCACAGTCAGTGCCCTCCAGGATTTAGGAAAAAAGTGCACACTGTGTAATTCTATGTCCCTAAGTATGGCAGTGGCCATGGCAGCATGGGGGTGCAGCTAACCAGCATTCAAGGTCTACATTTGTCATTTGTGAGCTGTGTAGGTTTTTATTACTCAGCCTCTTGGATGCTTCATCTACAGAAAAGAAATCATCGCTTCCGGTAGGGCTGCTGTGAGCAAGTAGGTGAAATTATCATAACACATTTTGGTTGTAATTATTTACTGTGTGCATGAAATATTGCCAGCAGGTAAAAATGTCTTCTGAGCATGAAAAACTGATTCAATAATTTAGCTAATTATTGATGAAGTTTGAACCCTATGTGAAAATTTTGTAGTCTTGAATTTCCTATTATTTATTTGTAAAGGAAAGTGTGTGACATAAGAAAGAAAAATTGGAATTAGCAAATCCTATGAGAGAAAAGAATCTTAAGACCCTAAAAGTCTGGGTAAACCTGGGAACTTTACACCTGCTTGGGTGAAGCAATGATATAAGACAGACTAACAGAAAAGTAGGAGAAAACAGGAGAATGGCACTGTGGGAACAGATCTGGGAAACGAATCAAAGACATTTATGGGACTGTGATTGCTAGTGTTAGCCATTCCCCACAAGCCAGGCTCTGCCTCAAGTGCTTCTTAATAACTAAATGCTGTGAGTGTTTCCACCTCCCCAGGAAATGGGACTCCTCATAATCCTATATCAATTGTAAGAAAGCAGAAGCAGCCGGGTGGTGGCAGCGGCGACGGCGGCGGCGACGGCGGCGGCACGCACGCCTTTAATCCCAGCACTCGGGAGGCAGAGGTGGGTGGATCTCTGTGAGTTCGAGGCCAGCCTGTTCTCCAAAGCGAGTTCCAGGAAAGGTGTAAAGCTACACAGAGAAACCCTGTCTCGAAGAAAAAAAAAAAAAAAAACAACAGAGGCAGGTGGAGGTGACAGAGTTTGACAAGGGGTCTTGTAACTTTCAAAGGAGCTCTTCATGCAAAAGCTCAGTAGCAGGAATGCAGGGCACTTGTGGCATTTTCTCACAACTCCTGGGAATGGGTAACGAAGACAGGGTTGTGATGGGGGCTTTTGTAATGCCCTGCAAGATAGTTCATCAACTTTAAGCTTCATTTTATCTACCCCATCATTAAGGAACTAGACTAGAGAACAGTCCTAAATGTATCAGTGAGTTGTTTGCTTTGGAGAGCAATACTCGAGGTTAAGAGTATGTAGCTATTTGACTCTAGATGATATTCTTTTGGTTTTTGTTATTAATTCCTTTTTGTTTTCTCCTCCCCCCGCCTCAAACACCAACCTGCTTTAGAAAATAATAAAGAAAAAAAAAAAAAACAGTAGGGGAAATAATATATAAATTGTGACAGTGGTCAGGAAAGGTAATTTGACAAATACTTCTAACCCCTGCCTTTCATGCTTTGCAACCAGGTGCTAACAGCCCTTGTTTCAATCCCTCTAGGGAATGCAAATTTAATACAGTTCTTCAGTAGCACACAGAAAAAAGAACATGCACAGACATACAGAAAGCTCCCCACTGAGATTTTATGGCATACATAACTGGTGTCCTGCCAAGTGTGAAAATGCTGTAACCAGCACATCAAATGGTATAATGCTTACTGAGTAGACCAGAATTATATAGAACATACAGGGAAAAACCAAAATTCACTGAGTGATGTTGCTTATTATTAACTAGAGAAGTATTTGAACACCAAATAAATGCATTTCTGACTCTTAAATACTTAGGCCCATCATTCTTCCTCAGATGCCCTTATATAATGTCTTTGCAGTGAAGCAGTTTCAATCTGGAAGCATCTGCGTTAAGGGACTTCTGGTCTTGTCCTTGTACTTGGAACTTTAAGGAATACTTCATTTTTCTAGTACTTTCATTTTCACACTTCCTTATTAAGTACTAAATTAAACTTAACTCAGTGGGAAAATATTTCACTTAAAACTTTCTAGACACACACACACACACACACACACACACACACACACACCTCACAGACTCAGCAAAGTTCATAAAAGACAAATTAAGTAAAGAATTATAGGACATCCCAACTACCAAAATCTATTCCAAGCTGGGATCATGTAAACTAAACTCTTCATAGTGATTAAATTGTAACTATATAAAAAGTGTCGTTCATTCCAATCTTCATGAAACACTGGGTGTACAGATTTTGACAAGAATTTCTTCCAAACAAGAAAAAGTGAGTAAGGGAGGGAGATTGAAATGTGTGGTGTGTACACACAGTTGACCTTTGTGAGGGTCTGGAGCTTGTGGACTCACTAGAGTTTGCATCTACCAATTTGACAAAAAAAAAAAAAAAGAAAGAAAGAAAGGGAGAGAGACAGAAAGAGAAAGAAAGAAAGAAAGAAAGAGGGAGAGAAAGAATGAAAGAGACAAAGAGAAAGAAAAAAGAAAAAGAATAACCTAAATTGAAAAGCATTTTCCTTCTTTCAAAAGTTTGTAAAGTCAGGCTTAGTACAGTTCTAGCTGCTCCTCAGTCACAATCAAGGCTCACTCCTCTCTGAAGACCTTGTCCTAAGGCAAGAGCACATGTAAGACAGGCAGCTCCCACATTTGATGTGCTTAGGAAAATGCAAAAGGCGTCACTGTTTCAAAGCCACCCAAATTCATGCATAAGGAAATAAATGTGCAAAGCCATCACTTGGGCCCTTATCACCTCTTTTAATACCCTTGGTTTGCACTGTCTAATTCAGAAGACAACATGGCTCTCCCCAGAGTTGAGCGGTTCATCTCTCACTTTATTCTTTCAAATATACAACACAGTTAATTTTAAGTGGCTTTTCATGTGTGTGTGTGTGTGTGTGTGTGTGTGTGTGTGTGTGTGTGTGACAGAGAGAGAGAGAGAGAGAGAGAGAGAGAGAGAGAGAGAGAGAGAGAAATTTATTTCTTAATTTGGATCTGTGACAAAGGTAGGCATGAAATTATGTGGAAGGAAAAATTCAGAGTCTCAGGGCAACCCCAACCAGATCATTTTCTGACTCTCCCTGGCTAAAGTTTTTGAAGTTTTGTGTCTCTAAATATTTATCAGCTAACAACCACATTTGTTCTCCAACAATCTCCAACAATAACAAACTTTCCTGGAGAAATAAATAAGCATAGTTTCTATCTCAAAATAAGTAATTCAAGTCCATTTGGGGGTTTTGGCAACAGCTTCCATTCGATGCTCAGGCTTGTGTCCAACCTCGACACAGTATTATCAAACATTTGGTCATATTATCCTGTTTTAGTGTGCTATTTTTCCTTAAGAAATAAAGGAAGAAAGGAAGGAAGGAAGGACAGAGGAGAAAAGCTGTTCCCACATGTCTGGTTCCTTCCAGTAAGTTCCTCTGTTTGTCTGCCTTACCATAAGAGCTCACTGCACAGGGTTAATAGAACTGCTGCTCACTCTGGTTCACTGCACTCTGGCACAGGAACCTTTCATACAGAGTAAAATCCTTTTCCCTAAGATATATATCAAGATATAAACTTACAAGAAGTTGTCTGATATGGTTTAGAATTCATCACTGAATCAGGCCACTAACTTTGCAAGCATTATATTTTTATGTTAGCAAACAGCTTTAACAGAAACTGCAATCGACCTATGCTTTAACCAAGACCCCACGGAAAGCTCCACTTGCAAGTGTCTTACCTTGGTATATTGGATCTTCAAGTTGGCCAGCGGGGCAGGAACTTGAGGTTGTGCAGGGGAAGACATTGCTGGTTTGGCTCCTGGAACACAGGTGACAGGCTCAGCAATTTGGTTCTGATAGAGCACTTGCTCCTTTTTATCTGCATGCAGGAAGGGTCATTTGCATATTGGGATATGATTGGATGGACAGTCTCAGGGCAGGGCAGAAAGGACACTACTCTCTTCTAACACCTAGGATTGGGAGCCTTTGCCTTTAAATGTAAATCCTTAAGGAACCTGCACCTCAGCCCTGAACTTCCATCTGGAAACTGCTCACTATTTACAGATGAATTAGTTTACAAAGCCAAACCTGTGCTGAGGGTGTGTGTGCAGCTGCTCCTGACACTGGAAGCCAGTTATTTATTTATTTTTTTTCTTGCCTGTTCATGCTTTGTTATGCTACAATGTAACTTTTCCTTCTGTAACAGACTGGGAATCAAAGATTTTGAAAGGAGCAAGAGTCAAAAAACAAACAAACAAACAAACAAAAAACCCTCTGTTTTCACTAGGATCTGGGAAGTAGAGGACTATGAGTCTGCAGGACATGGCTACTAGCAAAAACCATTCTTGCCCCAGAAGATCAGGGTGCTGTTAGGGAGAAACACCCTCTCTCTCTAGACTCTATCTTCCCCGGGTTAAAAAATTCAGCAACCTCATGCAATATCAGAATTCTCAAATTGTCTATGTCTTTTCGGTGGGAACAGAAAACTGTGAAGGACTTTTCAATCAGAGTTCACTATCACTCACAGACCCTCAAAGAGCATTGCGTCCAAGCCAGCTGTGAAAATTCATTTAAAGCGAAAGTAATGCCTGATTTGGGAAACGTCTATGCTTGTAAATCATTACTCTAAGTAGTACAGAAAGAAAGAATGTAAATATCACTCCCTAAGAGTTTAAATTCTGAATGTTTTAAGCTGGGAACTTTGTAAGGGGCAATTTTTATCTCCAATGTTTTCATTTTGAATACAATGCTCCTCTGTGCTGACGCTTCAGCACAAGATATGGGAGGAACAAGATAACATTCTTTGGATGCTCTGTTTATTAAGAATTATCGATAACTTCTTTGTAGTACAGTTGCCATCTCCCCTGCATGGGGACTTAGCTAGGGGCAGGAACAGGAGTTTGGGAACCTGGTTCTCTTTCCACCCTGACCCAAGCTTCTCATTTTGTAAACACATAGAGGAATACAGCGTATGATCATAGACCTCACAGTATAAGGCAGAAATCTCACTCCAGGCAAAGCATCTCCAGTCTGTTATTCCTCCATTCCAACTCTATCTTGATATCCATAAGATGATCCCCACATAGGCTCAAAATCAGCTTGGGGTCTCCTCAGGAATAGTTACATGCACAGAAACTATGTTTAACCTTTTATTCATCTGAGCAGGGATTGCCCAATTTTTTCTCATGGATCAGAGAGGAAATACTTTCATCTTCACGGGCTATACCAATTCTGTTTCAAAATGTTCTATGCTGATTAAAATGAGCAACAGACAACAGGCAAATAAATGCACATTTTTAAAAGTGCAATTGTATAGGTAAAAATAGGAGGCAAGCCAGATCCACAAAACTCACCATTTCCCTAGATTCAGCAGTCCTTGAATACCCTTCCCTTGTTTGAATCTAAATTGGAACTTCTGCGTTCTTTAAATATTCTCTCTCTCTCTCTCTCTCTCTCTCTCTCTCTCGTGTATTTTTCAAAAAAAAATTGAACTGTTTTCTCTTTCATTAATGCTTTTTGAGTTAAATGTACAATTGCTCAACAGCTGTTACATAACACACAGAGTGGTGCTCAGGCCAATGCCCAAACAGCTGTGTTTTGCAGAGTCACAGTTGTTTGTGGATTCAAAACTGGTTCATTTGGTATCTAGAAGGTAAAAACACAGGCTGCACGACATACTTGACATACCATCCATCTTACTCTCTGAATGAGCAACATCATTTATTGTATTGTCTTGGATAATTACGTAATAATATGCTCTTCAAGTCAAGCATTATGCGTGTAGCTAATGGAAACTTTGGAGACAGTTACCATGCCTGCCCATTTAGTTTCCCAAGTATTTACTAAGTAGCATATATGCAGCAGGCATTTTTCAATCTTCAAAAAAGATCAGCTGAGCTGATCTTTTCTTTCCCCAAACCACAAGCCTGATAGACGTATTTTGGTGGCTTAGTTTTTTTAGAAAAGCTTATTCTGCAGAGTGGAATCACAAATAAAAAACCTTTTCTTCCCCCTTTTCCCTTACAGGGGAAAAACTAGCTTTGGTATGATGATGGGCACCAGGTAAGGCCTATTTCTAGACTGGAGTCACATTTGGGTATTTTCAGCATATGCCAGAGCTAATGATTTAACATGGGCTCCTCAGCATGGAATATTTCATCATTTCTTTCCCTGTGACAAGCAAAATTGCTCTATCCTATCTTCCTACACACAGACAAGGGAGAAAAAAAAAAAGAAATTAAGGTAATGATTGCTTCCAACTCTTCACAAGGCTTTTTGTTTGTTTGATTGATTTGTTTTGTTTTTGGATTCATCTTTAAACCAGAAAAAAAACCATGCAAGTGTGGGAGGGAGGTATGTGTTCATGAGTACAGACAACTATAGGAGATGTAACAGATCTCTTGGTGCTGGAGGGTTAGGTGGTTGTGAGTCACCTAACATGGGAGCTGGGAATAGAGATCATTTTGTTTGTGAGAGCAGTGCGTGTTGTTAGCCAATGAACCATCTCTCCAGCCTATGAAGCTTGTTCTTACCCCAAGAAATGTACAAGCTACAACAATTGTCCATCACTGAAACCACTGTCATTAGACCGCACTTCTATCCATGGGTCCATTCAGATGAAGTTCCTGACAAGGTAGAAACCTCTCCCTTACAGGAGTACCTGAACCTCCTACGAATATGACTCATTCAAATTAAAATGAGATTAGGTAACGAAAAGGAACTGTATGGTGAGATGGGTGTCTGCAATGGAGTGAAAGTTTGCTTCCCTTCAAAGTGCACATGCTGAAGTCCTAACCCACAGTGGCAAGGTGGGAGGAAGTAGCAACTTTGGGATGAAGTGTGCCATGAAGGGAAAGACCATTTGTGGTTCAAAGGATTGATCCCAGAGCTTCATGCATGCTGAGCAAGCACTCTATCAGTGAGAATTAGCCCCCGCCTCTCTTGCCAATTTCTTCGATTGAAGATCTAACATGAAGTCAGGAGTCTGCTACTCAGAAATCAGTGCCCACACTGCCTGATAGTGCCGAACTCTGATGGAGGACTTCTGGCCTCCAGACCTTGGAGAAAGAATTCTTTCTTGTTTACAAAGTAACCAAGTTGCAGAATTTTGTTGCAGTAGCCTAAAGAGACTAGAATGACTTTTTTCTTTTTCACATAGTCTGATTTCAAGATACAGGAGAGTCCATTGGAGCTCAGAGTCTTGTTCAGATGGTCCATGGGTCTCATGCCTGACCCCCAGAGCCTCTGCTGCCTTCAGCATGGTTAAGTTAGCCCCATGGTAGCTATGCCTTTACATTTTGATGACTATAATTTGATGTCCGATGCAATATCATTCTTGCTCATATTTAGGGTTTAGGTTTAAATAATTGTAAAAAGTATCTTTTGCTTGTGTATGATTGATAAGCTAATATGCCTTTATTAAGTTAAATGTATGCATTTATGGGCTAATTTCTGTTCACTTACTATTCTCCATGTAGCCATAGTTCGCTGCCTCTTCACGTATTCTATTATTGCTTTTCTGTTTGTTTCATGCAACTAAAATATGGCATGTATCCCTGGCCTCTGATGCAACTGGAGTACGTACTGAATAGTAAGTTCTCTAAAATTAACTGTGGATTAAAGACTTTATAAGATAATTGCATGAGCTTAAATAGGGTTTTGCTGAACCTTATGGACCATGCCAGCCAAGATCCAGGAGATGGCCTTGGCCCATAAAATTTAGCTTGCCAACACAGCACTCAGTGTTTTGTCTACACTTTCCACTTTGTTTCCTCACAGTAGAGAAAGAAAATAAAAACACTGGACACAATCGTGAGGTCATTGCTGTGGACTACTTGAAGATCTTTTGTAGCTGCCCTTCTCCATGTTTCCTACATTTGTTTTATGTGTAGATGGCCCTTCAACATGTCCATCATTTTATTAGCAGTAATTCTGCCTACCCACCTTTGCACTTATAACTTAAATCATGCTAGCTCAGTCATTTGAGTGAAGTATTGGATAGAAGTGGTGTCAGGCTTGGTGCTGAGCCCCAGGAAAGGAGCACTGAGTCAGAACAGAGATTTCAAGACATGGTAGAAATGGTGGTCTTTCTCCTTCTTTATGATTTGCCAAACTCTTTAATACCTAAATGCATCATTTATAGAATGTTTAAAAACCGTGAGACCACAGTTCAAACAGTAGCTATAAAATGAGAAAAGAAAATAACCACCACGTGGACACGGAGCTTCAAAGATTACTGTCCTCACTCGGATTTGCCAACTGCTGTGGATATTGCTCTGTGTAAATAAAGTTCTGATTGGCCAGTGGCCAGGCAGGAAGTATAGGCGGGACAAGAGAGTAGAGAATTCTGGGAAGTAGAAGGCTGGAGAGACACCGCCAGCCGCCGCCATGAGAAGCAACATGTAAAGACACTGGTAAGCCACAAGCCATGTGGCAAAGTATAGATTAACAGAAATGGGTTAATTTAAGAGAGAAGAAGTAGATAACAAGCAGCCTGCCACGGCCATACAGTTTATAAGCAATATGTTTCTGTGTGCTTTCTTGGTTGGGTCTGAGCGACTGTGGGACTGGTGGGTAAGAGAGATTTGTCCTGACTGGGTCAGGCAGAAAAACTCTAACTACAGCCAACCCTTTTCTACTTTCTCAAATTACCTCTACTCTACCCTCAAGTGCATCCAATTATTGAATCCCTGATTATTTGAACTTGTCATGAATGAAATACATGTCTGTATATTTTCACCAGGGAAGTGTGGGGTACAGGTTAACACAGTTGGTTAGTTTTATCACAGGAAAGTTTGTTTTTTTTTGTTGTTGTTGTCATGGAGAAGCCTACCCTCAAATTTTTGATGAGCTACCCTGCAATAGGCAGAAGCATGGCCTACACAGTTCCTGTTTATATCACGTGGTGTTTTCCAGCTCAAGTACAGAGCACTCACCAATGCAGAGCCCTGACCCTTGTCTTGTAGCATTGCCACAGGACAACAATCACTGGAAAACTGAACAAAATGTCAGCACACTCAGATCATGGGTCCACATACTCTCCTTTTAAAGTATTACTTTAAGAAAACAATCAAATACATATTGGTTAGGAACATATACTACAATTCATTTTATGTATGTATGTATGTATGTATGTATGTATGTATGTATTCAGTGTGTGTGTGTGTGTGTGTGTGTGTGTGTGTGTGTGTGTGTGTGTATTCTCATGTTCTCCTGGTTGAGCAGAGAGTCGCAGGCTCAAGTGCCTTGTGCTTCACACTTCCTACTAGAGTAGCTGGCAAAAAAAATGTGCAGGCTAAGAGACATTTCATGAGATTTAGTATCATTTTTAAATTTAAAAAATTCTAAGTTGTCCCATTAATCATAATTTTTGGGAAAAAAAAACCAGGAAAATACTTCAAAGGACGTGGTAATTTTTTGTGGGATTTGTTAATAAATTAGAAGAGTATATATTCACAGAAAAGCCTATATTTTCTATTACAAAAGACAGAAACCCTTCCAAAGAGAGACAAGCAGAAGGATATGAGTGCTGAGGTTCAAATCCATGTCCAGGAAGATAGCTATGTGACGGTTGTCAACTTGAATGGACCTGAAATCAACTAAAACAAAGAGACATACTTCTGGGTGAGTCTACTAGAATGTTTCCTGGAAGAATTAACTTTGAGGAAAGACCCTTCCGTGGAGTGGAAAGCCCCTTTTGTAGTGGGCCAGCTGCAGTGAGGCCTGAGCCGAAAGTTTCTACTTCTACTTGTCTCTGCCCACCGTCACTTCTTAACTGGTGATGGTGAATGCATCTCCCCTGGAAAGTGATTGTTATAAAGTCAAAGAAAGTTTTCAAATATGAGTCAGCATCCTGAGATGACATTCCTAGGTATTCACAGAAGGACCTTGTCATAGTTATTCCTCATTTGCTGTGTAAAATACCACTACATAGGCAACTTACAGAGTAAAGTGTTCATTGTGCTGCAGATGTTGCTGGAGCAGTACTTAAAAGTCCACATGATGAGACAACCATGAGAGGGTGGCAGGGGGAAGGGGTGGGGTTGGGGGAGGCAATGAAATAATGAAAACTGGCATGGGCTTTTGAAACCTCATAGCCCACTCCAAGTTATACACCTCCCCCCAAATGCCATACTTCTTAATCCTTCCCACCAACCAGAGACCAACCAGGTTTAGATATATGAGCCCAGGGGCCAATCTCATTTAAACTACCATAGCCTCAAATGCAATTACTAAGGTTTTGACATGAGAGAGACAGAAATTTAACTATAGCAAACAAAGGCAAAGTGACCAATGAAAGAAAACACTGTGCTGCTGGCTTGAAGCTGGTTGAAGAGTCCCGAGCAAAGGAGTGAAAGGAATGCAAGAAAAAACGTATAATACAGGAGAGGTACAGACACGGTTTCTCCCCTAGAACCTCTGGAGGGAATGGATGCTGCTCATCACTTTATTATCTTTCACTGAATCTGGTTTCAGATCTCAGGGTTCCAAAATTTTACACTCTATTGTCATACCACTTGTTCATCTTCCATATAACCAAAACTGTAAGAGAATACATTTGTTTTCTATTTTGGTCAAACTTACAATAGCCAAGGGAAAATAATACACTACTAAAAGGAAGCGCAAGTTCAGAGATGCCCAAGTCACCTACTGTCCTTGATGATGAAAACTGGACACTCAAAAAACAAAACAAAACAAAAAAACCCACTTGTTAAATACTCTACAGGACATATTGACAGATTAAAAACAGTTGTTCATGGAATTCCAGTGTTGTAGAGCCAGAGCCAAATATCTTGGAACATTTGCTGTCATCCTACTTGTCTGACTTAACAGCTTGGAGATTTTCAGGTAACATTTCAGAATGCATTAACTCTTTCACCAGCCCAAATCTCAGAATGTCATTAGATAGCTCTGAGACCTATTGCAGAGTTTTCCCAGTTTGCTGTAACAGCTTATATGATACACCCATCAATGTATTTAAAAATGTTTTGATTTGTGACTTTCTTATTTTATATTGTTGTGTAGCAGATTCCTTCGTGAATTAAACATTCCATCTTTCAGGGAAGCTCCTTAAGACAGAACATAAAACCACTCAAAACAGGAAGTCCCTGAAACTGATCAGTTTCATCAAACTCCTCCCTTCCAAGAGTAAACAATATAGGGTGCAGAGAGTCACTTTCTGACAAGCTAAGTTGCAAAAAAGACTCTGATACAATACTAACTGCCTGGAGGAAGCAAAATTCAGGAGTTGCCTGAAAGAGATTTAGACTAACTGAGTCCGTTGGAAAGGGCAATATCCAATGTTTTGAACTGCCTGCAGGCTATGCAGTGTATTCCAGGTTCCCAGCTCTTGAGAGCTGTCATCCATGCTATAGTATGCTTTGCTGATAAACTGTCTGTGAGTCATTTGTGCTCCTGTAAGTAACCCCTCACCCTGTTTCCTATAAGTGATCTCAATAAAACTCATTTGTTCACCAAGTTGGACTTGGGTGGTATCTTCATGGTCTATCATGGGCTCCCTATGATATATACCTATAAGTTCATGAAAACATTTCCAAAATGGGGCTTGTTATTTGGGGCAAATTGAATCCATGCTCCTGGGCATTGGTCACTCATGTTTCACTCAAGAATAACCTGTTTCTTATTTCCTTTGAAGTTATAGAAGTTTGGGAATGACAGTTCTGATGACTTAAGACAATTTATCTTGACCTTAAGAGTCGCTTGGACCCAGTTACAAGAATGAGCCAATTGTGCACAGCTAAACACATTGTCTTCTCAGGGGACATTGTATTGGTAAGTTGTTTCTGGGGTCCAGTCTTTGTATGGTAGAGAGACAATTAGTTCATCCTGAGTTTGTTGGATATCATTTTATTTCTTGCAGAGAAATTTTTGGCTGAATAATCCAGTAATCAAAGTAATTATCAAAGCAAAGTTTGTTCTCAAAGGATTAAATCAGCCTAATGGGTTAGGAATAGCATTTTGAAAAAGAAACTATAGTAGGACATAATATATAGCCATGCACTAAATGTACTGTAAGTCAATATGCTTTCATGATGTTTTTCAAATATACTTTTATGGTCAAATGATGTGTGGTATGTATTGTTAAAAGCATATGTTGTGTTTTATACACACACACACACACACACACACACACACACACACATATAACCTATACATTACCTCAATAAGTATTTGATGAAATAAAGTTACTAGAAATCATAACCTCTGGAAATCAGATGTCAGGTTGATTAACATCCCAGAGTAGGATTTTAAAAAGGAATCACATGACCTATTTAGCAGACTTCTAGAGAGGGATGTCTGACATCCATGATCAACATGGTATTCTGGGCCAGGTGATGGTGGTGCATACCTTTAATCTCAACACTCAAGAGGCAGAGGCAGGTGAATCTCTGTGAGTTCAAGGCCAGCCTGGTCTACAAAATGAGTTCCAAAGCTACTCTGAGAAACCCTGTCTCAAAAAAATGAAACAACAACAACAACAACAACAAAAACCCTCCAAAAAACAAAAACAACAACAAAAAAAAATGGTATTCTGAAAAATTTACAAGTTTTTCATTTGTGGAGACAAGTTCATAAAGATCTGTTATATCTACAAATCTCACAGTGAAACATTTGATGGAAAGAGTTCTCATCAACATTGTGCTTTTGGAGGATAAGTCCCAGCTTCAGAATCATAAGCTTATTTTGAGTCTTTTCTCCACCCAGATAATATTGATGCTTCAGGCCATTAACATTCACAGATTTATTTCCCAGGTTCCTCTGTAATCTCATGTTTGAATCTATTGTGAACCAACCCAGGCTGGTTTTTTGTCCCTTTGAAAAGAATAAATAATTATCCTGATTTAGATACTGCCTGTTGATTAGAAAATGGATGAGTGGACAACTTTTGGTTAATATTTCCTAGGGATTACAAACTAATCAAACAATGCCAGAAAGATTATAGATTATTTTAAGAATTACCCTTAAAGATTAGTTGAGTTTATGTACCGACCAGGGAGCACAAAAGTACATCTGATCAAAGTTCACACACACACACACACTGGAAGTTTACCTGGTTATTGACACTGGTAAATACAGGAGGGATGACAAAGCACAATGCTTTCTGTAGAGGCCAATGGCTACAATAAGTGACTAGAATACAGATGATTTTTCATTGGGTTTGATATCATCTAACATTTGTAAATATGCTTTCTTTTTCAGAAAGTTCATTATAATATAAAGTTGCTACTGATGATTATACAATTTTTTTATCCTGTAATTTGATTGAATTTATTTTTATAATGTGTGTGTGTGTGTGTGTGTGTGTGTGTGTGTGTGTGTGGTGTGTGTGTGTGGTTGTGAAGTCTTTGTTTTTTAAAATTTACAAAACCATGTTACTCACAAATGGTAATAATTTGACTTCTGCTTTTCTATTTGAAATCCTTCATTTAGTACTCTTGATGGTGTTCTGGATAGGATTTTTTTCTCAGAACCCTTGATGAAAGGACAAAGGAAACTTGAGTTCTGTGTCTTTGTCCAGTTTACTTGTCAAGGCTAGTCTAGGGCTGGAAACAGTGCTTCTGAGGAATCATTGTGGGGGAACTAACTCTTCTAGCTGGGATGTGATTATCAGTCCGTAGGCAGAGGTTTCTGAGATATTCTGTGTTCTCTTTGCCAACATTGTATGACTTAGTGCTCTGCTGACATTGGGAATGTTTCCCCCTGCAAATAGTATATCTCAATAAATGTGCTTGGCAGAAGTCATCAACTTATGCAAGGCCTCTTGGTCCCCACTGTTGCTTTTGTTTTCTTTACTTCTAGTCTTCATTGCTCCTTACAGGTTCTCCTACTCAATACCTTGCCATTTTGGACCCTCATTCCTATAAGTTTGAGTCATCCTATATGAGTTCTGGTTGGTAGCTCACTCATGTTCTGAAAAAATAGTAAGTACTCTTAAATACTGAGTCATTGCTCCAGCCCCATGAGTGTTTTCAAAGTCAAGTGAAAACCAGTAGGTAAAGTTGCATCAAATGGCTGAAATTCAACTTCAGTGTATTTAATGGTTTGGGTATGAACTCTCTTCCAGAAGCACATGTAGTGAATATTTAATCTTCTGGTGCTGACACTGTTTTGTGGGGGGAAGGTCTTTGAAAATTTCAGCATGTAGATTCTGGCTGCAGGAAGATGTGGACTGGTTCCTGGTCCCCTTTTCTCTCTATGTCAGAAGGTGATGGACTTCCTCTGCCACATTCCTGCTGCTATGTTGATATTCTCTCCCAGTGTCCATAATCAATGGATCCAAAGGCTTTGCTCTGAAATCTCAGAATCCATGCACCAAAATAAGTACTTCCATACCTTGACCTGTTCCTGTCAGATATGGATCACAGAGATGAGAAAAAACTATTAGAATGCTAATTCTGACATCTT
This sequence comes from Onychomys torridus, assembly GCF_903995425.1. Lineage (NCBI taxonomy): Eukaryota > Metazoa > Chordata > Mammalia > Rodentia > Cricetidae > Onychomys > Onychomys torridus. The sequence continues at coordinate 139,017,244 of NC_050443.1, read as the reverse complement.
GAAATTATGCATGATTAAAGTGTTGTGATTTATAATTAATTAATTAATTAACTCAATATTTTCTCTAGGTCCCAAAGGTATTACTGTAAACTGAATGTTAAATGGTAAAAGAAAGTTTCAGATTTGATTCTGAATCTTGAGATGACATTCCTGAGTTTTCGTTATATAATTGAACTGCAAAAGTTTTGATAAGAGAGAGACAGAGATTTGACCACAGCTGATAAAGGCAAAGTTACTAGTGAAAGGACATGCTGTGCTGCTGACCTTGAGGCTGGTAGATGGTGCCAGGAGCCAAGGAGCACAATGAACAAAACTCTATAAACTAGAAAAGGCAAGGCCACAGATGCTACCCTAGGAGTCCTGCAGGGAACAGACACTCCTCACTGCTTTAATATCATCCACTGAATCTGATTTCAGATGTCTGAGTCCCAAAACTGTGAATCTATGGTCATGGCAATTGGAACACCCATTGATATCAACTATAAAACAATACATTTGTGTTGGTTTTAGACAAGCTTTCAATAGGCACAGGAAAGTAGCTCCCTGCTAATTGGAAGCTTGAGTTCAGAGATGCCAAAATCACCTCCTTTTCTTGATGTAAATCATTCTTCATATCATTTCCTTCATGATCCAAACTACTAAAATACAAAACAAAGCAAAACAAAAGTCACATCTATGTTAAAGTTTACATAGGGCTGATTACATATTAAAACTTCATGACTATGAAGAGTTTCAGTATGGCTGAGCCACAGCCAAATTATCTTGGGCCATTTGTGGTCCCCCATAATATCCAGTCCTTGATGATCTCTGTGTCTAACGTGACATCTTTGAGATTTCAAGGTAACATCTTCCAGAATTGTATTAAACTAGTAATCTAACACTGACCACATCTCAGAATGCCATTAGGTATCTCTGAGACCTAAAGGAGAGCTTACCAACTTTGTTGTAACCACCTACATTATATACCCACCAATATATTTGAAAGATGATTTGGATTATGACTTTCTTGTGTTCTATAAAGGTTTATGAAACAATTTCCATATCAAAACCTGTTATTTGGGGCAAACTAAATCCATGTTACTAGGCCATCCACTCCTGTTTTTCTCAATAGGCTCATATTTCCTTTGAAGTAAGTACTGGTTCATGTTGACAGATATTGATCCTCAACATGATTCACCTCAAGCTGAGAAATCTGCTGGATTTGAACTAGATAACATGATCCCTGTAATGTTTAATCAAGCATGTCTTCTTGGGTGGACATTCTTTCTGCGGCCCAGACTTTCCTTTGGTTTGACAGAAGTTCATTAGTTCATTCTGAGTTGAATACCCTTTCATTTGTTCACTTATTTATGTTTGTGTTCAGATCATTTTTTTTGCCATAATCTTGCCATTCTGTCCTGCCACTTTCCCAGTATCTAATTCGGTGTTTTCCTGTGAGCTTTATTGCATACTGCAGTCTTGCAATCTATACAAGTTCTTGATCATAAAGATGCCAAATAAAGAGGCTCTTGATCTCACCAGCTCGGCAGGGTGGCAATCACAATGGAAACTCAACAAGAAGTGTAAAAGCCTCACAGTGAAGCCCAAGACAGCAAGCCCTGTCCCTGGGTTGAAAGGAATCAGTTGGCTCAGCCACGAAAGCTAAGGCACACAAGAGATACAACTGAGGCAGATTAGGGGGGACCATTTTGGAATGAGACCTAAGGGAAATGTCTCTTAAGCAGGAAGCAAATCCTGTTAGCTAGCTTAGAAAAGAGTGGGATTTGGGAGAGAAAATGGGGAACAGGTTGAAAGAATGAGGAAATATGTGGAGAAGAATTGTCTTTTGGTATTCCAGCTGGTTTTATGCTTTATAATTACAGTAATTCAATGTGAAATTGAAAATAGTGGTCAATGTTTGGTATTCTCAAATTGGTTTTATAAAACCAATGGCATTTAATAAAACACAATAGTATGTATGTGCTCATCTGGAGGTACTGTACAGTCAAACCAAGATCAAAAGCTGGCAACATACTTTAACCAGAATTGAAAGGCATCTAAGAGAACAAATTAAATAAAGTTATTTAAAAACCCCAAACAATTTAACCATGATGTAAAAAAGGTATATAAGAAAAATAAGGAATTTCTAATTTTCAAAAGAAAATGTGTTTTAGAAACCATTAAAAAATATATGTGATGTGGCAACGATTAGGAAATTAAGGTGAATTCTGAAGAATCTGACTTTTTAGCCCCCTTCCTCTCCACTGACCTTCCTTCTTCCTTCATTTATCATCCTCTTCTTCTACTGTCTTCTCTAGTAATAAATGTCCCAGAAGAAAAAATTCTTTACCAAATGAATAGCATGGCTTATTTGAGATGGCATCTAGAGGGAGGGTGAATGGCCCACACTATCTAGACTCCTTGAAAAAAAATTACAATTAAACACTTTTGTATTTACTAAAGAATTTCAAATCATGCTGCTGATCTGAAAAACAAGATTTTATGACTTTTATTTCAAATTCCCATTGGTGTAAGAACCACAGATGGGCTCATGAGGCCCTATCTCCCTAGTGAACTACTGGCTACGAATAATTTTTAAAGAAAAATAGTCATTATTTTCCATTGTGTTGGAACTAGTGAATGAATGAAACTCTGATGGATAATCCAACCCCAAGGCCACATAGACGTCCCTGATTAAAATCAATAGATTATCAAACAAACAAACAACAAAAATCCCCGCAAACCCACAAATACATGAATGTGAGAAAAGGATTTGTATAGAGGAATGGGGTTGACATGAGTAGGAAGGAGATAAAGGAGGGTGGGGGTTAGAATACCTAGGATGAATCCTATATGTACTGAAATTGCTAAAGTAGAGATTTAATGAAAATTAGGAGAGAATTTCTATTTGTGAAGACCTCTGCTTCTCTGTCTACCAGCTCTTAAGACAGAAGTGATGATGCTCTACATGTCTGCACAAAAAGCTTCACGTCCTGAGCCTTTACCATCTCTAAGGAAGTTCTGTGTCAGAATGCAATGGTTTATCACTTCTGCAAGTGCACTCTGATTTATTGTAATTGTGTTGGATGTGTTCATGATAACTGCATTTATGCCATCAGTTTTAAAGTGTTATTTTGTGACTGAAGTATTATGGGAAAACTCTAATCTGCTTCTAGAATTTTTCAAAATAACTGACTTGCAAACCTGCAGTAGGTTCATTTTTACTTTTATGTTTTTAATTTACTTTTCACTAAGATTATTATTATATCAATATTATCATTATGCTTGATTCAACATGTATACATGCATATAAACATTGGAGAGTTGTTTTTAAATTGTAATCATGGCATTAATAGATAGGGCTTAATGTCTGTCTACTGGCATTTGCCCTGAGCCTGCCTCTTTTGAAAAAAAAATGTTTTCCATGGCTCTTATTTTGCTTAGGCCTGAAACACAGACATTTCAGAGTTCATTCTAGAATTTACGACTAAAGACAATGAAAAGAAAGGAAAAAATGTCATTTTCAAATTAAGTTTCTCTTGCCTGCTTAGAGGGCTACAGAAGGCAACAGATAGATAGTGACATTGGTTGGTTTCATTGCATCATAACTATAAATTAGATTCCTATGTGCTTTTGAGTATATTTGAGTCAAAAGCTTATATCGATGCCTTCAGATTTGAAAATGAGACAATTTGAGAAGTCAGCACTTTTTGATTATTATGTTTACTACAGAAATAAACAAAGGACCCCAAAGAACTAGGAGCAATAGCAGATAAGGGCAAACATGACAGACTTCTTCCTACTTTTGATCACCTTGTGGACCCAAGTGAGAAATCAATGATTTCTTCCAAAGGTAATTTCTCAGTGTTTATTATTATAGTAAGACTTAAATCACTGATGCATAGTTAGTAGAACATTTTTTGGAAAAAGGAAGCAGAAACATCTCCAGGACTGTGAACATGTTTTGTTTATGGTTTAAATTTCCAGCATGTGCATTTTAATACACTCATTTTTTGTTGTTGTTAAGGAAATGTTTTCTAAATTTTTTAAAGAAAAATTAGACAGAAAAAAACATAAAATGGTTTAAAAAGAGAGATATAGGTAGCTATAGATATAAAATATATTTTTGGTAAAGAGGCTTAAAGGAGAAAATAAAGAAAATTTTTTCTGGATGAGAAAGGACTTTAGATTATAATTTAGTTTTGTTCTAAAAGTAAATGATTGTCTCAAAATGGAAACAGCAGTTAAGGACAAAAAATTGAAGGTTAACATACATCATATGAAGATTTGTAAACGTAAAACCCGAAAGAAAAATGGTGTGGATATGACTGAGTTGGATGTAATGAAAGGTTATTCAAAATTCCTAAGGCCAAAATTCAACACACTGGTGTAGAACTGTAGCCTTACTCTGTTTACAACAAGGTTCTTAAAGCACTAATCTGATCTTAGCAATATTTACAGAATAACTTTCGTGAAGAACACGGATTTACAGTCTCATCTCTTGACCAAATGGGCATTTAAACCACAATGACTGGCTCTTATCCAGGCGCAAAGACTGTTTGATTTCCCACTGGTAAGAGCTGCCACCCTATCAGCAAGAAAGTTTCTATTACAAAGAATTGTTTCTACTTGGGGCATTTCTTAAGATTATATGGTGATTATCAAGCTTTACTTTAGCAGTTAAATATTAATTTATTATTTTTTATTGATAATTAAAAATATAATGGATCCTGATTTATGATTTCCTATCCCCCGACTCCCAGATCCACCCACCTTCATACCCACCTAACTCTATGCCCTTTCTTTCTCTCTCTCTTTAAAAAACAAACAGGCAAACAAAAATAAATGAAAAAAAAAAGAACACAGGACAACACACACAAACAAAACTCATAAAAGCACAAAATTGGAAACCATAACAAAGTACCAAAAGACCAGTAAAACAAACAAACCAACAAACAAAAACCCAAACAAAACAATATAAGACAGAACATCTCCCAAAGTGCTACTGAGTTCATTTTATCTTGGCCCTAATGCTGGACATGGGGGCCTGCCTGCAGTCTGTTTTGTATACCTGTTGAGACTCCATTGTAGAAGACTAACTTTTTTTTTCCAGGCAACTGTGACTTGGTGATAGCTTCTTGGTAGGGATAAGGAGTTCATGTCCACTCACCCTCTCATCACTGACACCCATCTGGTGTGAACCTCTTGCAGGTCTTGGGCATGCTGCCATAGTCCCTATGTGTTCATATATACATTAGCTTCGTGCCTGGAAGACATGTACCTTGTTGTTATAAATTTTCTCTGGCTCTTAACAATCTTTATGCCTCCTCTTCCACAGAATTTCCTCACACTTTTGATGAAGAGATCCCATTTAGGACTGAATGTTCCCAACATTTCTGACTCTATGCATGTTGTCTAATAGTGGGTCTCTATACTAGGTCCCATCTACCACAAGAGGAAGTTTCTCTGATGATGACTGAGTGAGCTTTGATCTATGGGTTTAGTAAAATTAATAGACAAATATTTAAATCTGCCTATTAAATCTGTCTATAAAATCTGCTCTGTAGTTCTCTTGATTGGTAGTTAAATAGTCATGTATAAACTTTTTAAAAGTAAAATATGAATAAATATGTTCATAAGCCAAATACAATTGAATTAGTTCTTCTAAATATAAGATTTGCCCCTTTTGGAAAAAAATATATATATAAAATAATAAGTAGGTATCAAAAAATTGAGGAGGGGACTGTATGAACAATCTTTGTTAAAAGGAACCATTACACACTTTAAAAACTGATTACTAAAAATTTAAAATTGATTATAGAATTTTTCTTCAAAAAAAAAAAAAAAACAGGAAACAGAGAACCCATCCCAACAAAAAAAAAAAGAATAAATAAAAATAACAAAAGCCTCCCTCCAACAAAACTAAAGGAATTAATTCTAAAACCAGGTGGTTTTGCAATTAGAAAAGAAACCATGTCAATGCCTCCTTTCAGATTCAGTGCAAAGAATCCTATCAAGTACATTAAAAACCCTTCTGTGCTATGAAACTCCAGTAGATCAACCCTTAGGGCCAGATTTCTCACCTGGAACACACATCAACTTCCTAGGACATACCAGAGCAGACTTCAGGAAATTTTGGTGATATCCATCCTTGGTTACAATTGAGTGCCCCTAATAACAGAACTCCAAACCCTTTGCCAGAACCTTTAATTCTTTCTCTTTTGTAGCTCTTAAATCCTGTCATATTTAGGAATTTTAACACTGTTTGAGATGTTAGAATTTTCAAATCATAAAAATAACGATGATCTTCATTTTAGTGAAATGACAATAAAGATGATATTACATCCTCACATTAACCATGTTTTTATACTGACTGCTTGCTTAACCTAATAAAGTTTTCTTCTTTAAGAAGATTCAAATTTTCAATATCTTCACAAAATAATTCTTTCATTACTTAGTATAGTTTTGATAAAAATGAACTTGTTTAAACTGACAAAGACCTATGTTAATTCTTCCAAGAGGAACTCTATTTGAGGCTGCGGAGTTGCCTCTACTTTAAATTCAAATTCCCAGTGCCCAAAGCAATAAAACTTCTTCCTACCAAGAAAAATATTAACTTAATCAAACCAATTGAATTAGTATGTTGCTGCTGATATTCAGCATATTAATATATAACATACTGAAGTCTGGGGAAATCCAATGACATGCTTAGACTGATGTGTATCTATTGGTAACCCTGACTCCATTGATTCTTCAAATCTTTAAATTCCAATTATACAAAACAATCAATACACCTCTAATGACAATCCCCATGACATTTATACATTAAAAGCTAGTGTTTCCTGGTTAAAAATGTCTTCAATTATTTGCCAATTATTTTCTTTCCTTATGATTGTTCTTCTGTCTACTTGACTTTGGATTTTAGGGAGAGCTCTTCTGCCTACTGAAGTGCATAAAACAACATTCAACCTCCAAATGCACAAAATATGATACGAGGCCAACAGGGAGAACCGTGGACTGAGGTTCCCTGAAACCATACCTACATTGAAGATTCTATGAGGCCACCCAAATTCTTAGAATTTTGTAATTATAGAGAGTTGGAATGTTGCAGGTGCATAGCCAAATTAGCTTCCTCTGACTTTGGTGTTTAAATAGCTACTTACGCCTGCCTCTGTGTCTGTTCTAACTTTCTTGCTAATATCAGATAAAATCTTTCAGAATGTATTAACTTAGAAGACCAGTAGCCTTTACCAGCCTAAAAGCTAGGAATGCCATCATCAAGGATGGCATCGGATCTGCAACAGAGATTTCCGTGCTTGCTGACTCCCACCTACCCGTTGTTCCCAACAAGCTATTTGAAAAGTGCCTTGACTTATGATTTCTGTTCTATAACTTTAAGATATAACGATGCAACTGGAAACCTGTGTTCCTGGGCCAGGACCATGCATATTTGGCTCAAGAATCATCTCTTGTATTCTGCTGGAGGTGAGAGTTACACGTCATGTCAACACAGTTATTTGCTAATATCCAAATATTTGTGTTCAGATACAGGTGAGCTTTCTATCTGTCCTTTAGAACAAAAGGCTCTTCAGTGGTTAGGCTTCTTGAAAATCTTGCAGTTCCAGTTGCAACATAAATGTGTATTTATTTTATTGAAGAAGTAAAATATGGTATTTGTGAAAGCTACTAGCTATAAAAACAGTCTTTGTATTTACATTTGCTTACTTATATGTGTTCCCACGTTTGAAAATTTTCAGATAAATCTAGATCTGTGGCCACAATTCCACTGGTCTCCTGAGTTGTGGTTTTACATATTAGCTGGATGTTGGCTTCCTAAGCACAAGATCATACGTAGTTTTGCATTTGCAAGTTTGTGGGCTATTATTTGTTTTTTGTGCTCTATACACCCTCTCAAACATTTACACAAAGAACCCAAATTTTTGTGTCAGAAAAAGCTGAAGGGTGATATTTTGCTTGTTTAGAACATCAAAATCACTGAGCAAATGAGAAAAAAAAATATTCTCAGCTGCTAGGCTTGGTTTGAGCTCAGGTATGAGGGTTTATCTGAAACATTTTGTGTACGTGGAACTTGCAGCAGCAGCAGCAGCAGCTCCTGGCCCATTTTCTTATGGCACAGCCAACCACTGAGGGCAAAGATGAGGCTCCCAAACTGGTAACCACCTTCACATCAGCTGGAAATCTTTCCAACACAAAGTTGCTAAGTCAGAAACTTTGGAATGGGGCCAAGTCACCTGCAGAATAGCAAGTGTTCCTGGGGAACCTGGTTGAGAGCTACTGTGAGGCCACACCACCACGTGGTGGTCTTGTTCTGTTCTAGTCTGCTTTCACTTACTCCTCTTTACTTTGCATTTTATATCCTCCTCCCCCTAAAAGCTTAATTCCTTAGGCCTTTCTTTTTCCATGAGTTTCTTCTTTCTGGTGATGACCAAACCAAACCAAAGCAACTAAACTTCAATGTTGCAGAGTTCTTGGTTTTTTTGTTTTGTTTTGTTTTTGTTTTTGTTTTGTGTTCCTGTACAACCAGTTTATTTAATGAAAAAAAAAAAAAACTGGTTATTTTCAACCTACAATTTTGTGTTGGATCTGGGTGTAAAGAACACATCATTGGAGTGCTCTGAATCTGAGATGTGTTTCTTCTGCCTTTACTGCATAATTATATTTAACTTATGGTTTACTATGTATTCAATATACATTTATAACTATCATGATTACTGATGCACTTTGTGCTTTCTGTTTGTCTTTGATTAGCTGGGAATTGATTTCCCTGCCTGAAATAAATACTTCAGGTGGAAATGGGAGGGTTTTTATTTTGTTTTTTTCTTAGACAAGTTCCAGCTTGGCTCTGGAAACACAAGTGTAAAAGTAGATTCATGCAGAGGTTTCTTCCAGCTTGCTGTCCCAGCATTTCTTAGGTACACTTGCCTCTTGACCCCTTATAAATAAAGCCTGCTACAACTCCTCCTATCCCATCAAGTATTACAGGATTCAGAATGGGTAATAAAAAGATAATGGTTATCTATGTTTTGAGGCTTTCCTAGAACTTGGAGTTAGTAGACAAGAATCTACTTACATGTCCACATCTAATGTCAAGGTAAAATAAAAACTGTCCACTGCCCCTAAGCTTCGGGCTTGTACACATGGAATTATCAAGGATAGCAGAAAGAATGGTTATTGGAGTGGTGGCCATCAAGTCCTGCTCTGTACTTATCCTCACTCATGCCTGTGGCTTATCATTGCTTTCTCCTCCTGGCCCCGTGTGTGTGTGTGTGTGTGTGTGTGTGTGTGCACATGGTGTACTGGTATTCTAGCTCTAGCCCGTGGGTATGCATGCAGAAGCCAGAGAAGGATGCAGATTGTCATCCTGAATCACTTCCATCTTTTGGGGCCTGCTCTTGTGTGGAAGAAATACATTTTAGTCTATGGCCATAAAACCCTGCACGTGCCCAATCTTGTTTGGTCCTGGAAACTAAGCGGGTTAGGCCTTGTTAGTACTTGGATGGGAAGAAATAGATTTTAATGATTGACCTAAATGTTTAATAAGCTCATAAGAATATTTAAATTCCATCACTATTCTTTTCAAAGAATGTAAAACTTTTTAACCCTTGACTTGGATGTTCTTAAGTTCATTCTGCATATTAGTTGTCATTGTAAATTCTTGCTGCACTTTGAATTGTACCTTCTAGATTGTTATAAATTATATCATTATTATTCAGTTAATTTGTTTACTTTCTCATTAAGAATTTCATACATGAATACTTTACTTAAATCATTTCTATCATTCTTTCTCTTCTTTAATTCCTTCAACACCCCTCCATTTCCTCTCAAATTCATGGTCTCTTCTTATGTACTATATATGCATATAAGCCGCTAATATATATATTTGTTTAAGGCTGACTACTTGTGATTAGATAACCCTCAGGGGAGCTTGTTGCTAGAGATAATTGAGTTTTCCTCTCTTGGCACCCATTTATAGGCTTAACTCTTCATCTAGCAAAGGATTAAAAATTTCCCCTTCCATTGGCATGTTGACTTATATCGTCATTTCACAGGTCTTGTTCAGGCTACCGTATTGTTGTGATTTCACTGGTGAAGCTTCTCTGTTATGTCTAAAAGCAGATGTCCTGGTCCTCTGGCTCATTCAATCTTTCTGACCTCTATTTTATAATGTTATCTGAGCTTTAGGTGTAGAGATTCCATTGTAGATTCCAAATGGGGTCAGGCACTCCATGGTCTGCTGTTTTCCTTATTTTAACTACTTTTAGATTTATGCAATAGTCTCTATCTGTTGAACACACACACACACACACACACACACACACACACACACACAAGTTTCTTTGGTGAGGAGTGAAAGCTACACTCATCTCTGGGGAAAAAGTATTTAGAATACAGTTAAAATTCTATTATTTTATGGCAATAATAGGTTCTTCTCTAGGGTCTTTGGCTTCTTTATCCATGGTTATTTGGTTAGATTTACAGGACCAAGCATGATTTCTCTCCTCTTAGAAGGAACTTAAGTCCAGTCATACAGCTCTTGGTTAACCTCAAGATGAAAGTACCAGTACTGAACTATTAGGAATATCAGGCCATATTAGTTATTGTTGTAGTTCATAGGTGTTAGATCTGGATAGAACTATTGATTGCTTTTCTCTCTTGGCAGCCTGCATAACATGTTCAGATAATATAAGAATTACTCTAGGGAGGAGGCTTTCAGGTTAGTTCTAACTTGATTCTTCCTAGTTGCATGTCTGAAACATGTGGTTTCTTTTCTAATAGAGTCTTACCTTCAAGTTATTAGAGGTATCCAGGAGTAAGGGCCGAGTCTATATTGTTTTTGGAGTCTCTTGGATCCCTCTGAACAACAACTCAAAGAGAAGATTTCCACACTTAGTACTGGGGCTTTTGTTATATAGTCAGTCCATGGCTCTTGAGGGGATCATTCTCACCCTATATAGAATAACTCTATATGTATATATGTATATATATATATATATATATATATATATATATATATACACAAATGTATTTCACATATTTTTATTAAGTTTATCAAGTAGTATGCTTCCCTATAGCTTTTTAAAATATCCTAGGAGACAGAAGTATGATTTAATACACATAAATTGACAAATGTAGTAAGCCATTTAAATGGACTTAAAGCATCATGTCATCATCTTATTAGATGGAAGAAAAAGACCTTTGACGAAATCCAATACACTTTTATGACAAAAGTCATAGGAAGAATAATACTAAACAAACATACCTCAACATAAAATAAAGTCTATATATGACAAAGCCACAGTCAGATCATCCTAAATGGAGAAAAGCAGAAGGAATTCCATTTAAATCAGTATAGTGACATGTGGCTGACCCTAGTCCCTTTCAATATAGCACTTGAAGACTTAGCTAAAGCAATAAGACAGTAGAAGGAAATTACAGGAAGACCAAGAGGAAAAGAAGTCAAATTTTCTCTGTTTGTGGGTGATATGATAGTCTACCTAACAGATCCCAAAAATTCTACTGGAAGTCTTTACAGTTTGTCAGCAGTTCTAGCAAAGCAGTATCACTAGCTTTTCTATATACTAATTACCAATTATGGTGTGTACGAAATCATAGATACACTCCCATTCACAATAGCCTCCAAAACATCCAGGAACAAACCTAAGGTTTTGAAGATTCTCCAATGAATTACAGAGTGGCTGCATCAATCTGCATTCTCATCTGTAGCATGAATCTTAAAGGTACTTGTTAATAAAAACAAACCTGATGCCAGTTATTGGGGTGAATGCTGGAAAATCAGAAAAGCAGAACAAGCCACAGCTATCTCATCTTGCTAGTTCATCAGATGATCCTGTTTCCTCAGGCTGGAAGCTTCTGAGTCCTCCTCCACATGAATCTCAGCTAAACGGTGTTCCAAAGCCTGAATGCTTAACCACCCAAAATGCTTAACTAACTACATGCTTTTCTTACTAAGTTCCTGGTCCTCATGCCTTATATACCTTTCTCTTTCTGCCCCCACTCCCTGGGATTAAAGGTTGGGTTTCTGGGATTAAAGGCGTGGGTCACCATGCTTAGTTGTTTCTAAAGTGGCCTTGAATTCAGAGATCCAGCGAGCTCTGCCTCACAAGTGCTGAGATTAAAGCCGTGCACCACCACCGCCCAATTTCTGTTATGACTTACTCTTCCCATTTTCTAGCCACCATTTTTGGCTTTGTTCTAGTGGAGGTCTGTTCTCTGACCCCAGATATGTTTATTTCAGGGAACACAATACCTACCACACTCATCAACAGTGAATGGGGGTTTCTCTTTCTCCATAGCCTCACCAGCACTTGTTGTTAGTTATATTTTTATTTTTGCCATTCTTACCTGGATGAACCAAAATGAAATCTCAATGTTTTCATTTGCATTTCCCTAATTGTTAAGAAGGATGAGTGCTTTCTGAGATCTTTCTTAGTCACTTTTATTTTTCCTTTTGGGAACTGTGTTTGTATCCAGAAAGTCCTCTATAAATGAGGATTTCAAATCTCTAAAGAGATTGAGGAAGACATTAGAAGATGTAAACATTTTCCCTGCTTACAGATTGATAGAATTAATATTGTGAAAATGAATATTCTACCACAAACAACATACAGATCCAATGAAATCAAAATAAAAATCCCCATAATAGTCTTAACACAAATAAAAAATTCTATAATTCAAATGGACCCACAAAAGTCCATCAAGAGCCAAATCAATCCTGAATGAAAGAATAATGCTAGATAAATTATGTTAGATTTCAATATACTACAAAATAGTAGTGGTATGATAATAAAGCAGTGTGGTACTGAAACAATCAGACCTGTAGAACAAAATTGAAGTCACAAACTTCAGTGTGCAAATCCATTGCTGTCTGAATTTGACAAAGATGCCTAAATTTTCACACCAGAGAAAAGACAGCATTTTCAACAACCAGTGGTCCACATGCAGACAAAGAAGCTAGACCTATGTTGAGCACAAAAAAAAAAAAAAAGAAAGAAACTCCAGATGATCAAATCCATCATTAGGAAACATGAAGCACTGAAACTGCTGGAAGAAAAACTAGTCAGAACCCTGTAAGATAATGATGCAGGAGAGGTCTTTCAGAATAGGACTCCAGTTGCTCAGGAATTAAGGCCAGTGACTAAAAGTGGGGCATCATAAAACTTAAAAAACTATGTAAAACAAAGGAAACAATCAACCAAGTAAAAAGGAAGCCCACAGAGTAGGAGAGAGTGTCTGACAGCTATCCATATGACAGATGCTTGATATGTTGATATATAGAATATATAAAGAACTCAAAAACAGTAAAAAAAAAAAAAAGACCCTTTTTTTTAAAAAATGGCCACAGATCTAAATAGAGTTCTCAAAAGAAAAAATAAAAATGTCTAAGAAATAACTCAGAAAGTGCTCATCTTTCTTAGCAATTAGGAAAATGCAAATAAAACACTTTCAGATTTTTGTCTCATCCAGGTCAGAATGCCAAATATCAATAAAACAACTGACAACAAATACTGGCAAGGCTGTAGGTAAAGAAGAAGCCTCATTCACTGGTGGTGAGAATGCAAATTGGTGCAACCTCTCTGGAATTCATTAGAGAATCCTCAAAAAACTAAAATAAATTTACTATATGACCCAGCTACACTGCACTTTGGCATATGCTCAAAGAACTTGACATTCTACTCCACAGATACTTGCTTAGCTCTATTCACAAAAGGTAGGACATAGAAACAACCAATATCCTTCAACTGAGAAATGGAAATTATTATTTTTCCCTCTCCAATTGAAGTATCCATTTACTTCATTTCATTTCCTGATCACATTGTCTAGAATGTTCAGTAAACACTGAAAAAATTGATTAAAAAAATTGATCATGTTTCTGATCATAGAAAAAGCCTTTAGTCTTTCACTCTTGCAATAATGACTGATGATTTCATTTGGGGGGGGGGTGTTCTCATTCTGAAATTCTTATTTCATTCAAGAATGCATTATAAATGTGTCCAGATGTTTATCTTTCATATAGTTAGGTAACTGTAGGGTAGGTAAGTTACATTAATCCAAAGTCCAACTAAACTATTTCTAGTAAGAATTACACTTTATTATAAACCAATACCCTTTATTGTACTTTACTGACTTGATTGCTGAAATTTGTTAAGGATTTTTACATATTGTCAAAATGATTTTTTTTTTCCCTGCCAATAGCTTTGTCCAGGCTTGTTCAGCTTTTTCTTCCCTTTCCTTTCAGTTTTCTTTCTTTCTCTTTTTTTTTCTTGTTCCCATCCTCCCCAGTCTCTTGCTTCATGAATAAGTAACTCTAGCTTGGTTGCTATCTGGGAACATTAAACATAACCATCCAAGTGCCATTTTGTTCCTTTTGCTACCAAACTAATGCTTGGTCCTTTGGAGAAATTTTGTCTCTTCTGTTATTTCCTTCTTATGTGTTTTCTTTATTTTTTTCTCTTATTTGTTTTTTAAGCTTAACTGAGATGTCCCTAAAACTCAATTTCTTTGTATTTTGTCTTGCTTCAAGGACACAGTGGTCCTTAAGTCTGAGTCCTTCATCCACTCCTGTGGAGAAACTTTCTCAGATACAGTTTCTACACTTTGTTTCTGTTCCTTCCAGCATTCCTGTTTTGTTTTGGAGTATGTTACTGTGTTTATTAGTCATGTATCCTGTTTTCTCTACTTTTTGTTATTTTTCACTCTACATTTCATTGTGGATATACTTTCTTCCCTCACTAGTTCATCAATTCTACTTTCTAGAGTGTTCACATTGTAATAAGAATTTTATTCACTGAAGTTTTTACAAGAGACCATTTTTAGTTAACAAAATATTGCTATGCATTTTAAATTCCCAGGAACATTTCCAAAATTTGCCATTGACTTTTTAACATTAGCGTTTTAAAGGTTGTTTCTGATAATTCCAACCATATGTGTTTGTATTTTCTGTAATTTTCTCAAGGTTATGTTGGTGTTTTCTTTTCCTCTTACTTTGCCAAAAAGGAAAAAAAAGAAAAAGCATTAGAAATTTAGCTTAAAATTGTGTTTGTGGAAGTAAGCAGAGACCTAAGATGATATGCACTTCCTATATTTGATACTGCAAAACTCTTGGTGTCTCCAGTCTTTTCAGACAGCTGTGATCCATCGTATTTTGGGATCAAAATTGGGCACACACCTCAAGACTACCCTATACTTTATACACACTGTAGCCTATGTACCAGGAGGTAGAAAGTTTGTAGTGTCTCCTAACAGATGTTCAGCTGGACCTTCTGCAATCAAAAGATGCTTCGAGAACTGTAAACCCAAACCTGAAACACCTCTTAACAGGCCTATGCAGCTGTAGACTCTGTCCTGATGATATGTCACTATCTAATTTGAATACTTCATACACCTTAGAGATTTGTTTATATATATATTTTACTATTTCTAGTCAATTACTCCTTCTTCAGTGGAAGAACCAGTACAAATTATTGGTTCTTCCATTATCAGAATCAGAAATTAAGGCAACTCTTCCTTTTGTTCTGGAATTCTCTGTAATAAAGATTTGAGCAAATGATAATTTTATATTGTTAGCTTAATTTTTTTCTCAGTCATTTGCAAATGATTTTTCCTATGCTCTTCAGGTTATTATTGTTTTTACTATCATGTGTCTAATGTGTAATTTTCTTCTTTTCTGTGATCATTTTGCTACTTAAATCTAGGTTTCATGACCTTTGTTAGTTTTGCAGATTTCCAAGTTTTTCTTTTCATTAATTGTGAGACTTTCTCAATCTAAACTCAATCTATTTCCAAACCTCCTGTCATCCTGCCCTTGTTCTGCATCCTGATTAAGTTATTAAGCCTCTAGTTTGCCATGTCTCTATTCAGTTCTCATCAACCCACTGCTTAGATAATCCATTGCAGTTTTTATTAATTTTTCTACACATTTTTATAGACTTTCAGTAATTTATAATGTTATATTTGATACTGCTTTTAAATAAGACAAATAATGTCATGTTTAACTAAAGGATTCTGGAGAACTATGGGTTGTATCATAACTTTATGCATAAATGGTAAAGAAGAAAGTCTGAAGTTCTCCTTTGGACTGACATTAATGAAAACTCTGAAGTATCTGTTGAAACAGTAGACTTGGCAAAGCCCATGCAGGTTCATTTGGAAAAGGATATGTTTCACAAGACACAGCAGCAACCACTTCCAACATCTGAATGTCTTTGAAGACTCGTTTGTTTAGATAACATATCCAGAAATGTTTTAGGGAACTGCACAAGACTACAGTTTCACAAAGACTTCCATACAGCCAAGGAGATTGAAAATGAGATTTTCTAAGTGTCCTCAATTTATACTTTGTCAGAATTACATGTAAACAATGGAACTGTATCTGTTGCTGGACAGCTGTATAGGAAGAAGGAACATTTCATCTGTAATTTCCTGATAATCTTTTCTTGGCCTTTGGGAGTTACCACACTGCTAACTCTCAGTACTGGAACACCAGAAACACTGACAAGGGCATTTCATCTTTGTTTATGGAATGTCAAGAAAGGAAGGATCTTTCTCCATCCAGTCTGTGCTGAGGCTATGACCACACCCCTATCCAGTCATTCAGAGGAAATGTTTTTCTATTACATTCTTGAGTGGGTAGAAGTCATTGAAAGCTATGGGTCTCAGTCCTACCTCCTCTCTAGGCCTTACTGCTCCACTTTTCTGGCTGCTCAAACCTCCATCCATCCAGGCTGAAAACCCTGACAGGAAGGAACGGCTTGATTTTCTCCAAGATTTCAGATTCCTCTGTTCTTTTGACTTCTGGGGTTTTCTCAATCTTTCTTAGTGGGCCAATTGCACATTTATCACTCTTACCTTGAATTTTTAGTTGTAAATTGTAAACTGAATTCCCTTGTAATCTAGCCTGCTATAATGAATGAAATGAAAATTATTTCTTTAATCAGAAAAGAAAGAGCACAATCATTTAATAAATACTACACTGGCTCATAAAACTGCCATGTTTTAATGATTTCTTCATTTTTAGTCTCACATGTTTTAAAAAGGTTTTGTTTTTTTTTCTTATGGATAGCAATCAACTTCTGGGAATTTTCTTACTCTCTTCCATTATAGATTTTTTTAAAAAGACTTATAGATGTTCATGTTTGGAAATGTGTTTCCCGATTACAGCCTGCTTCCTCTCCTCTTTTACCTTTCATAGATTCTCTTCATTAACTTTATGTCAAACGTTACACGATGATCTTATTTGCTTTAATATTAAGTTTGATGCTACTATTTAGAGTTTCAAATTAAGCTAAATCAAGATAAAAATCCACAAGTACACAGACATCTTTGAATGTGTCTGCAGAAAATTAGTGTTACTCATCAGGAGCACTTTTGCAAGAGGGGTTAAGACCTTGGCCAATAAACTCCATCAGTGCAAATGGAAGTACCACTTAAATTTGTGTCTGGTAGTGTGTTAGTTGTCAGGGATGAGAGTTTAATCTGATCACACTTCAACCTCTGCTACAGACATTTGCTTCTGACCCAGCCTCCTCTCTTCTAAACATTGTCTTTGATCATGCTGGTAGGGACAGTGGATGGTGAAATTAATAAGTGAGATGTCCTTAACTAATTTTCATTTTTTCACATGGACAGAGAAATTCAAGGAGTTCTCAATTTATCCTTGTTACCCATGTGACAAAGTGAATGAAAAGGGGAAGAGAAAGACACGATACCTCACAGAGGCTTAGGGACATGGGCACACTTTGAATTCCATTGTAATGCTTTATCTGAAGACTGCTGTATATCACTCATAGCTGCAGAGACAGCACACAGCCATGACAGGTGACAGAGCATCCAGGTAGATAAAATAGCAGAGAGGCTCTAGCAGTTTAGTGACCACAAAGAGACAATGCCCTTAGCTCTAGAATAAACTTAATGATGTTGGACACAAAAGCAAAGAGACAGTTTCAGGTGAGGTCACAGGCAGCAAAAGCCCTTGTGAGAAGTCTCATATTTAGGATCAAGAAAAGGGAAACAGGATGGCTGTCTCTGGAGAGGGGAACAAGAGGAATCATACAAAGATGAGATTTACTTTGAGGTATAAGAAATGCTTTTCAGCTAGATAAGGATAGTGGTGCACCACAGTATGAATGTAGAAAAAGGCTAGTGAGCAGTTTATATCAAAACATTTAATTTTATACTTAAAAAATTTAACATTTTAAAATGTGCAGATTTCATTTCAATAAATTATTTTTAAAATACAAAGGGAAGCACAGAGAATCCCATTTGTGACATTGCCACAAGTCAGGTCTATTTACAATGGATGACTCTTTTTAGGATACCGGACTCTATGACATCAGGGATAGTAAAAGCTTGAGGAACATACTTTGACTTTATAAGTGAATGTACTTTGATACTTTGAAGCGGAGCCAGCAAAAGATGCCCTGTGGAGAGTGGAATTTGACACCATTCATGATGTTTGTTTACAATGACCTGGAAAGCACTTCCAGGATGATCTACAGGGCCAGCTTTTGTGCATTTTTCTTGTTTCTGAATGTTTTCTGAAGAGAAAGTTTCCTTCAAGTTTTCCTTCCTTCAAAGACTAAGCCCAAAGTGGGTGTTAATTCAAAATGTCCATAAGCTATCCTGGTTATGTATGAAAAGGGTTTGGAAAGAATCCTAATTGTTAAGATTCATTTCTCACTGAAGTGAGGCTGCAGAAGCTCACAGAGCAGGACAGCCATTCAGCACATGGACTTTAAGCATTTTTGAAATGGTGTGTAAACATGAGAAACATTTTCCTCTCAGGTGATTGAATCATGGTTCTTCCTGAGCCAGATTTCCAAGACTCTCTTTGAACCAAAGGAAGATACTTCTAGGAAATAACTTTCCCTCCAAAAACTCAGCAGTGCATGTTTCTCCACAAAGGACAATTTCTTAGATGTAGGTGCCATATATTTCATAAACACCTACAGTCTATTAAAATGATCGGTGAAAAGTATAAACTCTATGAAGAAGTTGGTTTCTGGAAACATTTCAGTCTTTGAAGGACTCTGGCAAGTGCATCTGATAATAATATTTTTGTTTTACTTTCCAAAATCTGAAGTGATTTCTGCACTTCAATCCCTCTAATGTACAAATTTCGAAGAAATAGTGGATACTCAAAATAGTGGTGATGTGTTTTCAATACTGTATGCATAGACCTCCCTTTGCTACATAGGGAGTTATCCAGGGCAAGGCAATCGAAATTGACATAATGAAAATATTTTATGGTAATGACTACTTGAGTACATCAAAAAAAATTGATCCTCATAAAAACACTCTTTTACATGTTTGAATTAGGAGTTTTCCTTAATAAAGCCAAAAGGATATTTATTTTATCTTGATCAGCATGTAAAAAGAGGCTGCTTAAGGTCTCCTTCCAAAAGGCAGACCATTTAATTTCAGAGACTGAAATAAGTAAAATCATTGTCATTTAATATAGAAGTAAGGTCAGAACACCTTGGTCCCTTTTAGCTTCTGGCTTTGGAAAATATTTCATTTCGTAAACCTGTGCTAACTCCTGTAGCATTCTGCATCCTCACCAAGGAAGTACCATGAGCTAGTACTGAGCACCTACCACTGTTTTCAAATGTTTGGATACTGATGCTTGTTCCAATCACACTTGTGAAGAATTGTGCTGACTACCAGAAAGGCAGCAATGACATTGAGAACGGTTGTGGGTTTTATGAGCACAATTTTACTCTAACTGTTGTAAAGATCTAAGTAGGAACTTCTTTTTGCCTCATGTCCAGAAGGAACCGGTAAGGTTTGATGAGATCAGAGTCGTATCATCAGAGTCTTCCAGATATTTGTGGTTCCTTTAGTCACTTGGATTTCCTACCATCTATGAATATTTTCTAATCTTATGTTGATCTGTAAAGATCTCTCTTACCCATCCCCTGGCCAAATGGGGTCCAGAGAGAATAACATGCTGTTTGATTTACTCTTCCATATATTTTAACATTTTATAAGTTGTTGACATTAATATTAGAAGAAAGAACTGAGCATTGTGAGAGATATCTTATGCTGACTAGTTGTATGTTAACTTGACCCAAGCTAGGAACATTTGGGAAGAAAGAATTTCGAGTTGAGATAATCCTTCCACAGGCTTGGCCTGTAGGCAAGTCTGTAGGTCATTTTCTTGATTGTTGATTGATGTTGGAGGGCCCAACAAAATATTGGTTGTGCCACCTCTAGGCAGGCAGCCCTGGATGGTATAAGAAAGCCGACTTAGCAAGCCACAGGAGACAGCCAGTAGTCAGCACTCCTTAATGACTTCCCACATCAGTTTCTGCTTCCTTGAGTTCCTGTCCAGATTCCCCTCAATGATGGAGAACAACTGTGGCATGGAAGAATGAACTGAAATAAACCCTTTCCTCCTCAAGTTGCTTTTGGTAAGTGTGCTTTATCATATCACTAGAAACCCTAACTAAGATATCTTCTTGGTAGATTGCTAGTGGATCATTGTTTCCAGATCCCTGGATCATGGTTCCTGGTTAAGCTGGCAACAGAGGGCTCAAACTGATATGAGCCAGAAGCTCCAGTAGCACATGCAACACACAGATTTTTCTTTACTAATTTACAGTTACAATTTTTAATTGTCACCCTGGACTTCCACCTCCCACAGGAAAACCTGTGAAGGAAGAGAATCAATGTTAACTTTTTGGTTAATGTTCAAGGATACTTCCCAGAAAATTAATGCAGCTTTGCCTCAGGAAGCAGGGACTAGAGCCACACCATAGTGACAGCGTTCCTGCTCTGGTACAGGTTCACTTTTACAGGTTCTTTCTTGTTTTTCTTTTGCCTCAGGTTAAAGTTAGTTTTTCTATGATCATAATCATATGTTTTACTCCCAATTCTTATTTTTCTCATATCCCAAATAAATAAACACATAGACAGCTCAGTGATTACAAAATACTACCTTCTGCTAATCCTCTGTGAAAGGGAAGGCTCTTTACCTAATTCCCACAATTCAGAGTAGAAAGCCCTGAAGAATTTTGATGAATTTTCCTCCAAGCATACATCTTTAACGTGTGGCTTCTCTATGTCTGCTTTTGGATTCAACATCTTTCTATCTCTGCAAGTACGGCTAAGCTGGTGTCCTTCTGCCCGGTAGCCAACCAAAATTCCATGTGAAGGAGAGTTGTAGCACGAAACTTAAAGAGTCTTATTAATAAAATCAAACCTGAAACCAGGTATTGGGGTGAATACTTTGCTGAAAGACCAGAGAGACAGAACAAGCCATAGCTACCTCACCTTGCCAATTCCTCAGCTGGACCTGTTTCCTCAGACTGGATACCTTTCAGCTGAACTGTGCTGCTGAAAGTGTGATGATGTTTTATTTTTACTTAAATATGATTTTATTTGTATATTAATAAAGTTGCCTTGGGGTCAGAGCAAGCCACAGCAGAAGCTGGGCAGTGGTGGTGCACGCCTTTAATCCCATGTTGGGTGCCAGATGTAGCAGGAATCTTAAAATGTCTTATTAATAAAATCAAACCTGAGGCCAGTTATTTGGTGAATGCTGGAAGGTCAGAGAGACAGAACAAGCCAAGCTTCCTCACCTCGACAGTTCCTCAGCTGATCCTGTTTCCTCAGACTGGAAGCCTCTCAGTCCTCATCCAGAATGAATCTCAGCTGAACTGTGCTGCTCCAAAGCCTAAAAGCTTATCCAGCCAAGATGCTTCTAGTTTCTGGTCCTCACACCTTATATATCTTTCTTCTTTCTGTCATCACTCCCTGGGATTAAAGGCTCACTTTCTGGGATTAAAGGTGTGAGTCACCATGCCTGGCTGTTTCCAATGTGACCTTGAACTCATAGAGATCCACCTGGCTCAGCCTCCCAAGGGCTGGGATTAAAGGCATGTGCTACCACTGCCTAACCTCTATGTTTAATATTGTAGCCATACTGTTCTCTGACCCCAGATAAGTTAATTAGCATGCACAATATTTTGGGAAACACAATACCACCACATTTCCCTTGTTTTTGTCTAAAATTTAAAAAGCTTATAACTAATACAAGAAAAATCATATCCAATAAGTGTATACAATATACATAGCCAAGATTACATTAAAGATGTCTAGTCCATTAACATTTGACAGATTCAGACAAAAAAACGCCATTATATATATTTTGACAATTTCCAGTCCAGTAACATTTGATAAACTCAGACAAAAAAAAATTTTTTTTACTTATCCTATGTAAAAAAAAGTAGTTCCATTTTAAAAGTATTGTTTCTTTTCATAATAGATTCAGTAATCTACCTTTTGTCATTTTTATATCTTTCCTGTTTTCTTTTTACAGTAGATACAGTGATCTACCCATTTTTCCTTTATCTTTTTTATCAGAGTAGATTTATATCTACCTCATATCTATATTCTCTTTTTCACTTTTTTTAAAACAAAAAATCTGAATCTAATCTCCTTGTTCAGTTTTTTTCCTGACCATTAACAATTAACAACTTGTAACCAACCATTGTAAACAATGACAATATCTGTAACTCATTAAACGAACAAAAACCTCCCATCCCACCTCTTGGGAATGTGGGTATCATTTTCTTAAAATTACTTCCTGCTTTCTGGGGGTGAAGACATCTCTAGGGGATCCTGAAAAGAAAATTTGGGGGTTCATTGTCAAGTCCTGTATCATTTGTCCAGTTTCTGCATAATAGGAAAGTTCAGGGCTTCTCACAAGTCCTTGTTCAAGTAGTCTGTCAGGCTGGATCATCTCAGCTAGCCATCTCGAAATTGTCCTGACCAGTTTGTAGTCCAAAGTTGATCTTCCCATGGTATTAATCAGCTTAATGGCTTTATCATAGTCCATGTGGAATTAGTTTGTGGGATCCTTTCACCTTTTTTGAAGATTTTCAAAGTTGCTGTTAGGTGTGGTCATGGTTCCCTGACTTTTTTTTTTTTTTTTTTTTTTTTTTTTTTTTTGTGCCTCCTCTGTGGTTTGGAGCAATCACAGTCTGATAAATGTCTGTCTCTTAGGAACCATGAATATTCTTTCCTAGATAAGAAAATCTTCACAGCAATTTCTCTCCAACATTTGTCTTGCCAAATTTTTCCAAACTGACCTTTGTCGATGCTTTCTTGTAACATGATGGTCCTGGCAATTCTTCTCTGAACAAGCAATGATAAAGCCTTTGTCCCAGACAGCAGCATCACCAAAGTCACCAACACAATGAGAAGGAGCTTGCAACTCAGAGCAGCAGTCACTGCCTCCATGGTCCCACTGCCACTGTTTGTGGCTGGATCCCGGCCTAAACTTCTCCTTAGCAAGTCTCCTAGGTCGGCCTCAAACTCGGGATCCTCCTGCCTTTGCCTCCTTCAATAAAACCTACTAGCCTGTGCCCCCGGCCGAGCATAGCTCAGGTCTGAACTGTGGTCTGCAAGGCCACAGGCAAGAGGCTTTTTAGTGAATTCGTACCATGAACGTTGGGCACCAGATGTAGCATGAATCTTAAAGAGTCTTAATTAATAAAGTCAAATCCAAGCCAGGTATTAGGGTGAATGCTGGAAGATCAGAGAAGCAGAACAAGCCACAGCTTCCTCACCTTGCTAATTCCTCAACTGACCCTGTTTTCTCAGACTGGAAGCCTCTCAGTCCTTATCCAAATGGGTCTCAGCTGAACTGCTGCTCCAAAGCCTAAATGCTTAACCAGCCAAAATGCTTCTAGTTTCTGGTCCTCACACCTTATATATCTTTCTTCTTTCTGTCATCACTCCCTGGGATTAAAGGCTCACTTTCTGGGATTAAAGGTGTGAGTCACCACGCCTGGCTGTTTCCAATGTGACCTTGAACTCACAGAGATCCCACTGCTGTCAGAGAAGATGGTAGTGATGGGTTCTAATGGAAAGTAGGAGACTGTGGTGATATTGTGTTCTGCAAAATACTGTACACCCTAATAAACTTATCTGGGATGAGAGAACCTCCTGGCTCTGCATCCTGAGTGCTGGGATTGAAGGCATGTGCTACCACTGCCTAACCTCTATGTTTAATATTGTTCTCTGACCCCAGATAAGTTTATTAGCATACACAATATTTCGGGGAACACAATACCACCACACAAAAGCCTAAAAGCTTAACCAGCTCTAGTTCCTGGGCCTCATGCCTTATCTACCTTTCTGCTTTCTGCCATAGCTTCCTGGGATTAAAGGCTTACTTCTTGGGATTAAAGGCTTGAGTCACCAAACCTGGCTGTTTCCAGTATGGCTTTAAACTCACAGAGATCCAAATGGATCTCTGCCTTCCAAGTGATAGGATTAAAGGCATGTGCCACCATTTTCTGGCCTCTATATCTAGTGCCTGTTCTGTTCTCTCATCCCAGATAAGTTTATTAGGGTGTACAGTATTTTGGAGAACACAATATCACCACAGAGAGTCTCCTACTTTCCATTAGAACCCATCACTACCATCTTCTCTGACAGCAGTGGGATCTCACATGACCTGGCACACATTTTCTTGAGTTCAGTCTGACACCAACTACTCATAGACTTAAGAGACTACTATTTTAAACTTTGTTAAGATAATAATGGTCATATAGAGTACTAATTAATTCTAGAGAAAAGGCTTCGATTAGCTGCCTATTCATGTCTTTGTGTTCGAGTCTCTTTTCAGTTTTCTGCAGGAAATCACCACCACCGCCCAACTTCTGTTATGGCTTACTCTTCCCATTTTCTAGCCACCATTTCTGGCTCTGTTCTAGTGGCTGTCTGTTCTCTGACCCCAGATATGTTTATTTTGGGGAACACACAATATTTCAGGGAACACAATACCCACCACAGACTACAGCATTTCCTTTTTCCCAGATAAAGTGAGAATTCTCTCTGCACCTTCAACTTTCTAGTCCTTCAGAACTTTAGCTTCATGCCTTGTAGTAATAGTAATTATTATTCCTTAAATAGTCTGTTTTCCAGTTTCATCACCAGCTTCTACATATACCTGGAAAACCAATTATGGTTGATGGAATTTGCATTCTGAATGTCACAGGCAATGATCACAGCCTATGTTCATATTCACCCCCTTTCCTATTCTTCCCTAAACTCTTCCACTTACTCATAATAGATGTGGATTAAATATGAAATGGCTTGATTACTCATGAGTATGAGATTGTTTTTTGTTTATTGGTTATTTATATTTTTCATCAGTGCACTCTATGTTTAGGATTTTGCCCACCTTCTATTTCTTTATATAGTTTGCACACTAACCATCTGTCAGTTGATGTTCTTTCTTCACAAACTATAATAGCTTGAATTTCTAGGTGTCTTCTGAGGAACAGAACTCCCTTATTTGTGTCAATTCAATTGATTATAAAAGTTTCATCTTCGGGTGAATTATATAATTTAAATGACTAATTGCTTTCCCCAAGACCAGAATGACTTATGTCTATGTTCTCTTTTAAAGGTTTGCCAGGTTTACCACTCACAGTTAAAATTTATTTAGCTGGGATTGGCTGTTTGTTGTCCAAACAGCATTTCTCTAAGAGATCTCCTTTTGTTCATCGTTCTTATCACAGCACTAGCACATGATTTACCTTGTCTCCTTATTTGATTCAACTTGGTCCCTTTGTCTGAATCTATAGATTTAGAGCATGTATCACATACACATGTTTAAATACTGCTTCATTTCAAAAGCTACTACAACCACTTCTCACATTTTTAGTAATTTAGTAATTCTCACATTTCTCGCACTAATTTTAGTAAGTATTTCTACATACATGTCTTGGTATTTTAGGATCTATTTTCATCTTGTTAGTGCACAGAACTTTCCCCAATAGATTTGATATTATATAGGATACTGAAATGAACATCTTAAGCATTTATATTCTCTGAACTAATATCCCTCTATCCCTGCATTAACCATCCATACTGAATAAGCTAGGAATAGTATCTCATTCTTGTAGTCTTAGCACTCAGAAGGTGGAGACAGGAAGATCTGAGAACATTATCAGCTACAAGGCAAATCTGAGGCTTGCCTGAATTAAATGAAACTTCACTGAATTGTAGCTAGAGTTTTTCTGGTCCTGCCTGGCCCACGGTCAGGACAAATCTCTCTCACCCGCCAGTCCCACAGCTGCTCAGACCCAACCAAGTAAACACTCAGAGACTTCTATTGCTTACAAACTGTATGGCAGCAGCAGGCTTCTTGTTATCTAGTTCTTATATTTTAAATTAACCCATTTCTATTAGTCTATAAGTTGCCACGTGGCTTGCAGCTTACCAGTACCTTACATCTTTCTTTTCATGGAGGCAGCTGGCAGTGTCTTTCTTACTCATCCTTCTACCTCCCAGAATTCTTCTCCTCCTTATCCCGCCTACCCTATCCTTCCTGCTTGTCTACTGGCCAATCAGAGTTTTATTTATACAGAGTGATATCCACAGCACTTAATATATACATTACATACATACTTATGTTATATATTTGTTTCTAGGTATATGTAAACACACACACACACACACACACACACACAAGTATCCTTAAGATACAAACTTAGAAACAGAAATGTTGGCTAAG
This sequence comes from Onychomys torridus, assembly GCF_903995425.1. Taxonomy (NCBI): domain Eukaryota; kingdom Metazoa; phylum Chordata; class Mammalia; order Rodentia; family Cricetidae; genus Onychomys; species Onychomys torridus. The sequence goes on along the minus strand of NC_050443.1, from coordinate 138,990,693 downwards.
AGAAAGGCTATTTTATGGTATTAGTATACCATAATTTTAAGATTGTTGTACTCAATTCCAAGGCATTAGTAATGAAATAACACTTCAAGGGAGTTTTGCTTCATATTGATTGGAATGACTGTGAGGCTAAAGCCTATCTTCTGTTCAGTGGTGCATATGCATATACATAACTTGGGGAGCAGAGTCATCCAAGGCCTTCTCAAAGGTTCTAATGAAAGGATGAAGGGAACTTTAGTGCTATGTCCTTGTCCAAGAATGAACTTGGCAAGGCCAGTCTGAGTCAAGGTGGTACTATCTGGGGACCACTGGACTTAAGCAGATGTGTCTGAGGTATCCTATGTTCTCTGTACCATCATTATCTAATTTAGCTCTCTGCTGACCCTGGCCATTCCCCTCTCAATAATGGTGTATATGATGCTGTACATCTTAATAAACTTCCTTGGCCTAAGTCATCAGCTTATGTAAGACCTCCTGGTCCCAGCTATCACTTTTGTCATTTTTATTTCTTGTCTTCTTTATTTCTTACCCTAAGTCCTCCTGCTCCTGAACCTCGATGTTCAGGATGCTTATTTCTGTGAGTTCAGTTTGCATGGTTTATTTACTATATTGAACTCAGGGTTTGTGCATGTTAGACTACCTTGTCCATTTTTAGCCTTCCCTGTTTTCCTCATGCCATTACAAGAGAACAATATTCCTAGATTTGGCCCAAGCATTTGAATTGAAATGTTGGAATCCCTTTCTAGCTGCAGACTCCGGTTCTAGTTGTACTGTGTCTATGAAGCCACTGCCACTTACACCTCTGGGAATTACAGATTGAATTCCTGTCATGCTCAGTGCTAGTAGGCAGAGATCAGCTTCAAAGAGGAGGACTTAGATTCCATGCCTCTCACAGCAGTGGTGGGCATGGTGGTTAAACACAGAGATTCACCCTTCCTTTACTGTGGTGCTGAGTTCAGCTGGCCTAGTCAGAGTGTTTCACTCTAGCTTCAGGTGCAGCATGTGCTGTGGTCTGTGCACAGAGCTTGGCTCTGTTTCCTGCACACCTCAGAGTGACATGGTTACCGCTTCCTCACATTGGGTATCCATCAGCAGGCCAGAAACCAAACAGGTGCATTTACTCACACATCTAAGGAGGCACTAAACCTTAGTCATCATGGACACATCTGTCCTTCAGTTCCGCTGTCACTTGTGTCCAAGGCCTTTAAGCATGACCTCCTTCTTATGTTTTTAATCTTACTTTTTATTCTCTATTAGGAGATCTTTAGGAGCAAACACACACACACACACACACACATACACACACACACACACACACGCACACGCACACGCACACGCACACACTTGCTTCAAAACATCTTAACAAAACAAAATAAAGTAGAGAGAAATTACCGAGCCAAGCAATTAAAAGAACAGAGAGGTCTTCAGAGATGTAGCTTGATTCAGAAGTTCAAATTACATCATCGAAATTCTGTCTCCTTTCCATTTTCAGCTGTGCTATTTTATTTTTATTGGCCTGGAAATCTTGTCTGTCATCTCAGTCATGCTGATTTATAATGTGATAATGTACCAGGTCCTTATCTTGAAATCAGAACCACTCAAGACCAGCAATCATATCTCAATCATCTTTATTTTTTTTCCTATGTACTATGCTGCTCTGGCTGAAGCCCAAACAAATATTGTTAATTGGATGAATGCACGTGTGATATCAAATCCCAGATTTTTGAATTAAAAGATTATTGAAAGTACGTTCTCACCTTCTGATGGAGTATAGTTTCTTAAAATTCATCCAATAATAGCTCAACAGAATGGTGGAAACACACTGGCACATTCTCCTACTTGTGACGCAAGGACATTTTGTGGTCTGGAACCCTTTTCAAATTGTGGAGGAAAAGATTTCACAACAGTACAAGAGATTAGAGACCTGAATAATGAATCATATTAACAGTCTTTCTGGCACTTGGATAGCCTGAATCCTACCCAAGATAGTATTTCTGTATTCATAAATGTAAAGATTTACTTAGAGTCTCACTCACATAGTATAGATAACCTGGGATAGAAAAATTTCTTGAAATAGTATATCTGTCATGACATTCTAATCTGTTTTGTGATATTCCCCTGTTGTTAATATTATACAAATGGTTATTAATGAACAGAAGGCATCCATTTTCACAAGGCTTGGGCTAAGATGATCAACACACTCAGAACCACTTGTCCTCAAGTCCCCACTAAAGCGTGATAGTCACTGGGGCACGAACTGAAATGTCTTAACAGCACCTGTCGAGAAAGCCACATCTGTGTTGTCCTGTGACAAACCAATGGAGCATGGATACGTAGAAATAGAGATCAAGACAGTTTGCTAAGAAAGGGAACACACTCCTGAGGATAGGCATTAGCCAGTGAGCTGAGGAAAAACTATGCACTCAGGTTGGCCAGGGGCCTTGTTACTTAGCCTCCTCTGGCAGATTTGTATAGTGTATGCTGTTCCCAAGCCTGCTCTACTCTCTATGAAGCCCAGGTAGGGGGTATTAATTGTGATGGCACTTTCTATGGTTTCTCTTCTCCTGGCCCCCAAATGGTCATTATTCCCATGAAGACTAGGACATTGAAGTCATAGACTTCTGAGGCCTGATTCACATGCAAGACACTGCAGCTACATGTCATTCATTGGTGTTTACTGGATTTTGGTATGCATTAGTCAAGCATGAATTAAAGTTTGGTGCAAACAGCAACGCCTACCACAAAAATGCTCTTGTGGGCACTGCCACAGGAACGAAATACAAATAGGACTTGAGTTGTATACACAGGGAGTATCCCATTTTATAAAAGCCCAAACATAAAGACCTTTTGAATTGTAAAGGGGTGGAAGGTTAAGAGAATATCATGGGAAATGATAAAGCTGTAATTTCAGTTTCATGGTTATTTAGCAGTAGATAAGGCACTTAGTTTACATTCTCTATCAGAACCCAAACTGCTGACTCACTGTGTAAGAAATAATGCCGACTCACTCAGCAAGAAATTCAAAGTCAAATTCTAAATGTAGAGAAAATCACATTTCCCTGGAGGTGGGGGGGGGGGGAGATGGATGGATTACTAAATGTAGGAAACCATGTAGCAATTTATACTTGTTTTTATACTTATTTTTATTTACATGTAGTGTGTGTGTGTGTGAGAGAGAGAGAGAGAGAGACAGAGAGAGAGACAGAGAAGAGAGAGACACACACACACACACACACACACACACACACACACAGAGAGAGAGAGAGAGAGAGAGAGAGAGAGAGAGAGAGAGAGAGAGAGAGAGAGAGAGAATGCCTAGGGACATGCAGATGCCTGTGGAAAGTTCCCTGAAAAGGAGTTGGATTTGGATTCTTTGGAACTGACCTCACAGGAAGATATGACCTACCTGATATGGGTGCTGAGAACTGAACTCTGGTCCTCTGCAAGAGCAACAAATGCTTGTGAAAGATGAAAGATTTCTCCAGATGTGACTTTTATTTAACATGCCACCTGGATGGTAGAAACATTGAGTTCTATACAACTCTATGGGAAATTTTACACTTCAGACATATTTTATTTTCTGTATACACACACACACACACACACACACATATATTTAAATTTGTGAGTATCCTTTCCTAAAGGCTTTGTTTTATAAAGACTTAAGGTTAAAAAGTGCCTTTGAGATGAATCTGTTTTCTTTTTCTCATTAAAGTAGTAGTAGAAAAATATTCAGTAGACTTACAAACTACCAGGAAAACACCAAACAGTAATAATTTGATAAAGCTTTGAATTTGATAAAGCTGTAGAATTTAGTTTAATGGTTAACACTAGATAACATAATCTATTTACATTCTTTATCTGAACCAAAAGTGCTGACTCACTATGCAAGAAGTAATGCTGACTCATGTACCAGGTTTTTTCTTTGGACCACCAACCAGGTCCCAAATCATGACATGAAGACTTAATACTAGTTTTAAATGCTCAGTCTAGCTTAGGCTTATTTCTGGCTAGCTTTATTTTTAACTTAAATTAACCTGTTTCTCCTTATCACATGTGTACAGTTGGTCATCAGTTTGGCATGATGGAGATGAACATGTCTACAGGTATCCAATTGACATGGTGCCTGCGCTTCAGGAGTCTACTTCAAGTTGGACATGACTGGTTTTATTCTTTGTCCCTCCGTTTACTGGAAAGACACTCTTAGCCCATTTCTTTTGGCTTCATATCCTGAGTCAATCTGAAAGACAGTTCTGATTTCATTGTTTAGCTCTTTAATGACTAGATTTTTTTTTTTTTTTTGATACAAGCTCAAGTGTTAGTGCTTTGATCCCCTACCAGAGACTGCTACACACAGAGTGTGTTATTGTGAAGGCTGGGTTTGGAGAGAAAGCGTGCTTTGAATAACCTGCTCTTATACTGTACTGTTCAGATCATTATCTTATGCTCCTTAGAGTTTTGTAAACCCGTTTCAGCTGGTGCCAGTATTATTAGGTGCTAGCTTAATAGATAAAGGGGTATGTGTTTATGAATAACGGAGAGTGTCATTCATTTTCAGCTTTGTCATGGTGAAAACTAGTTTTCTCAATAATTAGCCTAAAATGTTTTTGAAAAGACATAGAAAGAATAAAAATGGAGGAAGAGGATGCCAACTCTTTACAAAACTAGGACCTTGAGAAATGTATTACTGGAATCAGATCTTCACAGAGATATCCACTTTGATTTAAGGGACTGTAGATTTGTCTCTACACTTTCATATTCTTCTAGGGATATGGAAAATAACTTTTCCCTCACTGCCACTAATTCTTCTCATTTGTACAGGTTAGATTCTTTAGAGAATTTTATACAGAAAGAACAAAATGGAAATTGGTAGAGAAAATACCTGATAATGTTTCTCTGAAGAAAAATTTCATTGTTACTCAGAATCACAGTCTATTTCTCAAGCCCCAAGGCTTAGGATAAACTTTACACTGAGCTGGACATTACAGACAGGATCAAGGGTCAAGCCACTGACCGAGAAGATGAAATAATTAGATAATGGAGCATACACAGTTAACATGCAGTTTGGTTTTTGATCTTGAAGTTACTAAACGCCAGTCCTCCAGCACAGTGAATTTTACAACCTTCTTGTACAATAGCCCAGACCTCTGGCAAACTACAACAACATCTTCTGAAAACTCTGACATTCCAGTTGCCTTCTGACCATGCAGGGTAAGAATGAAATGAAGAGATTTGTTTCTGCATTACTGTCCAGTGAGGAGCCAGGCTCCTGAGCTGGTGGTTGACACCTAGCATGTCCCCACCTCTTCCAAGCTATAGTCTGTGCTGTGGGCAGAATAATTTTAAATTGTCCAATATCTCCCCAGTACTTTGCTAAAGCATTTTGACAAATTTCTATCATTTATAGGCTAAAGCCTCAAATCTTTTATACTTACCATTTTAAAAATATTTCATAAAGTAAAAATATACTTAATTCTTTACATTTAATTTCAAAATCAAATAAACAGTTCAAATAATTATCAAAGCATTTTTTTTCTGTCAAAGGATCAAATCAGCCTTATAGGCTAGGATCAGTATTTTGAAAAATAAAATAGAGTATAATATAATATGCAGCTGAGTGCTGTATTATTATAAGTCAATATTATTTTATGAACTTTTCTTCAAATATACTTCTATGATAAAAATGTTATATGTGTCATTATAAATATATGTTCCATTAAATATGGCATGCAAATATATCATCTTATGCATTAGCCCAAAAAAGTATTTGTTGGAAATAGGCTAGAAGTAATAATATATGGAAACTAATTGTCATAATGATTGACATGACAGAGTATTATTTGAAAGAGAAATTGTATGACCCATTGAAATGAACAAACTTCTAAGGAAGAATGTCAGGGCTTTGTGATCAGAACTATGTTCTGGAATGTTTTCAAGTCTGAAATTATGGCAACAGGTGCATAGCAATCTGTTGAATCTACAAATTTCACAGTGAAAACATTCAATGGGGAGGATTGCACTTCAATGTTGTGATCTTGAAGGACTCAGTCCCAGCTTCTGGGTTAAAACTTTCTTGGGATCTTTTCTCTACACAGATTATGATGAAGTTACAGGTCATCAATATTCACAGATTAATTGTCCAGGATCCTCTATAAGCTCAGTTCTGAACTATTGTGAACAACTCACGCTGTTTTTTTTTTTCTTTAAGTTCTTTGAGAGAAATAGTCTTGTCTGGTTTAGCATAGTCATCCTTGATATAGTTATCTTCTGTAGATTAAGTGTCTGCATTGATAATCTTAGTTAATATTTCATTGGTATTCTAAACTAATCAAATAATAAAACACCAAAGATTATAGCAGAAGAATCAATGATTAATTAAGAATTACCATTACAGCTTTTCTAAAATTAGGGGTGAGTTGAGTTTATGTACTGACCAGGGAGCACAAAGTACATATGATAAATGTTCACACCCTCTTGAAAGTTTAGCTTGTTATTGAAACTGGTGAACACAGGAGTCATTACAAACATAGGTACTTTCAACAGAGGGCAATAGCCACAATTAGTAACCAGAATGCAAATGATTTCTCAAGGTGTTTGATGATTTGTAATTCTTAGGAATATGATTGCTTTAATAACTTCTGAAAGTTAATTATAATAAAGTTGTTACTAATTTTCTTATGTTTATTATTTTTTAAATGAGGAAAAATAAAATTTTACTTTATTGATAACACAACATAACACATTTACAGAATTATTTTTATCTGGTCAAATGTACTGTATCTGTCTTTAGATTCTGGATCTGAGATACATTTGCATACAGACAATACAATCCATTAAAGAGGTCAAAATATAGCAACTTTTTTGTTGTTATTTGGTTATTTCTACAATTTCATGAAAAATATTTTTAACATTTTTTGAACTTTTTCCCCTTTTATTGAAAATACCCCTTTCTCATATTATATATCCTGATTATAGCTTCTCCTTTCTCTACTTCCCCAGTTCCTTCTTCTCACCTCATCTCCAGTCCATGTCCAACCCCTTTCTGTCTTTCATTAGAAAAGAATAGGCTTCTAAGAGACAAGAATAAAATAAAATATAATAATATGAAACAAGACTAGTACATCAAAATAGATCAAAATAACCAAAAGTAAGAAAAAGAGCCCCCCAAAAGTTACAAGAATCATACACAGCCCCATAGACCCACTTGCACACTCAGAAATCTTGTAAAGACACTAAAATGAAAGCCATAATATATAATCAAAGGATCTGTGAGGTAAGAAAAAAATATATAGTATACCTATATTCTTTTTATATATGTTTACATTTTATATAATCTAATATATATAAATGTATATGTAAAATAAAATAAAAAGATAAAATTAAGAAACAATAGGCCTGACATGACATTCTGAGGCAACCTCCAATGATGCTGTTGCGTTAGCTTTTTGTTGGCCATATTCTGCTGGATATGCAGCCTGCCTCAAAGAGCAGTTTGTGTCCATAGTGATACTTCCTTGAAGAAAACTAAACTCTCATTTGCAAGTGGTTATCTATTGGAGATTGCTTCTGGGTTAGGGATGGGGGCATGTACCTGCTTCTTTCAGGTATAGGATCCCTTCTGGCGCAGACCCATGCAGGCCCTGTGCATGCTGCCTCAGTCTCTGTTGCATTGATGCTGTTGATTTAAAGAGCCTTGTTTTCTTGGTGACCTCCATCCTCTCTGGCTCTTATATTTTTGTGGGGGCTGGGGGCCCCTGAGTCCTGAGGGGAAGGATTTGAATGGAGACATCCTATTTATGAATGAATAATGCCTGGCTGTGGGTCTCTGCATTTGTTCCCCTCTGACTCAGGAGGAAGCCTCTCTGATGATGGCTGAGCAAGGTGCTGATTTATGAGTATAACAGAATGTCATTAAGAGTCATTTTATTGCTAGGTTTGTTTGTTTGTTCGTTTATGTTTTATGTCCTGAGAATTTCTTTTCTGGTTCTATGCTAATTTTCTTAATATTATCTTGACTGAAATTGATTTTCAGTGTGTGTCTGTGTATTGTGTGTATTTGATGTCTTCAGGTTTTAAAGTTTACAAAATCACGCTACTCACCAATGAGAATAACAATCCGACATTTTCCTTTTCTACTTGAAACCTTTCAATTTTTTTTTTCTGATGCTCTGGACAGGACCTCTAATAATACAAAAAGGGAACTCTGGGATTCCATAGTTTTGTGTTCATTTGGATTTTTGTTTTTGTGTTTTTTCTATGGGAGAGAGAGGATAAGGATGGGGGGAGGGAGAGGGGAGAGAGAGAGAGAGAGAGAGAGAGAGAGAGAGAGAGAGAGAGAGAGAGAGAGATTTGAATAGGAAGGGAAGAGGGGAGATCTGGGAGTATTTGTGCGAAGGGCAAAACACAACTCAAGTATATTTTATAAAAATACATTTTTATTTTTTTTTAAAAAAGTGGCAAAAAAAGACTGGTATAAGTGGACATCCAGTCATGTCCCTTCTCTTAGAGAACATACTTTACTTTTCTCTACTCAAAATTATGCACACTGTGAATTTGACATACTGAGGAACGATTTTCGGTGCTTAATTTATTGAGGTGTTCAATCATTAAAAGGATGTTGAAATGGATTAAATGCTTTTGCTGCATCTAATGCAATGATTCTTCTGTCTTTTTTCTCTTTAAGTGACATTTTATGTTTACTGCTTGTATACATTGAAACATTGCTGAATGTAGAAGCTCAAAACTCTGTATCAAGTGGATAGTATTTTGATTCCAACCAGGAGCTTGGATTCTTAGATGAATCACTCAAAAGCAGAAAATGTGGGGATGGATAAGTGAAGGGCAGGACAACATTTATTCTTTTGTGCTTCTAATTTTAATCAGTACTTTGCGATGAAGCATCTGCCATTTAAACTTGTCAATGTTTGCTTTCATGCAAACATCATATGCCCAAATGCTCATTGGATACTTATTTAGAGGAAGGCATAGTAATTAGACTTCAATTATATCTCGAGAAATCCCAAATTAAACACTAACATACACTTTCTCATCTTCAAAACGAATTATTTTCAATGATTGTCAACTCAAAAAGGTTTAGCATCACATGGGAAGAAATCTTTGCTCCTGGATCTGTGGGTTGTTGTCCTAGGTTAGGTTAGTTGATGTAGGAATGTCCATATTGAATGTTGGTGGCAACATTCCATGGGTTGGGGACCTGAAGCTGAATGAAAAGAAAGAAAGCCAGCCAAACTGATCTGCATCTCCACACTCATGTGCCCATGACACTGTTTAGAACCTTCTTGCTTTCACTGTTAAAATTAATTGAAGTTAAACAGCTTTCAGCTTTTCATGAACCATCTTTGTTTCAAAGTCAAGAATCAGGTAGCTGATGATTTTCACTGGCTCTCATTGTGGGCAGTATATCTGAAGGTGAATCCTTCTGTGATCAGGCATCACAGTGATGTGGCACTGTCAGACAGAGAAGGATTGGAAAGCTGATTCTTTAAAAGTCATGCTACCTCCTAGCATGGATGATTGCTTAATGGGAAAGCCTTGCTTCAGCTTACCATCAAGCAATATAACAGTCAAAGGTTTTATCAATGATTGGGGGTCACAATAGTCCATAGTTAAATAATTTTTTTCAAACATTCCTTTCTCCATTCCCTCTGAATGCTTAGTGATGGGATTATTATTATATGACCAAGTTTCTCAGAGAAATTATTTTAGTCTGAAAAGAAAACTAAAGAAATATTCAGAAATTTTTCTAGCATAGTATTGCTTTTTCATCCTAGGCTAAAGAGGAAGTTATTTAAAGTGATGATTCCCCAGGTACTTATTGAACATAAAACATTTATAGGGGTGAGAAAAATTCAGTAACAGGTGAGAATGCACTCCACCAGTCTTCCTTCACTCTGTCTTCCTTTACAAAGTAGGCCAAACTCTGTGAAGTGCAGGTCCATTGGCTGTTCAATTGCTCCCACTGCTGCTTAGAAGATAAAATGTAAGTTCCTTGGCATGTGTTAAATCTGCTTCATGGTATGCCTGGTTCACTTCAGGCTCCTTTCTCAACTCCTTTTCCCATAAATGCAGAGCTTTGGATCACTTCTGAGGACAATAGAAGTCTTTGATTTGAGTATGTGAACTAGAATATGGTGTCTTCTCTGTATGCAAGCTGCCCACTGTCTTCTACTTCCTTCCCACCATCTTTTGTTCCCTCTCTCAGTCCCTCCCTTATACTTCTTTGTTTTTCCCCCTATTTTCCCTCTTTCTCTTTACTGTGTTAATTTTTACTTCATATCTTTAGTTTTGATATGACTTCATCTTAGGGAATCTTTCTGAGCCCCATTAATCTGATTAATCTGTAGTCAATCTGTCTCCTTCAAGCCTTTATAGAACTGAGTGATACCCAACCATGAAAATTCTCCACATTTTGGTGATGATGAGTCTATTACTTCTACTTATCTGTTAGATAACTGAATCCCAGAAGTTAACAGAAGGTAAATGTATTTGACAATAAAGAATTCCTAAAATATGAGTCATGTGCATCATCACACTTCAAGGAAGTGATTTGAGGAAATTTTCCTTTTATGTACTGAGTTTATAACTAATTTCAAAGCTGTTTCTTGTGAAAGCAGAGCTCACTAAATGGTTAGTTGTTATGATTTCAGACATTTAAATGTGTTTGAAGAGAACTGTGGGCAGCAAGATATAGAATAATGTCAGCTCTGTGGCAGTATCATTGTCAATGTGAAGTTTATTTAACATCACTGTAAATACTCATGAGGAATAGAGCTATAAAAAGTAACCATGCTTCCATTTTTAGACAAGTCTCTTCTTTGGTATATGTGTCCCAAGCACATACTGTCTCTTGCTTTGCAACCCAGATAGGGTTACACTCGCTGCCTGGCATTTCATTCCCTTGAGTATTTACATAATCTCTCTGGCTGTGACTATCAATTTACAGAGCAAAAGGATTCCCATCATGAGTTCTTGAAGTCATATACTTGGCTGCATCACAAAATGTGTTTGCCCTGGATTATGCCTGGCAGTACAAGCCCCGCGGTGATGATAATTTCAGGGAACTTGATACAGAACCTCTGTAGAGATGTTGGAGAGTAGTCCCCTGATGTTCAGTGAAATCAAATCTGCTAAGCAAAACCACCTTTGACAAGTTATCTTCTTTCAACAACCTCTGGCTTTAGAAGGTCATTTTACTACACAAGGCACCAAATCTTTCTGGAGCAAGAGAATTGTTTTTGTACCAGTTCCTCTGAAATCTCACACTCTATGACATTAGCCTATTGCAATCATTTTTCAATACCATCTTTCAGAGGAATGATGATGCAGGATTTTGTTTTTACTTTTGTATAAAAATGATAAAGATAGCTAGCATAGTTTAAGAATGGTGGAAGATACCATCTTAAACTTTTTTAATGTATCAAGAAAAAGTTCACATTAGTTACTAGATGAAAATTAGTGAGCTAGCTATTCTGTGAGTAGAGGGAGTAGAGTAAATCTTGACTGCAAGCAATAAAAGTACCACGATGCTGCTCATCCCTCATTTCTTTATATGTACATTTACAGTCTATAAAAACTAGAATACTGATACCTGTAATAATTTCAAGTGCCAAGTAACCTGCATACCATTTTATGGGTGCTCTTTAGATGAGTTGCTGCTATCAAAATGGAAAGAAGGAAAGCCATTTGAATATCACAGTGTCCTTCAGTCAATGTTGTCCTTCAAAAGAGTTTTTCCTTTACAAACAGAAGCACTGAAGTCACTTGCAAAGATTCTCTTCTACATTTTAGATATTCACACTTGCCATTTGTACAGCCTGATTCACAGAAATGGAAACTGCCAGAAAGGTTCTGAGTACCAATTTCTTCAAGTGAACTTCCATACACAACAGTATTTAATGATGGGTCTATTGATTTGCTCTATTCCCATTTTTTATAATTAAGTCAGCCTTTCTATGTTGTCAGAAATTTCTTCAATTTAAGTATACTTCTAGAGAAATTTTATTTCTGGCATTAGTCAAACAGTTCTTAAATGCATTACAAGAAGAACAGTAGTGATCAAACTCACCACTCATTCAACGTCATAAAGTACAAATCACTGCCTTCTAAACTCTTTCTAATTAAATAGGTTAAGGTATAACAAAATAATTTTGATTTTCTGAAATATTTCAAGACAGTAAAAATTATGTTATGGTATGTGTTTTATAAAAAAGAAAAACACATAATTTCCTATCTCTGGCTTTTTAGTTAAGAGAGAAACAGAGGGATTATCAGGAATCCAACATAAAGATGTAGATATTCTATGACAAGGTAAGACTGTTATTTATACAGGAAGTTACAAAACTTCTATAACAAGTTAGCAAAGGGAAAGGATACTCACCTGAACCTAGCTCCCAGTGGAGGTAGTGCTGAGTCATCTGTTGAACTAAGGTCCCAAGGGAGGGAAGACTGAGTACTCATCTCAACCAAGTCCCCAATATTCTCAGTCAATTTTAAGTCCCCAATGGTCTCAGTCAATTTTAGTAAAAGAAAAAGGGTGTTGTGCATGATATGATTGGCTGCCTAAGTTAAAAAAAAAAATGAAGAAATGAAGGGTATGTTGGGGAAGACCAACCAATGTGTGAACTATGTGAAAAAGTTCAAACACATTCTTCAACTCTCCAGCTCTGCTTTTGACCATAGAACATTTTAAACTTCAAAAGTTTAAAATAATACACAAATGTAGAAAGGCAAAGTTGACTTCCAGTTATGGTATTTGTAGAGATACAAAAGTCTTCTCTAATATACAAAGTGACAGTATTCATGATCTCTGTTCAGAGAACAAGGTTGAATATGTTTTTCAAGGAAAGGTGCAAAGAATTACTGTACTTACATTTAGCATTAAGCATGAATTGGCATGTTCTTTGTGATCCATGTAGGTAAATATTCATATTTACATGGTTAGGTTTGGCATTATACACTTATAAAAATCTTTCCAATATGTATATTGAAACGTAAAGAAAAGATTTATTTAGCTCATAAAGTAGTAACAGAAATCAAGGAGTTACTTTTTATATTCTGAACCACAAATCCCACTGTAACTGTAGTCATTAAGTAAAAATATGTGAAACAATGCCATTCTATGCTTTCAATGATGTATTACATATTACAAGTATCATTACACACAATAAAATTCTAGCACAAGATCATCAAGTGTATTAACAGACTTCCTGAAATGGAATTTGTCTTGTAAAAACTGTTTTCTTTTAAAAGCATGGTTCTGCATGTTTTGTTTTTATTGCCACATCATTTTATGCATAGAGTAATCATTTTATGAGTGCAGTTTACTACCTCTTTATGGAGTCACTGGATAGACGGTATGTTTGCCCTGACAAGCATTACATCATGGGAATAAATATCACAATGATCTGTTCAGAGGACATCATGAATAAGATAAGAAGGAATTTGTTTTTTAAAAAGAGATAGATAGATAGATAGATAGATAGATAGATAGATAGATAGATAGATAGATAGACAGAGACAGACAGAGAGAGAGAGAGGAAAAATTGCGAGAGTACATGGTAATTTTCAGGGAGAAGAATTTATGAATCTATGTAATCTTCATGAAGTCATCTAAGCTCCACATAGCACAAAAGAAACTTCGCAAACAGTGATTCAATAAAAAAGACACACAATTATTTTTTTTCGAGACAGGGTTTCTCTGTGTAGTTTTGGTGCCTGTCTGGGATCTGGCTCTGTAGACTAGGCTGGCCTTGAACTCACAGAGTGCTGGGATTAAAGGTGTGTGTCACCACTGCCCAGCAACATCCAATCTTGATGATCAGTTTCCACCACCTTCTCACTGATTTTTGTGTTTGGAAATTTATACTAAACATTTTAATAACAAGAGCATGTAATCTTGTCTTGTCTTTCAATGAAAATTTTATTTTAGAAAATTGTATATAACTTTTAAAAGTAAAATTTGATAATTTTCCTTACATCCAAGTGTTAAAAATAAGACATTGACTTGGATATATTTAAATATTGGTATAGATTATTTAATTTAATTATTTAAGAAATAATAAAAATATTCAATTTCTGAAATAGTTTATAGTGAATTAAGGGAAAGTTTAAAGTTAGTTACTTACTCATTCACTTAGAGAAAGATACGTTATTATATTCAGTCTTTTTTGCTACTCAATGATAACTAATGTAGTATCAAATAACAACACGGCAAATCTCCAATTACTATTTTTATCAAGAACCTAAAAATAGTTTATCTCTAGAGAAAAGCTATTCTGTAGAATCAATGGAAAGGTTAAAAAAGGAGAAAATAATGTGGTAAACTTGCAACAAATATTGATTTTCTTTAAATAGATAGTAGACCTTTCAACAATTTGTTTTCTCAGAAAACTGTTTCTTCAGAAAACTAAGAAAATAAGTGGTGAACTGTGAATATTCATAATTTTGTTTTACAGTTTGTAACTCTATATGCATGTACACATACACACACACAGACACACAGACACACAGACACACAGACACACACTCCATCCAATTTGTCTTCTACAAATTCTTCATTCTTATTAACAGGGAATTAACTGTTTTCCCTTCTTCTTCAAAAGTCAACATAAAAGTCAATCAAGTTGAGCTATGTCTCTTTTTAGTGAGAAAACATTTAAGTTATTCACCATTTAAACAGCCATAAATGTGACTATTATAAATATCAAAGTTGAAAAAAAAGAGGACAGAAAAGTTAATTAGAACATAAAAGAACGATTTCTATAGTATATAAATATTTACACACATTCATGTATTAGCATATAACATCATCTATGAATGTAAAAGTTTGTTATATTTTCAGGTTTAATACAATAAAATTCCCCAATCTACATCTGGTGATTAATGTATTCACATTTAGGAAATCTGTGACAGCTTTATCATCTAATTACTCTGTGTTATACTGTACCCACAGATAACATATGGCCCCTCAATAAGAAATCTTCAAATTGTCACTGTGGAATAGGTTATTGAATTCTACTTTAAGAGCATAATAAATATACCTGGTACCATTTTCTCAACTGTATATTTTATAGATCTAAACAAGATAAATTATTTCTGAAAAAAATGTAGTGATTGGATTGAGGTTCACTTTACATATGAAATATATAATATACTTCCAAGTTTTAGCCATTTTAAACAAGAGGAAATGGGAGAAATTATATTGCTTCTCATGTTGTTTACATACTTGTACAATATTCTGTATATGTAAAGCTAATATGTGATTTCACTTTTTTAATGTTATCTGTTTACATATCATTATTTTTTTCATTATATACATTATTCTCACTATGTTTTCAGTTGGAAACACTAATAATCAATCAATGAAAATAACAGTTAAAAATTGCCAGTGTTTGTAGTTTATAAAATATGCAAACAGGCATTCTGTTATGTAATACTGAACTTACTCATATACAACCACCCTTATATCTGGACTTTGAATGGCCAGACATTATGACTACATAGAACAAACTTTTCTCTTTACCTGTGAGAACATTTCAATTATCTGTAATATTCAGAATACATAGGTATTTTTTTCTTAGGAAACCTGAGTTTATGGTATTCAAGCACTGTTGTGTGGTTTCAGCATGCAAATGTGTATCCTGTTCACTAACAGATGGCTCTATGATCTCAAGAAGCCCCAGGATGGATACGCCTGAGGTAAAGGGCTTCTCACTCACAAAAGCAAAGCATGAGCTACTTAACTGTGCATTTTCAACACACACACACACACACAAAAAAAAAAAAAAAAAAAAAAAAACAAAAAAAACAAAAAAAAAAAAAAAAAAAAAAACAAGAATTCCCAGAATATAGTTTTCTGCTCAAATCATCCAGGCAGACTGTTATCCTTAACATTCACTAAGTATCATTATCCACACCCCACCCTCAGCCAATTTCTATATATGTCTCATCGGTCCTCATAGTAATATCTATCACTGTGTCAAACAAGCATCAGCCAACAATCTGGAACTGAACATACTCTTTGGGGATTTTGGATAAAATGCAGTTTGATCTAAGTTGTGGTTGCAAGTAAAATTAAAGATCACAAACCACTAGGTGTCCCATGGCCCTGCATAGTGCATCTACAAATACGTGTAGAAGTTAGCAACAGACCCAAAAAGGTGTCACTGAACTTTGGCTTCCAATAATAAAATGCTCAATCATTTTTGTTATTTAACTTACGTTTCCAAAGAGCCCACCAAAAATCCATGACAATGTGGTATCCTCCCAGTGTAATTAGCCTAGTTAAATTTGTATTTCTCTATACCTTACCTAAGTGAGGATATGCCAAGGTTGTCCTTTGACTATTCTCTTCAAAGAACATCTACTTGGTGGAAATAAACTATCACTAACTTTTAAGAAGTAATTTTTTGTACTATAGTCAATTAAAACAGAGTTTTGTTAATAATGAACAATGTTCTCATGCTGTTTTATTTTGGAAGACAACTTGGCTGCTGCTTCCATGAATCTCCAGCTGTGAGGAGGATGTGTTTAGGATAAGTCCTTAATATCCTTTTTGGAAGCATGTTTGTCGTTTCTTAGTCAATGTAGATTACCTAAGCAGCTGACATTTATTTTCTTTCCCATCGCCTGATCTCAGTACCTTAAAATCTGTTTTCCATTTGTTTTGCATTTATTCACAGTCAAATGGTTCCTAGTGATTTTCAATTAGAATTTTCTAAAGGGTTGAATTTTAAGATCGTTCTTTTTATATAATGGCTGTTAATGATACTTATGAGTTAAAAAAGAAAAGCCTCTATTTACTGACCTCAATGACTCATTAATGTTGAGCATTTATTTGTTTCTATTTTAACCATTAAATTTTACAAAATGTTACAAAAATATTTATTAAGCCTTAGAAAGAATATATTTGTATGTTGCATTTCAGAGTTGACCTAGACCATATTAATTCTGAAGGGTGGAATGTCTTCCTTTATAATAAAAGTTGACTTTGGAAACTGTATGTTCCAAAGCAAAGTTTGACTTTGAGCTACCAACTTGGAACCTAGCTTCTGGTTTGTACATGTCTTGAATATAACAGAGTCACAAAGATTTTATCTTTCTTTTCTCATATTCATCAAATCATGGTGGTGGTGACCCAAAGAGATTACTCAGGCATGCATATCATCCACATAAATATGTAGGGAGATTTTAATAAAACATGCCAGAAAAGAAATTCAGTTAAAGGTACAAATAAGAGTTCACCCATAACAATCCCCACTGCTACTCATTCCTCAGATCATGTAATAGGCTCTGTCATTTTGACATATAGCATGTTTCTTTTCCTCCATCACCTTTGAATTAACTGGATTGTATGGGGAATGAAAGAAAAGAGGGACTGATGGGAGGTTGGTATTCCCAGTGGCCCCCGCTGCTACTTGTATCATTGAAACATTTTGAAATCAGTAGATGTTAACTTAATAAGGGAAATCCCACTGGCTTTTTGTCTCCTACAGACAATAAAATGGTGTGGTTGAGTCTGTGACTCTGTTCAATCATTCTTCTCCAACACAAACTGGGAACAAATGACAGACTCCAATTAACTCAATTTAGACTAAGAAGAGAGATGCTAAGTACTGCAGCATTTTTTAAGCTTCAAAGATGGTGGGTACAAAAAAGCAAATGTTAAAAGGGAAAAAGGGCCACTGTTTTATAAATGGTTTAAGCAGCAACAACCAATCCAAGGCTTTTATCTGTCAAATGAGTGTTTCCAACTTTCTACAAGAACGTATTTTACCATTTAACCCAAATGTAGGGTTTGAAATGGCATTGAGCCTTTGCTGGTTCTTGGTTGCACATTTGTTGTTAGCTTAGGAATGAGGAGGACAATGGATAAGCACAGAAAAATTACTTACTTAAAAAATATGTGCATTGGGAAAATATTTTAAACATTTATTTTTAATCTATGTCATCATCCAAAATACAGAAAGACATCATTACTGTGAATACATTATGTACTATATAAAAGATACTATATAAAAGATACATCTGAGAAATTTTACTCTAATTTTAACTTATGAGAACACCAATTATGAAAAAATTTAGCTCCTCATTCAAGTGCTCACATTTTGTATTTTCTCATGATCTGCTCCTCAGGGAATGATAAAGTGGGCTTTCAGTTTATGCTTTGGCTTCTAATGCTCTCTAATTTCTTGAATTCTCACATACTATGAAATTACACTTGTGAAGGTAATTTCTAGTATTGCAAAATTATGTTACTTCAGGCTTATTATTTAAGATCTAAATTACATGGGAAGTATAGTTGTAAATTTGTTTGTATTTCTAGTCCTGTGGCTACATAAAGAAATGTAAAGTACCCATTTATTTTATCATAAAATAAATCACAATTAACTAGAATTTGAAAATAAAGACCACATCAAGGAAGAAAGATGGAAAATAGGTCTTTGAATTAGCCTTAAGGACATTTAATCAAACATAGAAAGTATGTCAGGGTATTTGAAGGCCAATGTGAAAACGCAGGTAGAGGCTGTCTACCTGACTCCCATTATATATGATGGAACGCCATCAGTTCTTCAAAGGATTGATGCTTTACAAAAAATATATTCTTTAAGGTTTTTTGCACACTCTTCCACAATTTCTTCAGAGTCTGTGGCTTACAGTTGATGGCTGCTGTATTTATAAGGGAGAATTCGAGATTGGAACAATAACGCAAACAGAATTTTGGTAAAATGACTTAAGGCATATCGTTGCCTCAAAATCATTGGGCTCTTGTGGTAGACTCCTTCATACCTACCCTTCTCTCTCTCCCATATTGCACACTGCTGGGAGCCCTAAGCTCTTTTCACGGCACACAAAGAGGAATGCTATAGGAAAGCAAGTTTCAGATACAATGCAACATGCATGATTTCAATCAACCAAGTATAAGAACAATCAACCCACGTGTTATTTAAAGAGGTGAAATTCAAGCTCTTCATAACAATCTCTGGATACCTCTGTGACAAGAGTCTTGAGGAAGAATTAGTCAGCCATCTAGTCATGATCACAGGATTCTCCCATCATGCCTGTGTCATGGGCATGATCAGGAATCTTAGGAATAAGGAGCAGCTGGAAAGGCAATCAAGGCCTACCCAATTAGGTCCTAACACCATCTTGCCATTAGGAAATGCATCGCTCCCTGTTGTATTGAAAATGGAGCAGTGATATTGGAAGTCATGGCAGGCAGAGTGATTACTATTTAGTTATGGAATACTGAACAGGCTTTTTCAAAATGCTTTTTACATACCTGATGAACATATCCCTTATTCTGCTATAAAATTTTCTTCTTCAAAAGCTATTTAATTTATAAAATTAAAAACATTCTTCCCTTGAGTTCCCTATGCATAGAATTTTATGTTGCAAATTATGTATTTTTTTCAAATTATACTTATATCATTTAATTTGTAGACAGAAACTTGGAAAATTGGAATATTTAGGTGACTGGTCTCACCACCACATGAAAGACTGAAGGGCCACACTGGCCCAATGAGGAGTCCAGCACTTCCCATCAGTGTAGGTAAAGTTCATTGAGTATGGGAATGACATCAATGTAATTCAGAAAATATTACCATCTGACTTTCAGGGCATTTGTGAAAATGAAAACCATTAAGGTGTGGTAAGTCAAAGTTTTCAAACAAATAGCATGTTTTCTCAGCATCACAGGCATTAGTAAATGACTGAGAAATTGCACTAAATCAAAAATTTTGAAACTGTCATACATTTTGGTCTAACACGCAGTTAGTAAGTACTGGCATTGCTTAAAGTAAATCTAAAACTCTGCAGTCCTATTACCCATCTATTAAGTTCTCCTTGTTTGGCCTGGGCCTTGATGGGGTTAATAAGGACTTTGTATATCTCGGACATAAGGAGATATGACAGGAAAGCCAAGAGTAACTGCTGTCTGCCTTGGCCTTCCTGCAATCTGAGCTTAACAAGGTAGACCTGTCTCTGGGCTCTTTGGAGGTGAAATGAAGCGATGGGCTGATGCAGGTCACAGGAGGCCCCAGGTCCTGACAGGCTAAGGTGTGACTTGCTGAATCCTAACCATCCCAGACATCTTAGGACTAGTGAGTGGGTGCTGGCCAAGGGAAAAAAAAGCTGTGTGCAAAGCTGACAGGGTCTAAGGAAAAGAAAGGGCAAGGGAGATTACTGGTCATCTGGTCTCTCAGATCACATGCAAACACCAAGCACAACAGCAAACACAACCTTTGGGCATTATTTCCCCAAAGTGTATTTACCAAGTGCTCACTCGTTTATCTCTGAAGACTTGGTTAAACATGCATGTGTAATGTTGTGTTTCTGACTTTCTTGCCTTCTGTTTTTTTTAACTGTTGCTGTTTTTCTATTTTTCAACTTTTGAAAATATATCACCTGCTTTGACAATGTAACTCTGACGCTCAGGAATAAATAAGGGGAAGGAGGAGAACACTCCCTTTAAAAAAAAAAAGAAAGAAAAAGAATTTTCAAAATGAAAAAAGCTGGACTAAGGAATTATAATTACATACTCAATATATATTATTATGTGTAATATATTATTAAGTATAGCATATAATTAAATATATATTAAATGTTATATACACATATAATTATATATGTTATTCCTCACTTTAAAATACTAATATTTAGAAAAGATTAAGCAATTCTTTTAATTTATGGCTTCTTTAGAGGCTTTTATGAGACAAGGTCTCACTGTGCAGCCATGACTGGAACTCTTTGTAGGCTAGGCTGACTGTGGTGGTACTGGCCTTTAATTTACTCCATTTTTATAATCTACCTTTCTTAAAATAAAAACAGTGTCAGTAGTAATGTTACAATTTATAGTATTTTGTGAGTAAGACATACAAACATCTCAAAAGATTTACATGCATTATTGTATCTGATTATTAAGAGGAATTTAAAAGATTTTTTTTTTTAAGATATAAAGGATGTTTTCCTTGTGGCTATTTCTTTGCATCTTATCCCAGTTCTTTACTTGCATGACTTTTACTCCAGTTGAATAGGAATTATCATTTGTTCCTCTGTAGACGTTCATTACTGGGGACATATTAGGGGTATAAGAAATTCTTAAAGATGTATTATACATGGACACAATTAAGCATCCAGTATGTAAAAACTGAGCTACATAATTTTAGAATGGCAATAATTATTTTTAAACATATAACAGACCTCTAATTTTTTACATGTTGAAATTAAACATAGAAGTATAAAGCACACAGAAAAGGAAGTTTTTCTTAAACTGTTTTTATAGACATTCTACATTGATGGCAAAATTGAATTGGAAGTATAAAGAATATCATGTAGCTTCTTTCATGGCACACACAAAACTCAGCTGTCAACAGCTCATACCACCCATGGACTGTAAGTTCACACTGACTTTCACACACTATTCTATGGGTCTCTGAAAATGAATAATGCTGTGTATCCACTACCGCAGTATCACACAGATTGTTTTCATCCCTAAAATTGTCTGTTTTCTCAGTTTTTTGTTTTTTTTTTTTCATCTCAACAATCTTTGGTGCCCACTAAACATTTTACTACTTCTATAACTTTACCCTTTTCAGAATGTTATAGTTGGCATCCTACTGTATGCTTTTAATTGATTTTTTTCACGGATAAATGTATCATTTATCTTTTCATGCATAGAACCAGTTGGTTCATTACATTTTGTTTCCATACTAGCTTTTGCTTGATGATAATGCCTTTATTCCTCTCTCTGCTCAATAAAGATTAGTTGGCTCTGTGTGTACATGGACCCTTGTTGTTGTTTGTTTTTCTGATTATTTTTTGTGATTGATTGCTAGTTTTATTCCATTGTGATTCCCATGCAAATGATATATGATTTCTATCATTTTAAGTTTATTAAGGGGTGTTTTATGGCCTACAATGTTGTATTTCTTTGTAAATGCTTTAGATTAGCTTGAGAAGAAAGTACAATTTGCTGATACTGGATGAGTTAGTCTTTAGATATTGATTACACTACTGACCAGTGGTGATGTTTTAGCCAACTGCATATTTTCCAGTCTGTTATTATGGACAGTATATGCATTTCTGATGGGAGATATTAAAGGTCTAGCCTTAATAGACTCATCTATTGCTAATCTAAAAATGCTGTCAGGTTGGGATTTCTATTTGTTGATCCTCTATTTTGAGGTACATACATGTTCACTTAGAAAAGTGATTCCTTTAACATTGTACAGTCTCTTTTGAGAATTGATAACTTGTCTATGTATACACTGCCTGAAATTAATATTGATATTTACATTTTGAAAATAAATGATTGCCTTTTTCTTTACAAAACCCTTATTGAATGTCAGCTCTGTGACATCTGAATCCCCAAATTTCCAGTTTAATAGAAATGTGGTGCCTATGAATGTTTTCTCTCTTTTATATGCAACCATATGTATACCAAGCTTAAGTTTTTTATTCATCCATCATAAGTAATATCCCAGATTGAGAGAAGGCAATGCAATATTAGATGATGAAAAACATTAATGGCAAAAATAATTGAAACATCTCATGTTCATCTCTAACTCAATGATTAGCTGTTCACCTAACCTATAGCTTGTTTGGCTGCAAAACACCCAGTTTATAAGCAGTAGATCAGTTCAGATGCAATGTCAGTATGATGGTCCAAGTTGGAAAATTCACTCTGTGTAAAGGTCAGAAGAAAAAAAAAAAGGAAAGAAAGGTAGATATGCCAAATGCAACATAGATTTGTCCCCAAACACTGTTATTTCCTACCAACAGTAGCCCAACAGCCTATGAGATCACCTATTATCTCTATTTACCATAGGCTCTTAGAGTTTTTTGTAGCAACTGCTCTAGACCTGCAGGAGAAAAAGCATCCTGCTCAGCAGCCCAAAATTGATGTTGAAATTTCTTCATCTGTTCTAGTTTGTGTTTCTATTGCTGTGATAAAACACTGACCAAAAGCAACTTGGGGATGGGAGTGATGAGTATTGATTTGGCTTAAAAGTTCCAGTCCAGCAACCAGGGCACAAGGTAGGAAGTCTAGAAACTGAAGCAGAAGTCATAGAGGAACACTTACTTTCCGGCTTGTTCAGCTTGTTTCTTGTAGTACTCATGCCCACCTGTCCAGGGTTGGCACTTCAAAGATTGGTTTGGGCCTTCCTATGTCAGTTAGCAATGAAGAAAATGGACCTCCACACATGCTCATGGATTATTGAATGGAGATATTTCCTCAAATCAGGTTCACTCTTCTCAGGGGTGTCAAGTTGTATTGTTTCTACTGTACCCCCTTTTAATTTTGGCAAAATCACATCCTGTTCTATATACAATCTTTGTAACCAGCTGTTATATATGATCTAATATATTCTTACTCCATTCTGTAGATACATGTTATTAAAATTTCCTTTCTTTGAAAAGTTTTGAATGCATTTGTTAACACATTAATAATCTTGTGATAAAGAATTTAATTGGAAAGTCTATAAAAACTAATTGATATGTTAAATTTGGCAGGGTATATACTTCATTCCTACCAAGTTATATTTAAATCTTACAGATACATACTCTGTGAGGATATTTATTCTCTATATAAATTCTCTGGAAATTAGCTTTTAGTATGTAGAGAAAGCAATTCCCTAGCTGGTGGTTTAGTTCTAAACTTGTTCCCATTTCTTCCTCTCTAGTCACATCCCTTCCACTTCTTTCTTCCCACTTCTCCCCCTCCCCCCTTCCTTCCTTTCCCCTTTCTCTTTTAATCTCTTATCTTGTCATGATGATAAAACAAAGAAATATGGACTAGAGAGATGTCTCAGCTCTGAACAGCATGTACTGCCTTTGCACTGGACCTTAGGAATTTCCCACATCAGATGCTCACAGCTACCTGTAGCTCCAGTTCTGGTGATCTGACACCTTCTTCTTACCTTCATGTGCACAAGTAAGACACACAGACAGACACACACACAAATAAAAATGAAAAATACATGAAAAAGAAGGGATTAGTTGTATTATTATACATGTATTTCAGGAGCAGAAATTCTAACTAAACTGTCTGTGGGGAGAGATTTCTTTGAGTGTGGGTAGAGATAAGAACATCTGGGCTAGAGACTGCAGGAAATGGTGAGGACATTGACATCCCTATAAATGGAACTCTCCAGCACATAAGAAATTAATTCAGAATTTCTTGGGCTAGGAGAATAAATTTGAATTAAATACATTCTTTCTTAACAGAAATCAAATGTAAAATCTTAAAACCATCTGTCCTCATTCTGAAAGATTCTGAAAATGTTTAAGTTAAGTATATCAAAATAAAAATGTCTAGTATGTTACTGGGTTGCCAGGCAACACTGATAATCTGAGACCTCATAACAAAGTGCCAGGAAAATGTCGGACCCAATGAAAGTGTCCCCAAAGCAAGTGAGTCAGCATCAGCTATTTCAGGAAGTGTTTGAAGGAGCTACAAAAATCCCCAATGAAGATGAAACTATCTTTGGGCTTTGTTGCTTTTCTCTTGCAATGCAACCGCTCATACCTCCTCTCACTGGCCTTCAAATGAAATATAGTCAAGAAGCCAAGATGTATTCTGTTACATCCTACCAAGCTACTAACAGTGAAGCTAGCACATCACTTCAGTGTGCTGAGACTGAGGGACCACACACTTATCCCCATGGCAGAAGCCGATGGTCACAGCCTCCTAGCTGGGAAACAGGAGTCTCTTCTGGATCACTTCAGATCACTGTGGAGCAGGAGGAAGAAGAGAAAGCATGCCTGTGTTCCTGTACCTGGAAATGCTCCATGTAAATTTTAAAATAATGTTTCCTTCTTGGACAATGTTCAGTTTCACCTGTAGTGGATTCTGGTTTTGTTTGTAGCTTTGCTTTGTCCTCAGAGAAGTGCTTTGAAATAGAATCTGTTGAAGAAAAGAAGTTTTCTTTCTCTGTTTAATAAGCCTACACAGAACTCTTGTGGCTAAGAAACTTACACAAATGGAGATTTGTGCCTCTGCCCCACACATGAAGGTGTGTTTGTTTAAGAGACTAGAACTTCAAGACTTGATTCCTGACAAGACTAAGATGGATGGACTGATAGAGACAAAGGACGCTAAGAAACTATCTTCTCTGACATTAGACCTGCCAAGAGTGAAGCTGAGCATGGATGACTGTACTCATATTTGGGCACTGGCTGAAACATGATTTCTATTTTGTGGAATGAATACAGCGTTTTGAGTTGTTATTGAATGAAGATGTCAAAACCAGCTGATTTCTGGCTCAGAAAATGTTGAGGGGATAAATATCAAGCAGAAAAGATCTGTTCTCTGTCACAAGAACTAAATTAAATGTGACAAACACTTCAGTGTTTTAATTTTTCAGAAGGTAGGACACTTACATTTTAAATAGTTTTTGTCCTTGATATAATAGCTATAGTTACTTTCTACATGGGTGAACTGTGTTATTTGGGCTACGTAAAAATATAGGTGTGCACTTTGCTTACCTAGATGAGGGAAATTTTGCTACTTTGTTACTGTTGAAAATGTGATATCAAATTCTAGAAACAGTTTAATAGTCTAAGGATTTTTTTGTGGCTACTGAAGAATATTTGTTATAAATTTTAGTATTACAGAAATATTGAGGTAGAAATGCTATAAGTGTGTTACTTATGTTATTGAGGGATAAAATTTATATACTGACTAATACATTTGGTATCATAAAGGTCATGCAGTTTTGAAGTTATTTAGGCATTTTTTAATTGCTAATAATCACAAATAAACTATTCTTTCTTTTTGTAGAATAATTTTATAACACTACTTAATAGTCTAAAGTCAGTACTTGGCAATTCTAGAGAATATGGACTCATTAGAAATACTCAGTAAAAAATGTTTTAGACACATATGTAACTTCCTCTCAGTTTTGGATGGATCCATTACAAACTATCCTTTTTTTTCCAGTAATAATTTTAGGTTCTTTGTATATTAGACCATAATTTTTAGACAAATATATATATATATATATATATATACACATATATATATATAATGCTATATATAAAATATTATTTGTAAAATATGTATCAGTGTACAAAATATCAATACATTTTTGTATTACATATATGAATAAAATATTATTGAATTTAAAGAAATAATTGTTTCTTTTCCTTGGATGTTTCTGATAATCCAATAGTTATCTAATAATTAATAGATAAGTGTGTCTGTTGGTACCCATAAGTGATGAATTGTGTATTTTGGTAGTATGTATTTTGTTACCACATGGATGAGTTTATTTTTAAAAAGAAATCTAAAGATAACTCTTAGTTATGCACCATTTTGTTCAACAGCAGTTTCTTGACATTTAATTTTCTTTGGAAATTTTTTTTTGTTTCATAACAGTTGTTTTCAAAAATATGGGACAAATTCCAAGTTTCATCACGATGAAGTTTTTGCATTTGATCATCTTTTCTTTGAAGCCTGTAAAAAACATTTTGCAAGAAAATAAGAAACTTTAAAATAGTTTAAGACATCTGAAGAAGAATTGTATTTCTCTAAAATTAAATATCCATTCCCAGTTTGGGAAATTTGTTTTGTCAACTCATGCTTTAACTTTACTTACACTTTAAAAATATAACAGCTTTAAATTTACAGAATTTTTAGCCAATATCCAATTCTGATATACATTGTATTAAAAGGAGAGTAACTTAAAAATAACATATAATAACTGAGAAACTTGCCGATTCTCAAAGCCCATTTAAAAATTGATCTTAGTTAAATGATCAGTTACCTGAAGACAAACCGCGGCTTCTGAGGGCTGCATGCTTTCACTGGCTTATTTTTCTAATTCATTATTATTCACCAATATTAGAGTTTTGTCTTATTTGGATTGACTAATATAATTAACCTGAGACTTGTGCATATAAGACTAAGGGAAAGAAAGGAAAGAACTATGTGAAAGCGGTTAACCTTTGGGGAATGGTGAAAAGAACTGACCGAGGCCAGATACACAAGTACTGAAGATTAGATTGTCCCTGTGTTCCGAGTCCCTTTATGGCTGAGGGGCTTCTATCCTCAGACACACATTTCTAATGCCCCATCTTCTCTCTCTCTCTCTCTCTCTCTCTCTCTCTCTCTCTCTCCTCCTCTCAAAGTATGACACACACACACACACACACACACACACACACACACACTATATATATATATATATATATCTTATTTGCTTTAATTAAGCTGTAAAATTGGCCTTACAAAAACTCATAACCATGTAGTACTTTGAGTTGCTTTAGTCAAGAAGATGTCAGCAACAGCTTAGTGCTTTGTCTCAGCTCAGATTTGACCTGGAGACAAATTATTGCCTTTGCCTAGCCTTAGATAAGATCAAAGCCCTCTCATAGAAGGAAGTACAGAGTGATTTTCTGAAACCCTCTATAGTTTGGGCTTCACTGATCCCAGAAGAATTTGGGTAAATCACAGTGCTTCCTGCTCCTGTGAGCCATGAAACTCCTGTTATCAAATAACCATCTACTTTAATATAAAACCTCAAAGTGCACAAAAGGCAGCAGCCTGTACTTATTACTGTCTTCACACTGCAGAGTCCACTTGGCCCCTTCTTAGCAGTCTTAGCCCACATCACAGGGCATCGGTGTCAGTTTTCCTTTTTTAAAGTCCAATTGTCCATTTCCTTGGTGTTAAAGTATAGCTAATCTTGGGGAAAATATTCAAGTTTTGCAGAGAAGCTGTGGGTTTGGGAGGAAATGTTGAAGGCTGCTGTGCTTTTCCACTCATCTGTGTGGTTATGATTGGGAGTACAGGCCAATAAATGCCTTGCATCTCTCAGTAAGGAAGGGATTTTATTTATCTAACTTCATAATTCAATAACATAGCAAGACTTATTGAAACTCGGATAAAATGAAAAACAAAATGTTCTTTCTTAAAAGTCTGTGATCTGTGCATCACAATCTGCCTGTCTAGAAACTGGCTTGTAGTCTTAGACTTAAGGACAAACAGACTTGGTATGGAAAGCCTCCTGAACACCATGCTCCTCACTGAGGTGACTCACTCTAAGAAGGAAAAGCACTTCTGAAATCCAGGAGCTATTACAATACCTTCCTACTGTGGAAAGCTAGCATGGTACTGGCAGCTAGGAGATGGTGCTCCCCTTCTGAACATGATTTCAGGAAAAGACAAACGTAGACAAAGCCACCGTGACTTTGATGGAACAAAACAACAATCAGAGCACTCTGTAATCAAATCCTAACATACAAAAGCAAGCACATTATACAAACCACAAAAAAGACCAAATACCTTTCACTAATTACAGCTTTGGCTGTGTGCCATTCTTTTCTACTGCCTAGATAATAACTGTTAAATAGCCTAGTCATAGAATTGCCTTTACTTCCTGATCACAGCAGTCAATTCAGAACAAAAACACTGCTGTCTTGAAATCTACTCAATGTTGCTAAGTGTAAATTTCACATCCTCAAAGCCTCAAAAAATGACATTTATTGTCATTGTTTTTATGTGCTCCAATGCTTTGTCATAGCTAGGACTTGATGACTTCAGTCATGACGACAACTGTGCTCTGTTACAGTACTGGAGATCTTTGTCTGAACTGATCTGATCCATCTATTGCTTTCAGCTCACTGTGTAAGGCAGCTGTGTCCAAAGGACAGAGTCAGCAGCGGAAACTTTTCTGAGCACCCAAGAAAGAGTGGTCTGGAAAGGGGGTAGCAAAACACAACCCAAACCAGCTTTGAAGAGAGGGATTGAGAATTAATAAGCAAGAATCACAGGAAAAGCCTGGGGGTAGGTGGCTAAAGCAAAGAAGATAATCATCCATGGATTCCTTCAATATCCAGCTAATCAACTAGAATTTACTGAGAGTCAAATATGTGCCTGGCATGGGGAACCCAGGATGTGTGGACAGATACAGGAAATAATATTCTTTCCTTCAGCTACTCCAGTATTATGATAGCAGATAGAAATGAAGTCTATACAAATAATTGCAGAGTTAGAAATATCACTGTATCTGGTGCTGTTGATAAATGAGGGTCTGAGAAACCATGCTAAAGAAGAAAGACTAATGATGATCTCCACGGGTAAGAGGCTTTGGGATAAGAACAGAAGAATGAGAGCTAGCTGAGTGAAGAGGTAGGTAAGGAGCATCCAGGAGAATAGAAGATATATTAATGGATTTATTAACCCTTCCCATAAGCTCCCATAAAAATAGAAAAAAGAAAATACCTGGTATCGTGATTACCAGGACAGGACTGTCCTGAGCCTAAACCAGGCAAAATACAAGAAACTGTACATCAATATCCCTGATAAATTCTAATGCAAATTCTCAGCCATGAGTTGGTAACATAAAGAGAATAACACAGTAAAAGCACTATAATTATAAGCCACTGCCAACTAGGATTTATCACTGTATTGTGAAAATGATTCAACACATAAAAACAGTCAACATACTCTATCATATTAAAAAAGAAACTTGGCTGTGTCAGTCAGAGTGGAAAAGGCACTTAATGGTTGATTCTTATGTTAAAAACTATCAACACACTGGAAATCAGAAAATAACTCAACATGTTAAAGGTCATATATGCAAACCTTGTAACTGTCATCACATTCACTAGTGAAAGACTTAAAACTCTCCCACCAAGAAGAACAACAAAATAGAAATGACTATTTTTGTCCTGTCTACCTCTCAGAGTAAAATTTCTAGTAAGAGGCAAGGGAGAGAAAGTCGCTAAATTACAAATAAAGAAGAATCAATTATTAATATGTATTATTGTTCATATAAAAATAACTGTATATATCTACCCCCAACTATTAGTAGTAATCATAAATTCAGTTAGCAGCAGGATACAAAATCAACAGGAAAAATCAACTGTGTTCCTGTGTATGACAAATAACCAAAAAAGATTAAGAAAATAATCCAATATGAAATAGCATCAACAACAAACCTCATGTAAGAATAAACCTAACAGAAAGTAAAAAAAAAAAATGTGTGCTAAAACCCACAGAATCTTGCTGATGAGAAATTAAAGAGGACATAAATGGAATGACTGTGTTAATTAAAAACTATATAAAAAACTTACACATGTAAGAGCTGAAACTTACATAAATATATGTGTGTGTGTGAATGAGTGTGTGTTTGTTTTCATTAGGGAAAATCTCATGATATTGGATTTAGCAATAATGTCTTTCTTATGAGGCCAGAAGATCAGGATAGGAAAGAAAAACGTCAATTGTCTGTGTTGTTCCGGAACAGTTGGCAGATATTTTATTTTGGATCTCATGTGTTTATTGGATATTAGTCCAGCCAAGCTTTTTTACATCTTCATGATTCAATTTAGAAGGGAATTCTGCTTTTAGGAACTTTTGCCATTATATATAGAGTATCAAAAATTTTGACATATGAAATTCACATATCATTTTGCAGTACTTTTATATCCAAGTCATCACCATTTTTAAAGTTGTTTTTTTTTTTTTTTTTTTTTTTTTTTTTTTTTTTTTTTTCCCGTATTAGCTATTGGGTTACCTCTTTACAGGGACAGGACAATGACTCCTTCCATATCTAAGCTCAGTTGTACTCAGCTAGCCATTGGGCATATGTCTTCTCTGAAGCATTGGATCACCATTGATGACATTTCTGAACAGAAAGTTCCTGGTGGGGATGAAGACAATTTAGTAGTTAGAAAAGTATTCAAGAAATAAAGTTCCATGATCCCAAGGGCTATGGCTGGTTGTGGCCATGGAGTCTCCAACTGCATGCCAGAGAGACTGGAGAGACTTTGACAGCCCAGGCCAGCACAGTGCCTGCAGCTGCCACTCAGCTTTCCTCTATATGTTAGGCAAAAGGCTAGATGATGGTGGCGCATGCCTTTAATCCCAGCACTTGGGAGGCAGAAGCAGGCAGATCTCTGTGAGTTCGAGACCAGCCTGGGCTACCAAGTGAGTTCCAGGAAAGGAGCAAAGCTATATAGAGAAACCATGTCTCAAAAAACAAAAACAAAAACAACAAACAAAAAAAAAAGAAGAAGAAAAAGTAACAGTCTTCCATGATGAGTGTATATACAACTATTTTTGTGTTTTTGTTTAGTGATACAGTTCAAATTCCTAAGAGAATGCAATTGGCAGACAAGTGATAAATAGTTGACAAATTTTGTTTATTAGTATCATATAAAAAGATAACAGGATTGAGGCAAAGAGATTAATTTCTTACTACTAAGATCATAAATTTTAACGACTAGTGGAGGAAAACTAATTTTTAAGAACCAAGCCATTGAACACTGCAAAGTGGAAAACCTTGACCTGAAACTCTCTGAATATATCCAGTGAGGAAAAGAAGAGAACCAGCCTGCTGGTGATTCAAGGTTGTGTGTGGGGGATAAAAAGGACAACATTTAAAAGCAATGGGCATTCAGCTGTAAAGTACACTTTGGCTGATGATAGATTGGGCTTCTGCCAGAGCCACATAGTTGAGAGACAGTCCAGAGACAGATTAGAGTTCAGGAAACAGGGCAGCGTTGGAGACTTTTCTTTTTGGTAGAGTTGATAAATGAAGTCCTGGGTTTGAATAAGATCTCTTTGCAGGATAAACATCAAAGACAGTGAGGAAGAGCATAGAGAGCTGACTTAAAAGATGTCTATTCATTCAGCTTGGTCTTACATATTTTTCTTTTCTTAAAATTAGATTGTTTCCTTGCTGCTGAGCTGTTCTGATTTTTTTTATAGATTCACATCTAGTCTAATGTGGGTTTTGAAAACATTTCCTACCATTCTGTAGTTTGACTCCTCGTTCTATTATTATGTCCTTTGCTGAGTAAACTTTTAGTCCGGTGTAATCTCTCTCATTTGTCTATTTTTGCCGTTGTTGCCTGTGGTGTTGAGAGCTTAGCTAAAAGGTATTGCCTGAATCAATGTCCTAAAGGATTTCTCAGTTCTTAGTATTTTCGTAGAATCAAGTCTTATGTTCAAATCTTCAATCCACTGTTTCTTCTGCATGTGCTTGTTCAGTGTCTCTGCATCATTTACTGAAGAAATTCTTCTTTCCTCATTGTGTTCCTGGTAAACTTGTAAAACACCAGTTGGTTATAAGTATGCTGGCATAGCTCTGGGCTCTCCTTTTATTTCCTGTGCTCTGTGTGTATTTTTTTTCTGTCAATCCCATGCTATATTGGTTACTATCATTTGTACTTTATTTTAATACCAAATCCTCTAAAATCTCCACTTTCATTTCCATTGATTGAAATCATTTGGGGTATTTGGGGATTTTATGGTTCTACATGTGCCTCAGCATTGATTATCTTTCCTCTATACCTGTGAAGGCAGATATTTGAAGTTATATAGTAAAGATCTCAATGAGTCTCAGACCCACAGAATAATATGTGTGTGTCTGTGGACAATTTAACAGCATCAGTTCTTCTAGTCTATAAATGAAGAAAATTTGCTGTTTGTTTGGATTTTGGGCATTTCTCTCTCTCTCTCTCACACACACACACACACACACACACACACACAGAGAGAGAGAGAGAGAGAGAGAGAGAGAGAGAACACAGATGGTTTAGGAAAAACATTTAACTCTAACCATCAGAAAAACACAAGTCAAAACTGTATTGCAATATCACCTCATATGAGATAGGATATCTATTGCCATAAGGTAAAAAGTAACAAATGCTGGTGAAAACACATAGAAAGGGGAATCCATCCACTGTTAGTCAGAATGAGAATGAGTAGCCCATTATGAAAACAGTAAGGAGATTCCTCAAAACATTGAACTACCCCATAGTCCAGCAATCTTTATTTATTCTCCAAAGGAAACCAGATGTCAGAGAAACATCTGCACTCCTTGTTTAGTTCAGCACTATTTACAGGAGCTAAGACATGGAATCAACACAAATTCCATCAGTAGCAGAGTGAACAAAGAGAATGTGGCATATATACACAGCAAAACATTTTTCAGCCTTACAAAGAAGTCACATAGCACTTTGCTTTAAATGAGTTAAGTCACGCAGAGAAAGACAAATTGGGCATGCCCTGGCTCACATGTGGAATCCAAACTCATTGATCTTGTAGTTGAGAATAAAGTAGTGTGGTCACTTGGAGATGGGAGGGAAAAGGGAACCATGTATCAGTCAAAAACAAATAAGTCAGGGAGAACTGACCTTAGGCCTTCTGGTCCACTCATATCTTTATTTATTCTACACATAGAAATTAAATATTGAATAATAAATATGGCATGAAGATTCTGGGAACTCACAATGCATTGGGGAGACAAAGCAGACAGAAAATATTTACACACCATTTTATATAAATGAGCCAACAAAGATTTAGTCAGCTGTATACCTGATCTGATCATCTTTCTGACAAGCTTCATTCTTATCTGAGAATTTATTATGCCTAAATACAGGACATTGATTAAAATCTATGTGCCAATTAAAGCAGTATAGCTTGCCAGATTTAGCTGGCAGCTACCCTCATTGTCAAATCAATCAAGAGGAGGCTCTTTGTCATTCCTAGAATGTAAATTACACCATTTCAGTAAGGACTGTGTTCATCTTATGGAAAGCTGATTAAACAATTTGTCAAAGACTAGTGTTCTAGAGCAGTCCTTGCACACTGTAGAGCACTCTAGCTGGCATGTCCTTTATTCATGCCACAGATAATGGCAGAGCCTCTGTGACAGGGTTGAAGCTCTTTAGAAGGTGAGCACATCAAGCAGAAACTTCCCCAGGCAAGAAAAGACTTGAGGTCATTGCCAACAAAAGGTAGAGCTCTGGTATCTAACAGGACTTGAATGTTGTCAGGGACTTCTGTATAATTCTTTAGAAAAAGTACAGACGGGAGAAGCTATTTCTAGAAATGTCTTTACCTGTGTGCATTGCTGGGTGATGAAACAGACATGGCCAAAGTAGCCTTGATAATAACTCACATGAAGAATAAGATACGTCACACTTTCAAATGTCAGTAATAACACCTAAAAGCAGGAGAAAACTAAGAAGCTTACAACAGCAGTGTTCCTTAATCATATCGTATTAAGTTACTTATCTTCTCTATACTATGTGTGTAGGTAACACATGTATTTGAGGATTCTTTTCTTAGCCTTTGAAAATATTTACTTTTATTTATTTATTTTTATTGTGTGTGTTTGCCTAAATGTGTTTAAGCATAAAAGATGCACATCAGGTACATGCTTAGCCAAAAACAGGAATCTGACCCTTTCTCAACTGACATTGTAGGCAGTTTTGAGCTATCATATAGGTTCTGGGAGTCAAACCAGGTCATCTGTAAGAGCAATAGATGTGCCTAACTGCTTCACCATCTCTTCAGTCCCTGTTGATGTGTTTTGAATCACACTGCTTAAAGAAGAAATTATTAAAAACAAAACCAAAAACCTATGTTTTTACATCCTGGTTGGTTATATTTGTAATTACAGATTCAAGCAGTTATCCCAAAAGTTATTCCAAATAGCCCACTACACCATCTGGGCAGGTTGTATTTATAGCCAGTGAAAAGGGGGAAAAAAGTAAAATATGTAAAACAGAAGAACGGAAGCCTGAGTTATTATGGCTTTGGTCTGTTTTACTTGAATATAATTTGAAGAATTGACCACTTGGAATTGGTAGAATTTTAATTAAAAATAAGATTAGGATACATCAAGTTAGATTACACACAAACACACACACACACACACACACACACACACACACACACACACACACACACTCACACACACGACACTACATGTGGCAACTTAAGATACTTTCCAAGCACTGGTCATGACCACTAGCAAGCGAACTCCAAGTATTTGAAAGCAGTGGCTACAATGTCATTTCTTCTCAGTCTTCACTTCTCAAAAGTCCACGGGTTTTCTGGGGCTCAGTGCTTACCATGTGTAATAGCACCTGATTTGTACATCTTTTCTCTACTATAGAGTTGACAGAAATGAATCAGGTCACTACCTGTTCTTCTCCCCGCAACCCTACATTATACTGAGAAATCACTCATATTTTGAGCGAGTTCTCACATTGACCAATCAAAATCACATCATCTGTGATTTTGAAAAAGTACACAAACAAAATTTTGAGTAAAGGAAGCATCTTATAAATGTATGCTTCTAATGGAACTGATATATGACCTATTTTCATTGAAGGACACTCATGACAAAATATCAGTGATAGCTTACAATATAAATTGATTGCTATCTTACATTTTTATTTACATGATAAGATTAGAAGCGTTATCCCTAAACAATCCTAGCTAGTCCTTAAAAGGCAGAAGCTGGAAGATCTCTACTTTGGTACCTGCCTGAACTAGGTAGTCAAACTTGGGGAGTCCTTGCTCTGGAGGAGATTGGAATGGGAGGTGGGTTGGGAAGAGTGGGGGTTGGGGGAGGGAGGACAGGGGAATCCGTGGCTGATATGTAAAATTAAATTAAATTATAAAATAAAAAATTTAAAAAAGAAAGAGAACTAAAAACTGAAACAAATCAAAATATTAAGCCAAACTATATAATGCTTTGAAAATATGCAAGTTATTTGTAGAGTTTTTCTTATTTATTGTGACTAATACATAAAAATTTTAATTCTATTCTGTCCATTCTTCTAACCCAGTGGATCTTATAACATGTCCAACAATAGAGTATTATATAAAAGTCATCACCTTTGCAAAATTGAATTTTACTAAAACATTTGCATTATGTTCTTTAGAAAGTGGCTAGTGTTGACTGAAATAACACTGAATAAAAAGTGGTTTTTATATTACAAAAATATTAAGACTAATACTTTAAAATAAGCAAAAAGAAAAGAAAAAGCAAATAAATGCCAGTAAATTGGCTCAGCAGGTAGCACAGGACCTTAATCCCATCACATGGCAGGCAGAGTCTCTGTGTGTTCAAAGACACAGCCAAGCACGGTGACACGAGCCTTTAATCACAGTACCAACCATAGAGACCTGGAGGTCTGTATATACAGGCAGTGCTTAGAAAGTGTGGTGGCTGGGCTAAGAGCCAATAAGAAGGCAGAACAACAGCAAGGCAATAAAGACTCAGGCTAGACAGGAAGATGTTGGTTCTCTTGGGAGGCTATGGTGGTGTGGTGAGCTAAGGTTAGCTGGTGGCTCTCACTATTTCTCTGATCTCTATGGCTTGCACTCCTGTATTTGGCTCTGTGTTTCTTATTTAATAAGACTGTTTAGAAATTCATCTAAAGAGAGACCTCATACTAGTAACTTAACAGCACACTTGAGAACTCTAGAACAAAAGGAATAAATCACACCCAAAGGGGGTAGATAGCAAGAAGTAATCAAGCTCAGGGCTGAAATCAATACAATAGAAACAAAAGAAAATACAAAAAGTCAATGAAACAAAGAGTCAGTTCTTGGAGAAATTTAATAAGAGTGACAAACAATAATCCAAATTAACTAAAAGTTGGAGAAGATCCAAATTAACAAATTTAGAGATGAAAAGGAAGACATAACACCAGACACTGGGGAAATATGGAGAATCATAAGGATATACGTTGATATTTGTGTTCTGCTAAATTGGAAAATCTAAAAGAAATGGATAATTTTCTTAATAGATACCACTTACCAAAGTTAAATCACTATCAGAAAAGCAATTTAAACAGATCTATAACCCCTACTGAAATAGAAGCAGTAACTGATTTATCCCAACTAAAAGAAGTTCAGTGCTAGATGGTTTTAGCACAGAATTCTATCTAGCTCTCAAAAAAAGATCAAATGCCAATACTCCCTCAAATTTTTCACAAAATTAAAACAGAAGGAACATTGCCCAATTCATTTTCATGAAATACATTTGAGAGTCATCAGCAGGAGAAATTCCCAGTAGCTGATGAGATGCATGTATGGACTATGAAGAGTAGATCTGAGGGAAACAACAGAATACCTACTCCAAAATCAAGAACAAAAGAAGGAGCAAGCACAATCAAGTTCACAGCAGCAAGTGAGTTTTAAAGGCTAAATGGGCACACTTAGGTATACAATGTACATTGAAAAGGATATATTAGATAAAAAGAACAGAAAATACTAAAAATGTCACACTTTCTGATGTGTTTTGTTTGGTTTTGATTGTTTGTTTGCTTTTGAAACAAAGTTTCTCTGCGTAGCCTTGGCTATACTGAAACTCACTCTGTAGACACCGCTAGCCTCAAACTAGGGATCCACTTGCCTCAGCCTCTCTAGTGTTGGGATTAAAAGCTTTCACCACCATGGCCCAATTACTGCACTGCACTTTTAAACTTAAAATTTGGTACAAAATTTTATGTCCATATTGATAACAAGAAGAGAGAATCACAGAAGATATAATAGAAAATCTAAAAGTTTGCTTTGTCTGCTGACTCTGGAAAGTCAGCCAAGAGTCACAGATGATACTGAATGGCTGATGTGCAAAGCTAACCCAACAGTGTGACTGGGTGTTTATACTTGGAAGATAACTAGATAATCAGAGTGGACTATGGAGACAAGATCTTCAGACACAAAGCATGTTGTAATCATCAGCTATTGACACTACAAACACATCCAGCATTCTGACTCCCTAGGCCTTCTATTTGCAGTGGCAGTTTGGTAAGCTAAGACTCTCATCTGTGATTGAATGAGGTTTAAGCAGGAGCATGTGAGTGACTTCTAGGAAATCTTACTTTCCTAATTATAGAATTGTACATATGTGACTTTCATCTTTTTTTGTTTTAATTATAGAGGCAATGATTAAAGACACTGTAGCCGTATACAGAAACACACCCCAAATGTCACAGGACTGCAGTGTCAATGGAAACTGTCACTTACCATTAGTCATTTTGTCGTTACAATATAAACTCCAAGTTTTAAGCCATTAAACCACATTGCTGTTATTATTGATTCCTGAGTACCATCACAACTAAACCAGAAAATTAGTGATATAATCTAGAAAATATTTCATGGGAATCCTACGAAATGAGGAAATGACAATTTGGAACAGAGAGACCAAACCTATAAAATGCATCATGGCTGAATCTCTAGGGTCAAGGGGATATAAGAGGGATTGAAGATTGAAGGGCCATTCTGAGGTTCCAGCTCATGAAGAGTTCTTTTCATGGCTGATCCCCTAGTAATCATATCTCATTTACTAATCACAAAGTTATTTTAATCCTCCTAACCTTTTCAAGTGTTTTGTTCAGTTTTGTAGCTTTTCATT
The DNA here is from genome assembly GCF_903995425.1 of Onychomys torridus. Taxonomy (NCBI): domain Eukaryota; kingdom Metazoa; phylum Chordata; class Mammalia; order Rodentia; family Cricetidae; genus Onychomys; species Onychomys torridus. The sequence continues at coordinate 138,952,504 of NC_050443.1, read as the reverse complement.
CATAGTCCTGTTTAGTAACCCCACATTTCCACTTTCAATATATTTTAGATATCACATTATTTGTAAAGCTTCCTTTCAACTATTAAGCCATCAAAGCAGAATATTCTTGTCTAAAACCAAAACTACTATTTTCTGAATAACTTTGTAACAAGTGGTGTTTTGCACATATTATCAGTTTAACTATTTGAACTGCCTGGGGTAGTTATGGTGAGATGGTCTCACTTTACTCAAGGCCCTCCTCCATTAATTGTTCCATTATGGGCTACACCTTTGGTATATGAGCCTTTTGGTTCAGGACACTTCATATCCAAACCATGTCATTCTGCCATTACACCTTGCACCATTACATCCACCTCTTACAACACACACACACACACACACACACACATACACACACAATGCACCCAGTCAACCATAAAGAACTCATTTCATCTTAGAATTTCTTTCAATGTTAAAAATTCCAAGTCTTGAGTCTATTCTGAGACTCAAGGCATACTATTAGCTCTGGAGCCATGTAAGGTTGAAAACAGCAAGGTACCTCCAACATAAACACTGGTGGACAAGGGTAAAAGTTTCCACTCTAAAGAGATGAATAGGAGCCTGGAAATGTTGAATGGGGCAAAGCAAGACTGAAGCCCATCAGGGCAATATGAGACTCTGTTGGCCTGTGTCTGACATTCAGGAAACATGGTAGACAAACAAGCTATGTGCCCCCAAAATTTTGGTAAGCCTTATTCCTGTGACCAGGTAGGCTACAGCTCATAGGGATTCTCCCTTTTGTAGACTCTGCTCACCAAGTGCTTTTTTTCCATAGAAAAGCAAAAGAAAAAAAGAAAAAAAAAAGCATACTTTTCACACCTTTGGAATCTTCAATTTCCTGGAATCTCCACTCAATGTTTGGTTTCAATCTCACAACTTCATGCATCACCCTATTCTTTTAAAGTGCCTAGTATGCCTTACCTGCCATGATTATTACTGACGGAATGATTTTCTTCTTAAACAATGGGAATGTAAGGCAATTCTCATTGCCTTCTCCTAACAAGCTTTATGTACTACTACCTCAGGTTCATAAATGGACTGCAATATAGATATCTGCACATGCCTCCTTAATATACATCAGCTAATTTGGTGTTGGGTGAATTGTTTCAAGGAGAGACTTAACTGAAAAAAAAATTTGGAGTGAAATTTTTCATTTATAAAAATGACAGAATTAAATGACAGTTATAAAAGATAAAAGTTCAAGCAATTCTGAGGCTCCATAAGCCCTGCTCAGTGTTTTTGGATGTCTAGCTTATAGAGTTTGGATATTTAGGAACCTTTGTTTTAGAAATATGGTGATGTAGTTCAGAATCTGAAGGTTATCATTAAGGTGACCTGTTAATTTAACATTCATTTTGGAGACTTGTTTTCCTTTCTGTGTGAGAATGTTTTGGCTACTGAAGATCATTTGTGGGTACTGTCATTAAAAGTTGACTTTGAAACCTCAAACACACACCAACCCCCAAACTCCAAGTTTAGAAAAGAAAAAAAGCCTATTATGTAAGTTGCAGCTGTCCTGACAGGAGATAGCAAAAATATCACAAGTCATTTACTCAGTCACCGCTTGAAAACATGAAATTTATCCAGATATGGCAAAAGCACTCCTAACTAAGTAGAACTTATTTATTAAATCAACGCTTTGATCCTACTATACAGAATTGAACTTTTAATTTTAGAGCTACAGGTATGCACAGTTGGTGTAAATTCCTAAAGAATCTACTAACCCAGCTGAGAACATAAATCTAAATTCCTTTCAGTGTAACGGCCATCTTCCTTCTCTTGCACTGGCAGAGACCATGGGAGGATTAATTTCCAAAGCCTACAATTCAGGGGATTTGTACACAGGGACTCTGAAGCTCAAAGAAACAGACATCTTGGCTCTGCTCTTCCCTGGCTCCTGCTCTGAACTTCTTGACCCTGCTTGTTTATTACCAGCTAAATAAACATGATTTTATCTTTCAACCTCCTTCCTCCTTCTTGATACTGTGGTCAGTTAAACCTATACCCTTCCTCCCAATTCTTCTCTCCAGATATCATACCTCTCACTGGCTCCACTCATGGGGGCATTTCCCAGCTTCCTTCTGGTTGTAGAATCCACTCTGGCCCTCTTTCCTGTTCCCAAATTTCCCATTCAGCCCCAGACTCCGCCCCACACAGTTCCATCCACCCCTCAGCTTGTCTTCCAGGCTTGGATGTTCTCTCTTGGCCATTCCCCCAACTGAGCAGACTCAGTTCTGGGCTCTGTCTCTGTTGTGAGCAAGACAGTTTCAGTTTCTTAGGACATACTCAGCTTTGCCAAAAATTCTCTGTCTTTAGATGCCTCCTCTAGTTTCCCCACTGAAACCGATGACATTTTTAGGCCCAAGTTTTTCAAAATGGGGATGAACAAATCTATTAAAGCTGATGATCAGCCTTTGAAATTGCTTTCCCTTTAAGAAATTATTCCACCTGGAATGTCCTGCTATATTGAGGTGTTAAGAATGCATTTGTCCCAAGAGGATCAGATTTAGTTGATCTTTGTGCATGGTGGAGTTATTTAACAGCTCACAAGACAGAGCTGAAGTATGTGTCTAGGTTTTTGAACCAGAGCAGACACTGTCCCCTGGTTTGATCTCATATACCTCCTTTCTGAAGGACTTAAGATTTGTGTCACCTTCCACCCCTTGTCCTCAGCTGTAGTTCACCCCACACTGACAGAGACAAAGTGTGCCTTCATAGCTTTCCAAGACAGTTGCAGAGAAAGTTGGCAATATAACAAGGCCTGGAAGACTGCCAAAGAGAGGTTGATAAAGGGAACTAGAAAGACTCAGACTAAAGGGAGAAATGCCAGCTGACTGGTCCTAGAGACCCAGGGAAGGAATGGTGGAAGTATCCTGAATGCCTTACTCTGGCCTCTGTCCTGTTTTTCCTCTTACCTGTATTTGCAAAAGTATTGATCTGGGTTTGGAAATCTTCCAGTCAATGGGCAAGAGAGATTGTTACTTAAAAAAAAAAGTTTCTTCATAAAGACAGAAAGGTAGTGGTGGGAAACAGTCAACTTCCTAATAAGATAGTGTCCTTCTCATGAAGCATACACACATACACACACACACACACACACACACACACACACACACACACACACACATGAATGCATGCATACATATTTACATAGACTCATGTGTGCATGTATGTATAGACACATACATACATATACCAACAAACATGTGTATGCATAAAAGCATGCATACATATGCTTGTGTATACACACACAAATACATATGCACATACACACAAACATAGACACACACACATACATGCAAACATATACACTCACATATCTCCCACTCCATACTCTGCTTTGGAAATGCCCTTGAGTACCATCACTGTATAAGCTATGATGAACAAGATATTTTCAGTCTCATTAAAAAGCAAGAGGCATCCTTTTACCTATAGACATGTGTACCTCTCACCCCTCATCAAGAAAGTTTCTTTATGAAGCAGACAAAGACAATTCAAAAATCCTTAACTGGTAAAAATGCGGAGAACAAGGGACCATGGGGAACCTGGACCCAGTTGATATAGCAACAATAAAACCCCTACACCTAAGTCTCAAAGAACATCTCAGAAGAGAAATCAGAAAGACTTTAAGGGACAGAGAACAAGGACATCTTCTGTGAGATAGTGTCTTCTATATGACAAGGAAGCTGTATCCATGAAATCTAAAAAATATGGTTACCTAAATAAGATCTGCACAATGATAATACCAGTTGACATCCTAGTGTGGATGGAAGGCCCCAACCATAGATGAAGAACTATAGGTAACCAATAGAAGCCAAGAGGGGAGAATTCACTCTTCTCCAGCGACAAGACCCTGATGGGTTATCTAATCCCAAGCAGTCAACCCTGAACTCATACACATAAGATGAACACTAAATGGACTTAGAAGTATGTATGCACACGCACACACACACACACACACACACACACACACACACACACACACAGTTATCAAATGAAGATTGCTTCTGAGTTAGGAATGGGGACTTGTGCCCTCTCTTTTCACCTCTAGGACCTCATCTTGTACGGGCCCTGGGCATGTTTCCTCAATCTCTGTGAGTTCATGCTTGTGTGGATCCTGCTGATTTAGTCAGCCTTGTTTCTCTGGTGTCCTCCACCACCTCTGGCTCTTATACTCTTTCTGCATCTTCTTCTGTAGGGTTCCCTGAGCCCTGAAGGGAGAGATTTGATAGAAACATTCCTTTTAGGACTGAGTGTCCAAGGTCTCACAGTCTCTGCAGGTCCTACTGTGTGGGCCTCTGCATTAGTTCCTGTTTGCTACAGGGGAGGCTTCTCTGATGATGGCTGAGCAAGGCACTGATCAATGAGTTGTGTAGATGTTATTTTCAGCAATAGCATCTTTCTGTTTGTTTGTGGAAATCAACCTATAGTCTTTGCCACACACTGGGTTGTTTAGGGGTTTCCATGGGACCCTTTGGCCAACAATTCATTATGTAACCCATTCCAAGTATTGAGGTTTCATTAGATGATGAGAGATATCCAGCTGGGGTTTGGTCTTCCCCATTATTTGGCAATTTCATTTAGATCACCTTCATATATGTATATACTTTAGGAAGCTTCTACTGTATTAAGTTTTCATAAGACCCTCAAATGGCCCTTAATTTTCATTGTATCTCCTGTGTTACCCTGCATCCCTTTTTCCCTCCCCCTCCTTGTTTGGAGAATCTTATTTTTTTCTCAATATTTGTTCTCTATATTAAGAATTCAATTTCATGTAAAATTTGTATTTTAATATAATTCTCATTTTCTGTGTTAAAATTTAATTTTTGAAGATATTGATGTTTTTATTTTATTATTAATTTGCTTATCTATTAAGTACACATGTGTATGAAGTTGCTAGGACTGTCCTATGACAAAGTGTAAGAGTTTGGGTGACTTAAATAACAAATCTGCTCTCATCATTCTGGAAGCTGTACATCCAAGGTCAAGGTTTCTCAGGGTAGTTTCTCCTGAGCCCATTCTCTTAACTTGCAAGTGACTTCCTTATCCCTGTGGAGTCCTATGAACATTTCCTTTGTACACATATCTACTGATTCATAATGACACTAGTTCTTAATATCAAGATCCTTGTTTACATTTCATGGTATTGTTCAAATACAGAATAGTCACATTCTGAGGTACATGGAGTTGGAAACTTAGTATATGAATTTTTTTGAGGGGCAGGACATAAAATTCTGCTCATATTAGATATTCAGTTCGAAATGGAGCTATACTACCCAGTACTGTGTACACTTTTAATTAAATTTGCCAGTGAGCCCAGGTTCAAAAATAATCTCAAAATAGACAGAGATAAACTTGCATTTCAGGCTGTAACTTTAATGTAGTGGTCTAAAGAGGATTTAGAATCCAGCTTGGAGTCAAGAGCACAGCTGGAAGAACAGCTGGAAGAACAGCTGGAAGGTGTGGCCCTCCAGACAGGCCTAGCCCAGCCAGGACTTGGCAGTAGAAGCAGAGGCAGAGGCATTAAGCAGTTCAGAAACCTTTGAGAAATATGTCTGGACTTGGTCTGAAAGTCCAAACACTAGGTCAACATTTTCCTTAAAAAGGAACAAATTGGATTGTTTGTGCTTTTCTGTAAAGCCTTTGGAAATTGTTTACATTATTTCATACGCGTTTTAGTAAGATGGTTGTCAAATCTCCCGTAGGCTCAGCATCAATGATGATAAAGTACTGCAGGGTGTCTTGATATCTGCTTACCTGGTATTTCCCCAAAATATGGGTATTTTAACCACTGTTTCATTAACCAGGCAAAGCCATTTCTAAATTTTTAACTTATATTCTAAAATCTAATTTATAATTTTGCTTCTCAGGCATAATTAAGTAGTATACTTTTGGACCTTTTTCTATAATTCTTGTTTATATCTTACATGTGTTTAACAATGTATATAAACATGTATGAGAATAAAACTAGGAAAATTTTGTTGTTGGGGATTTTGCTCTTTTACTCTTTGCTACCCAGCTCCCAAATCAATCACACACAGAGGCTTAGTCTTACTTACTAATGCCCAGCCTTAGCTTGGCTTAGTTTCTAGCCCGCTTTCCTTAACTTATCCCATTCTCTTCTGTAAATTGCACTTTTCCTTGGCTTGCTGGTTGTGGAGCTGGGTGCCTGGCCCCTGATGTCCCCCCCCTTTTCTGGCTCCTTCTTTCTTCACTCTTTTTCCAGATTTCTCCTTCTCTTGATCCTCTCTGCTTATCAGCTCTTCGTATCTTATCTCCTGCCTTGCTGTTGGCTGTTCAGTGCTTAAGGCAGGCACAGTAACTCAGCTTCACAAAGTTAAACAAATACAACATAAACAAAAGTAACACATCTAAAATTAATATTCTACTACAGGAAAATAAAGCAACCATGAAGATAAAGTGAAAATAGCTTTTCTTTGCCATTTTGTGTATAAATTAATAAATTTAAGTTGCATACATTATGCTTCATTCTTAAGTAATAAATTATTTTGTGAAATATAGTCTGACACATCATAATGTGGCAAAATGTTCTATCAAAACCATGTATTATCATAAATATATTAATCAGTAGACCCACAGGATTCACTATAACTTAAGAGTGGTAAATAATCTATGTAGATGTGCTTAGCTGACCATCCAAGCTGAGAGAGGTCCTTTAAGTCATGATATTTAAGACATGAAGACAGACACAGGGTTTAAATATTCCTTTACATTAGGATACCTGGCTGCATCTGTCTCCAGGCCCTTCTTATACCTGTCTCCTAGAGTTTGTGATAACATCAGGAAAATGGAAGACCAGTGAGAAAAACTGTTCATTATCTAATAAAAGTGGGCATAAAATCCTCCTGGAATATGCATTTTCCAAATAATATATTTTCATTGTAATTTTAAAAGTTTTTGGCTTTTTTCTATGTTATAATTCTCTATTTTTTAAGTAAAGCTTATAATTTAGATGTGATATCAATGCAGGCAATATTAAAATAGACCAGAAACATCTTCTAAAGGAAGGCAGAAATTAATACTCACACTGTAAACTCTAGAGTGCTTTAAGGACTCCAAATATGTGGTTATGCAATTGCTGCTTAGATTCACATGGGATTTCCCTACAAAATCTAAGATTCAAACTTTAAATAAGGAAGCAAATACTGTGCTATAGCCAACCTGAAATGCAAATAGCAAAAGGGGTGTTTTGTAATGCAACAGACAATGAAAACAAATGCCACAAACAGCAGCTTCCCACAAACAGAAGAGGCAGGATACAGACAACTTTGGGCACACAGATGTCTAATACCTGGTACAACAAATAGAGTTGTACTTCTTTTCTCTTTCAAGTTGTTTTTGGAGATTAGAGACTGACCTGAACCCAGGAATAAGGACCGTAAATGGCAAGCTGTCAAGTGGGAAGGATAGGGATGAGTAATAAAGAAGGTGAGAAATAAAGATGCAAAAGCAGTATCTGGGGCCAGAAGGTCCTGCATAAACTGATGACTTATGCCAAGAACGTTTATTAAAAAGCATAACATCATATACACTATTGAAGAGGGGAAACAGCCAAGGTCAGCAGAGAGCTAAGTCAGACAATGCTGGCAAAGAGAACACAAGATACCTCAGACACAGCTGCCTAAGGACTGATCACCACAGCCCATGAGGATGAAATCAGGTCTCCAGAAGCTGTAACCTTGACTCATCCTAGGCACTGCCTCTAGCCTCAGACAGGACTTACCCAGTCTGACAAGGACACAGAACTAAAGTTCCTTTATCCTTTCTTCAGGAACTCAGGGAAGTCTTGGGTCTCTCTGGCTGAGTACCAACTGTCTATCCTTAATGTGACTATAAACACCATTATCTGGACTCACCCAAAAGTCACGCATAAAGACTTTGTTGTTATCTCTGCTTAGAATGCATTTTACAGTAAACTGTGATGGACAGGCTGTAGAATGTTTCTTTGTAATGACTCATAGAATCCCTCCGAGTTCAGATGTTTAAAATGCCATTACTAAATATACTGTTCTCTCTGTCATCCTTTACAGTGCTATTTATTTCTATGAGCCACTGAGCAGAGTTTGACTCGTTTGTTGCTTCCCTGGTCACATCCTCCATTTCTGCCTAATATGAGACTCACTCATTGTCCAAATACCAAGCCCTTCTCCTACTCTTTAAGCTTCATCAGTACAGGGGCCAAGTCCTCTTTTCTCTATCATGTATATCTAGTACTTACCATCGGTTCAGTCATGCAGCAGATATCCAATGATCCCAACTACAATCATTCGGCAGTAGATTTCACAGCTTAACTGATAAATATGTATATAGCAAAATCCCTAATGCTGCTAGATAGCACTGTCAGTAAAAATGAAATTAATGTGTAAATAAATGAATGTGTGAGGAGAGAGGAAAAGATTTAGGTAAAAGTCAGCTGTATTTAGGAAATTTTGGAAAGAGAACTCCTTAGTGCATTCCCAAAACGTCATAATGTTTTCTCCTCTGACCTCTGAGTCATGCCAACAAAAAAAAGATTCAGCTATTGAATCGGATACAGGCTCCATCAGAAACCTCTGTTTCCAGCACTTACAACCACCAATCCCCAAGAGAAATGCCTACCCTGGCTTACAAAAATCTTGGAGCTCATAAGTAAAGAAGCCTTCTCTCAGCCTTGAAGAGACTTATCTTCTGACCTTGGTTCCACTCATAACTCCCAAACCTTCCTGCCTAGGATTGCAAGAAGGATCCACTGAAGGCCAGTCCTGTAATCGCAACAGATACCCATAGAATTAGTATCCAAAGCCTAGGTTATCTGGCCTTGCTTACCAGCATCTTGTTACACTGAAACTAAACAACTATTCACCATAATATATTCCACTTTGCTTAATTAAATTGCCATTTGTTTTCACTGACAAAGATGAAGTCCTTAACAATATTTGGACATCTACAATGTAGTAGAAAGTTCTACATACTTAATTTTGACAAATACTGGAAATATGTGTGTCTAACACATTACACACACACACACATATTAACTTTTTTCAGTAAATGTCTTATAAATATTGAGCAATGGGTCAACCAAGATCACTCTACTCACAAAAATTTAATGCAGGGGCTGGAGAGATGGCTCAATGGTTGGGAGTGCTGGCTGTTCTTCTACAGGCCCCAGGATCAAGTCCCAGCACCCACAGGGCTGCTCACAACTGTGTATAACTCCTGTTCCAGGGGATCTGACACCCTCACACTGACATACATTTATGCAGAACACGAATGTACATAAAATACAAATAAATAAATTATACTAAAAAACTTAATGCAAAATTAAAATCTGTATAAAGTTTTATTCAAGATTTATAATTTCCATGAAGGCAATGAGTTCTAAAGTACATGTCTGAACTCTAGAAAATCTTTGACAGCATCTCAATATATTTATACAAACTTGTATTCTAGCTGAAGTAGATGGAGAGGCTAGAACCCTGCCCCTTTGTCCCTTATCCCACTGACCTCTGCAATAAGTACCCAGAGGCAATAACCTTCAGCAGCATGTATCAGGGGATATTTCCAATATATATATATATATATTTATATTTCATATATATATATGAAGTAATTGACATAAATTTCTAAGTTATGCTATCCAAAAAGAAAAATTCAAGTATATATCAAGGCTTTAATGAGAAAAAACATATTTGTTTAGAACAGTAGAGAGAGATTTCTTAGATGAGAAACAAAACACAATCTATAATAATACAATTAACTAATTTGTGACATTGGTACTTTATATTACTGATTAATAGAATATTAATGAGTGGAAACAAAAACAAGCCAGATAAGGGGAAAAATGCATTAGCAACGCATGCAAAGGAAAGAAAGGAACAGAAGCTACAACAAACAAGTTTTATTTAAATTAATAAAAAACTAAAGACCAAAGCCATGAAAATGAGGAAATTATCTGTGATTGCTAATTATAGATTCTCTTCTCTGACATTCATGTTGAAATTAGTATCCACTTTGCTTAAATTAAATTAGTTAATCTAAGCTAAACTATGAGACACTAATATAAGTGATATTAAGGTGATTAGGGGTTCTACACTGATACATGCTTTAAGCTATAGATGCAATTAATGGAGTATTGAGACATCTCGAGAAAGGGTAATTTCACAAGATATTTCATACTTCCTCTGTCACTGGATTTATCACAGGATGGTAACCTATGCTATCTTGATACTGCTAATTACAAAGCCATCAGTAGGTATACCCCTTCAAACTTGGGCTAAAACCTAAAATAAATTTCTCTTTATATGTAGCACAGTCTATGCTTCTATGTTTTAATAATAGAAAAGAGACTAAGGTGATGACTTAAATATTTAGTAAACATAAAATAACATTTGACATATAATAGAATGGAAAATATTTGAAATTTGGGCAACATAAACTATGAGTATTTGAAGAAATGAGAACTTATATTAAGTATTTTGGTTTGCATATGTACAAATGGTTGTATAAATTGGATTTTCTGAATCAGAATGATAGGCATGTCTCTGGGACATTAGCGTGATTATGTTAATTGAGGTAGGTTGGAAAGATGTAAGAGTATAGAAAACCAGAGAATAAAATAAGACTAAACTCTGCAAATGTAAAGTCTTAGAATTTCTAGTTTAGTCACTGCTAGTCATGGAGTATTACTCCTTCATAACACCTTGTTTAGTAATACTGGGAAATTTTTGTGTACTTACCCTAAGCCAGAAACTTTAGACAGCAGAGACAGAGGAGTTCATTTGAATGTAATTGCTAATTGTTCTTTAGGATAGAGACAAATGATGAAAAAGTATATATGCATAATATAAATGTGTGTGTGTGTGTGAATAAAAATACATAGCATGTGTGCTTGTGTTACATATATATGCAAATGTATATGTTTAGTTATCATTTCATAAATGCTCATGAAAGCTCAAGATCTATTCTACCTTTTGTCATACATGCAAATAAGATGTATACTTGAAAATTCCTTTGTAATACATTTGTGATAAGATCCCAACAAGGTAAATCTCTTTGGTAGCCTGTGGATAACTCTTAGAATCTCCATCCTTGTTCAACTTGTTATTCTTTTAGAATTTTCATTCCTTGACTTCTCTAAACAACTTGTACACCCCTATACTTTTTTCTAGCATTCTACATCAGTGAACATCACTGAACATCCCCGGAATATCCTTTGATATTGTGCCTGATTTAAGGGTGGAGGATTTGAGCACTACAAATTGAAGCTAGAGCTTTCTGCTTCCTACACAGTTACTCTACCACTGAGCCATAATCTCAGTCTTTCTGGCAGTCTCACCTCTGTCAAATTGCTAAACATCCATCTCAGAGTAGATGCCAGTAGGGTAGTTAGAAATCAAGTAGAATAAGAAGAGGTTTTTACATCATCAAAAGGTAGAACCAAGCCACCTAATGTCTTAGTGGTACCTAAATATGTATCTGTAATATAAAGCCATTCAACATTGACTCAGTATCCAAAGTACACTGTTATGGAATAATCCTTCTGTACACTGTGAATATGTATTGTTCTCATTGGTAAGTAAAGAACTGATAGGTCTATAGCTAGGCAGGAAGAGAGTGGGCAAGGGAGCCAGACTAGGAGAATGTTAGGAAGAAGAATTGCAGAGTCTCAGAAGTCAGGAGCAGATTCGGAGGAAGCAGGATGTGTAGAAAATGAAATAACAAGCCATGAGCTGTATAGCACAGAGAAGAGAAGAAATATAGGTTATTGGTGAAATTATTAAGGCAACTCCAAGTAGTTAAAAGGGAGGTATATTTTGTGGGGTAACTTACAAGTGAAGAGATAGGTAACAGGGTCTTTGAAAGGTGTAGCACAGTCAGGCAGTTTTCTCTAGAGAACTCTGCTCAGTCTACCTCCAGTGTCCAGGGTCCAGGAACCAAGAGAGCTCCCCTATCCAGATCTCGGGTCTTCAGAGGTCCTCTCTCAGCTCTGCCTTGTAGGCATAACAGTTACCGAAGCCTCAAAGTGGGTGGTATTTCCAGGTCAAAAGTGGAAACTAATTCAAGACTATGTACAATGGGAATGGTTATCAATTATTGTCCAGTAGTAATAAGGGATAATGACCTAGATAAGATGGAACTACAACCAACATGAACAATATCAAAAAAGAGACACATACTAAAATCTAGAGAAGTCTGGAGCATAGGTAAATGGCATGTTACAAAGATCATTCTAAAAGGTATCCTATCCTAAGGAACCTGAATCTAAAACTTAATATGTTCTAAGATATTTGGCTCTGCCTTGTAGGCATGACAGTTACCAAAGCCTCAAAGAGAGTGGTATTTCCAGGTCAAAGCTGGAATAGCTACCCACTATAATGGGTAAATTTAAATGTACGAGTTAGTTAGAAACAAGCATGACATATCAGCCAATTGTTTATAATTGTTTATAATTGTCTCCTTGTTAGTTATTTGGTAATTGCTAGGTGTGAAAGAAAAGTCCACCTACAAATGGCACCCAATGTCTGACCACATATATCCACATAAAACTTGAGAAAGCTTTTTTTTTTAAAAAAAAAAAAGGGCTCTAAACATACAAAAATGGAACCAAATGCACTTTCTAGTCTCATGTCTCTCATGCCATCTATGGTATAGAAACAGGTCTCCAGGTAGCTTCCTGTGTGCCTGAGCTACCAGCATACCATGAACTAAGCTGCATGGTAGTTAGTTTCTCCATAGTTTCCCACACAGGCAGTGGTACAGGGAGGTGTCTCCCAGCTGCTACCTCTAGGCTTGTGCTGTCAGAGAAAGCTCCACCAGTGTGTTGGATTATAAAAACTGCTAAATTAAACCAACCTATATATTTTTTAAATGTCTTGACTTCAAAATGGAAGTCAAAATGACATTCTACTTTGTGAATGAGTTATTCTTTTATTTCCACAGGAAATGAGGACTGTGGATTCATTCCAGGTTGACATGGAACAAGTTTGATCATGGAAGACACCCTGAAATCCTGGCTACAGACATAAAGAAATAAACCCAGAAAAACTACCAAATAAATAATGTATATTTTACTGGCTCAAACATAAAACAAAAAAGTTATCTTTAACTGCCTTGTACATACCATGTACTCCATACTTGTAATGTATGTTACATTTGAAAGTCTATGTATTTTCAGAACAAGAGGACCAAACACCAATGAAAATGGATGGCTCAGGTGATCCCACATCTTAGAATGCCACTGTTACAGTTTGTGAGTTCTACATTCAAGGAGAGATGATCCAGCCTTATAGACTACTCCAGCCAAAACTTATTCATTATCCTGAATTTTCTGAAAGTTCTCCCAATATTTCAGTGCCCCCAGAAAACAGGAAGTGGTCTGTAAAAGACAATGTACACATTCACAAAAGATGGGTTATAGTTTTTTTTAAATCATTTAAGGGGGCTTGGTTACAAGTTGTTATTGGTAATGGTCAGGAAAAACACAGAACAAAGGAGATTAGATTCAGGAATCTTATTCTGAAAATAAAAAGGGGGATATAGAAAGGATAGAAAAAAGAATAGATTATTGAATCTACTTTAATCCAAAAAACAACTATTAATCTCAAAATTATTTTACATTGCTATGGATTTTGGTATACTGATACAAATTTAAAGTTATTTCCTTTATGTATGTTTCTACTCTTTTGGAGGTATTGTGTTTATGTAGCTCATTAAAAATATAATATATATCTAAAATATAGTTTAATAGTCTTCTATAATAGTCAAACTTGTAGTCATGTTAGGTATTTTTCAAGATCATAAATATATATATTTAGATAGAGAGATGGTCCTGAAACACTTCAAAGACCTACAGAATATGACATTTGATATGTTTGATAACCTAAGGCTTTTCATGATAGTGAGACACTCTGCTGATGACAGCACCAATTTTCTTCGAAAGAAGATGATGAATATCAAAGGATCTCCATATGGAGTTTTCTTTCTTTACGGCAAAAGCTAGCCATTTGGGCAAAGAAACTGCCATTGCCTCAATTGCTGACAGTATACTGTCCAAACTGGACCAGCAGGATGCAAAAGAGGTGACTGCCAAAATTTGCTAATAGAAGATAGAGCAGAGCTTCAAAATTCCCTTTTTCTCAAAAATGTCTGTCAAATATACCAGGACTGTAGGCCAAAGTTGGATGTCCAAACATTACAGCAGACTCTAGGGTGACTTTCCAGGCAGCTAGATATTCCTGTCATAACATTTCACCCTTCTAAGGTCTTTGATGGAGTTGAAGACTAGAGAGTCATAGTTAAAGTTTCCTTAGTTATGATAAAAGGTAAATTAGGTATAAAACTTTAGAGTTACAAAGATAAGATAAATAATAGAGTATTTTATCTAAATTTGCCAAATACAAATGGACTAGATATTATAACTGTAATTCTTAATAACTTTTTTATATATAGTTTTACTATGCTAAAGTTAAAACCTTGTTTTATTAGACAAAAAGGGGGGATGTTATGGAATAATCTTTCTATACACTGTGAAGATGTGTCTTTGTCAAGGCATCTTTTGATTGGTTAATAAAAGAATTAATTGCCTGGTAGCTAAACTGGAGGTATAGGTGGGACAGCAAGACCCCAAAGACACTGGGAGGAAGAAAGGCAGAGAGTCTCAAGAATCATGGGAGATGCAGAGAAAAACAAAATGAATGTGCCATGTTGAAAGAAGGTACCACTAAGTGCCAGAAGGTAGATAAGAAATACGAGTTAACTGAACAATTTTGGGTTTGTTAGTAACAAGCCTGAGCTATTAGCTGATCATTTAAAATTGATATTAAGCCTCTGTGTAGTTACTTGGGAGCAGCTTGGTAGACAGAAAGTCTTGCCTATAGTACACACTGGAAGTCCTCTTCACAGATCCTTTCTGAATCATAGAATAGCAGTTCCAAAAGGATTTTCAAAGTTAAAATTTCCAAGGACTATGATATGACTTAAAGAATGATATCACCCAAGTTAATATTCTTACTCTATACATTTCAGTAAACTTGGGAAATGGAGCCAAACTCATGACAATTTTTCTCTGGAGCAGGAGCAAGAACAGTCTTCTGTTTAGAGGGAGAAACCAGAGCTGTTGTTTTCCCTGCTATTAGACAAGATAGACATCAAATTAGTTGTACAAAGAAAGAATTGTATTTGGTTTACAGATGGACTGTTTTAAAAATAATTCTGTCTGTTAAAAGAAAGTTAATTTGCTCATTTCTCCCTAGTGCTTCATGTTCCATCCTGCAAACACATATTTTGGGGAAACTATTTTATTAAAATACAATATGCATACAGAAATTTGCAAAAAAAACTTAAGGTTTAAGTGGATATATATTCACAGTCCTTGCACCACCCCTGAGCCAACCATCCCTTCCAGTGTCTGCTTTCCATGCCTCAAGCTGCATCATGGTCCTACTCTCCATGCCTTGTATTCTTTTGACTCTTCTGAGAACCAAGAAGCATACATTCTGTTATTTCCAGTTTCTTTTTGGACCACATTGCATTTACTAGATGATCCAATTTTTTTTGTTTTTAGTTTTTTTTTTTTTCATGTAGAATGTAGATGAATTTTATTCACTTCCAATTCTGCAGAGTTCTTATAGATAGGCATCGCACAAGTAGTTAACTTTGCTGATAAAATTACTTTGGCATTTTCCAGTTGGTGTCTGCTTTGGAAAATACCACAGTGAAAAGTCTTGCATGTGGTATTTGGTGACCACATACATACATTTCTGTTCTGAATTGCTGAGTCACAGGCATTCATTCACATAGCTGTGAAACTACTAGCTAGATTATCAGCACTCTGCAAGCAAGATTTTTAAAGTTCTTCAGTTGATCTATATATCAACATTTGACATTTTTAAAATTAGTTTCTGTTTCTGCCTATTTGATATCAAATGTAAGTTTGCTCAATAGGCCCATGATCAGAAACATCCTCAACCTGTTACCTTAGGTGAACTTGACCTTGGCAGCATTAGCTAATTTATTCTTTCATAATGAAATGCATCTGGGACAGAGTGAGATCACCCACGAAGGCTTCAATAGTGAATAATTGCCCTTGCTTCCCTGCTTCCTCAGGAACAGATTATCTTAGCTCTCAGTTGCCATGGTCTCAGGTCAACAGGTTGGCCAAGACATTTTTTTTTTCAATTTCCTTTGGTGGTGATGCTACAGGATTTTCTCCATCAATTAGAACCAATTCCAATTTTAAAAAAATGTATTTTCGTTACTATGATTTTATTGTTGTTCATAATTTATAGCTAGTGAAGAAGGGGTTGTTCATTTATAGCATGTCTCTTTGTGTTTTTCAGAATTGTCTTTGCTCACAACAGTTGTTAGAGCTGAAAAGCAGGATGTTTACTCTGTTGATTCACATTTCTAGAATTCTTCCGTGGTCAAAAGTGCAACTCCATTAAGCAATTTTGTATTTGGGGACAGAAAGAAAAGAAATCCTGGCGGAAACACATTGAGATCTTACTAGCTACTCCCACTGCCTTTGTGTTTCTTCTTCTCTGTTTCACTTTGCAACATTTCTTATTTTAGTTTTGAGATTATAATATAAATACATCATTCAGCTTTGGACGTTCCTCCATCCAAAACATCCCATATACCCCTCCTTGCTCTTTTTCAAATCATCAGAGTCTTTTATTTATTAATTGCTGTTACAAGCATAATATGTATCTGTATACATACATAAATACTACAAAATATAACCCACTCAGTCTGTATAATATTACTTGTATACATATAATTTCTCAGCTGATCATTTCGTATTTGATAACAAATTGGTGTATTCTTCCCTGTGGAAGACTATTTCTCCAGATCTTAGCCTTTACTTCATATCTTTTTTACCAAATACCTTTGGCCATTTTTTACTTGTTCTGAAATAAAGAACTGGAGTAATTTTTCATATTCTTCTATGAGTGTAATTGAATAAAATTCTTTTTGCAAATAGATGTTATTTTCACATTTTGTTGATATATATTAATAATACCCAATAAGATGACATCTCCATATAAGTCATAATATATTTAGATCATATTTACCCACATTACTCTATCTGGCCCCAACCTCTCCCACTGATCATATTCTTCTTTTCAACTTCTTCTTCTACTGAGCATGTGTGTGTGTGTGTGTGTGTGTGTGTGTGTGTGTGTGTGTGTGTGTGAGAGAGAGAGAGAGAGAGAGAGAGAGAGAGAGAGAGAGAGAGAGAGAGAGAGACCCAGTGGGTTTCTTTAGATTTTTTTTTTTTGCAGTACCATGGGTACCTTTTCAGTGGGTGTCACCCCACTGAAGAAAGTGTCTCTCTCTCCCCTAGTAATCAAGGTTATAAATTTTAATTGCGTGATTCTTTTAGCCTTTTGCTTGAAAAGGCTTGGGAATTTTCTTACTGTCATATATACAGTGAGAGTACAGTCATATACACAGTATCTTATGAATTCCCAAAGCAATTTTTATACTTAATGATCTAGTTCTAAATTAGAATAATTATTAATTCTAAATACAATGGGACATTTTCCACAAACATTTTATAGCTTTGAGTTTCTCTGTTTTTGTTTAACAAGACTTTGGGCATGCATAATGTCTGTAATTTTATAAAGAACAAATATCTTTAAGTTTTCCATTACAATTTCCAAGATTTTTGTCATGACATGAAGGAACTTCTCCAAATTTATACAAACAATCTGCTGGATTTTCTTCTGATGTATTTACCCTTTTTTGTATGTTCATGTGTGTGGTGTATTCATGTGTCTGCTCATGAGCATCTGGAGTTCAAATATCGTCCTCATCACTCTCAAACTTATTATTTAACAGGGTCTCTCACTGAGTTTGAAGTTTATAAATCTGGTTAGATTCACTGGCCAGCCAACACCAAGGGCTGTCCTGCCTGTTGCTTCAGCACTGGGTGAACAGGCCTATGATGGTGAACAAAGCTTTTTTTATGTGGAAAATAGAAACTGAATTGAGGTGTTCATGCTTGTGTCAACTCCCCCACTTCTCCATGAAAGAAAAAGTAAGGAAGCCATGCTTGGTGGAGCATGCCTAACATCCAGAACTAGAGCTGCAGGATGGAAGACCATGAGTATGAGGGCAGCCTGAACAGCAGAATAAGTGCTGTATCTGGGGGTGGGGGTGGTCAAAATCAAACTGTTTTCTTTTCATTTGGAAAAATAAATCCTGTTTCTTTTTAGATGAACAATTTAACCATATCTCCACAATTTATTATATTAACTAGCTTTTCTTGCTGAGTTATATTTATAACCACATACATATTGACTCTTTGTATGGATGTTCAACCCTATGAAACAAACATATTTTATTTATGCCTGTGCCAATGCCATGTACTATTGATTACAGCAAGTTTATATTTAGGTTTCTGGAAGAACCTTGTTTTCCCTCTACCCCAATATTCAGTGTTCATAAATGGATGGATTATTGGTAAATGATACTTTATTATAGTTTTTCAGTGAAATAGAAATTAGTGAGTTCACATAAAATTTCTAAAGATTTATTAGATTGATTTTCACACTGAAAGCTTAAAGGTCAGAAAGCTTCCTGAAAAATCCCTAGTTTAAATCCCTTATCAAAGCCTGGGGAATATGAATTATGGTATCTATGAGAAGTAAAAACAGCAAATAATGAAAAAAATATACACTCTAAGAAGTTGAGGATCAAGTCTATGAGGCTAAGACTCAGACTTAGCTATGGGTCTAAGGCTAGCTTGAATTGCATAGAAATTTCCACAATATCTTAGGTTGCATAGGAAGACTCCATGACATGTAATATTGGTTGTTAACTTTACTTGATCTAGGACAATCTAAGAGAGATGTCTTTGATAGGGTCTATAAGGGAACTTCCTTGAAGGATTCACCAAGAAAGACTTCCAGAGAGGCCAGAATGTCTTGTGGAAGCTTAGCTATACAGAGGTCAGAATGAAAGTATTCTGCTTTGGCCTGCCTGCCTTCATTCCTTTTTGGTGAGTATATCTTCTTCCTCCTCCTCCCTTCTGTTCCTTCTCCTCCTCTACTTCTTCTGCTTCTGCTGTTATTATACTTCACTAACATCAGGACCTTATTTGTACCATCTTCCAACATGAATTGAAGATTGGGGAGGGACTCTCCAGGAATCCCCCAGGCATTAAGAGTCACTTAAGGACTTCTGAGACACCCAGCCTCATAGACGGAGCAACTACTGGGTTCTTAGCCCTGTAGTGTGCAGATAGTCATTGCAGGATTATCCCGCTCATATCCTGGAAACTGATTTAATAATTCTTGTTAATCTTTATTAATTCTATCAGTTTTCTTTACTCTGATTAGTTCACTCTGACTTAATCTTTTAAAAAAGTCGTTTCTCCTGCCTTTTGTTTCGTATTCAGGGAGGATTTTCCTCCTTAGTACACTGATATACATGCCAGTCATTTCTGAAAATATCCAAGGACACACTGATAAGTGTACTTCGCCAGCTTTCTAGATTGTCTCCTAAAGACTATCAGTATGAAAGCGTAATGCTAGTATATGCATATTTTATAATCATTTTTTAGTTCCATATAAAAGCCTATTAGAGTTATAATTTGATTTCTGTAATAGTTTTGTATTAATATTTGAAACACAAATGTATCTATGATACTTTGTGTCATTAAAATTATTTTTTACTTTATTTAGATTTCATACTTGAATACAATTAATTTATGTTGAATATTATTATATTTTGGTCCTATTGTAAATCTTTTTCCAGTTTCCTTTCAATCTTGTTATAGCTAGGTTAGAGATACAGTAAGTGAAGCTCCTACTAGATTCTGTCCCAGAGATTTGATGGGACTACTGGGAGGAGGTCTTCTTTTCTTCTTAGAACAGAGATTTTGGCCAATTCCTTGTCATCAGCTCAACATGGGAGACAATTGGATTGAGACAGAGGCACAGAAATAGTGAGGTTCTTGGAATATTATTTTCAAAGCAGATTTAATACATTGTCAACTGTCCTCAAAAACTTGACTTTACATAATTTAAATAAGATATGGAAATTAATGTTTGAATTTCTCCTTCCCAAGTGATTCTTTTTTTTTTTTTTTTTCCGTAGCTAAGGATGGAACCAAGGGCCTTGTGCTTGCTGGGTAAGCGCTCTACCACTGAGCTAAATACCCAAGCCCCCAAGTGATTCTCATGCTGGCATTTTAATAAGAACAGGATTCTGTTATTTACTATCATCAGGAATGTTTGAAAAATAACTTAGTGAGACAGAGTTGAGTACAAGAGAGTTGTTGAAATGTTATCTAAGGTGTATGTAGGATAAATCTGAGATTGCTTCATTAAACAGTTGAATCCAGTGAGAGAAAGTAAAAAGGGTGGGTAGCTCCAAATGAGAAACTATAAAATGAAGAAGCAGTTGAGTGAGAGTATAATGAATGATGAATTTTGCCATATTTATAGTTTCATTCCAGAATGTAGAAAGTCACTGAATAACCATTTTATTCAAGGAAATGTATTAATTAAAACTGATTATATCATGAATAGCATATTTGTACTCTGATTCAAACAAACTGTAACTGAATCCATTACAATGTTTTCAAATCTGCCTCTTCCTCCTAACTCCCTGAGAAGTTAACGCTGATTTTGTCTTCTAACTTTAAAGTCACATTGACACCCATCACTACCTTCCAAATAGTCGTTTATATTTAGGAAATTCCTTTGTTTCTTATTGAAATTTGTGAGATTCAAGAGTATCATTTTGATCATTTACCATTAAGAGCCCCCAGGACATAGTTCCTGTATCATTTGTTATTTCATTTCCATCCATGCATGTTTGACTAAATGAGACTATGATGCAGGGAGTTTTATAGACATAAATGATAAATCACTGGAAAATATAGACAAGACTCTTGCTGTCACTAAGCTTAGATTCTAAAAAGGAATGATACCAGAACAATCTACAGGTTGTTAGTATCGTAAAATAATATGAAGTGGTGTGAGGAAAGTGAACAGTACTGAAAAGGAATAAGGCTGTCATTTTAGTTGGTAGACATATACCCTTGGATATTTGAAAGAAGAGTGGTTAATATCTAAAGAAAGGCATGCCAGACAAGGGAATAGATGCTGAGACAGTGGTCTGCCATAGCATACTCAAAGGGAGGCAAGACAGCCTGAACGTCCAGGAGGTATAAGATGTATGGTGAGAAGGCAGATCTTGAGATAGATGATATTTGCCTAGGAATTTTGCCCATTTCCCAAATATGGTACAAAGTACCTATGGAAATAGCTTTTGTACACTGAAGACACAATTACTTGCAAATGATGTTTATCTTAATTTTGTTTCATGGATCATGAGCTAAAATGTAGAGGATGAGCCTAGAGCAACAAAGGGAAGACATCCACAATGACACTGAAGATATGACTTGAGCAACAGAACTATATAAGAAACAGGAGAAAATGGGTTACAAAGAAGGAGGGTGGGAGGAAGAGAAGAGAAGGTCAGAAAGAGAGAGAGAGAGAGAGAGAGAGAGAGAGAGAGAGAGAGAGAGAGAGAGATTGAAGATGACAAATTGAAAGTAGATGTAAGAAAAATTATACAAATCAAGAGTATCTAGGAGAAGTTAGAATTGGAGATATAATGTGAACTGAGGAGGCTGATATAGGTAGTTTTGGTTCAAAACCATATGGCCACAATGTCCACAGAATGAGATACTCCTATGCATATAAACAGCAGCATATAGGACAGCAGTTTTCTCTCTCCAAGAAAGAAGGGCATTACTCTTGCCAAAAGTTATTAATACTAGAAACAATGATTTCTGAGAAATGGTATTGAACTTTTCAGGGTAGAGATCATTAATTAACAGTGTTGGAAAAAATAATTGTGGTGATATACTGTATACACCACTAAAGATTTCCTGGGTATTACAGGACAAAGCCAGCCACTAAATTAGACATAGAGGTCAGGCAGTGGTGGCACACATCTTTAATCCTGTCATTTGGGAGGCATAGATCCATTTAGATCTCTGTCAGTTCAAGGCCACACTGGGAACAGAGCCAGGTGTAGTGGCACATACCTTTAATCCCAGCACTTAAGATCTCATGCCTTTGCTGGGGAAGGACACATGCCTTTAATCCCAGAAAGTAATATGGTAGGACACAGAAAGGTATATAAGGCATGAGGAAACAGGAACTCTTACTTCAGACTGAGAATTTTGTAGAGGTAAGCTAGTGACTACCTAAGTAGTTCAACAGAGACCCTCAGGGGTTGAGTCTGGGCATCAGTGGAAACGGGATCGGCTGAGGAGTTGGCGAGGTGAGGTTGGCTGTGGCTTGTTCTGTTTCTCTGATCTTTCAGCTTTCACCCCAATATCTAGCTCTGGGATTTTTCTATTAATATTACTGTTTATTGATTCATGTTACTAATAATGTTAGAGAAAACCACATTTCCGTGAAAATTAAATGTTGTCTGGTGATGCTCTGAGTTATGAGATTCTGACCTTCTTCATTGTGTAGAGTGATTCTGTAACTTCATAAATGATGTCCAGATGTTCTTCTGGGCTCTCTGGTCACCTTGAATTGAGGTTGGGAAATCCATCTTGGTACCTTGGCTCCTCATTCCAGTTTTCCTTTGTCCCATGTCAGTTTCTGCTGACTGACTTTTCCTTTCTACCATGATTGATATTCATCTAATTCTCTCATGTTATTAAAAGGTATTCTTTAACATTCTCATTTTTATATCTCTAGAAGGGCCATCATTTCACCTTTTTGTACATTATATTTCAACATTATTTTTGGTAGAGTGCTATGAACAAAAGACTGATTCAGATAGGTTTTATGGAAAATGGGGTTCAACAGACTGATAAGAAAATCTTGTTTTTACTATTAATGTATGAAATCACAACATAATTTAGCAAACATTTCTAAGTACTGTGGTAAAGTAAGCCCCTGGCCTGAGAGGAGAAAACTGTTCCAAAGGCTAAGTGAGCAGTAGATCTGTAGGGACTAAGAAGCAAATCACTCTGTCAGAACTGAAGTGGGATGCAGTTGCATAAGGGCGACATCCATCAAGAGGCAAGGTCTCCTTTGAAAAATCTGCATTTTCTTTAAAATGGAGATGTATGAATTACTTATCTGTCCTAGGTCTGGTGTAGGTAAGGCAGAATAAAAGACAGAAAATAATTCTCTGAGAACTCCTACCATAGAAGGACACACCTTTGTTTGTTTGAAGAGCTGGAGGAAGGTGGGTGTGGAGAGAGTCGAAGAGCTGTGGTGTGAGTCAAGATCCATTTGATTTGTAGTCCCTCTTGGGCGACTGATCAGTTTTATTCATCAGACCTCATAAGATCCCAATGAAGACATTTCAGACAGTAACTGTTTTATTTCATTGGGTACCTGAGCTATGACAGTGTCTGTTGATTCCCATGATAAAAGCCCAAATATCATTCTTTGGTGTAGTGCATATCATAGAGAGAACACAATGTTAAAATCTGGAGATATATCCTCTCTTTAATCCCCAGCTCATCGAATTAACCACATAGTAAAGACATTCGCTAGAGTTTTATGAGACATTAATCTTGTACATGGATATAAATATTAGGCAACATTTCAGAAACTATTTTAAAAATAAACTCATTTTTTTTCCAGTTCTAATTTTATATAAGTCTGTGAAAATCTATTTAGGTGGTCTTTTACTCAAACTTAGACTATGAAAAATATATTTTGATAGAATTTGTCTATATTTTATTGACCTGATTACAGCTGAGATGCCTTGTCTAAACTTATGAGAGCCACTGAAATCTAAACACTTTGTGCTCTGGTTTCATCAAGAAAACATATGCATACAACACTAAAGACTCAGTGATGTGTGTGTTTAAGCAATAATAATTAAATAAAAAGAGGCCATGAGTTTGAAAGGGAATTGGGACAGGGACACTGAAGTGGTTGGAGGGAGAAGGGGGTGGGGATTGTGTAATTACAATTTTTTAAAATTAAAAGAAAAAGAAGGTAGACTAGGCTAGGCATTGTGGTGCTTGCCTATTCCTGCATGTAGACAATAGGAATAAGATCAGAAAGTCAAGGACAGCCTCAGCTACATGAAATGTTTGAAACCAGCCTGGGCTACACAAACTTATTCCTCAACAAACCAATCCAATCCAAATCTGAACAGTAGCATTCTCAAAGGAACGAATCTTAACTTAAACTTCAATCCCTTGCACATATCATGTAGCCCTCCTCCCCTTCTGGCTAGGGGATTCCCTTGGCTTCCAGATGAAGGAGCAAGCCATAAGCTTTTGGAGGGCTATAGCTCTCCTTCTCAAACCTGCATGTCTGGATGTGGTTTACCACCCACCTTCTGTTTACCCCCTCTCTTTCCTCTCCCTGTTATCTTTCCCTCTAGAAGCACCCAGATATTTACATTATGATTCAGAAGAGTAGCAAAACTACAGTTATGAAGTAGTAATGAAAATAACTTTATGGTTGGGGATTTTCACCAATGAGGAAATGTATTCAAAAGTCACAGCATTAGGAAGGTTGAGAACCACTGTATTAGAATAAACTTCTGTAAGATAGGAAGTAGGAGTTGGCTGCCTCCCTCACATGCATATGAGTAGAAGAACATCATCAAGAACATATTTTAATGCCTCAATCTAATCCCCCATCAACAGAGTCTAGAAAGCCATTTCTCAATGCCATGCCGACTATGCTGAGTGATTGGCTTCAGCATCTATTTTGTTCTGCCTTCTGTGTGTGGGGATTAGACTCCAAACCAGCCTGCCAGGATGTGGAAATATGGATCTCTACCACCACCTGCTGGTCAGTGGCTTATAATGCTGCCAAGGAAAAATCCCAGTTCCCTAGTTTTCCAACTTTCCTTCTTTGTTGTCTTCTTATAAGCTTTCATTCTTGCTAATTGTCCACTTGTTTTCTTCTTTCCACTTTCCATTTGTAATTATAACTGCTCTCCACATAAGTGATATCTTATACACAACACTGTGAAACATTCACATTGGCAAGAACCTTGCCAGTCTAAATTCATCCTCAGTTGCAGTGAGACCGTGTCCTAAAATACACATTTATGGTGGATGGAGAGATGTAACAGTTAGTAACATGCTTTTCAAGCAAACTTAAAGACAAGAGTTTAATCCTCAGCACCCAAGAAAAACTGAGTGCAGCTGTCCACACTTGAAACCCTAGCACTAAGGAGACAGAGACAAGGGGATGCCTGAGCTTGCTGACTAGCCAGCATGCTGAATCAGTGAGCTCCAGATTCAGTGAGACACCCTGAAAAGAGACTCAAAAAATAAGGTCAACAGAAATTGAGAAAGACATCCAACACTTGACCTTTAGCTTCCACAAACACAGACACAGGCACACGCGCACACACACACACATCCTTGAATACATATATACTCATGCACATAACAAAACTAGAGAAATTTGAGAAATACTTTTATGGCCTATGAAAAGGCTGGTGATAAACTGAAACAAAACAAATTACCAAACAACAAACCCAAGTCCATTTTTCTATCATGTCTTTTCCTTAAAATGATGACGAGGGCTAGTTTCACGGCCAGAATTATTAGTACTTAATATCTGCAAATCTATAGAATTGTGATTATTCTATTAAATAGCTATGTGATTCCTCTTACTTTAAGAAGGTAACACTAAAAACAGGTAACTGATAGGAATATTATGAGGGTGGCATGGTGTGCAACACATCAGTCCATGGCAGAGAACATTCAGGAAGCAAACAGGAAGTGCATAGTTTCTATTATTGTTGTTGTTTATTGTTACAATGCTGCAGAAGGCAAGAATAGCTTTAATTTATCTTTATAGCCTGGTACTAAACAGTAGGTTTGTAGATTTTCCTCAGCGTCTCTTAGTATATAGCAGAAAATGAATAGAATATAGTAGAAAATGTATAGCTATGTGCAAGCCACAGTGCTGACTAGTCACATTGCAGATCTTATTTTACTGAGTTGAAAGAGGGTCCAGAATCATGATCTTCCACTCACAATTTCAATATGACGTTTCCTTGTTAACATATTTACTCTTCCCTAGAACTTAAGTTCCTAAGAGGGCTTTGTATTCTCTCAAATTTCTTTTGAGTCTGTAATCCTCATTTGAATCCTTCCTACATCATAAATGAGGTTTGAAATGAGACAGTTCTGCATGTGTATGGGCTGTCATTCTGTTTCTGCCCAGCAGAAAATGAAAGGAGCAGGCTGGTTGGGAAACTGTTTTCAGAAGGTGTCTAGACAACCCACATCCACTGAATGACAAGAACTGAAGAGAAAGAAAGGCAATGGTCCCTGGGAAGTAACACTAGCACAGCCACAGGAGGGTTTAGGCAGAGGGTCTACAGGAAGTGACAGATACAGCTTTCACATCCTATTGTTTCTCCAGGGTCAAACAGGAAGACTGCAGCAAGAGCAGAGAAGTGTCTGTGTTCTTGTAGGTGATGGTGGATGTTTGTAGATCACTATTTATGAATCACAGACCCTGGAGGTCTCAGAGTTCGAAGCCATCCAGTTCATCCCATGGACCTCCAGAAATACTTTGAGA
Organism: Onychomys torridus; assembly: GCF_903995425.1. NCBI lineage: Eukaryota > Metazoa > Chordata > Mammalia > Rodentia > Cricetidae > Onychomys > Onychomys torridus. Next base: position 138,925,907 of record NC_050443.1, on the reverse strand, counting down.
TGTCCGACATTGAGGTGATTTTTGAAATGGTGGATATTCTTTCTTCCCTTTCAAGAAAGATTTATTCATTTTGATTTTATGCATGTGTTTTAGTGCACCATATGCATGCCTTATGTCTGTAGAAGTTTGAAGAAGGTGCCAGATATCCAGGAACTGGACTTAGATGTGAGTCATCATGCGGGTGCTGGAGATTAAACCCAGGACCTATGAAAGAGTAGCAAGTGCTCAAAGGCTGAGACGTCTTTTCAGCCCCTCTTCCTTTTCAATTTCAATTTAAATTACTCTGTAGAAAACTTGGAAAGCATCAAGTGATATGTGATTGCATGATTTTGATCAACACTTTCCCAGCATAAAATATTTTGTGTTTTCATTAATGTGTATTATTTCTGTAATCATAATATGCATAAAACAGTTATGTTATTTGATTTTGATTCTGTCATATAGTTTCTTTGTCCCTGTACCCATCAAATGCTTGTAAAGTTCTTCCTAAAAAGTGACCCTAACATTTATTTAATCTCTACTTATATTGTCCAGCATAACATTATCTTACTTTAATTAGAAGATTCAAATAATTCATTGTATTCCCCCCTTCTCTGATTTGGGTTCCTTCTGTTATGTGACCTTTCAGAAAGTTATCATATTTCTTTATCCAATCACCAAATTATTGTGTGGCAAAAAATAAAACCTGCATAGAATTTAACAGTGTTACTAGTAACACAAAATAATACAAATTTGTTCTTTTAAAAATGATTAATATAATATGTATTCATACCTGTATATATTTATATATTAAAACACATGATATGTTCTGAACAAATCCAGCCTCCTTTTTGTTCCACTTCCTCTATCTTTGTTGTTGTTTTTTAATCCTCTCTGTGTCACTGTTGTATGTGCACAGTCAGAAGATCTACTGGAGCATGAGTAGCCTTTCAGCAACCATATCCCCAAGCAAACTGATGATCCCTTCTCCTTCCCGAAAACCTCCTCAGCTAAGATGGCTTTGTGAAACTCTCTCCACTTTGAGCTGGGATATGGGCTTGACTGATAATGTCTACATTGTGGATGCAGTTCCATGTGCTGTGAGTTCATACATGCAGCTGTGATGCCATGTCCACCAATTATTTTGTTACAGATGTCTACCCGCTCTGGATCTTCCAGTCTTCTTGCTCCTCTGATCCTTAAGCACTGGGGAGAGAGGGTATGATATAGATGTCCCATCTGGAGCCGAGTACTCTACAGTCTCTACTTCTCTACATGTTGACTAGTTACAGGTCTCTGTTATCAATCAACTACTGCAAAAAGAAACTTCCCTGAATGATGAGAGATGCACTAATGTATTGTTATAAAGATAATAACTTAGGAAGAAGTTTATCACTATGTTCAGTTGGCAGAATAATAGTATCAGGTTCTCCCTTGGGGCCTATGAGCTATCTAGCTATGGTTTTGGAGGTCAGTTAACAGTGCCAGGCATAAAAATCTATTTTATGAGGAGAGTTTTAAATCCAATCCAAAAGTTGTTGAGTACTCCCATAACATTCATGCCACTATTGTGCCAGTGGGCATGTCTTGCCAAACCATGTGTTCCTCTAGCTTTCAGGGTTCACAATTGGGCAATACTGTTGATTGCATATCTCTCCTATTAGTGTGCATAGCACCTTCCAGTACTATAAAAGCTAGCCATTAGAAATGACTTCCAAGTTGGTATCAGCTTGATTTCTTCACATCATATACAGAAAATGTCTAACTGGCTAGAAAGTTTGGTGATTTTACAAGTCATGAGTCACAGGACTTAATGTCATTTGAGTTATTATTTTATCCTATAACCTCCTGAGTTTTCAGGATGTGATCTCTCTCTCTCTCTCTCTCTCTCTCTCTCTCTCTCTCATCTCAACATGCACACAATACATATTTTATTTTCTATCTATAAAACACCCAAATCGTGGTTTACAATTTTTAGATAACTTCAAGAAAGTAAGTAATCTGGAACCATGAGGACTTATGTGAATCTCTGTGTTGTATGGATGCCAGGCTTTTTACAGCTCACTCAGGCAGTTTGAGTCATGCACTGTCAGAAAACATCTTTTAAAAGACTTGCAAAGTTTTAATTGTGTTTGTCAGTGTGTGTGTGTGTGTGTGTGTGTGTGTGTGTGTGTGTGTGTGTGTGTGTGTGTGTGTATAACTGCAGGTGCCCATGAAGGCCAAAGGTATTGGCTCCCGTAGAGCTTGAATTACAGGTGGTTATGATCCACTGAACATGGATGACAGGAATGAAACTCAGGCATATATGCAGAGCCCTTTCTTCAGCCCCATAACATAATTTTTGTTTCTATAAATGTTTTGTCATCATACTCACATTTTAAGATAACCCATCATTTCTAAAATATTAATTTTCTCTTTTGCATAAAATAATAAAGTTTTCATGCTGTATTACTCATTTTCCAAAGTGGGTAGCTTTTGACAATCCATGTGGATAAATTTTGTTTTAACAAATAATTAAATGGTTTTATTTTAAGATATACTTATTGTTGAAATTCCCCAAATAAAAGTCATTTTGACCATGACTATCATCCAAGTTCAAACTACCTAAATTATCCAGACTTTAGATCTTACTACACTGTACTTAGGTAATTAGAGTCATAATGCTAACTTAAGAAAAATACACCATTATCTTGACATTTACCATGGCCAACTTTAAAAGAAGGAAGGAAGGAAAAATGGCATATATACTAAAATGGAATCGTGACATTTAAGTGTTGATGAAGACATTCATAATAACTATAACATATTTTATAAACACTTCATATATAAAGTCAATAGTTGCCAGCATAATTACAGCATTTGTTTTTAATGGCCTTTTAAGACTGAAGATAATAATCCATCAACATTTTTTTGCCTTTAGGATTTGAAAGATAATTAGCTGCTTTAATTAAAGGCCAATGAGAGATTTGGAACAGGGAGCCCACACAGAAATTAAACCTATGATTAATTCAATGTGCTCATCAGCTGTGCTAAAGACAGAAAGCACAGCCTTGATTGCAGTGAAGAGTACAAAAAAGAGGGTGTCAAAAGCTTTGCCATGCTGCCTATCATCCTTCCCTATGAATACATTACTGTCCAGATAGTCCCCCGATTTATGATGCTTCAGTTTTCTTCTGATTTACTTTACAATGATGCAAATATCAGTATGAATTCAATTACAAAATGCCATCCTTTAAAGACTTCATGTGCTCTCATTCAACGCTGGGCAGTGGCAGAGCCACAGCTCCTGGTTGAAAATGGGTTCATGAAGAAACAGGTAACACTGCACAGTCTACATTTCTATGGCATGGGGCAGGTAATGCACATTAAAATTTTGAGTTTAAAAGTTTGTGGATTTAATGGGACATAAATCAAGGAGCATCTGCATTAGCAATTTCCTTAATAAAATAAGGATAGCATGTATCTAAGTTCTTTTCCTTGCTCTAAATGACATTTGGATTTGGGAGTGCAAATGGGCTGTCTGGATGTCAGCTACCTGTCTATGCTAAAGAGGTGGAAAAGTTGCCGCAGGAAAGGAGTCGGCAAGGAAGTTCAAGAACTTGCTTCAGCACCCGCAAGCTAAGTCCATGTGGGTGATGGCACATATACTTTTAGTCTCCTGACTTGACTAAAAAGATCACGCAAGAGTTTGGCAAGCAGTGCAGGAGACTTGCTCTGCACAAGGTTTCTAAGCATTTATCTCACCTAGAGCCCTAAATACACCAGCCTAGGACCAAGAAGGCTGCTCTCTCTTTCTGATCCAATAAGTTCCATACTGAGGGTTTTAAGAATAACATTTTACTCACAGGGGGAAAAAAAGTCACTATGTAGCTTAGAAGGGGCCTTCTTGAAGCTCCCAGGTCCACTACTCTGGGCTATTCTGATTGGTGAACCATTTGGCTAGTGCCATACGTAAGGCAACAAAGACAGGGTAGCTACAAAAACAAATGGCTAAGCACCATTGTTTCTCATGTCCTTACCACCAGAGATTCAGACAGTTTCATGTGTAGTTATGCTCTGCTCACCAAAGTTGTAATAAACATTTTTTTAGAGCAATGCAACCTTCTTGGTTCACTTTCACTTTGTGAATTCTCTTTGATAGCTCTTTCTAATTTGGATAAAGCTTGTTTTATTTATAATCCCTCCTTCTGTCACTGTGTTAATAATCTGAAAGAAAAATCAAGGTTTAGTTTAAATTTAAGACTAACAATGTTTTGCCATTTAATCCAGAAGGTAGCACCCACACTACTGTGATACCATATGCTAAAATCAACATTAAAGTTCACCTTTTTAAAAAGACCATTATAAGAGGCCAAGTGAATTCTGACATATGTTTTGGAAATATTATTTTAAAATACTCTAGAAATATTCTAGAGAATGGTCTGGGGTTATAGCTAAGGATGGGTTACTTTTATATTTTAACCTTTTCAAGGTACTCAGTGCTTCTTTGAAGAAGGTAAATTCTTGTAATTACTTTCTAAGGTACTATACACAGATTTTAAATGATATACAGATATATATTCCAGAGATGCTTCTACTTGTTCTCTATATTCAATAAATGATTCAAATATTAAAGAATACTTTATTAAAGAGAATTTCCCTATGAATGGTTAACACTGACTAAAATGAATAGGTAAGACCTCTATCTATTTCAAGTAGCTCTGATATATGAGTTGGTAGTCTTCTGACTGGGAAGTGCAATGACCAGCCCAACTGACAAGGGCCTCCTTGATGTCAACCTATGAAAAAGAAAAATTGCCCATTTGGAAAGTCTTGGTGTTATTTCTGTTAAAGCAGTAAACCCACCCAGGAAGGCTTTGATGGTCTGATTGTGTCTTCAAAGTCCTACCTCTTCATACAATTACAGCACCAAGTAAATCTCAGCATGAATTTAAAGGAGAGAAATATACATATCAACCTTGAGGTCTTTAAATCTTGAAAAAGTCTTTCCATATTTTGACTGATCAATGACAATTTCAGGACATTTTTTTATTTGATCTTAGTTAACAGCAAGTATCATGGAACCAAAATAAATTCCAGATTTAACATTAAATTTTCCCATGCTTCCTAAAACATTATTTTACTTAAAAGAACACAGTATTGTTTTAAGAAATGTTTTAAATGTCATAGGACAATCACTGCATCACTGCACATTTTGGTTGCATAGAATGATAATATAGTCTATGTTTGTAAGATTTTCAGCAATTAATTTTATAGCCCACAAAGGTTATAATGGTAGTGGTGTTTTTCATGAAATTGAGTAGCTGCCCCTTAAGCAACTGCAGCCCTAATCAGCATTTACAACTTCATAACTACCAGTACCGGTTCAGCCACACTGGCCATAGCCAGGCAGGAATTCTGTTCCCTCAGGCACCAGATGTATCACTAAAGGGAACATTATCTAGATCTCTATCCCTCTATAAAATTCAAGATTCAAAGGTTCAAGTGAAATTCTGCTTGCTCAGAGAGGCTGAATAGCAAGTAGTTAACCTCCTCTCCTAGCTCACATCTCCAAAAACCCAGCCCTCCTCCTGCTCGAGCCCCAACTTAAGAATCCTAGCTACATGTGGTTCCTTCCTAACACTTCCTGCCAGCTAGCTGCTGACTCAGCTTCCTGGCTGCAGGTTAATTTTATTTAATCAAACAAATGTAACATGTCTCTGCATCATTAAACAAATATTTCACAGCATAAACAAATGTAACACATCTTAAATTAATATTCCACAACATGCTAGGCATGTACTCTATCCCTGAGCCACATGCTCAACTCACTGGGTCATGTTTTTATGTCTCTATTATTCTTATATTTATATAAACAGCTGACATTTTGCTTAGTGAATCCAACTGATTTTATTAGGTTGGTACAAAAGTAATTATCATTCAGAATCCATGAATTTTAAATTATTACAATGAGTGTCAAACACATATTTATTAATCAAAATGAAAATCATAACAATCATCATATATTTGTCAACTAGTGATGTTCATTTATCCCTGTAACATAAACACCAATGGATCAGGAGTCAATGAGTTCCTGAAAGCATTCTCAGCATCCTGCTGGTTATAGATGAATTTTTCCCTGCCAAAAGTTCTCAGGATTCCTGAAGAAATGGAAGTTTGTTAGTAAGAAAAAAAAAAAAACAAGTCTGGTGAATATGGTAAAGGACTCTCCTAGCTGATTTTGTCAACTTGACACAAACTGAGACATATCTGAGGAGACAAAATCTTAGTAAATCAATTCCTCCTAAGTTGGTCTATAGGTAAATCTGTTGGAAATGTTCTGATTAACATCTGATGTGCAAGGCTCACCCCATAGGTCAAGATGCCACCCCAGGACAATTGATACTAATTATATAAGAGATGGACTGAGCAGGCCATGGAGAACAAGACAATTAGTAAGCAGCATTCTTTATGTCTTCTGCTTCAGTTCCTGCCTCTAGGTTCCTGCCTTGAGTTCTCTCAGTGATAGATGGTTACCTGGAAGTATAAGACACAAATAAACCTCTATTTTTTAACACAGCAATAGAAATGTTAACTAATACAACAAGACACAATTTCATAACCAAATTCACTCAACATTTTAGGTGTCAGTTTTGTGAAGTGTTGCCTTGTATCATCACAGAGAAGAGTTGAATCATTTCTGTTCATCATGTCAGCTGTAAGCATCACAGATTGGGGGTGTGTGGATCTCATCCGTTCAAAGAGCATCCACATCAGGTAATGGTTTCAGTGAGATTCAGAAGTGTAGTAGATAGGATGGGCAGAAGACTACCAAACAGTCCTCATGACATTGTTGGGTACAACTTTGGTTCTGGAAGGTTTTTTTTAATAAAATTCTGTCTCCAACCATTAAGATGGCCTATGTGGAATGTCTTACACAAGTCACTTTTTAATTACACTGTACAGTGTGGTGGAGAAATAGTTCATTGTTGTATAGAATAAGAAAGAATCAAAGTTCAAAACAATGATTTTTAATTTTTCCATCATCTCAGTCCATACCCATTTGTTGAGCTTTTTTTTTTTTTTTGGAACTTTTCCTATTTGCTTCAAATGCCAAATGACCATTTAATCATCAATATTGAGGTCCTTGAAAACTTCTCATGTTGTTATAAAAGGATTAGCCTTATGATCATTTTCTATCTGTACTTGTTAATAGTGTATGAACAGTCACTATGCATCTTTTGGAAACAAAAGAACATGGAAGTTTGTGATGAAAAGAATGCTATTATCAGTATTATAATACCTGACCTTAAAATACACCACAAAGCCAAGTGACAATGATTACAGAGTAATGACAGAAAAAGACATGTAGACCAATGTAATGGGATACAAACCTTGTAGCTATAGTAGTCTAATTTTTGAAAGAATTGTCAAAAGCAGACTAAAAAAGAAAACTAATTCAACAAATGGTGTATAAAAACTGGATATCCATATATAGAAGAATGAAAACATTCAAAATGTTAACCTGCACAAATTGTCTCAAGTCAGATTTAAGCCCTAATTTAAAAGCTCAAGTAATGAGGGAAAAAAAAAGCTTAAAGATATGGGCATAGGCAAGAACTTCCTAAATAGGTATCCAATAGCACAAGAAATGGCCCCAAGAAGTGCGAAAATGAGGTTGCATGGATTAAAACATTTCTTCACAGAAAACTATCACAGAGCAAACAGGTAACCTAAAAATTGGGAGACAATCTATGGCAGCTATACATCTGGCAGGGAGCACTACCTAGACTATATAAAGAACTGAAAATATTAAACAACAAAACACAAAGAATCTGTCAATCAATAAATTGAAGACATGAATTGAAAGTTCTCAAAAAAAGAAACACACTGTCCGATATACACTATTGGAAGTGTTTCAAATCTTTAGCAACAGAGAAATGTGAATTAAAATTATTTTGAGACTGCATTTAATCTGTCAAAATGGCTATCTTCAAGAGAAGAGATAATAATAAATGCTGGTGAGGATATGAGAAAAAAAAAGTCTAGTATATTCTGACTCTATGGATTTCCCCTTGAGCCCTGTACTGCTGGAGGCTGGTCCCCCAGGGAGCAATAAAATCTCTCTTCATGGTGTGTCCCTTAGAATAGACACACCCACTAAGTGCAAAGAGGAGCTAACCAAGGTAAGTTACAAGTATTTTTCTTATCTGGGCTGTGGAGGCCAGCTTCCACCTTTTCCAGGGTTCCTATGAGGAGGAGAGATAGATAAGAAAATATCAGGTAGAAAGATAGCAAGGAGGATAGCTTTGGGAAAACTGGGGCCAATACCCAATGGCCTTCTCCATTTATTCAAATGGATTTTTTTTTATCACATTGCCAAGGGGTGGGGCGAAAGACCTCCCCCTTGCAAGATCAAAGCATTCCGCACAGCCAAGTGTAGAACCTTCCAAACACCTGGTAACCAGGACCAGGACTGTGGTCAAATCATCCCCTTATGCAGCTCTGCTGGGTAAAGCAAGCTCAGATTCTCTGACCCTGAGTAATTTGGGCCTCCACATTGGGCCCACTTTCCCCCTGATACTTTCCAACAGGACACTATGTGGAGTCTACAGCAAAAAAGAGCTCCCTAATATTAATGCTATTCCTAATTTTCCTGGAGAACTGCTTCATTCTACCCACAGTTTGACTCATACTTTCTCACCATTTGGTACAAAGCTTAATCATCTCTCTGATTCTTGAATGAGTTGTGTTTTATTTTAACAGATTTTTTTTCTTTTCCATGATGGAATTGTGTCCTTTCTTTTTTTTCCCCTTTCCATTCCTTCGCTTGAGACAGAATTATGTATCAGGGGCTGACTTTAAAGTCATGATCCCCCTAAGTCAGCCTACCAAGTGTTGGAATTACAAGTACACACCAATAAGCCTGGCTCTACAAGCCCTTTCTTGGTGAATTCTTAATAGTCCACAGTCTCTCTTAAGATTCTTCTCTTTTTTCCCCATCCTAGAACCTAGTGCTTCACTTTATAAAGTGTGGTTGAAATGTGTGGATATGATATATGAAAACTAGAAATGATATTCGAGCCATAACGTGGCAAGTGTGCACAAAATATTCTAATTTGCCCTCTCCCAGGTTCCACTATGAATAGTGAAGCATATCTTTTCTAGCCCCCTTTTCTCTTTTCTTGGTGTGCTTTGAATAGATTTTCTTCTTTTTTTACCCCATAAGCTCATTGTTTCTTTTATGAAAACCTGTAGATGTTAGAAGAAAGAACAGAAAATGAAATTTCCATCATTGTATTATTTCATTTTATTATTGTAAGTACTTGTTTTTATTATAGAAAATTATACTTTCAAATCAGCTGTACTCTCACAATTTTTAAGTGAGTTTCTAGAGGTTATAAAAAAACAAGCTAGGATATCCACTGAGTGAATGTGGTCATGAAGAAGAGCAGTTAGCAGTGGTATGCAATCAAATTAGTTGGTGGCTAAAATGAGCCATTTATGTATTTATTTATTTGAAATATAGTATGTCTATGTATGCACACCTATATGTGCACATTTGTGTGCATGTCTGTATGGATAAAAACATGACAGCAATGTAGGTGCAGAGGTCAGAGGACAACTTGCAAAAGTCAATACTTTCCTCCTGTACTGGGTCTCAGTGATTAAATTCAGCTTGTCAGGAGTAGGCAAAAGAAGAAGCCCCAAGTGAGTGAAATCATAAGTTAATGTATATTTTTGAGATAAGGCACGGCCATATTAAGGACCCCATAGTTTCAAACCCAGTGATAAAACGGCAATGCCTTTCCCTGGGATATAGCTCAGCAGTAAATGACAAAGACTTCTTAGGGAACCAAGTGCAAATATTTACAGTATACAGGATGTATACTGTAAAGCTTTTTCCCCCCTGGATATTTATGACCTGAAGACTGCTCCCCTACAAAGCAAGGTTAACCAAACTTGTACCCTTGAGCCAGCTATACAAAATAAACCCTGTTCCTTGTTTACCTGAATGGAACGTAATCCTACTGCCTTATTCAGTTGCTTACAATAACCCCATCTTTTTGTTCAGCTCCATATAATAAACACACTGAGCTTCTACAGCACTGAGTCTTCTCCATTTGAAAGTCAGACTACCTGATCCCAGATTTCCCTGTACCTGTCTGTTTATCTGTTCTTCATTCCGTCACTGTCCCTAGTCAGGTCCAAGTACCTGGAGCCATGCTTAGTAGCACACTTGCTTACCTAGAACCATGCCTGCAAATGAATCACCAAATCACTTGATAACCTGGAAGTCAAGTTCAAAGATTTCACTCATGTTTTGCTGTGTAAACTCCCCCCATTTACTAACTAATCCCCTGCCATTGTCTCTATGCAAAACACCCTTAGACATGAAATAAATTCACAAATATTTTTAATTAAAAAAAAGAAACAGTAGCAATAAACAAAGCATGGATCTCTCCTGCTTGCTCACTGGAACACACTCCATAGCATGAAACCTCAGCATGAACTCTTACTGGCAAGAAAGAGTGACTGGTAAAGACACCCATTTCCCATTGCAATCTGAAAAAGGTACAGTGCCCTTTTCTTTGAAGACAGCTGAACAGGCAGTGTTTCAGGGTGGCAAGGGACATGAAATCACACACACACACACACACACACACACACACACACACACACACACACACACACACACACCCTGTGCTTGTTAAGTTACTTGGCTGCAATAATCAATGCTCTCAAAGAAAACAGCGACCGAACAGTATCCTATGGCCAGTTCCTGAGTTAGTATATAAAAGCTCCTGAGTCTGTTTTAGAGAGTTTAGCTGTTGGCTTCAAAAGTCTCATCTGAATAGCTTAACCTCTGGAGTGTAGCAGAAGGTCACCTCAAACAAAAACACACGCCAGAATGACTACAAAATTGTTTAGTTCTGATGCTCTTCCTTGCTCTTTCCAAGCCTCTGGGGATTCTGCAAATCATGCAATGCTTGGTATTTCTCCATCATTTGCTGTAAATGACAGCATGAGAAGTGTTATGAAAATGATGCCTCATATTTGGATGATTGGACGATCTTAAAAATAGCAGGAAGTCATTTATGTAGGCATATCTGACTCTGACTTAAAGCTTATAACCACCATTGAATGTCACATTTTTCATATCACACGATCTTATTCTCACAGCATCTCTACCCATTGGTTTTTTTTATTTGACTCACTTAAAACACCAGTGGAAGTTACAAAGAGAAGAGACTTAATAAGGAATAGAGCAAGTACTGTATTTGAGCAATGGTATTGCAGTAGGTTCACATATCTCAACAACATGGAGGAAATGATTAGGGCTCATTGGGAAATCATGTGACATGTTTTGTAATACCAGACATTCCAGAGAAGTATGAATTAAGGTGAGCCTGCCCTCTCCCCACTGCATTATTACCTCTACGAAGTCAGGGGTCTGTCTTGCTTTATTCATTTCTGTGTCTCTAGCATTTGGCTCAAAAAATGAAGAGTTTGAAAGAAGTGATTGAAAAGCACATTTGCATTGGAACTTTGTGGTGATATTGTGTTCCCCAAAATATTGTGCACCCCAATAAGCTTATCTGGGGCCAGAGAATAGAACAGCCACTAGATATAGAGGCCAGAAAATGGTGGCTTTCACACCTTTAATCCTATCACTTGGGAGGCAGAGATCCTCTGGATCTCTTTGAGTTCAAGGCCACACTGGAAACAGCCAGGCATGGTGACTCATGCCTTTAAATCTCAGGAAGTAATGGCAGAAAGTAGAAAGGTATATAAGGTGTGAAAACCAGAAACTAGCTGGTTAAGTTTTTAGGCTTTTGAGCAGTAGTTCAGCTGAGATTCATTCTGGATGAGGACTGAGAAGCTTCCAGTCTGAGGAAACAGGATCAGCTGAGGAACTGGCGAGGTGAGGTAGCTGTGGCTTGTTCTGTCTCTCTGATCTTCCAGTAATCACCCCAATACCTGGCTCCCAGGTTTGATTTTATTAACAAGAACTTTTAAAGTTCATGCTACAGAGCTTCTCATGGATATTAGTTATTTCAGCAAACCTCTTGCCTTGATGAAATTAAAATACAGTAATAGAGCTCTAAAATGAAAACTGTGTGCATAGATAATTGAACTAATTCCATGAGCAATGCAAAAATGCCTTTGAATACATGATTTTTCCTTCTTTTCCCTTAGATCTTTTAAAGGTTATGTGAATGGGACAGGAATGAAGATTCAGATAGGTACTATGTAGTTTTTTGTTTGTTTGTTTGTCTAGATGTGTTGCCAACCATAGAGCTACAAAGGAAGCCCTCCCTAGAAGAAATTTTGAAGGATGTGGTCTGCCATGCATATGCATAGGCTCATGGATGCTTTTGGTCAGAAGGGGGAGCTGTCATCTAGCACTACCATATGGTATAACCTCTATGAGGATCCATGAGTCAATCATAGTGTTTACTTCTAGGAAAACAAATGTATGTCGATTCCTAAATATGTCAGGAGGGCAGTGGACAACTTTGAACCATATAATGTGCAACATAGCACCATTTATAATATACACTGTAGCTTTCAACAGAAATTTAATGCCAGATGCCAAGTTGGATCAATTTTTTTTAAGTTGGATCAATTTTAAGTCCTCAGAACTTATGTCACACAACACTACCAAAATAAAGATGTTCATCACAATTTCTCTGCTTATCTTTTCTCATAAAATCCATTTGTTTGGTTATTTTCTTGTTTTGTGTGGCATTTGGTACATGTCCTTTGTCACTGCTAAAAAGCGGTGAAAATAAAAAATGAAAAAAAAGTAGAAAAGCTCAAATGACTACATAAGTTAATTTCTTAAATACAACAGGATAGTGTTCAAGAGTCACCTTAAAAAAATTGGGATGGGCCTGAGTCTGAAGTGAACACCTTGTTCATGTCATGCAAGTCTTCCCAATTTACTACTCACTATATACAAGTCTACAGTACAGATTTGAAAATCATCATCATAGTTTTCCTTAGCCTAAGTTTTCACTCTTTGGAGAAGAAAAATAATTCTTCAACAGCTAATAAATGGTTAAACTTGATATTTAAAAATGGTTTTTTAATTCTAATACCTGTGTAATCCTTTGTTTCTTTAAGTTACTCTTGAAATCAGATATTCACCCAACCTCCAGAAGATATTCAGAATATACAATCTATTTCTCTTCTTCATTCTGATGTCCAGTATTTGAAAACAAAACCTTGCTTAATTTCATAACAATTACCTTGTGCTACAGTCACTGATACCTTACAGAATATTTTTCTCATTATTTCAGGAACTCTAAGCTCTGTTTTGATCTTTTCTAGTATGGTTTAGAGCAGAAGGTTCTGCTTCCTATTCTCCCCACAAGGTGGCTCACAGTTGCCTATAAACCCAGCTCCAGAAGATTTGATACCCTTTTCTGGTCTGCTGACATCAGCATGCACTTGTACACAGACACAGGCACACACACACACACACACACACACACACACACACACACACACAGAGAGAGAGAGAGAGAGAGAGAGAGAGAGAGAGAGAGAGAGAGAGAGAGGGAGGGAGGGAGACAGAGAGACAGACAGGAGAGGAGAGGAGAGGAGAGGAGAGGAGAGGAGAGGAGAGGAGAGAAGAGGAGAGGAGAGGAGAGGAGAGGAGGCGTGGCGAGGCAAGGTGAGGTGAGACGAGAGAAAATAAAGCTCAAAAAGTAGGTTTTGACTTTTTGAAAACCTGAATTTTGTTACTAGTGCCTCAACATTTTTGAGTTTGCACTTTAGGATGCTATAACCTCCTTGGGATGAGTCTTCCCCTTTGCAAACTGCCAAATGCCATACCTGCACTACTGATACTCTGCAAACTTGGTGTGTGAATGTGAAACTAAATTGTAGTTCAGACAGCACAGCCGCTACTTATTAAGCCATTCTGTAGATATTATTATCATCTTTATTTTTATGTTAGCCGTAGATGAGAGAATTTGAGGGGAATCTTTTTTTGTAGACTTATACTCTGTCTAAGAGTTAAACACCCCCTTCTATCAGATTTACTTCTATCAATATGTCGATTCTTGCCACCTTTATACGTTATCATTAAAGTACAGAAGAAAACTCCCATTTTGAAAACCATCTGTTAAAAGGGAATTGAAGCAATAATATTATCTTACTTACTTTTCTATTGCTGTGGTGATGAGACTCCATGACCAAGGAAACTTAATGATAAAGAGTTTGTTGGGGACTTAGAATTTCAGAGAGTGGGGCTGTGGCAATCATGGAAGGGAACAGGGCAGCAGGCGGGCAGGCATGGTGCCAGAGGAGTAACTGGGAGCTTACATCCTTATCTGCAAGTAAGAGATAGAGAATTTATTGGCATTGAGAATGTCATAGGCTTTTGAAATCCCTGCTGACACACCTCCTTCATCAAGGCCACACCTCCAAATCTTTCCCTAGTTTCCAGTAACTGGGGTCTGTCTGGCCATTCAAATATATGAACCTTTAGGGGCCAATCTCATTCAAACTACCACACATATTCCATTTTACCTTACAATTTTTAGGAAGAATATAAATGTGCTTTGTATTTTAGTCTTAACTTTATTATCTAATTCATCTAAAGTTAATAAAACAGATACTATTTTATACAAAGTTGTTAATTTTTTTCTCTCCACCCAATGTACCACCTGTAAAAACAAAACAAAAACAATACCCCCTCTGGTTACTGTTGATGCCAATCTATCCACAAAAGGCACACCCAGATTTTCACCTTCAAGAGTCAGGTCAATACTATTGCAAAGAATTCCGACACGGGTACTCAGGGAAGGGATCAAGTTTTAACCTGAAGCCAACCTTGCATGAGAGAAGTGATACTAAGTCCCACACAGAGGAGGATAAAATCATTTCTCTAGTTAATGATTCCTCAATGTGACCCAAGATATTCATTTTGTGCAAGATGTTCATATCCATCAAACAGAAACTGGCACGAATCCTAGAACACTACAGGGAACCATTTCATGCTGTGCTAAGTTGAGTATTAAAATCTATAGTATTTCTTTGCACACATCTCAAGATGCATTTGGCTGGCAGGAACATCCTGTATGTTGTTCATTCATATCTCTGCTGAGGTGAAAATCCTTTAATGTCTCAGATTGCCAACATCCATATGAAAACATGAAAGGCTTCAGACATGAACACTGAACTCATATTTATAAAATTTTCTTTCTTTCTTTCTTTCTTTTTTTTTCGAGACAGGGTTTCTCCATGTAGTTTTGGTGCCTGTTCTGGAACTCACTCTGTAGCCCAGGCTGGCCTCAAACTCACAGAGATCCACCTGGCTCTGCCTCCCCAGTGCTGGGATTAAAGTTGTGAGTGACCACCACCCAGCAAAATTTTTTTGCCTTGTTACTAATAGAGGAGATAGTCTACTTTGATAAGTAAGCAACCTCATTGATTTAGTGGTACAAATATATGCTGAATAGCTTATATTGATAATTTTTTTAAAAAAAATAAAATAAAATAACAAAAATGTGGAAGATCATAAATGGAGGGATAAGTTATGCCTCAGAACCTTGTTACTTTCTTATTCACTAACTGATTTCAATCTGGTATTGAAAAGTTTAGTTGACAATATTTGATCACTGAGGATATAAACAAGAAAATCATAAAATATAACACTCTGTAGAATATTTATATATGTCTGTCTTACTTACTATTTTATAGCTGTGAAGAGACAACATGACCAGAGCAATTTTTTTTATTTAAATATATTTATGTATTTATTTTTTTCATTTTACAAATCAACCCCAGTTCCTCTTCCCTCCCCTTCTCTCACCTCCTCACCTCCCTCCCACTCTACCCCCATCCACTCCTAAGAGTGGGTAAGGCCTCCCATGGTAGTCAACAAAGTCTGGCATACCAAGTTAAAGGAGAGCCTAGCCCCTCCCCATTGAATCAAGGCTGAGCAAGGTATCCCACCACAGGGAATGGGCTCCAAAAAGTCAGTTCATGCACCTGGGATAAGTCCTGGTCCTGCTGCCAGGGACCTCACTAACAGATCAAGCCACACAACTGTCACCTACATTCAGCGGGCCTAATTCAGTCCCATGCAGGTTCCTGAGCTGTCAGTCTAGAGTCAGTGAGCTCCAACTAGCACCGGTCAGCTGCCTCTGTAGGTTTCCCCATCATGATCTTGATCCCCTCTTCTTCTTTTTTTTTTTTTTTTTTTTTTGAATGACCAATGCCGTTTATTGAAGGAGGGAGGAGGTCTTAAATACAGGCTTACAGCACAATGGGAGAACCCCAGAGAGCAGAAATTCACTTCTGATGGTTTTTAATTTTTTTTTTTTTTTTTTTTTAGTTGAGGATCGAACCCCGGGCCTTGCGCTTGCTAGGCAAGTGCTCTACCATTGAGCTAAATCCCCACCCCTGCTCCTGATGTTTTACAATCTTACATCTAAGCAGTTAATACCCAATATGCTGGTTACATAGACAAGGAGCTTCCCTTAAGCATTCAAGAGGGTGGAATCTCTCAGGGAATTAGCATAGGGAGGATATCAAGGTCAAGGTCGGCAACCAAGACAACAGTTACCCAAAACAGGGACCAGGGACCTACAGGTTCCTACCTTTTACTAAAAAAACGAGCTTCTGACTTAGGTTGCCTGTGACATCAGCAGGTCACCTTACCCGTCATGAAGACACCTGTCCAGGCCACACAGGCATTCTGTCTTAGGTTTGGCGAGCGCCCCCCAGGAATTACCCGTCTCTGAATACTCATTATCATACAGACTCAATCATGTGAGAGCTACAGAGTTAACTGTTGCCCAAGATCTCTAAGTGGTGCTGGGCTTGCAATCTGTGTGTTTGACACAGAAAAGACCAACAGAAGTCTTAACCCACCCATAGCCAGTAGGCTAAAGGCAACTGAGCCATTCCCTTCCTTAATGAGCCTTACTGCAAATTGGAGTCCTTGTAAGATGGTATCCTGGGAGCAAATGGAACTTGAGTTTGTAAATTTATAACTTTCAAAGCCAATCAAAATGTATATAACTATTGATTTAAATTTGTCATGCCCAGTAGAATGAAAAATTAGTTAACTGTGGTAGCTATTTTGCTGCCAGGGTCTCCACTATGTTAGCTGTAGTAACCAGTTATGAAATGGCAATCTCAGAAACAGTAGTAGTGGCGGTCATCACTGTTATAACAGCAACAATGGCAGCAGTGATGTTAAATTCTCTTCTGGAGTGTGTGGGTATCCATTGGCATGGACACAACTCCAGGAACACAAACCACCAAGGCCCATTATTCTTGATCCCAGCACGACTTAAGCTGGCAGCTCTTCTGGAGAATTCAACCACATGGCTGCAGTTCCTAGGCTTATGTTAATGCTTGCCAAAGCTGGCCCTATTGGGCTTTCAATCACCATTGGCATTGGAAGGGGAGAATTTTTCATGAATGCCCAATAAGTTTCTGCCATGTTGGGCTTCCACTGCAGCCACAGGGCACACTCAGCACTCAGAAACCCTATGAGGAATTTCATTGTCCAGGGCAATTCTTATACAGGAAAACATTTAATTGAGGCTGGCTTACAGTTTCAAGGTTTTAGTCTAGAACAGTGGCCACATATATGGTGCTGGAGTGGTAGTTGAGAGCTACATCCTATCTGCAGGCAGGGAGAGAGAGAGAAAGAGAGAGAGAGAGAGAGAGAGAGAGAGAGAGAGAGAGAGAGAGAACAGGGCCTAATGTGGGCTTTTAAAATTTCAAAGCCTACCACCCCCAATGACACACTCTCTCCAAGAAGACTGTACCTCCTACTCTTTCTCAAGCTGTGCCGCTCTCTGGAGACTAAGCATTCAGCTATATGAACAAACCTACGGGTACAATTCTTATTCAAACCACCACAGTGTTCAACTTAGATATTGACTTAGAAAAACGCATCACTGTCTCCTCTGAACCTCCTTCTTAGGGTCAATCTGTGCCCATGCCATCCTATTTCTTTACTATGAGCTATAAAGACAAAACTAGTTCTTGAAACTAGAATATATACTAGTAGGCCCCCTTTAAAACTGAAAGAGAAAGGGAGTAATAAAGACGTTAGATATGATCCCCCTCACCTATACTAAATAAAGATTAAAGCACAGTTTTAAAGAAGGACAATGTTTAAATGAGTGTGATAACCTGTGTGGGTCACAGAGTGAGATCTTGTTACAAATAAAGTAATAATGATAATAGTTATTATTATTATTATCATGTTAATCTATTGTTATTCTTTTGTGTTTTCCAATTGGCATTGAAAAGCACGTCTTTTTAGTCTTATTAGCTATGTTTTTTTTCTAGAGAACTTTAAAATTCCATGAAAAATTAAGTCTATAAAGCTGGTCCCTACTCAGCACATATTATCTAGATTATTTCTAGAAAACTCATCTCTGACTGAAACTCATCATCTGATAAATATGTTTTCAATTTTACATAATTCTTTTCCAAAGAAAAATTATACATATAACAAGTGATCCAACCTTAAAAATTATCTTTATGTGTCTTCTCCCAAACCATTTATCACAGTACTGCAGGTTAGTCCCAGTGGTTAACCTTTTTCTCCTTTTCAACCCTGTACATTGTCTCTCCTGCTCTGTCCTTTCACTTCTGTCTTTCTGCAGTGGCTCCTGGGCAAAAGAAGTGAATGCCAGGAGATGATCCTAAAAGCTTAGTTTTTCCTTCCCCACTCATTACTCCAGAGAACCAGGGCAAAAAATATAAAAGTTTCTGAATATTTATCTGACATTTTTTCCCTGAACATTATGAAAGATCATGTATTAAAATACTAACATGTTCAATGTAGCTGCATTTATGTTGAAGTCTTTGATTCACCTGAACTTGAGTTTTATGCATGGTGATCATTTGGATCTATTTGTCTTTTCTTACATGCCAACATCCAGTTATGCCAGCACCATTTGTTGAAGATGCTTGTTTTTTAATTGTGTAATTTGAGCTTCCTTGTAAAAAAATCACGTATCCATAGGTGTTTAGATTTACCTCTGGGCCTACTACTGTGCATATCAGAGCTCTTTGTTAGCTTATGGCATGGCCCAGTGCATTAGGCCTTATCGGCCTCGTATCACCCATTTTATTTTATTTTATGGCTGCTAGTGTGAATTAGAGTTATTTTCTCTAATCTTGTTGTTCTCACCTCAGGGGTCCCCCAATATGTGATTGTACCTATGTATTAGGTTAGCCTGTCTGACAGGCTCTTACCCATCTCTGGCAACAGAATTATTAAGAGTATCATCCCCCCTATCATTCCTCATGTTATAATTGTTGAAGGATTTAGGATTCATTTTATGTTATCCCAAATTTGTATAAAGAATGTTGTGGACACCTCCAGTGGTTTCACATGTGTGGAGTTCAGGCTCGAAATTTCATTAGAGAGTGGTATTGAAAAGCTGAAGAATACTGTGCTCCATGATCCCAATATAATTTACCTTAATTGACTCCCAGTTTTTGTTATATTTGAGACTGAGTAAGGGGTTAAACAAAAGGAGGAAAATCAGGGATCACAGTTTTCTCTTACCAGCCATCTTAATGTCTGGATTTCTTCATCCAATAAATCTAGTTGTTGCTGCAAACTGAGTATAGCTGACTGGAAATGGGAACTAATCAGCTGTTGAGTGCTTAATGCTCAGGCTGATTCTTCGATGGCCTTAGTAAGTGTAGAGGCGGTGGCTCCCATTTGAACCAGGGAGGCTGTGGCTGCTGCACCACCTGACACAGCAAGCAGGATAGTGGCCATTATAGCTGCTGCTATTCCAAAGTCTCTTTTTATTATGGTTTGTTTCATCAATTCCACCCTATGGAAATGTGTTACATTGGTCAAAGGTACCCAAAGGAAAGCAGGGAGGTGCACCACCACTGCCTGTGAGACCTCCTCAGGATTCCAGCAGGGTCCCAGCTTATAAAAGTCTTGAGTGCAATTTAGTATTGGCATGGACAAATTGGCTAAGGTAAAGAAAAAGGGGGTCTTTATGCATACAGAGGTGGCAGAAAGGGCAAAATGTTTTCACATGACAACATAGAGATCATTTGTAACTCTGTCAGAAGCAGAGATGGTGTCATAATATAAAAAGGTATAATCTCCATTGAAATAAGTGCCTCCTCTTATAAACAGAAAGGGCCTTAAATCCATGCAGGCATGGGAGCCACACAAAGGCCAGGCCCCAAAGACAGTCAGGGCCTTTCTTATTCATCTTACAGGGTAGTCATCAGTAGTTTCTGGTATAGTACTATTCACAGGTAGGGTAGCCTCACTCACTTCTAGTGTCTGGATCTAAAGCCCCAAGTTAACCTTTCCATATAGGGGATGGGGTACAAAATCTGGAAGGCACAGTTAATAGGCATTTCAATCTTGGTAGTATATTACCCCCAATTTAGACAAAAGAAATCAAACGGTTGCTTGCATCCTTCTCCTGGTTCTCAGGTAATATTATATCCTTCTGAGGTCTTTGATGTGGTTGAAGACTAGATAGTTATAATTTCCTCAGTTATGATAAAAGATACGTTAGATATAAAACCTTAGACTCATAAATATAAGATAGATAGGATATCTTCTTTAATATTGTAACTGTAATTCTTGCTTGATAATTGTTTTGTTATATGTAATTGTACTATGTAAAAGTTAAAACCTTCCTTAAAAAAAAAGAAAAGGGGAAGTGCTGTGGATATCGCTCTGTGTAAATAAAGTTCTGATTGGCCAGTGGCCAGGCAGGAAGTATAGGCGGGACAAGAGAGAAGAGAATTCTGGGAAGTAGAAGGCTGGGGAGCCACCGCCAGCCACCGCCATGAGAAGCAACGTGTAAAGACACTGGTAAGCCACAAGCCATGTGGCAAAGTATAGATAAGCAGAAATGGGTTAATTTAAGATAGAAAAAGTAGATAACAAGAAGCCTGCCACAGCCATACAGTTTGTAAGCAATGTAAGTTTCTGCGTGCTTTCTTGGTTGGGTCTGAGCAACTGTGGGACTGGCGGGTAAGAGAGATTTGTCCTGACTGGGCCAGGCAGGAAAACTCTAACTACACCTGGAAATAACCTAGATGCTCCTCAATCGAAAAACTGGTAAGCTAAATGTCTTACATTGACACAATGAAGTATTACTCAGCTGTTAAAAACAATGACATCATGAAATGTGAAGGCAAATGGATGGACCTAGAAAAAAAAAATCATCCCAAGTGAGGTAACCCAGACTCAGAAAGATAAATATGTTATATACTCACTTATAAGTGGGTATTAGTTGTAAAGTAAAGGATAACTATGGTAGAATTCACAGAGCCAAAGAGGCCAGGTAACAATTGAGGGCTCAAAGTGGGATTCATAGAGCTCCCTGAGAAGGAGAAATAGAAGAAATCTCCAGGGTAAACTTGGGATGGATGAGGTTGGGTGCATCAGGTATCAGGTTGGGAAGTGAATGGAGGGGGTGGTTAGTGAAACAGATGACTGGAAGTGAGGGTGTTCTTGGGCCAGATAAAAATCTTATGCAAGAAAACTCACAGGAATCTACAAGGGGATGACTCCAGCTAAGACTCCTAGCAATAATGGATATATAGCTTGAACTAGCCATCTCCTGTGACCAGGCAAGTCTTCCAATGGAGGAACTGGGACACCACCCCCCACACAGAAACTTTTAACTACAGTCTGTCCTGCCTATGGAATGTGCTGGAGTAAATATGGTGTGAGATTGTAGGAGTGGTGAGCCATTGACTGGTCCAGTGTTAGACCCATGCCACAAGAGTGAGCTCACCCCTGACACTTTCTGGAGTGCAAGAACCAATAGGCTGGATTGCCTAGAGCCTTAGGCTAGAACCAAACACAAAAGGAGAAGAAAATGTCAATGTAATGATGCCTGATGGTATTCTGCTATACTCGTAGATTAAAGACTACCCCAATTGTCAGAGAACCTTCATCTAGTAACTGATGGAAATAGATGCAGAGACCTAAGACAAAACATTAGGCCAAGCTTGGGAAATCTTGCTGAAGAGAGGGAAGAAGGAATGTATGAACCAGAAGGGTCAAGGACATTACACACACACACACACACACACACACACACACACACACACACACACACACAAGAAACCAAACAAACAAAGGAGAAAAAAACAGAAACAACTAATCTGGGCCCATAGGAGCTCAGAGCCTGAACCAAAAGCTAGGGAGCATGCATGGGACTGACCTAGGCCCTTTTAATATGTGTGATAGTTGTGTAGCTTGTTCTACTTCTGGAACTCCTAACAATGGGAGCAGGGGCTGTTCCTAACACATTGGCTAGTGTTTGGGAACTTATTCCCCATATTGGGTAGCCTTGTGCAGCCTTAAAACAAGGGTAGGTGCTTAGTCCTATTGCGACTTGGTATGGCGTGCTTTTTCGATACCCATGGGAGGCCTGTCCCTTGGTGAACAGAAACAGAAGGCAAGTGGATAGTGCATGGAGGGGGTTGGTCGAAGAGAATGGAAGGAGAAACTGTGGTCAAGATGTTAAATAAATAAATACATTTAATTTTAAAAAGAGGACTAACATGTTCCTACATATTCAAGAAATATAAACAAGGCAGGACATTCTCATTATTGTTAGTCACGTTAGTGCATAACTGGTATTTCCAAATTCTTAAATGACACCTTAACTACATAAGTTGCTTTGGGTGTTGAAGTTCTTAGTTTGGAATAGACTAAAGACTACTATAAATAGTACTTAGTCACTTCATTTCCTGCTCTGGATTTTAAAGGAGAATATTTGATGGCTCAGGGCTTTTCTTTTTGGCAGTCTATGCTAAGCTCTAGCCAACTCTCCATTCTCTTTGACTCATTGCGTGAGAGGGAAAAACTGAGTTTCTGAGTCATAAATCTGACTTAATACATCCTGACTGAAACCCAAGGACTCAAAACGAAAAGAAAACATGTATATTCACAGTTTCCCTGACCTCCTATTCCCAGGTCCTGTGCGGACTGTGTACTGACAAAGATATTTTTGTCCCCTTAAGTAATTTAGCATTAAAATGCATGTAGATATTAAAATAGTTTTAGGACCTTGTTGATACCAAGAATATGTAAAAGGAAAATTTCCATGTCTCATGAAGGTGGAGCCCCTCTCACTTTGAATATTTGTGAATATATAAGAAATAAACACATAAAATCATTAATAGCAGGTTGTATATTATGGAGAATGAGATGCTGAGTCAATAATTGGGGTGATCTACATCACATCCAACTTAAAAGTATTTTAGTCTTATCCCAAAGGCTTGTAAATAGATTATGAATAGCTAAGGAGAAAACAGGTAGGTGAGGAAAGATTATGGGGCTGGAAACTCTCTTCTCCTCCTCTTTTCTTCTAGCCTGCTCTCCCTAGAGCTCTTCATTAAACAAAATAAAGGTATTTAAAATTTAGATACTTTTCTATGTGTAGAAAGTGTAATTAGGAATACCTATGTTCTAATTTTTTTTTTGGTGTGTGTGTGTGTGTGTGTGTGTGTGTGTGTGTGTGTGTGTTCCATGTGGCTTAGGAAGATGTCCAGGAAACAACAATTTGAGGAAACTGGTTCTCTCCTTCTATAAAATGGGCCCCTGAAATCAACCTCGGGTAGTAGAGATTGATGGTAAATGTCTCATCAGGAACACCCATTTAAATAAAAAGAACTGGATAAATAAAAATATTTTATTGACTGTGAAAAAAATGGTCACTTAGGTTCACTGTGAACATATCTGTTGATTATGTGGCGAAAAAAGATGAAGTTAAGGTCTTTACAGGAAAATAAATAGGGATGTTCTTGAGTGAATTAGCTGCAAAATTCAGGCATATGTAGTTCAGGAGATCTTGTCTTCACTCTGATGTAAGTAAATAATGGCTGAGTTATGCTTTGGACACAATCTCCAAATCATGAGGCTTAGTTACACAGCTTTTCTTCTCTCTTCCATGCAATCACATGTGATCCCAGTCCCTCCCTGGACAGCTCACTTGGTGATTTGCAGATCCATTTCTTGTTTAACTTTCATGTTCTATCTTTTGGAAAAGTAGTGGTCACAGGAATTGAAGAACAAGCACAGAGCTCTCAATCTTGCTTTTAAATGCTGTATCCCTGAGGAGAGATGCTTCTGTAATCCATGGTCCTCCAGACAGAGGAATCATATTGCCCCAAGCTGTTTGTCTGGGGACTGAGAATGTGGAAAGCATTCTAAGGTCATGTCTCCATCTTCTCCTTGTCTGTGAGGAGTCCAGACACAGTCCCCAGCTCCCTCATCTAAACATATTAGCCTCTAAGCCAAGAACAGTTAAGTGATGGGTCTACAGACTAAAGGAGGCTAAATGCATGGAGCAGTATCAAGAAGAGTGCTGCTCTGCAGATCTGCCAAATCCCAGTAAACAGGATTAAAATGAAGTCTCTCATCCTCCTCAGGTGTGGCTTCTCACTGCTACAGCACCTTATGCCATTCCCATAATGTGAGTGGATTGAAAAGAACATCTGTCTAGAATGTAATTTTACTACATAGTCTACTCTTTGTAGCATTCCCTCAAAATGTTATAAATGCTTATTAAAATTTTCACTCTGTATGTATTCTGCAACTTTGTCTTGGTTATTTGGTTCAGTGTTTCATGGCATTTAAATTCATTTAAAGAAATATTGTTTCCATTGCTGGAGAGAAGCATGAAAATATCAATCTAGCAGCCTAGTAAAATACGTAAGAGCAAAATGGTGTGCCGTCAAAACTAGTGATAGGAGATTAATATCAAAATATTGTATTAATTTCTCTAGAATTGTATTGTACTTCTATGAGTGAAAATCTTAGGAAAGTAAAAAAATAAACACTACTTGAAACAATGATATTGAAGGTATATAAAAGGAAAGAGATCATTTTAAAAGTTAACATTAATTCTAACATTTGCATATACTGTTTGAGTTTCATCCCATTCAGCAATTAATCATGGCTTACCAAGTCCATATTCTTCATCATTTTTAATGCCTTGACTCATCAGGGTGGGTGAACTTGTCTCTGAGAGCCAATTCCCAGCAGTGGAACATCCAGGGCAGACTTCCTGTGCCATGGCTCTGTTGTCAAGCCTTTTAAGGTAATCCTCCTCTTCTTGAGAGATTCATAGTATTTACTCAAGACTCCAAGATCCTGTAAACATATTACATTTGCATTATTTAAAAAGGAAAAGTATATAAACAATTGCTATTATAAAATTATATCAAAGCTAATGAAAAATAGAAATGATATCACAAGAAAAGGGAATTTTAATCTCATACTATCCTGCTTTTAGCAGAATGCACAGGTTTTACACATTGTGTAGTCATTGGAACATCATAGAATGATGTAATGCTCCCTTCCCAAAGGTATCAGTGATGCACCTTTATTCCTGGTCTGCTGGCAGTCAGGGAGAAGACAGTCTTTTCTTCACACACTGGAAACATCATCTTAGTTTGATGACTAACCCAAGTTGGCCTCAGGTGATAGAGTCAGATACTCTACTTACATCCTGACCAGAATTACTCCATGCTTGGATTCTGGAAACAAATTATTAGGGTGCCATCTCCCACTCCCCAGAAACTTCTTAACCTCATAATATGGTCCTCAAGATTTTGGTGACATCAAAGTAGATTTTTGTGTCACCAACCTTATGTTAAATGAAAATTACATCACCAGATTTTTACCCTACTGTAACAGGACACAGAAATAGTGTTGGTGAGTGGAACCTAATTGTTGTTCTTCTTCTATTCATAGTCACTACTATGATAAAATTGCTGGTTCTATATCACACCAATATGTATCAAACTAATATTTTAACCTATATTGCATTAGTATGTTCAATGTTCTTTCATTATCCTGCAGTCTTAGTTAGGGTTTCTCTTGCTGTGATAAACAGCATAGCCAAAAGCAAATTGGGGAGAAAGGAGTTTATTCAATTGTACAGTTGGTAGTCCATCATTCATGAAAGTCAGGGCAATAACTCAAGGCAAGAACTGAAATAGTTCATAGAGGAATGGTGCTTAGTGACTTCCTCTCTTTGTCTTGTTTCACCTACTTTTTTATGCAACCCAGGGTCACCTGTCCAGGGGTGTTATTGCCTACAGCGATGTGGGCCTTCCCATTTCAATCATGAATCAAGAAAATACTACATAGATTTTCCCATAGGCCAGCCTTGTGCAGGCATGTCCTCAGTTGAGATTCCCTCTTGCCAAATGTATCTAGCTTATGTCAAATTGGCAAAATAATAACCAACACATTTCTAAATGCCCATTTATGTCAATAAGAATTATAAAAAATATCAAACTCTGATTTAATTTCAAAAATATCTGGTAAAGTAAATGCTTTATAATTAAAATCAAATATACAACGATCTGGAAAAAGAATAGTTTCTATAGCTGAAACAATCTGACTCAGAAATATTATGAAATGACTATGCCTTAGATTAATTAGAGTATCAGTTATATCCCTAACATAATAAGAAATGATACAATCAAAATTGAACAATTAATGAGGTTTAAAAATGATTTTGTTTAGAAGGTTACAAGGTGGAATTTACAGGTTCTTTTAAATTAAAAAAAAAAAAATGAGGTACTGTGCTATTTCTTAGGAAGAGCAACAGCAAAGAGGCCAGAGAGACAGTTGATAGTGACAGTTATCAGAAACAAGAGACAAAGCAGCTATACAAAAAGTTCATAAAAAAAAAAAAAAAACCTTTCACATTCTCCTTTCCTTTGAGCAAACTCAATAAAAGATTAAGAACACAAGGAATAATCGAAGTAGCTACTAAATTCTCTCAATTCCCCTGAACAGAGGGCAGAGTGAAAATGTAAAGAGGTTAAATATGACTCACTGAAGTAGACTTACATGAGAAAAGTGAAAACAGGAGAAACTTTGGTAGTTACAAAGCATGGGAACACATGAGTAAGCAAGGTTCTCTGAACTTATGTTAGACAACGCATTTGTCTTTGCTCCACACAAAGAGCCATCATTGCAGAGTCAGGGAGGCTTCTTAGTATGTTATTTTCATGTTACTCACAAATCTCAGATCTAAGTGACCTCAGACTACTGGTAAAATAATTTTTAAACACTCCACTTGGCAACACCCAGGAAAGTGTGGTATCACTTAAAGAGTGTCTAACACTTTGCAGGCCATCTTCCCATACAATGAGGAGTATCATCTATGGTCAGTAATATGACTGAGTGGCTTCATAACAGCTTTGTCACAGTCCAAGTGCACATATTTTCCAATTCCATGTTCAGCAACTGTTGGTAACATGGAATTGTAAATGATGGAAAACATAATAACAAATCATTAATATTATTAATAAAACATTATTTCTTTGACCAGAAATCTGGTTTTGAAAGGCTACCAGGACAGGAGTAGGTCTGCCTTTGTCTTGGTTTCCAACTGATTTCATCATGGCTTAATTTTTCTGTATCCTCCTTCTGGGTCATTCTATAATATCTTGTTTGTTAACATGTAGGATAAATTCATTTAACAAGCTCACATCCTTTGAAGCTTGCAGAACAAAGGCACTATTAGGAGGAGTAAGAATAACAGCCCTCAGCACTTCCCATAGGTTGACAACTGGAATCTTAAGACATTTGGAGATGTCATTAGTGTCCTTTGTTCTCCAGAAATCATATCACAAAGAAACCAGCACATTCCTGATAAGAAAAATAGATTTCTACTAAAGTACTATTGTATTAGATATTTACCCTTATTGCTTTTCTGTCCTAAAGGATTTTAAATATCAATCCAATCATACAGTCAGCAATTTATTATCCAAGCGTAAATGTTTTGAAATGAAAGTATGGAACTGGGTGTGGATTCTACTGAAGGTCCCATAGACTACAAAGAGAGGAAAGACTGGTACGTAAATAATGAAGCCAGAGTTTGAAGGCCAAGAGTGGTGAGGACTATTTTAAGGATCACCATGGAGACAAAAGGTAGAAAACGTCTTCTTAGGTGAAAAAATCATAAGGATTTATGTGTAGGACTGCAGTATAGATACTTTAAAGAATGTTGGGACATAGGGTTTCTAGAGAAGTATCAGAGGAGGAACTAAAACTAGAAAGAGGAAACAGATGTAGATGCAGGCAATGGTGGGTCTTGAATACTTAAAACAGGAACTAATAAGTGTTTTGATCAATACTACAAATGGAACAGAGGTATTCATTTAGGACATAAAATTTGGTGAGAACACATGATTTTTAAGAGAGGAAACATCACATTAATAAAGGGAAGATGACTGAATGGATATTAAAAGTCTAACAAGGTAAAAATGGTAAAATTTCAAGCTATATTAAGCATAGTTCAGAGATTATATAGGTAGAGTGTTTTGAATGAGAAATGTTCCTCACAGGCTTTTGTATTTGAAGATTTTGTCTACTAGTAGGTGGTGCTGCTTAGGGGAGGTTCAGGAACCCTTAGAACATGAAACCATGTGGATGGATAAAAACATCACTATGATGGGCTTTGAGAACTTAAAATCTTCCTCACTACCAAGTTCTCTCTCTGCTTCCTGTGTGCATTTTGCTATGCTAACTCTCAGCCTCCTGCGTGTACTGTCATGCTTCACCTACTATTATGGGTGTTTCCTCTAGAAACTTTAAGGAAAAATAAGCTTTTTTCATTAAGACACCTCTGGTCATGGTGTTTTATCACAACAACAGAAAAGTAACTTATACAATAGTTGTCTAGCTAGTTACAGTGATTAACATTTATTTATCATTTACTAGGTAAAAAAAATTCTGATAAGAAGTTACAACAAACTTATGGAAGAATAAAGTTGGTCATTCTTCTCAAAGGCAGAAAATATTCAGTGTCTTTTATATAAAAATGAGGTGGCTACTAGGATAATTATTGTCCTTTATGTAAAAAGTTTCAAATTCA
This sequence comes from Onychomys torridus, assembly GCF_903995425.1. NCBI lineage: Eukaryota > Metazoa > Chordata > Mammalia > Rodentia > Cricetidae > Onychomys > Onychomys torridus. The sequence goes on along the minus strand of NC_050443.1, from coordinate 138,897,051 downwards.
TTGAAAAAAATTGCAGAAAGAAAAATGGAAAGAGAAAAACAAAACTCTTTATTTATAAACTGATTGATAAACTTTCTAAACAAGCATAGTATTAAAATGAGTCCTGATGACCTATTGTTATACTCACAGATCTCAGCATCTCTTAACCATCATCAGAGAAGCTTCTTCTTCCAGTAGATGGCAATTAACAGAGGGACCTTGCCAAAGTGGTCAATGTGCAGAGAATAAGAGACTATGATGTTTTCAACCCTAAATATGACATATATATCATATCCCTCATGGCCACTCAAGGGAATAGAAAGGTTCTAAAAGCCAGAGGTAGTCAATAACATCAAGGAAGGTGTTTTCCACACCATGCAAGGCAGTTGCACATATGAATTTATAATTGCTGGGACAATTTGTACAAGATCTGTGCAAATTTCATCCAGACAAATTTCAGCACACAGGGGACGATGAGCTTGAAATCCCACCACTAGATGAGAAGATTATTTGCTCCTGGGATAAGGAGACTCCATTTTCTTTAACAGTGTAACCCCTGGTAAGTCATCCATACACCAGTGAAGTGTCTACTTCAAAGAGCAGCTCTGCAGTTCTCCATGAGAAAGAAACAGACAGATAAAAAAGAAGAAATCTCAAAGTTAGGTAGAATGGAATGGCCAGGTGGAAAGCATGCATATGGGAGGAGTTGGGAGGGCATGAATATGATGATCAAAATACAATGCATGAGATTATCAGAGAATTGATAAGGCTAGTGCTTAAACAACAAAACCCTCAGCCTTATCTCCTCTGTAGAAAAACAAACAATAAAAATAATAGTTTGTGAAGTGAACTAAGCAAATGATATTTACAGAAAAAGTTTAAGCTTACAATAGGTTAAGCTTAAGAAATCACTATTAGTAGGACTGAGGAGATGGCTCTGTTAGAAAGAAAGCCAAGTACTACAGCTGTGCACAGTCCTATGTGGAGAAGGCAGTAATGGAAACAACCCTGGAGCTCACTGGTCAGCCAGTCTTGCTGAGTAAGTGAGCTCTAAGTTTAGTGAGAGACCCTGCTTGAAAAAATTCAGGTAGAGAGCAACTAAGGAAAACACACACACAGCATTAATGTCAGGTCTTCATATATGCACTGATCACATGAATACCACACATGAATATATATACACATGTACACATATGGGAAAAAATTCCTAGTTTTTGGAGTTGATACAAATGATGACTTGTGGTGGGTATTGTGTTCCCTGAAATATTGTGTGTTCCCCGAAATAAACATATCTGGGGTCAGAGAACAGACAGCCAGTAGAACAAAGCCAAAAATGGTGGCTAGAAAATGGGTCAGAGCAAGCCATAACAGAAGTTGGGCGGTGGTAGCACACGCCTTTAATCCCAGCACTTGGGAGGCAGAGCCAGGTGGATCTGTGAGTTCAAGGCCACTTTAGAAACAGCTAAGCATGGTGACCCATGCCTTTAATCCCAGAAACCCAATCTTTAATCCCAGGGAGTGGGGGCAGAAAGAGAAAGGTATATAAGGTGTGAGGGCCAGGAACTAAGGAGAAAAAAGCATGTAGTGAGTAAAGCATTTAGTTAGTTAAGCATTTGGCTGGAGAAGTATTCAGGCTTTGGAGCAGCACAGTCCAGCTGAGAGCCATTGGGAAGAGGACTCAGAAACTTCCAGCCTGAGGAAACAAGACCAGCTGAGGAACTGGTGAGGTGAGAAAACTGTGGCTAGTTCTGTGTCTCTGATCTTCCAGCAATCACCCCAATAACTGGCCTCGGGTTTGACTTCATTAATAAGAACTCTTTAAGTTTCCTGTTACAATGGCTTCTTAAGCAAAATGATTTGATGTGATAACTGAGCTTTATCACCTTTACAAGGATTGTCAAGAATGACAAAGAATGGAGCAGTAGCTTATGATAAAGAATGGGACATCCTTTCAGCACTTGTTAGGCTGACACAGGAGAATTACCAGGAGTGTCTGGCCATCCTGGACTATGCTGTAAGTTCCAAGCCAGCTCGAGCTACAGAGTAAACTCTGTCTCAACAAAATAAATTTAAAACACTAACAACGACAACAAAATTAAACAAAATAAATAAGAATAGTATTTGTGTTCTAGTTCACTTTCTAATTAGTTGAATGTATAAGCAATTTAGAATGAAATGTATGAATACAATTTATGATGAGTTTGATTTTTGCCTGTAGACAGGAAACTATGCTGTCTATTGCTTCATTGTCTTATCTGATTGTGATTTATCACATCCTCTTAATGACAACTAATTTCAGTCTTAAGGAAAGATATCTTCATATATAATATATTCTTTTGTGTATATGCCTGTTATGTCCATCAGATGAGTGGTATTGTTATTTCCATTTAATAGGTTAAAATATCTTGAAATCTAATAGGTTTTGAGTTTGTACAACAAAAAGAAGAATCATAACTTTAGATTTTGTTGAATTATCTTTTACTTATGAATGTCACACCAATGAGGACATCAGCCCAATGAAGTTAAGAATAGGAACTGTTGTTCATTACATAGATATTAACTGGCCCAGCAGCTATTGACTATTTACATGAATGGGGCCTGGAAGGAAGACCTTGAGTCACTCTTCTCAGTGACTGGACTCCACTGATTGCTAGGAGTCACTCAGCTATACTATGATGAGGAGCAAGGATGAGGCCCTTAGGTCAGAGTAAACTAGGAGGAAAGTACACATGAAAACACAAATAAGTATAATTGAGGTGACATTATAATATATGTTGGGTTCACATTGTTTGCTGTATTGGCTCATTGTCCAATTATGTAAACATTCAGACAAAGTTGTTTCTTCTTTCAAAGAAAGAATTTGTAATTTAGTGCATGTCTTCCTGCACATGTTCATGGGAGGTGGCCTGAGTTTGTAAGTTAATATTTTATGTATGTATCCAGTGACCAAGCTCAGAACACTGAGTTTGCTTTTGTAAAGAGAATTATCTATTTTTGATATTCCCAAATAAAGTTCTGATTTCTCACAGGGTTACAAGTTAACTAGTATTGGATCTGAGTAGAGCCTTTCTGAAATTAGCATCAGAATTTTCCATATTGAACAAAAAAATTCCCCATAAGATTTATTTAGATATTTGTTCTGCATCTGAAAAGCTATTGAATTATGTGTGAAGTATTTTCTGTCCTCTGCATATAAGCACTACCTCCAAACAGATCATCTTTGTACATAATCTATTGGCCCTTTTGCATAAATGTTTTCATATAAATCACATTTAAAAACTCAGTTTATCCAACAATAGTACTAATGACTTTATCTTCATTTTTATGCCTGACACAACATCAAAAACCCAGTCACCTAAATTTATAAATATTTACACTAAGTCTGACTAATTTGCAAAAAGAAAAATTTGTTACAATGCCCCATTTTTCATATTTTTGTTTTCTAAGAAGAACCTGTGTCTTCCCTTTTATTTCTTATAATATTAAGGACTGCCTTACCACTGAGATGTTTTTCACTAAGCATATGATGAAGATATTTGGTACAATAATTTGTGAATTAAAGATCAATGGTAAATCTTTCTTGTAGACAATGGACATGTTAGACCATAATCTCAGGTAATGATACAACTATACAGAGTTCTTGTAAGGACTAACTAAGATAGACATTAACCTTCCACTGTATGGCAGCTTATCATTTCATTGAAACATCATATATACCATCTTTGCAAACATAAAGTCATATAAAACCAGATGGTATTACTAGCTTTTCATGGAGACAAAGAATTCTTGTCATTTATGTGGTCTGTCCATTTGTTCCACCCGCAGGCAATCCACAAATGTGACTTTGAATGTTACTTTTGTATCTATGATATTAATTCCTTGTGTGTCCAAATAAGGAAACAAAATTTAATAATACTAAAGCAGACATCATGAAATCACAGAAGCACAAAGCAGAGAAATCCTTGCAGACACAAAAGGATTGCAAAAACCATCCAACAAGTAACAAAATGTGAGATAAGAGACAGATTCACCTTCACAGCTTAGAGGGAGAAAACTCCATTAGCTCCTTGGTTGGCAACTTCCAGACTCCAGAAGTGTGATTATTTTATGTTTCTGTGGTTTATACCATCATGTTTGTTATTCTTTCTTAAAGCAATGTTAAGAAAACTAATGTGAGACCCAAATGAAATAGATCATTTCCAAGTGGTGCTAGGAAGCATAATCTTTAGGAAATGATCATAGAATCAGGTTGTTTTTTTTTTGTTGTTGTTTTTGTTTTTGTTTTTGGTTTGTTTGTTTGTTTGTTTGGTTGGTTGGTTGGTTTGGTTTTTCGAGACAAGGTTTCTGTGTGTGTAGATTTGGTGCCTGTCCTGGATCTCGCTTTGTAGACCAGGCTGGCCTTGAACTCATAGAGATCTGCCTGTCTCTGCCTCCTGAGTGCTGGGATTAAAGGCATACACCACTACCACCCAGCGAATCAGGTTGTTTTTCAGCCTAGTAGCTGTATACTTCTAATTTTAAAGACAAATTAGCTCTTAGACATGTCCTTGTTGTTCTTGCAGAGAACCTAGGTTTGGCTCCTGGGAGCCAAAAGGTGTCATACAACTATCTGCAATATTTTCAGTGGATATGGCTCTCTCTTGCTGCAGTGACAAATTATCTAAGAAAAATAATTTAAGGAAGCAATGAATGAAGAGTTTATTTCGGTTTACCTTTCACAGATAGAATCTGTTATGGTGGGAATGTCATGGTGGTAGGAACTTGAGGTGGCCAGTCACATTGCATCCACAGTCAAGAGGCAGAGAACAATGATTGTAGGTACTCATCATTCTCTTCTTGATGCAGTCCTGTAGTTTAGCTATGGAGTGGTGGATCTTCCCATCTCAACTAATCCATCTACAAAAACTCTCACTGATATGCTTATCTCCTGTCTAGCTGATAGTCAATATCACCTGTCACTGTGGCCTTGTGATGATGTCTCAAGCCTTTCTGAGATATGAAGAGAGAATAATCATCAGGACTCTTAGGTACTTGGTTGTTGCTAAATGTTTCTGTCTTGCAGGAGAAGGATATTGATACATTGGGCAGTTGGTCAATAATCAACTGGGAGATGGTTTGGAAGTTAGAAGCTTTCAAGATAACATTTAGAGAAATCTATAGTTTTTAAAGAAAAAAAAGATAGATTGAACTCAGGATTAAAAGGTAGGATGTATTCTAAAAATTGTACAAGTATATGAGAGCTTAATGTTTATTATTAGAGTTGCCTTTGTTGCTTAATGAATAGAACTCTAAAAGGGAACAAGTGATACACTCAGACTGAATAAGGATCATGGGTGTGTTTGCTTAAGAATGTGAGCCCACTGGCCTCTTAACTCCTGGGCCTCCAAGAGGAGCTTCCACTTTCTTGGTACAAGAGTAGTCTTCTCTGGGCTGAAAACTGTGCTGTTGCTTCAACTTAGGTGGAAGACCTGGAAGATGATACTTATCCTCCTTAATACATGGCCTCAATTCCTCTCTGATCTACCTTTTGGTTCTGTAATTAGAGTGAAGACTTGGCATAAATCAGGGAAGTTTAAAAAATGGGATTACTCACCAAAGGAACTTCAAGACATAATTAAGGTGTAGCAAAAGAGAATTGTAAGTGCATGCCAGAGAGTATATCTTGATAATGTTAGACAGGAGCAGGGGTTGATGATTGTGAAAGATGAATGTGATAAGTTGGACTTTTTCTGTAAGGAATTCTTATCCCATGACTAAAAGATCCCTGGCAAGGGTAAAGGGAATAGTTCTAATATTCTGTTTGAATTGGTACCACAAGCTTGGGGCTTGGGAAGGGGAAGAAGCCTCACATTAAATTAAATAGAAATGACAGAAATGCCTTGGCAGAGTTTTGAGTAAGAGTTCAAAAGACTCAGAAAAGCAAACAGCATGCTGGAGTTATTTGGTTATGTAACAAACACCAGCTGACTAATTAACTGGAAGGATTTGAGACTGCTCTTACCTCTAAACTGACTAGGATGGGGAATGATATTGTTGAGAACCAGGACCAAGTTTCCAGAAGGGTATAAATGTATACAGTAGAGATTTCAGTACACAGAACTTTACATATTTCACATTTAACTTACAGTTTAAAATTAAACTGTGTAAGTAAACTTGATATATATATTGCTTTTCAGCTATGGAATATTTTGGAATTTTACTTCTCTATGAGTGATATTCTATATGTTTAGCTTTCAGAAAAAGCTTCTCAGTATGTCCCCAGCTCTGGTAGTCACCCTTCCTATACACAGCTTTCCTACTGCCATATTCTGTGTGGTTGTTTTAATTTATGTCTAGAATACTCAGTTCTCCTAAATAATTGTTCAGACTCTTAGAAATGGCATCAATATCTTATGCCTCAGAATTTATTATGGTGTTCCATGCTGAACAAATTATTTGTTAAAATTTTCCATATATTATTTTAATATTTCCATTTATTAAGCATAGCATACCTGTTTATCACTAATAATCAAAATGTAAACATTACAACACTCATGCATTATCTCTTTAATTGGCTGAATCACTTTAAATCCTTGAGATAAGCTTAAGTAGAAAGGAGATTTAGTATGGAATGATAAACTGTGATGTGTAAACACACATAATAAAGTAAATTGTTTGCTTTGCAGCCTGAAAATTAAATTATCAACGTCAGATAAATGAAAAGACAAACCAGTCACAGCAATAAAATACACACTCTTAAAATATAGGCTCGTTCGAAGTAATTTTGTCATCTAGTTCTTCACAATGTCTAAAATAATACTATTGTCATCCCAGGACCCCTACATGACTCACCACACCCAAATGAGAAATATGAAACATTTCATAAGGAGATTATCAACATGTCTTAGCCCAGCGAGACCCTAAAGATTGTTGAGATTGTGTACCAGATAACAGAATTTATTGCAGAAGTGAAAACACTGTAGTTCTCATGAGCAAAGATAGCTGAAACGTATGTGTGTGTATGTGTGTGTGTGTGTGTGTGTGTGTGTGTGTACTCATCACATATACATGGAATTTTCAGGAATAAAACTTGTATGTAAATAATCAGAGTGAATATGCTGTTAGTAAGAAGGTGCCTTTAAAGTTTTGAGTACTTCAAATAAAGAAGTTCATTTGAAGATTGATATTATACCTTCAAAGGAATACTTATCCCTAGTTCCTTGATTAACATCAGGCCATTCCCCTCTTGACTGGCCTCGACTTCCTGTTTCCTCCAACATTTGCAATTACTCTGAGGTTGGAAAAGAGCCACTAACTTCACTTTCCCACTCCAGTGTAGTTACTGGGTTGATTATGGAACTATTATTAAATGTTCAGTGTTGCAATTTAATTTTATCTGCTTTGTAATTGTAGGGCACTGAGAGCAAACAGAGAAAACAGTGCTTCTGCTCTAAGGTTTGACCGCATCTGAAACCCAGAGTCCTGTAGTATAATTATTTCTATGGTAACCACACAGGAAGTGCTGTGACCTGACAGTTTAGACTCAGAAAAAACAGCTGTAATTTTCCAGTCCCCCATGGTACACATCTCAGTTACAGAATCCAAGCTGCTGCCTTTCTTGCCTTCTTAGTCTCAGCATTGAAATTTTGGTCTTGCAGTATTTTTGGTAATTTCTAATGATATTTTTGTTTTGATTTTGGTCTCTTTTCTTAAGGACAGGCCTTTCAATCCTCTTTTGTCACATAGATTGTTGACCCTCTGTATAGTACACTTCAATATCCATAGTTTCAGCCAACTGTGAACCAAAAACAGTCAGAAAAAGAAAACTGAATCAGTACTAAACATTTAGAGAATTTTTTATTATGATTATTCCCTGAGAAATGTAGCACACTGCACTTATTCATGAAGCATTTAAGTTCAATGATACATTGTAACTAATCCAGAGGAAGATGTGCAGACAGGAGGAGAGGTGGTCTATGCCTGCTTGACAAACGCAGATACAGGAACTAAGGATGTTTGGATAGTGTTATCTGTAGGGAGTCTTAGAATCAATCCCTCATAGCTATGAAGGGTGACTGTACTCTTCTGTCAATAAAATTTTGTGTATTTTCCATGTGCAGTGTGCATCTGAAAACAAAATTTAGAAGTGGGATAAGAAATAAGTCACGTGTTTTCTTTCAGTTTATTAAAGTGCCGTCTATTCTGCTTGCATGAAGGGCCAAGCTCTTAGAAGGGCAATTAGATATGTCAGATCTTTATTTCTTTTGGATCTTATATATTTAAAAACACAGAAAGAAGTTCAGAAATATCAATGAATGAAGAAACTGCTCAATCAATTTCTACCTCAAATAACTTCATGTTCATCTTTTAAAATATAAAATAATGAAATAAGTGTGCATGGATGTATTCATGTTAAAAAAATACAGTGTGACCTTTTGGTGAATATTATTTTTGGTTTACTCTATTTTTGTCTTTAATGTCTTGAATTGGAGTATAATTTTTAAAATTCTTCATGGTTCCATGTTTTATTGTGGTGGACTTATAGCAATGTTAGTTGTAGTGGATAGCCATCCCAGCATTGGCCTGGAAGTTCCAACCCCCACTGAGGTTTTGGTAATGGTCACGCCCACAAGGCGGGGCGGAGGAGGAAGCGGAAGACCAAGGATCGGGAAGAGGTCTCTCTGTTGGTTCCCGGACTCTGGACGCTGGAGGTAGACCGAGCAGAGTTCTCCAGAGAACACCGCCAGACTGCGCTATACCCTTGCCAGACCCTGTAACCTACCCCCTCATTTGTAAGTACCCACAAAATAAACCTCCCTTTTAACTACGTGGAGTGGCCTTAATAATTTCACCAATATCTGGCGCTCAACGTGGGGCACGAACCCACGACCCTGAGATTAAGAGTCTCATGCTCTACCGACTGAGCTAGCCGGGCAGTTAGTTTCTTGCTGAATGAGTTTATTCCTCCTGCCTGTAAAAGAGTAAAAAGTATGCAAGGTGCTCTCTCTTCTTAAAACTGTTTGAACAATTCATAAAAACAGTGCAGTGTCAATAAACTGAATTTCCTTAATGAGCATTTGTGATTCATTTTGGACACAGCACATCAACCTAAGATACTATTTTTTTAAGATACTCAAGACAGTGACCAACCAACTATATTATTGTTTGAGCTTGTGTGTGATGTAGAGCTGACTGTGCTGGATGAATATGGACACGCCCTGATGAGACAGTGGCAGCCAGACCCACCTTCTGTACCCAGAAGTGTTCCACTTCTTTCTCACCAAAGAAGTCCTTGGTATTCATAACACCTGAGGTAGCTGTCCACAACATAGCTGTGTCAGAATGGAATTTCCAACCGAAACTCCCTACATTTCCACACATGTCCCACTATATACTCAGAGACCAGTCACTCACTAGTATTGGGGTGCATGCATTGTGTCACAAGACAGATTTCCTAAAACACTTCTCCAGTAATAATTGAAAATGTATTGAGATCTAAGCCAGTGACCACAGCTAGGGAGAACAGAGAATCTACACCAAAAATTTTAAATTTTACATTATTTGAAAGTGATGAGTGCAGAGAAGATTTTATTTTCATACTAACTTTTTAGGAGGAAACATAATGCTTACTAATTTTAAAACACAATTTCTAAAGTTTCAAAAGCAAAACCTATTTAAGTTGACTTTGAAGCTATCATTTATTAATTTGATATTATCATGGAAAAGATGAATTTTTTTTGTTTCTAGCAATTAGGAAGACCTTAAGATGGAATTCATGATATTACCTTAAAACTATGTTGTCATTGCCTTTGATAAAGAATTTCATACTAAGGGATTTTCTAAATTTCTAGAAATGAATAAAACACTACTCCCAACCAATATTGTCACTGATTATTTAAATGTATGTTAAGCACATAGTGTAAGGGTGCTTGTTTAGAAGATCATTGCATTCTGCTTTGCTCTAAAATATGAGAGTCAAGTCAAATAGTTCACTTATTCATGATTCAATATTTTTCTTGTTGGTCTGTTTTGGAGATGATATAGTGGTATTTGTATTACATTTGCTGTGGACAAAAAGGATTAATGTATGACCATTTCCTGGGATTTGTAAACTAGTTGAAGCCACATGGAAACAAAACAAGTTGTCTGTACAGTCATCAGATTTATTTTTCTGAAGAACTCTAAGCATATTGGAATCAAGCCTTTATTCAGAGTTGGTGACTTCAATGAATACAACCAAAGAAATAATGAATGAGAATATTGCCCCTAAGGACTGAAAGGTAAAAGGAATAAAAGAGATTCAGAAATTAATTCAAAGAAAGTTATATTTAAAAATGATAGAGATCAGGGAAAATCTCAACAGAGTACTTTTCCTCCAATGAACAAAAGTAGGTGTGCTCGAGGCCTATGTATCGTCTGTGTTTCTTTCATTGTAAGAATACAGAGAAGAACACAGTGTTGGTATTTCATCATTCCAATTGCTTTGTTTCACCTGTCAGGCATGAAAATTACAGAGAACAAAAGTTTTCAAAAGGAAAGAAACGTTTGAAAACCACGAACACATTGTGAGTGCTTAATCCAGAAGAGCTGGTTTATCAAGAGCTGTAAAGAAAACTGAGTGAGGAAGAAACACACTGTTAGGATTTTCACACCCTCCTAGAGAAGGGATCAAAGTGCATGCCTGTGGTTTAATGTACTGTGAGAATGAGTTTGTAGGCTTAGGAGTGTCCATGAGTTATTTTCCAGCATTAGAAGACAGCTACGTGTAGCGTTATTGTCACTAAAATCCTTTTATTTGGGCCCAATTTTTTTGTTTCATACCTAGCGGTTTTCAATATAATATTGTGCCTTCAAGTATTTCAGATCATGTTGGCAACATGGTAAAGAAATGCTGTACTCAAAACTAGACCTGGATGCCAGTCATGGCATTCTTGTTTGCTAGTCATTGATTTCAGCTTTTGATATGTGCGTGGCAGTTCTGTTTTATGCTCTGCCTTTCCTAATTGTATAATTGTGAGGATGAAATAAATGTGTTAGGGACTTTATAAGCAAGTTTGTGTAAAACAGATTGAGCACCTCACTGTTGACTGATGTCACAGAGGGAATTTTATTTCTTTAGCTTCCATTTAAAAGACATAATAGTGATGTGCTTGAGGAGAAAATGCTAGGCCATCAGCTATGACCCTGTCCTTCATGTGACTGCATAGCAGCAGCTCACAATTCACATGGTCAGAAGATACATTCCCAAGAGATCAACAAGAGCCTTCACTGCCACAGTGACAGAATTCTTGGCAAAAAGACACTTTATCCATTTATCTATACCCTCAAATAAGCATACAGTCCTAAATGCACACATTTTATTCAAAAAAGAAAATAATTTTAAGTATTCCTTGTTTGAGATCTCTTATAAATGTAGTGAATTATTCCAACGAGAACAATTTTAGTATTCTATTTTGTTTGAATATATGCTATGATTAGGTTTACTTTCTGAATCAACATTTGCCTTCCCATTCTTGGAGTTATTTATACAATATTACTAATCAAGGTGGCAATGAAGTACCCACGCAAGAATCAATGAAAATAGCATATGGCATAGCTATGGTCCTACCATGGATATTTAATGAGATACCTACTACTACAGAATGCTTAAACTGTTCTCAATTAAATGTTGCTAAACATCATTTGATCAAATATAGTAAGAAGTTAAGAGGTATTACTGTCTAAGAGCCTTAGTGTGAAGTGAATATGAAATGCGTACACATACATTCACTTCCACGTGTTCATCTGCTCTACAGCAAGACAGAGCCAATTCAGTTTTATAGTGTATATGACCAAACCTTATCACATGGGGTAAAATATATCTATCTACTCTGAATAAGAGTGGGTCATGTAGAGTATGAGAGTTGTTCATAGACTGACATTTACAGGAACAAGCTGGGCTTCCTTAGTCTTTATTTGCCCTTTTTAGAGAAGTTCATCCTTGCCTGAGGGATCTCAGTGTGTGTGGGTACACACTACATGGTGAGATCTGCGGAGTTTCTGTCTTGAACCACAAAGAATGCAGCAAGTCAACCAAATACAAACACTAACACACTATGTCCTTGCACCTGTCCATCTGGGCACAATGCCATGTAAAGTTTTGCTCTAGAGTTAAGGAATTATGGGTACAGAAAGATTGTTGATTGATGGGATATGTAGCCAGAGCAGTGAAGAAACAAAAAAGAGATAGAGGGGCACTCGGTCTTCACTCAATGATTTCAAATAGCCTTGCACTGACCCCAAGTAAGTCCCTCTTCAGGAACCTGTCCAAGCCAGGCAGGTATTAACAGTGGTGCCTTTGTCTTTGATCACTTAGTCCCTCCCCTGTCCTGCTATCTCCAGCTTTGTCTTTTAATTACACTCAGAGCTGTTTACTTTTTTATTTTAATGAGGTCATTCTAAATCCCATTTGCTCACTACTAAGGTTGTTGTTTAAATAACATGTCCACAGCAGATTATTAAACTAGAAAGACATTCTTCATTGTTGTCATCAGATCATTAACAATGAGGGATTTAATTTTCAGATAGAAAAAAAGAGGGGAGTAAGGAGAATGTTAGAATGCAGAGACCAAAACTCCAATGGGTTGCACAGATAAAAACTTTCCATATCTGTTGCTCAATCATGGAATTTAGATTGTATTATGGGACTGCGCAGTATTAGCTCCAACAGTCATGGAAGATTTCCTTTCAGGAAACATCAGCTTCCCATTAGTGGAAGGTAAACCAGATAGTCCTGTCTGACTATTTATTACCACTGACATCATGGCAAATGAGCTCATTCTAAGAGAGAAACATGTCTTCATTCACTGTACATTTAATAAGCATTCATTTATTTATTATTTATTTTTAGGGATGGTTTCCTGTTGTTCCCTCAATGAGATTTACTACCACACCAACCAACTTTCTAAAAAGCTGTACAAAGTAATATTTTTCTCTGTATTCCAAACAACCCTATCTTCTTTAAGGGCCAAACCAACCAGCTGGTTCTACTGAGTTCAAATCATCGTACATTTTAGGTACATGTATTCTATCAGTTAGAGGTCATTGTCTATACAATAACAACCAAAAACTTCCATGGAATTTTATTTTTATCTCTTCAAACAGGAGATATGTCACTGAGAGATGCAAGAACAGGAATGCTGGCTGCCATGTTTTCTGTTGTGACGACAAGAAATGGTCTGATAAATACACAACAAGAGGGAAACAAAGAAACTTCTAGACACATTCTAATTTCTGGTCTCAATTTTCTGGGGGCCTATCTAAACTTTGAGTCATGAAAGATACAAAGTAATGTTCTAGAACATTTTCTCTAAGGTTGCGTAATGCAAAAGTATCATCCTATTGCAGAGAGATGTAATCTGCCAAAACTGTTACCTTCTGGTTGTAATGATGTCCTCATTTCTCCCAGGAAGTTGCTGAGGACTATCTGCAAGATCTTCGGTCTGTCTTGAAATCACTACTCTTCCTTCCTCCTTATTTATCATTGATCAGCCCATAGTGAGAGCTCAATAAATAATAGCAATAAATTCTTCCCATCCATGTCATCCTAGCCAATCACATAGAGTGTGAAAGATTTGGCCATGGATGCTGTGTTGTTGAAAGACCCTACTGCTAGACTTAGGTGACTTACCTTTGCTCTATCTCCTCTATGCTTCGACATCTATTGTTCTTGTTGAATGAGAGGTCAGTTCTCAATTTGAATTTTATTTTTGTACACTATATTGATACTGTTTTGTTTTTTCTTATTTTGAAACAATGGTTTCATTATGTAGCCCTGCCTGGCCAGGAACTTACTTTGTGGACTAGGCTGGCTTCAAAATGACAGAGATCCTGTTGCCTCTGCTTCCAAGTACTGGGACTAAGGGTGTGTGCTAATATGCTCCATGACTATAGTTCTTTCGAAAGCATTCCTGTTCCTTCCAGAACCCTTTCCTGGACAATCCAGGATCTTCATACCATGACTACAAGGGACAGGGAACTGGATCCTGATGCTTATAAAAGTCTAATTGTCATTAGCTTTATGTTGTAAAGCTTCTTTGAAAATTGAAAATTGGGATATGAATAGCAATGAGTTCTAAACAAAATAAATCTGTTGGGGGAAGGAAGACAATAAAAAACAGACTACCTCAGTGGTAGAGTGCTTGCCTAGCAAGTGCAAGGCCCTGGGTCCCATCCTCAGCTCAAAAACAAAAACAAACAAATAAACAGACTGCAAATTCTAGGTAATGATTCTGTGTTCAAGATCGAGCGAAGTGTCCACTTTCAAGGGAAGTATCTTCCTGTAGATTGGCAAGTAGTCTATGGAAGACTGGTTTTTTAGCTAAGTCTTACATGTGAAAAGTACCTCAGTAGAGGAAGAGTCATGCCAGGTAGTACCTACCTAGGAGTCACCTTAAAGTCTCTTCCAAGCCTTGTAAGTCACACGGACGTAAGGAACATTGTGTCTCCTAGCTGGGGTGACTGCTGTCTTTTACTAAACACTGCAGCTTCTTTATGATGTAAGTATTGTACAACTTGGAGTGACCTCCCTTGGGGAAAATGTGGCTTTATCTACTCTTCCTTATGGAGACATTTGAAAAATGTGTGGGTATGTGTGTTTAAAAGTTCAAGTACGTGCAATTTCTTTACTTTTCTTTCTTTTTTTTTTTTTTTTTCTAGTTGGGTTCAGACAGAACTATTCAATCTCTCACAAATATCCCTCCCACTTCCCTACCTCTGGGCAAATTTTAAAGTTGTGACTCATCACACTTCAGTTAGACAACCAAGTTTTGTAGCTCTGTAAAGCAAGATTGCTCACAAAACGATCTCTCACTGATTTTTCTCAGAAAGCTCTATTTATTTGAGTGTCCTTCACTATATAATAACTCTTTGCAACAAAGTACTTCGATTTCAACAAAACTCAGCCTATAGACTTTTATTTAAAGAATATATTTTATATCACATTAAGCTTGGTATACTCGAACTGCATATAACTGTAACTTAGATGTTTTAGTTTAAAAAAAGTTCAGGAGACCTTGAGATTTAAGAAGTACATGAAGCAGTTTTTCTGATCTGAATTTCATTTCCATATTGCAAATATCAAATGCTGTAAAGAATATTTGCCCAACCCATCGTTTCTAATCCCAGAGAGTTTTCTGTGTTCCCTCTTTACCCAGTTAAGCCTTTATTCTCTTTACTCTTAGCGTCCTCTGAGCCAACCTCCCTGTGTCCACAGCAAATAAGCCCTGGCCCCAGGCAGCTGACTTCTTGTTCACCCAGATGGAAATTAAACTCCAATGTGCATATTGTAAACACCTGCCACCACCTGTTAAAAAATGCAAACCCTGGACCAGGAGGCAGGGAGAGCTTCCAATGGGAGGGGGCCTCTCTAGCAGCCTAAGATGCTTTAATTCTCAGGATGGCCTCCTGTAAACCCACAAGCTGAATTTGAATTCTCCAGTGCTATTTTGACCCTGGCTATCACAGGTGGAATTTAGAATTGTTCCTTTTTTCACATTTTGCTTATTTTAAGCCTCTCCAAAAAGATTCCTATTTATGTATCAGATTTAGGGAGAATGTTAGAATTTGCATGTTTGGCTTTGAGCTTAACGATGATCATATTTATGGAGAGAGTGTAAGTCATCCCCTTCTGCTATGTTATATTTTGATGCTCATTTCTGGCAGTCTCAAGCCCTTTCATATTTGTATGGATATATAAAAACTATAAACACATGAAAAGTTAAGAGAGTGAATTTTATGTACTAGTTGGTTATACAGAAGTTATTTCTAATATTTCTGGGATACTGCGATGACACTCTGAGATCTTCTGAGTAATCTAATTTTTAAAACCAGTCTAAAATTTCTGTCCTTATTTGCTGCAAAAACTAAAACTAAAAAAAAAAAAAGAAGAAAGAAAGCAAGAAAAAAAGGCAGCATGTTATTGTAAAACTCATCTGTTATCCTTAAACAAGAGTGTGCCTATCTTTAGACATAAACATGAAATGAGTTGCTATAAGAAACTTGTCAAGTCAGAGATAGCCATCTCCCAGAAAAGATGTTTAATAATAAGCAATTTTTAAGATACCCCAAAATGGAGATCAATCAAAAGGTTACCTTTTCCATTCTGAAAACAACACACCAACCTCTTTCCTCTAAATGTATGTAAAATCTTCCTTCAGCAACAAACACCTCCAGGCCTGCACATTCCTGGGGGTGCACAATAATGGATATGTTGGGGGATCAGTACCTAATATTCTGAAAGTATGCCAAGATAAGTACTTCCTGGAGGGGAAATTCTGAACTGTCATTGCCTCCCAGAGCAGTCAGGGAGCATTTAGCGACAACTGTACACATCTCATAACATGTAGGGATTGTTCATTCTCAAAACTGTAAAGAAGGGTTTCATCCAAAGATGGCCTATGATAGATAATTCTTCCCACAGTCCTTGGCTTGTGGGAGGCTTTAGACTTCTCCCTGGTCCTTCTCATCATCCAATCTCTGAGCCATCTTCCCACTGCCCTGTGCTGGCTACTGTAAACTGGACACAACTTAGAATCTAATGGGAAATGAGTATTCCTGAGGAATTAATAGGCCAGGCTGGCTTGGAGGTATGTTGGTGGACAATTTTCTTGATTGTTAATTGATGTAGGAAGACCAAGGCCATTGCTTTTGGTTCCTTTCCTTGGCTAAGGGGTTATAAACGGCATAAGAAGGGAGAAAGCTGCCGAGAGCAAGTGAGGAAGCTAGCATGCTTGCATCTCCCATTGTCCTTGACAACAGATGTGCTGTGATCAGAAGTTGCTGCCAGCTCGACTTCACTGTCATCTAGAACTGTACAGTTAAAAGAAACTATGCCTTCCCTAAGTTGCTTTTGATCAGGATATTTTATCAGAGCCACAGAAGTGAACTTATAATACAAATACACACCTCTGCCTGTTCAGTTCCTTTGCACTTCTCAAAACTCTTGCCTCAGTGTGTTTTCCAAACTTGTACTTCTTGAGTCGAGCATCTCAATTTCTAAATTCACAGCCCATTTTGTAATCTTTTGAAATATAACCATATTGTTACCTTTTGTCAATGCAAAACACCCAAGTCTCACTTCAAAGAGGATAAGAGACTTTATTCTGAAATCAAGTACCAGTGACTATGGCCTGGAGAACACAGATTTAGGTCACCCCAAATTCCGTGGTCCAGTGTAGAAGCAGTTTGATGAAGCTCTGAAAGTAACAAAGCAAAAGAAGTTGAAAATCAAGATACTTTTCAAATACATTGCTACGTACTTTAGGAAGGCAGGCTAAAGTCAAGCAAGGCAACCTCTGCTGTAGGCCTCAGAGACTACCTGCCTTTGATTGTTTAGAAACTAGTGTTCTGCCTGTACATTCCAAATGACTTATCTAGTGGTCACTAAGTCATTAGGTCAGACACAGAGAAGGACGAGAAATGACTAGGAAGAGGGCTCAAAAGATGGCCTAAGATAGATAATTTGGCTCTGGAGTTGTGACGTTCAAATTGTCCCCAATCATTAACAATCTAATCAGTTAATCAGCCTTGTTGAAGGGACAGCTGAAGACTGGCTCACACACTCTCAAAATACTACTTGTGTCTTACTGACACTTGCGGTTTCCCCAGGATTACTTTCTTTTACCACCTATGCCTCTCAATTACCCTCCTCTGTCTGTTTTATTTTACAGATGTTGCCAAAGGTCAACACATGGGCCGTGTATAGGACTTTTTTCTTCAGTGCTGAAAAATAAACCCATCCATGGTTTTATTTCCAATACATCTCCTGTTTAAAAGAACCCTTAACTAAGTCTTGCCTATAAAGGTGCTATAAACAGTCTTGCATATTCAGCAGTCTGGTGTTTTTGTTAATTCTTTTCCCCCAGTTCTTTTTAAAAATTTGTATTTATTTTTACATGTATGTTCATATGCCTAAGTATATGTATGTACCTTCAGGTGCTGGTAGAGGCCAGAGATATGAGATTCCCTAGAACTAGATGGATATACTCCTGACATGGTTACTGGGAACCAAATCTGGATCCTATGTAAGACAATCAAGGGCCCTTCACTCCTGAGCCAGCTCTCCAGACCCAGTCTGCCATTGTTTCTTTGAAAAGTATTTTCTTTACTTCTGTAAATTTTAATCATTTTGTTTACTTTAGCATTTGAATTTGCATTTCTGAATATTCATATTTTCTTCATGTTCTTCAATTTCAGTCATTATCAACAATTCCTAAGAGATCTTGGGATATTGTCTTTATTATCCTTTCTGAGTATGTAAAAATTAGTTGGCAATTTGGAGAGAATCTACTATTTTAGTTCATTTGCATATTTCCACAAGGAATTTCAATTTTTCAAATTTTTTCATCCAGAAATTATGCTTCATGATAACATATGATAACCATATTATATGCTTTTATTTTAATCTTAGATCCATCTAGATCCACATTTTGGTATGGACTAAAGAGAGATCCAGTTTATTATAAAAATAACTCTAGATCAAATTACTTGTTTTTTTGTTTGTTTTCTGTTTTTTGGTTTTTGGTTTTGTTGTTGTTGTTGTTTTTTGTTTATTTATTTGTTTGTTTTTGTTTTTTGAGACAGGGTTTCTCTATGTAGCTTTGGCTGTCCTGAAACTCACTCTGTAGACCAGGCTGGCCTCAAACTCTCAGAGATCTGCCTGTCTCTGCCTCCAGAGTGCTGGGATTAAAGATATGCACCACCACTGCCCCACTTTAAATTACTTTTTAACTTTTTAATACACATCATTCCTTAACCTGGAAGTTCACTTCCTTTTGTAGCCTGAACCAATGGATCTGACAGTCTGTCTTATAAAAGATATGCATGACTTTTGAAGCTGTAAACTTTGAAATTGTTTTTAATTATCACATTAGGAATTACATAGCACGAATACATCCTAAGAATAATGCAGTCAACTGAATTTTTAAATAGACTCCAGTTTCTAAAGAAAACTCAGATTTCTAGAAAACTTGAGCAGAAAGTACAAAGAATTCTCATCTTCTCCATTCATTCCTGCCCCTGATCTCTCCTCTCATCTATAGCTTGCATTGATGTGGTTGATGCATTTGCTGTATTTGTGAATCAGTGTTACTACATTATCTTTAGCTGTTGACCCCATTTCGGTTATAACACACTTTTAATGTTACACAGTTCTGGTTTTTGCCAAATGTCTGATGTGTTTATGTCATCATAGTCTTATACACAATAGTTTTACTTCCCCAGTGGAGACCTGGGCCCTCATTGCCCAACCTTTTCCTTTCATCATTTACTTTCTGCAGAATTTGAACTGTTGAAATTCTGCATCCTATGTATGTGTTTCTCTCATATTGGCATTCTTCCAACAGTAATATATACTTTAGGTAGATTTATTTCTATCTTTTTTGGTTTGATACAGTCATGCTGTATAGCCTAGGCCAGCCTTAAATTCAAAGCAACAATCTTACCTCAGCTTCTCAAGTCCTGGGATCAATACCTGACTTATATTCATTTTATCTTTGAATAGTATTCTGTACATGAATGTACTGCAGGGTTTTATTTATTTATCTCTAAAGAACACTTTTTTTTTTAATTATGAATGTTCTTGTGTGGAGTTATATGTAGACATGTATTTGCAGACTCAGTTAAGAAAAGCCAGGTTCACAATTGCTAGACTTCAGAGTTTGTAAAGAGTGCCATCCCACTGTCCACAGTGATGTACCCCTTTGCATCCTTCCCACAAAGAATGAGAATTTCTGCCAAGTCAGCAATTGAACGAACAGGAAAGTGGATGGAACAGGCAATCGCCATGTTAAGAGAAGTAAGCCAGGCACAGAAAGACAAATATTGTATATTTTATCTATGTGTGGAGATTGTGGTTTTTTTTAAATGTATATGTGGAGGACCTGAAAGTAGAAGAGGACTGCTTGGAGGAGGAAGTGAATGGGAAGTGGGTACAAGAGGAAGCTAGGGGCAGACAGTAAATGTTACACATATGAGAACATGTCATAGTGAGGCTCATCATTTTGTAACATTAACATATGCTAGTTGAAATGTTTTTAATTAAAAAAATCTGTTGATCAAACAAATTACTGTCTTCTTTGAGTTCATGTATTTGTTAATTTTTAATCAAAGGTTCTGTCACAAGTGGATTGAAATACTGAGGAGAAAAACTCTAAAGGAACAGATTATTAAATGTTACAGAAGAATTTATGTACAGGCTTTCATGGAACTAAAGCTACCACTAAGAAAGCTGGAATTCCCAATTTTGGATTTGAATAACAGTTTTGTTCTTGTAGAACCAAGAAGCTGAATTTGACTTCTTGGCCTTAACACACATCTTACTTTTTCTCCTCAAATATTTTCTGGGATTTTATCAGAGAGAAATTTATCCCAATACTGCATGTGATAAATTAAAAATGTACAATGGGAAAACAGGATAACACAATCACATATAAAGAGACACTAATAATTACAGGTCCTTGGACAGTCCTGTGTATAGGTTCTAATAAACAACTCATTAAATAATTTTCTGTCATCTCCTAAGCTACTCCACAGAAGACACTAACCTGTCACTGAATTTTTATCTTCTCTGATATTCTTTATATTTTCTTACCTGGAAAAGAAATTCACAGAGATAGCAAGACAAGATTTAAGTATAAATGTATTAGTTATTTTTATTTGGTAACAATTTGAATTATGTAATTAGGATAAAATAAATGTAATATATCTTTAATATATTAATGAATTTAAAATTACTTTAAATCTCAAAAACTAAGGATAGCAATAATCTCAATAGAAATGAATTTCCACATTATTATTATTGATTATTGTTATTATTTTGCTTTATGTTACAACAACAACAACAACAACAATACAACACTTAATAAAATGGGGTTTTGAACAACAACAAGCCAAAACCTAATCTTGCTTCAAAGTGTTCTAAGATGCTGGTGATAGCTTTTCAGTGACACTTCTGCTCAGGGCTGAGACACTGGGTTGGTGGCAGTGATCACACACTGTGAATGTGGGCTCTGTTTGAGTCAACACTAGAGGGAAGGCACATGAGCAGGTTCAAATTTTCAAAAAGTATTCTTCCCCCTTCAGATTTATAAATGAAATGTTCTTTCTTTGACTCATTTGTACACAGGTCAGTTTGTCTTTTTTCCTAAAGAGAAGACCTTCCCAAGGCCTTAGCTATATACATGGCTTCTTTATTAGCTTAAAAAATATGTTCTTCATTTTATGTGATGTTGATAAAACTTAAGGCTAATGATAATTGTAGCTTCACTAATTAATTCTGGTAGGGGGAGGAGAGAATAAGAGAGGGGATTAGTTGCCTTATATTTGACATTTTTAGAAACCCATTTGGAACGTTAGTTCTCAAAACTACTTTATCTAGGAATGTTAGAGACTAAAACAACTATTTTCATTGGCTGTCAACAGTGGTTAAGAGGGGGCTGTGGGGCATTTCGAATCTGGGTGAATTTATCTTCTTTGTGGTTTTATATGCATTTCTTGTTCTACTGGAGACATGAGGCTCAGAGGGAGCTCACCAATAGTCAGGAAGAACCTAACTAACAACCCCTCCTTGTTTTTTTTAACAGTTTGTTTCCTTGCCAGGTATTACATTAGAGGAAGTTAAATAAATACGCTGTGGAAAGGCACACATGTGGCTGTTCTCCTGTCTTCTATCCTGCCTTTCCCCCCAGTGTTTTGCTTTCTAGCTGTTTGTGAGTGTGTGAGGCTGATGAATTATTTCCTTCAAGAAACAGAGAGGCTGGTGAGTCATAGCTTTGGAACTGGGGTTGTGCTTCACTCACAGGGACTGTTTAACCCGTGGTTGTCCCTTAGCTGTCAATGAGAACATCTTTCATATGTTCTTTTATTTCCATTTGACAGGACCAGGTGATACAAAGTCATAACATGCCCACATAGTTGGGCTTGCCTGGCGGACCTAGATACTTCCACCTAGTTATTTCCGCTTCAAAATAGCCATTTCCAGGTCAAAACATCTTGCGTGACTAGGACTCTGTGTCTTTGCATGGTTGTGTAAAGCACATGCAGCCATGTAATCTACGCGCATGCGTGGAGTAGCCACACGAGTTCCTGTACCCATGCGCGGCCCACCCTTTATAAAGCCGGCGCCATCTTGCACGAGCTCCCCCCCCCCCCTTTTCTCTTGACAATGTGTTTCCCACAGGCCTGTTCATGTCTGTCTCTTCTCCTATCTTAATAAAAACTCTTCTGTGGATTTGTCGTGTTTCGGGACCTTTCTTCGCAGGGCAAGAGTGCCAAATAACTAACACCAGGGAATGACTATGTCCCAGCAAAAGCTTCAGTAATGCCCACAGGACATCACATTCTACATGACTAATCTTTACCCCTTTATATTTGGGAGTTTCCCTGCCTTCACATTATAGTTGGGAACTGTTTTGGGAAGTATTTCTTTAAAACAAATTCTTCCCTTAATTCCTATCCTAATAAGTACTATGTTTAGCTTTGATATTATGAGTTTCCTACCACAGCACAAACTCAAGTATATAAAGCATTTCAACTTAGTTTATGCCATAGGAAACAAAAGCTAAACAAAATGAGATTATGTATCTCTTGTACAGTGTTAATTCTATTTTAAATACATGGATGTTTTTTATTTCATAAGATTTTCAATGTGCATGAATACTCCAACATTTCTGTTACTGAAGTTAGACATATAAATAAAAATAGACTAAAAAATGGAAATTAACTACAGTTTATATAATTATCTTTTCCCTTCTCAGTTGACAACATAAATATGATGCTGAAAAGCTAGTTTACATGTGTCAGGATCAATTTTCCATTATGTCAATCATATTAATTAGTATCCAATTAGTTGACTTTTATTTTTAACATATATATGCAGCATGTATCAAAAATATAGATTGACTTCTCTTAAGTATTTACATTAAATGGCCATAATACTTAAGGTCACATTGGCTTCCTTGAAATTGGCATTAGTATTCAGTAATGTGCCATAAACATTGCCAATCTTAGGATAATATCTCCATGGACTTAAGTTTCTCTCTTTTTCTCTCTCTTTCTCATTCTCTCCTTTTCTTTCTTTTTTTTTTTCAAAGACCTTTCAGTGCAGTTCAAGCTAGACTCTTAGTCACTGTGTAACCCAGGTTGACCTTGAACTCATAGAAATCTGCTTATTTCAGCCTCCCCAGTGTTGAGATTGTAGGTAAGAGCCACCATTTCTGGTCCACTGAGTGACTGGTGTGTGTGTGTGTGTGTCCCGTCCGTTGTGTTGTGTATATATAATTTATGGAGGTCAGAGATCATCCTCAGCCTTGGGTGTCATCTCCATTGGTTTTTGAAACAGGGTCTTTCAATTGGTTTGGAATTCACCAATTACACTGGCTGATCAAAGAGCCTCGAGGATTGATCTGTCTGTCTCTCCACTGGTAGAATAATAATCATGCCATTATGACAAGTTTTTAGATTTAGCTTCTGGGAATCAAACTCAGGTCACCATGCTTGCATGGCAAGCACTTTAGTGATGAGCCGCCACTCAGTAACTATTCACTGCCTTTTATAAACATGACATATATAATCACCTGGAAGTCCTGTGAGGAAAAGAAGAAGAAAGGACAAAATATAATAGTACAATGTAAGCAAAGCCTTCCTGTGCAAAGTTCAGAGGAAAAAGCAGATACTCTTTTGTGAGGTTTTGTAAAGAAGGAAATGAATCACTATTGAGGTTCCTGGAAAAATGTCCCCTCCTTATGTCAGGTAAGAAGTCTCCTATGACACCTGTCATGTGGTAGTTTCTAATCCATTAATCTTTACAATTCACAGTTCCAGGTCTTTGCTTATTGCTCAACCTTCTACAACACCTGGGCTCTATTTATACTCACTCTAGTTATGTAGCTTGAGTCTATTCAAAAATTAAGAAAACAGGCTCTCCTCTAATACTAACATTTTCATTAAATGTCATTACAATTAAATTTTTAGCATTTATTACTCAAAATGCTGAAGCAATCAGGAGCTTCAGATCTTTCCGATTTCTTATTTATGCTAGTACAACATCTTGCTGATGAAATATAAAAACGTACTCATTACAGCATAATTTCAAAACCTACAAATAAGTTGTATCTCAATTTTCTACAAGTTCTTGAGAAAAAGTATAGCCTTAGAGATTTACTTCTACGTGCCAAAATGGTAACAAGTTCAGAGAAATAAAGTAAATTCCCAAGGTCACAGAGTAGTAAGTGTTGTGGATGAAATTAATACCCCCTACTCCCTTTACTTTTCTCTTTTAGTTTTGTAGTTAATGTGCTTATAATTCTATAATGTGCTTAGTATGAAAGAAGTTCCAGTATGTTCCTTAGGCCAGAGCTGAAACTCGATGCATCCCATCACTCCTGGGAGGAATAAAACCACAGAAGGAAGAGAGGGAGAAAATCCATCCTTCCTTTTCCGTTCTGTAACTGAGCTGGTTCCGGGAGGAGTTTTGCAAGACTCATTTCTCCTTGGTTTTGATCAAGGCTGAGCCAGTTCTTCAAACAAAAGACAGCCAGTTACTAACTTCTGGTTGCTAGGTGTGGCCTCCCTTCATACCCTATAAAATCAGAAGTCCAGCCCTCCACTTTCAGACTGAAACCGTCTGAACAGAGCCTCTCTTCAGTTCCTGGGAAGACAAGAAGATAAAAAAGGTAAGACTAAGCTTTTGTTTTACAGAGATCTGCTTGGTTTAGAAACTACAACATTGGGTGAGCACTCCTTGCTTGGTTTGCCTGGGGCTTCATAGAGAAGTTTTGTGGCTGCTAAACTCTACTATAGTTATGGTTCATTGCATTTAATAATATTTAATAACTCTTGCTGTAAAAATCACATTGTGTTTTATCTTTTAGACACCAAAAATCATAAAGTTTTGCCTTTCTTAGCTAAGAAATGCAGTTTTGAAACTCTGGCAAGTTTACTTTATTATCAGAGGAAAGAAAGCGTGCTCCTCTCTGGCAGTCATAGAATGAGGTTTTGCTTTCCTCACGTTTGGAAAATGTTGTCTCCAGAGCTTTATGTTTTGTGTGAGTGCTTCCTGGAGTGAGAGGCAGGCTGTAGGGGGGGGGGGGGGCAGAGAAACCAGAAGTGGCATACTGTGAAGAATTTTTCCAAAACAGATGGCTTTTAGAGCTAAAATATTTTTCTTTAATAAAACTAAATGAATACCAGCGTCAGAGTAGTCTTCATGCCCTTTTTAATTAACGTTTTGAGTGGATGTTATGTTTACTCATAGTTTAAGACGGTCCGCTTATTACTCGTTTCATTTAAACAGGGAGTGGCCACATTCCCTCCCTGTAATCTCTGTGTCACAGACAGGCTTTTCTGGTGCTCATTTGAAAACCTAGGGGAAAGCAGATTTTTCCTGGGTGACGTCAGATAAATCATCCCACTGACTGCCACAGGGGCCCACAGAAACTCTCCTGACTAGAGGCGTCTTGGAGGTTACATATGCTAAGGGCATAAACTCCCTAGGAAAAAAAAATGCAGACCTAAAGTCACATATCGTTGGAGAGACTTGCAAGACAAACGTGTCATATTACAAAAAAATGTTCCTTCCGTGACTTTACTCTTAGCCCACTTTAAAAACATAATGAAATGCCTTAACTTCTAATTTTATGGGAGCCATTTAAGAAAATTGTCCTTCTTCTTGCTATAGACTCCTACAACTATGTGAATCCTGAGAAATCAATGCCCCCTAATACTGAGTGAGGAATATATTCTGCTAGCTGCAAATAAGGCCTGTTTCAGCTGATTCATATGTGGTAAAATGCTGATTTCCTGATTCAGAAGTGGCCTCTTCCGCAGAAGTTACATGGTTACCAGAGGCCCAGAAACACACTCACACCTCTTAGATACCTGATATGAGATTGATGCTGACAAAACTATGCAACACCCTTAAGGAACCTGCTTAATTTACATGCTTATTAAATACTTTCCCTTCCTCCCGCCCTCTCTCCTCTCTTGAGACAAGGTTTTTTTGTGTAGCTTTGGCAGTTCTGGAACTAGCTCTGTAGACCAGGCTGGCCTTAAACTCGCAGAGATCCCCCTGCCTCTGCTTTCTGAGTGCTGGCATATCAAAAACATCTGCAAGGTTGATTTCTAAGCTTGCAATCAGCAGAGAGGCTGACTGTCTTAGTTTCCTCTAGACCTATTAATTTATTACATATTTAAAGTCAGAACGAAACAATTTACTGATCTTTATTTAGTTATGAGTCATTAGCAATTCTAAAAGTCAAATATGTCTTTTCCCTTCAAACTTGCACACATTTATCAGAGAGATCACATACTCAATCTACTTAATATCCCTTTCCTTTAGGCTAATTCTCTCCTATTTGTATTCAAGGTGAAATGTAAGCTACGTGCGTCAGAGCTACAATGGATGTTAGAAACTTTATTTCAACATCCTCATTTTATAAATTAAGTTTCACTTTTTTGTGAAGTCAGATTTTTAGTTAAAGAAACTTAACTATGACACCATGATTCTTCTATTTAAAATACTATTGATATAGGCCAAATTTGTTGGTTAAATTTATGTAGCTGTTTGTTTACTCAGGAATGATTATTTGTTTATTTACTAATAATTCATAATGCTTATGAAGGTGTAGAATGACAGGTACTTCATGAGGTATTGGAGATGTACAGTGAACAGGCAGGAGGTATAGATGCCAACATGAAGGGATAATGCATAATGGCATGATGTTATTGGATGGGTAGAGACAAAATGCTTCGGAAGGTCTCTTAGTGTAATGCTGAGTATCAATGAAGGCATCACAAATCCTCAATGCTTAGTCTTCATCAAATAGCAGTGAGTTAGGCAAAAGATAGAGGTGTGGATGAGGTCAGAGCATTCCAGGCAGCAGAAACTCCCTGTTCAGAAGCCTGAAGCAAAATAACCAGGAGTTAGCTTTTGTTAAATGGCTTTTTAAAGTGATGTCATCATATAGTCTAATTATCTTCTCATGTGGCCATTGAACAATCTAATTATCTTCTCCATGTGGGTAGTAGTGGGAAGGACTTACAAAACATATATTCAAAGAACAACTGTACATAAGACAAAAGCATGCAAAATAAATACCCTCAGGCTTCAGTGAAACGTGAGTCTCCATGGATTCTCTTGAATGAATCTGATTCTCAAGTATATTAAAAATAGTATTTATCTTGTTCTCATTTCTTTGTTCACTAATTTAAAGGAATATATAGGATTTTGCAGTCAGAAAGCATATATTTATATTATGATACTGACACTACTCGCAAGATGTCTATCTGAAAAGGGCAGCTTGTGCAAAAATAATGAGGATGGTGACCAAGTTATTTGTCAAGAAATGGCTAGTGATTGCTAAAATCATTGTGAAACTAGTAGTCTCTAGCATGTAAGCAGGACATAAGCCACATAGCTGTCTTCTCTAGGCATACTGTCTTGTGTTAATAGGTTACTCAACTATTTTTTCTTCATTTTGTACTTTGCAATTAATACAGAAACAATGTTGAAACCAGGAAGAGTTGGTAAAACAGGAAACTCAGCTGCTTTCCACAGATTCTGGAAGTCACATTCCATGACACTCAGAAAGATAGGAAAATGAAGATGAATACATACATATAGATATAGAAAAAGGTTAATCCTTAGAAGTTTCTCACTTTATATATAAGTAGAAATTAATAGATGGTGCATATTCACAAAGATATTGTCAAGTAGGAAAAAAATGTGAAATGGTGTCAACTTCCAAGGGGTTATCTTCAAATGAGTACATTTTAATCCTGGAGATTAACTTGGATTGAGACCTCATTACTAATTAATTGAAATATATGTTGAGATGAAACAACATTATAGTAAAAACAAAATAAGATAGAAGAAACAAATCTTTTTGAACCAATTTAACTAAGTGTGTGTCCATGAACAATCTAAGTGCTGGGCAGGCAAAGTAGATCTGATGTGAATCTGCCTGACATTCTCCCTGTGGTATTTGAGAAGTGCTTTGTATGTAAGTCATCCTGTTAATGAGGGTTATTATCTTTGCCACTTAAGAGGCTGTGAATAAATGAATTTCCTTTTATAATCCTTGCATCTTTAAACTTTACTAAGAGCTAGGAGCTGACTTTATAATCCAATTTCTTTTGTTGACATTCATGAATATCATTATGTTCTGGATGCTTTGCTTTTCTGGACCATCTTCTGGGTTTTCATGTACATCAGGCTAGAATGTAGATACTCAAAAGACATAAGTTCAAAATTGTCTTCTCTAGGGACACTCTTATCAAGTAAATCACTCAACCTACTGTTTCCTTGTTCTGTTGCACAATATAATTAACATAGCCATCATTATTACATTACATTTTCTCAGTTTTCAAAAAGAAAGTTGTACACTATGCAATTCATTTTAATAGCATAAAAACTGTGAAAGCACAGTACTTTCATGAAATTCCTAAGATCAGAATTGAGTTGTCATATTCACTTTTGATATTATATTCTCCTCCAGTTTAAAGAATGTTTTTCTCTTAACTGAAAGAAAAAGGAATTACTGATTTTTTTTTTTTTTTAAGCAAGTGATCAGATAACTCATTTTGAGTACTCCTTTTACTAGGGGCTTGGGTGTGGTGTCAAGACAGCAACTCCAAATGCTGAAACTGCCAGTGGCTATGAAGCTGTAGTTGTGCCAACTTGGCAGTCAAAATGTGAAATATTGTGTGGCAATAGAAGTTTCACCAGATTTGACTTTAGTGGGAAGTACAATATCATGCATGATTGCATATCTTGACTTTACCTGAGAGAACAACTTTAAATGTATTGGTTATGGGAAAGAATACAGCGCATTGGTGAACATCCTTCATACAAATGACAGAACCATAATTTAAACCAGCTCTATAGTGATCAGGTGTGGCCTGTTTCTCTTTTGAGTTATTTCCCTCTGGTATTACATCTTGTTACTTGGAACTTAGTCATTCTTTCTAGCAGATGCAGACTGAAATACTATGTCTGGACATGCTAGAAAGGGACCAGTTTATGAGTTTTACTCTTCATAAGTCTTGCGGCTACATATCATGAAATGAAGTCCCAGAGCTTATATGTTCAGCCTCACTCAAAGGTATTCACTAAGAAATCTCCAAAGGATGTCAGAGATAGATCAATGTAGACACTGGACACTGGCTCCTAAAAATGTGGACTAGACAAAAGGAATCATTGATGACATTTGGTATATGTGGAGAGAACAGGTTGTTTACCTACTTCAAGTTTTAAAACAATTTTGTTCCACCAGTGG
The DNA here is from genome assembly GCF_903995425.1 of Onychomys torridus. Lineage (NCBI taxonomy): Eukaryota > Metazoa > Chordata > Mammalia > Rodentia > Cricetidae > Onychomys > Onychomys torridus. The sequence goes on along the minus strand of NC_050443.1, from coordinate 138,867,781 downwards.
TGGTGGCACATGCCTTTGATCTCAGCACTCAGAAAGCAGAGACATGCAGATCTCAGTGAGTTCTAGGCCAGCCTGGTCTACAAATTGAGTTCTAGGACAGCCAGGACTGTTACACAGAAAAACCCTGTCTCAAAGAAAAGTAAAGAAAAGAAAAGAAAAGAAAAGAAAAAAAAGCCAAAGATTTTGTTCCATTAAATTCAAATATTACCAGACTACAAGCTATTCAGGCAACTTAAGAGGCATCCTCTAAGATAGTTGCCAAAAAGTTATGCATATTGCAGCATCACTTAAGTGATTGTTTTGGGGCATTACAACAATAATATTTAAACAACTCAAATGTAAAGAACATGAGGATAGTTATTTACTCAAATAATTTTACACAAAACAATGGGGGAAAATAAAGAAGCTATATTATTGAGAAAGAAATATGCAGGGTTTTGAGTTGATCCAGTCCAGTAGATGGTCTGGATTATTTTACCTTATAAAAGTAAACATATTTTCTCTAGGCCCGCTTTTGGCATAGGCCCTGATCAATTCCACACAGGTGCTGGGATGACTACTAACTGGTCTCACCTTTTTCTCTGTACCCTTTACCATGCTTCCCATGATGCAGAAAGGATGTTCCATCTAAAATGCTAATGTTATCACACTGCTTTCCATTTACAAACCTAATGACGTTGCTCTTAGCTGTGGACCTACATTTAAATTCCTTGTTACAATTTTTATCAACATTTCTGTCTAGTAAACTTTGCTTTGCTTCTCGAATATGATGGACTTTCTTCTATTTTTCCCCCTCTGAAGCTTTCTGCCAGATTTATTTTAATTCGCTTCAGGAAAGCCTCACCTGAACTGGCACTTTCCTCAGAAGTTTCCTTAGTATTTTTGCTTTCAGTCTGAGAGTACATATCAGCTCTAGATCTCCCAAGGCAAAGGATGCCATATCAAAGGCTTTGTGCCCTCTTTGCTTAGCATCTGCTAGATGATCTGTAAATTTAGATCTGAGACAGTGTACCCTGCTCCTCTTCTCTCCTCAGACTTTATTCGTACATGCTGTAATCCTTTGATCCTTAGAGAGCAGGGCTGTAAAGATGAAGAAAACAGCCCCATTTTTTTTTAAAGATTTATTTATTTATTATGTATACAGCACGTATGACTGCAGGCCAGAAGAGGGCACCAGATCTCATTACAGATGGTTGTGAGCCACCATGTGGTTGCTGGGAATTGAACTCTGGAAGAGCAGTCAGTGCTCTTAACCTCTGAGCCATCTTTCCAGCTCAACAGCCCCATTTTCTGAGCAGAGGCTATGGGTTTCTTTTTAACAGTAAAAGCAGTCTTAAAAAGTATCTACGTCTCACACTTTATTATGCTCCAAAGAATAATCACAGTAAGAACTAGTATACAGTCTATTGCATTGTCTCATGTACACAGGGTAATATTTGTGGGTGTTGTGTTTGTTGTATTAAAGCATCTACCCATTTTCTTTCTAGATACTTCTTTAAAAATGGCGATGGTATCAGAATTCCTCAAGCAGGCCTGCTTTATTGAAAATCTTGAACAGGAATACACTGTAAGTAGTCAAAATATTATGACATAGTTAGCATGTTAAAACAAGATGGATGAATGAATGGAGACTAATTTATGTCTCTCACATACACAGCAAGCTGTAAAATCATACAAAGGTGGTCCTGGATCAGCAGTGAGCCCCTACCCTTCCTTCAATCCATCCTCGGATGTAGCTGCCTTGCACAAAGCTATCATGGTTAAAGGTAAGTATGTATCCATAGAAGTGTCTTTTCTTGAAAATTTCATAGAAACTACTTGAATGGTTATTGGGAAATTATCCTGAGTCATGTCAAGTCTTTTTCTGGGGAGATAAAGTTTTAGTCAGCTGTAATGGCTTATACCTATACTATCAATACTAGAGACTCTGAGGCAGGAGGATTGCCATTTGAGGCCTACATGTGCTGTGCAGTCAGTCTCTGCCTCCAAAAGAGGAAGGTATCCTTGAAATGAATGGTAAATGGTGCAGGTTGTGGCACTGGTTACCGCATGGAAAGGTCACAACAGTATTAGTTTCAGAGTTTTATTAGGAGGAAGGGGGTGAGGGAGAGGGGAGAGAGAGCAGAGCAGAGAGAGAGGATGGGGTCTGCGTCTGGTTTTCCAAGGACTCCTGGTAAACTGGGCTTATGGAGCTACACCACACATGTACTGATTGGGTGACCACACTGCACACATGTAGTCAGCACACACTGATGAAGTAAGACCCTTTGCTTACCTACTGAACTGCTGGAGTGAGAGCAGAATTCCTTCCAGTACATAGGAAATTTTGGTCAGTGATGAAATCCCGGCTGCTATAATAAATGTCCTTACTGGCTGTTTCTAGCAGAAATCAATGCTTAAATCAGCACCTGTGACCACATTTAGGGTTTGAACATACATCTGGAATACTTGTGTACAGAAAATATTAATTGGCTCTTCATTTTCCATTCAAATGAATAAGATGTTGTTATACCTGGATCAAGGGGACCCTCAAAGGACCACCACAGAGACAAATCCTGTATGTAAAAGCCAAGAGCCTTTCAAGGTCGGAGGTTGGACTCTCTGACACAGTAGAGAGAGCAGAGAGCTGTGAGGCCAGGCAGGGTCGGGTTTTTATCATAGCAGAGGTAGGGGGTGGGAGTATAGGGAATGTTTGGAATGTCAGGTATTTCCCCTCAGATGCAGGCCTTCCTGGGTGGGGCCGGCTTATGGCTTTTCTAAGGTCCAGGTGTTGCCTGCCAGAAGCTGTGTCTGGGCTTCTAAGCCTATCATGGTAGCTGCCTGGTCAAGCTGTTTTGGGCCCCTCCACAACGTCACCTTACATTCAGCTTGTTACGGGCCCTGGCATTCATTTTCTAGGCTAATGCAGTTCTCTTTCTCAACTTTATTAATTATGATGTGCCTTGATCACCGCTTTGATAGTGAATCATTTTATGGCAATTGTTGATGACTAAGAAAATTGATGTTAAAGCCTCAGATTCTTCCTTTCCAGGTGTGGATGAAGCAACCATTATTGACATTCTTACCAAGAGAACCAATGCTCAGCGTCAACAGATCAAGGCAGCATATTTGCAGGAGACTGGAAAGGTGGGGCGAATGACGAACTCATATGTTTAGTGTGCTCATATTTATGTTCCAATGAGATTCTGAAGCACAGTTCTATCTCTTTCTGCTTTATACACAGTTAACTCATCAGTTCCAAAACAAGAATCACAGTATTTGTCTCCTTTGTTGCAATAGGAACACTTTTAGCAAATTTACTCAGCTCACACACTGGCCATCTGGCTGTAAAGATTTCCAGAGGTGATGTTCTGTGTTGGAGGCAAGCCACCTCTTAAGCAAAATACACATCAAAATTACTGTGGGGGTACAAAGAATTTGTTCTGATTGAAGTGTATTTTTTTTTTTTTTTGCCAAAACTAGAAATGAGCTATTTTAGAAAGAAATTAAGTATTTTACACAACTCTATGTTGGAAGTGAACTTTATACTTCTCACGGCAAGTGTGGCTAGCTTATTTTTAAATGGGTGCAATAAGAAAACTGGAAGGTAGCAATTTTTTTAACTATAGTGTTTATTAAACCAATGAAAAGCATGGAACAGCTTTGTGTTTTGAGCTTTATGACTCTGTTCCTGTAAGAAACTCTGAGAACACGGTCCTTGAGGAAGTTTGTATTGGATGCAGTAAATTTCACCTAATTTCTCTAGATTAAAAGATTGGGAAGACATCCTAAGTTATCCAGCGTGTTTTCAGCGTGGAAGGGAAGAACTACCTGACTGAAGTGAGAAGTGTCATTAAGTGCAGATTGTTAGGAAGTCACTCTAATCCATTTGCTTTTCCAGCCCCTGGATGAAACTTTGAGAAAGGCCCTTACAGGCCACCTGGAGGAGGTTGTTTTGGCTCTGCTCAAGACTCCAGCCCAGTTTGATGCAGATGAACTCCGTGCTTCCATGAAGGTAAATGATTGTCCTCCCCTGTTCCCCAGCAGTTTTAAAGATTTGTTTTATTTGTATGAGTGTTTGGCTTGAGCATATGTATGCACATCCCTTCTGTGCCTGGTACTCTCAGAGGTCAGAAGAGGGCATTGGATCCTCTAGGACTGGAGCTATGGATGGGTGTGAGTCACTATGTGGGTGATAGGAATTGAATCTGGGTCTTCCGCATGAACAAGTGCTTTTAACTGCTGAGCCGTCTCACCAGTTCCTAAATGAACTTTTTAAAGAAAAATCATTTTCCTCAAAACAATGTGCAGGATAAATCTGTGTGTTACTATGGCTGGGCCTTCATTATCTAGTACAGGACTGTCAATCAGTCCACATTCAGTGATTGAGCAAGTTAACAATTTAATAAATCAATCATTGGATACATAAAAAAATAAATATTGGAACTAACGTTCTTCATGCAATTTAAATTCCTAAATCAAATAGCTACATTTTAAAATCTTCACCCCAAATACTGAACATAAACTACTTTGTTTTGGCACAATACATTTTTAAAAAAAATATGGACAGAATTGACTAAATGACAAATTACAGCACGCTTTGTTTGGACAAATCAAGTTGATTATCTTGAATGAAAAAATGTAAACGGGTTTTCTTTTCTTTGAATTCAGGGACTTGGAACAGATGAAGACACTCTCATTGAGATTTTGGCATCAAGAACAAACAAAGAAATCAGAGAAATTAACAGAGTCTACAGAGAAGGTCAGGCCAGCATCTGAGACCTTAGATGGACAGGAAACCAGATAGAAATACTTTCTGGAAATCAGCTATGGGCGGTAACCGTGTGTGATTTAGAAAGCCTAAGTTTTAAAATGTTTCCTTCCTGATTGGTACATATCTCTGGAAGGCAGGATGAGATGCGAGCGAGAACATACATTTTCCAACCCACCCGCAACTTGCACCTTATGAAAAATGTCTTCTGGAGATAATGAGCACAAACTGTTACAAAGAGAATTGAATTCAGGAATTCAGAACACTGGATTTAAATAGCTTTCTAAAAACATTTCTATTGTTCTGAACTAACCTATACCTTTTATTTTGAAAAGACTAAATAATAAGAATAAATATTTCTGATCAGAACACTTTTCATTCATCTTTCCTATCTTTTGGTGGGAACCTTAACTTTACCATTGAGAACATAAATGATCCTCCCTCTTTCTCTGTGCTTAGACAGGTACTTGACATGAAAGACTTATCAATGGCTCATTGTACAGTGAGGCCTTCAGTCAAATGTCTCAGCCCTTACTGCACAGGGGACGGCTGTGAATCTGGTGATTTTCTAATTCCTTTGAGCTGTTGACTTTTTTGTTTTGTTAAACTAATATGTGACCTCATGCAGAAGCTTTGTGTCTGGCCCATTGCACATTGTTCTCAGTTTAGCACATGAGTCAAAGTGAGGCAGTTTTCAACCACACTTCCTCTAATTCTTACTCCAGCACCAATACTTGCTTTAGGTCTGTTTCTCAGTAATAATAATTTGAGAGAAGAATATTTAATGTGTTTGATAAAATGCGTTTTACAAAGGTAGACATCCACATTTCCCTACGGTCCTGAAGATGTGGTCCAGAAATAGCTTAAGGTGGTGTTTTTAGTTTACTATAAATCTACTATAAATTCAGTTATTTTTCCTATGAAAGCACTATATTTTGTAGCCAATTGAATACTTGTAGACATGAGTTTTAAATAAATGTGACACATATGCCATTGACCATATTATATATTGAATATTTATAATTTTAAGGTAAATAAATAGCCACTATTCAAGCAAGTGCTATTTTTTCCTTTTAAATACTGTTCTATTTATTCTAGTGATTAAATTTTCACATATTTCAAAATGATTTGGTAAAGTGTTTAAACAATAAATTTTTGTAAGCAAATATTTATGACTAAGTTTTCATACATGTTATTATTCAGTTTTCTTCCATTGATCTATAGGAAATTTTTTATAGCCTAACATTTCAGTTGCTTTAGTTTTTCCATTTTCATAACATATTTTGAAATACCTTACAGGAGTCATTTCACTTTGTAAACTACAAGCTAATGCAAATATCATTGTTTTTCCATAGTTTACTAAAAAAAAATTTTTCTCATCTTGTAGAGCTAAAGAGAGATCTGGCCAAAGACATCACTTCAGATACATCTGGAGACTTTCGGAAGGCTTTGCTCTCTCTTGCCAAGGTATAACTTAAATGCTCTGGAAATGTCTTTGCTATTATAAATAATAAAACCTTAGATTTGTAAGCATTTTCTAGGAATGAGAGACTCTTTAAAATTAATGCCGCTTAATTGATGAATAATACTTATATGTATTTGAGAGAATAATGTGATATTTTGATATATATGATGTTAAAACTAACAATATAAAAAAAACTTCATAATCTCACTTCCTACCACCTCTTCAGGTGAGATATTTGAAGTTTATCTTCTGGTCATTTAAAAATATCCACTATATTTTGAATATGTTCCTCTTACTGTGTAGTAATACCACAATGTACTCCCCTTGTCTATTAGAGACTGCACCCTTTCACCAGTATCCTCCAGTCTTTTGATCCCCACCCCGTAATCTCTGGTCATCATCAATATATAGTCTGCATCTGTGGGTTCAAGTATTTTAAGAAGCACATCTAAGTGAGGTCATGCAAACTTGCTTTGTTTTGTCTTGCTAATGTTCCTCAGAGTAACATTGCTGCAAATGATAGGTACTGTTTTCACTGTTTTTTTCCTCAAAAGTTATGTCTGACTTTAAGAGAATTAAGTTTATCTTGTGATTATATCCTATAGACAATCTTACAATATGTTGGGTCATTTTTTAGGGTGACCGTTGTGAGGATTTCAGTGTGAATCAAGATTTGGCTGATACAGATGCCAGGGTAAGCAAGGGCGAGACAATATTAATGAAGCAAATCTTCCTACCTTCTTACTCCCTCGATGTGGAAGCAGATCTCAGGTCCTGCGAGAATCCAATGTTTTGGGTTTTTGTTTGTTTGTTTGTTTGTTTTTTTAATGTTCATTTAATTAGACACAGATTCTTGTAGCCCAGGAATGGAAAATATAGTCTTTATGTTTCCAATTTATCTCATTGTTTAGAAAGCCAGAGATGACTGAAATAACAATGAGACTCTGTCTTTCCCAAGAACTGTTGGATTGAGAAACTCCAAGTTTTGATTCTTTAATAGAAGAACATAACTATATGCCAATTCAACCCCTTGCTGGGTAATATATGTTGCTACCAATTTGAGATTTTTTTTTCTCAGTCTCTCAATTGTTGGCACTAAAGATATTCACCATCATGCCCAGCTGGGAAAGGAAATTACTGCTGAGTAAAGTGAAATCCAGAAATGCATCAGAATTCTGTTTTAATAGAAATTGTGCAAACAGATCAAAAACAATAATGATGCACAGTTGCCTGTAATACAACTTACTATTATCTTTTTGAATATGCTTTCCATTTCCAGACTCTTAGGGTTCCTCGATGTATATTTATAGAGACTAAATGATTAGTCTAGTGAAGGACTGTCATAGAAATTATTATTTTAAGGTGGATGGTGGTGGTGCATGCCTTTAATCTTAGCACTTGGGAGGCAGAGGCAGGTGAAAGCTTTGAATTCAATGCTAGCCTGGTCTACAGAGCAAGTTTCAGGACAGCCAATGCTATATAGAAAAACTATCTGGAAAAAAACAAAAAACAAAAAACAAACAAAAAAAAGAAACAAAAGGAAGAAAGAAATTAATATTTTATTGTTAGTAGAACATACTTTTCTTTTTTTCTGGAGCTGAGGACCAAACCCAGGGCCTTGTGCTTGCTAGGCAGGCGCTCTACCACTGAGCTAAATCCCCAACACCAGTAGAACATACTTTTAACAAAAAGAAAGGGATTATTATTTGCATTCACAAAGGAGTAATAATTGCATTTAAATTATTTCCTAAGATTATACAGCTTTCAAATTTCAGAGCTGAAATTTGTGTTCAGAAATCATAGCATCAAATCATGGCATTTCTTTCTGTAGCAAATAAATGTATATACAGGGGGAAAATACAAGGTCTAGGCAGTAGTTAAATTATGATTTATTGATATTACTTGCTAATAATTTATTTGAGCAATAAAAAGTAGAAAAAAAGGAATCTGTTTTAATGAGTCCCTTGAGTTGTCTTTAACTATGGAATAATTTTAAAGGAATTGATTCAGCAAACAGATATCTCATATTCTCTGCTTGTCACATTTACAAAGCTCCTTGAGAGATATTGTCCTCATTTTCAAGAAGGGCTTACCCCAGTGATGCCTACTCTGATTATACTAAGTGCACTATAATTGCTTATATAACCTTTGATACACATAGCATTTTTGCGTGTTTGTCATTTCTGCACATGGGCACCTGTTCACTTATTCATTTCTTGACAGGCTTTGTATGAAGCTGGAGAAAGGAGAAAGGGGACAGATGCGAATGTGTTCATTACAATTATGACTACTAGAAGCTTTAGTCATCTTCGCAGAGGTAACAAGAAATCAGTTTTTCTGGAATGTGTTTATGCAAGATCAGATGTTCCTTATGGAGGACAAGTGAGAGGAAGGAAAGAAAGAGGTCTTTCCATATCAAATGGATGCAGTGATACTCACTACTTACTGCTGTATGCCTGTTTGTCAGCCTTGAACTGCCACCGTTCACACCACTAAGAACATACTCTGTAACTTTGGAGTGCATAGCATCATTTATTTTCACTATTTCTATCTTTCAAAGTTTTAGAGTAGTTATGACAAGAGATGTAAATAAAACATAACTAATGAGAGATAAAAGAAACAAAAACAGCTCTAGAGTCTAAATGAAAGAAAGAATATGTAGATGGTCCAGAAATAAGAGAGAACAAAAGAAAAAACCCAAATTCCCGAAGATTCAGCATTAAGACTTAGGTTCTGAATCTCTAGGAAGGCAGAGTATATGGATAACACAAAGTTCCTTACTGTATACCAACAAAACAAGTTCCTATACAAACAAAGTGAATTTGCTGTGCTGAGATTAGAAAGGAATGGACTATTAATACTGCTGTAGAAAGCAGTAAAATGATTAATCACCCGGCACTTCTGATAATGGTTGGCACTTGCAATACGAAGATGAAGTCTACACAGTATGCGGAGTCATGCAAATAGCCTTTAAAATGTCACTGAAGTTCAGTGTACCTGAGGAGCTCCTTGAGTCCGTTACCCTAATTTTACTAAAGTATACCAGTAGACAGGCTGCTTTGCACAAATCTTAACTTTAATTTCCTATTCAGTGTTTCAGAATTACAGGAAGTACAGTGACCATGACATGAACAAAGTTCTGGATCTGGAAATGAAGGGTGACATCGAGAAGTGCCTCACAGCCCTTGGTATGTAAAAGTTGCATAGACAAAGTTCTGACCTCAACTTATATACTTGCATATCATCGCTGCCCTGTACAAAAATATATATAACAATATAAGACAAACCCCCTGTAAATATGATACATCTATGTATCTGTGTTCAGACTGAGACAATATGTAAGGCTGATGAAGAAATAGGAAGGCCTTTCAAATGCAACAGATGTTCTTCAAGATATGGAGATGAAGAATATATTTTTGAGCACCTGTTTATAAGGCAATGTACCAAGCAGGCCATACCACCTAGGTCACTGTGGATGCTTATGGAAAACAGCATAACCACTTATACAATCTTGGGCAAGTCCTGCATGACCTAATCGAGTACATCTGGGTTAACTTGTGAAAATATGAACCTGTTACATGTCTCCTAGGGATATATTCTGCTTCTGCAGGCCAGGGTTCTGAATTTCTGTGAAGCTCTGATGGATATCAGTCTTGCTGTCCACAAATCCCACTTTAAGTAGCAAGATAAAGAAAGGACCCTACAAATACATGCTAGTATTTCATTTGGGCAGATGCTTTATACTTAATTTGCTGCTGTGCTGCTTGACAAGTGTTTGTATACCACACGAATCAGGTATTTATGTGCCTGCTCCTTACACATATTTCTCCACACCCACTGAGAGGATATTATATTGGGTAGAGTCACTACTGAATATTGACAAGGGAAGGAATCCTGGAAACCACCATGTAGAAAGTGATTCTCTCTTCTAGTAAATCAAATATCCCACATTAGGCAGGAGGTTTAGAACTCTGTGCAGAGTTATTTCTTATTTATTCAATATATATCTCTATTTTGTGATGACTACTTCATCTGAAATTTACATCTCTTACAGTGAAATGTGCCACCAGCACCCCAGCTTTCTTTGCTGAGAAACTTTACGAAGCCATGAAGGTACTGTTCTATTTATAGGCTCTACTTAGAGGAGAAATTATCTGTAGAAAGAAGAGTAGAGAACCTAATGTTCCTTGAAAATCGCAATACTTATCTTTAAAGAAAATTACACTTTATTCAATTTGAGGGAAAGCATGTATTAGAATAAACTTGTTAGATTTGGTACATTTAAAAAAGGTCTATGTAAATGTGATTATAAGGTGAGCTAGCAAGAAGTTTATAGGTGATTTATCATTTGCTTAAAACCTGAATCACCAGGAAAAGGGTGGTGCATTCTGCCTTTTAGTGTGCTACTTTAATAACCTACTTTAACTGAGGTTGTGAGCTTCATGCTTTTGTCTTCCTAATAATGCTGTCTTTCATGCCACAGACTAATAATGATCTTTTAAAATATTATTCCATGGTTAGAGAAGTAGAAGGTGGTATTGGGATGTATTTGAGGTTTCACTTTTACTTTATTTTTCTGCAAGGAGGTTACCATACAGGAGATTGCCCCAGTACTTATGTTTTGAGATCTCAAGGCAATAGTTATGAAGTGATCTTTCCTTTGTAATCCACATATAATGAAGTCTTAAGAGAAAGAGGGAGTGATGAAAAAAGCTAACAATTTAAATAATATTGAGAAGCTTCTGTGAAATGATAGGCGTGTTCCCAATACTTGTCAATCAAGACAGGCCCAATAGGTCTAGTTGAATATTAATTAACTCCCTCTCTGTCCCTCTGCCCACTGTTTCCTGGGTGATATTCTGATAAGTAATGGTGATGTCTGGAATGAAAGAAGGAGCATATGTCCAAAACTTCAGAAGCCAATATAGCTTTTCTTGATGTACTCTAAAATCTTAAGTTTGGCCCAAATGAAATGACTCAGCAGATTAAAGCACTTACCATCAATCCTGATGACCTGAATTCAATCCCTGGGACTGACATGGTTGAAGGAGAGAACAAACTCATGAAAGTTGTTCTCTGATGTCTTCATGAACACTGTGCTGCATGCATCTATAAATATGCCCAGGAGTACACACACAGAGATAGTATAACAAATAAATAATAAAATACCATAAACATTTAAAAACTCGAGGTTTAAGCAGGAGTGGGTGTAAGTGGGTGAGAGTGAAGGAAGAAGGGAAGGGTGGCTCAAGAGAAGAAAGCAGCGTACACTTGGAATTGAAAGCAGAATCAACCCTTTCAAGACAGTAGGTATGATTGGCTTGACAGCCGAATGGGTATGAAATTATTCAGGGCACTGTATGCCCAGAGAAGACTGTTAGTTCATTATAAGAGAAATGGGAGACCACTGCGATATTTATACTCGATAGGTTAGATTTATGATTTCAGGAAGAAAACAAACAAACAATACTTTGTTATTTTTGCATAGTTCAGATACAGCAAAGACTGGATGGTGGAAAGCCAGTTAGAAAGCTGTAGAAAACCTTTACACCTTCTGCTAATATAACTCTTGTTCTCTTCTTTCATTACCACTGTTCTCTCTGTCACTGTCTCCTCTCTCTCTCTCTCTCTCTCTCTCTCTCTCTCTCTCTCTCTCTCTCTCTCTCTGTGTGTGTGTGTGTGTGTGTGTGTGTGTGTGTGTGTGTATGTGTGTTATAGAGAAAGACAAGCAGTGGGAGGAGAGGGAAAAGAAGAACATATAGGGTTGATTGTTTTTCATACAGCATGTGTAGAATGATAAAAGGGACTTCTTTTGAATACCCAGTCTTCAGTGAGAGATTTTCTGCATGTAATAAAACCATGGTCTGTCTGCACAGGGAGCTGGAACTCGCCATAAGGCATTGATCAGGATTATGGTCTCTCGTTCTGAAATCGACATGAATGAAATCAAAGTATTTTACCAGAAGAAGTATGGAATCTCTCTTTGTCAAGCCATCCTGGTATGTTGTGATTTTCAGTAATAGGACCTCTGCAAAGCCAAGTTCTTTATGCAACAATTTCCAAGAGCAGAGCTGATGTGATGTACTATAGCTGTACATTGCATATATAAGATTAATTTGCTTCTTAGGGTGAATGATTCATAAATACATTAAACTTCACATAATTAAATCTAGTCTACCAAAGACTAAGTGTACTTTTGAAGCACAGAGAAATGTTTAGTCTTTGTGAATAAACAGTCCTGGAATATTTCAGAGTTCTTAGATGTATTAATACACATCATGTTTATTTTGTAGTTAAAATTGAAGGATTAAAAATGTAGTACTAAAATTAATTTCTAGTACTTTACTTGTTACTAAATATGTTTCCTCTGTAAAATGTTTAAAGTATATGTTCAGGTCATATTATTAGAGTGTTGGAAAAATAACACATAACAAGAAGTTAAGGGAGCTGATTCTATCGAAAGATAATTATTTAAATTCACATAATTTGTATTTGACAATTAAAATATATGAAGAACAAGTGAGAAAATTACAGGCCCATGATTTTCACTCCTATTGAGTGATTTAGATATTTCCTTATGTAGGGTATCAGATTATATAATACTTCAATTAATTATATGATGTATTAATGCTTAGAAACACTTGTTCTAATAAACACGTAGTTCAGAATTGACTTTTTAAAAAATATTTATTTATTTTTTATGTATATGTGCTCTATCTGCATGTTTGCCTTCATGACAGAAGAGGGCATCATATCCCACTATAGATAGTTCTGAACCACCTTGTGGTTTCGGGGAATTGAACTCAGGCCCTCTGGAAGAGCAGCCAGTGTTCTTAACCATTGAGCCATCTCTCCAGCCTCTAGACTTGACTTTCTTCTGATTCTTCAAAGCTGTTTATTCTCCTCTGCAGAATGTTTAATTTAGCCTTTTTTTACACAGTTATATCATACACTGTAAATAAAGTATGACCTGCTCTGTTGCTGACACTAAAACTATCATGCTTCTACTACAAATAAAATATCTTGTCTTCATTATGATTTTGCATCATATCAATTATACTCTCTTTTTTAACCAACAGGATGAAACCAAAGGAGACTATGAAAAAATCTTGGTGGCCCTGTGTGGTGGAAACTAGATGTCCTGGCTGCTCTGAAGCACTGTGATGAGGACATCTCTTAGCTTCATTCCTTCTATCACATAGGCTTAAGTAGGAGAGTTGCTTTAGCAGATAACAATCTAATTAGCATCTTGATATAGTGTATAAGTTTTACATCATACCTCTGTACAATAGAGAAACACTTGTTTTATTAATTATCTTTATCCCAAATTATAAATCCCTGTAAGGAATTCACTGTGTTAGCATTCCTGAGAAATAAGTTTATGTAGACTAAAATAAAACAATTTTGTAAGACAATTGGTGTGTTACTGGCTCTTATAGTTTGATTTTCTTTTTTGTGTGTAATTAAATGGCTTAGTTTAACAAGGAAGAGAAGTCAGTTTTCCCTATTTGAAGACAATTTTAGGCATGAAATCACAAAGTTCTATCAAAACTCTTCTCCAGATAACCAAGAATTTCCTCAAAGTATCAGGATACAAAATCAACTTACTTAAAGCAAGGGCCTTTCTGGATACCAATATCAAACATGCTGAGAAAGACATGTGGAAGCATTCCAATTCACAATAACATTTGAAAACTAGGAATAAACCTAACCAGGGAGCTAAAAGACATCTGTATGAAAAATTTTAAATCTCTGAAGAAAGAGATTGAGGAAGATACTAGAAGGAGGGAAAACCTCATTATGCTCACGGATTGGTAGCACTAATATTGTGAAAATGGCCATCCTACCAAAAGTACCTACAAATTCAATGCAAACCCAATCAAAATCTCCATTCCATTCTTTCTCACAGGGAGAAAAACAGAAACAAAAACAAAACAAAAACACATAGGGAAGCACAAAGACTCCAGACAGTCAAAGCACTTCCAAGCAATAAGAAGTAATCTGAAGGACTGCCACGCCAGATTTCAAAGTATGTCACAGAGCTATGACAGTAAAAACACCATTGCACTGGCATAAAGATGCACTTGTAAGTCAACGATCCAAAATAGAACATTTAATTATTAGTGTGCACAATTACAGACACCCAGTATTTGAGGAAGGCACTCAAAATACCGCAGGAAAGACAGAATTTTTAATGAATTGTTCTGGGACAACTTGTTGTTCAGATATGAATGAATGGAGCTAGATGTGTATCTATCACACTAAACAAAGGTGAGCTCCAACTGGATAAAAGAGCATCATGTGGAGCCTGACACAGAGACTGCTAGAAGGAAAGATAGGCAGTGCCCTATATGGTGCGGGTACAGAATGGATGTTCTCAGGGCTTTGTTTGCTCCAGAATTAAGGGCCAACCATTGACAAGTGGGACCTCATGAAGCTAAGAAGCTTTTGTATAGCAAATGAAACAATCACGTGGAAAGGAAGATCAGAGAGCTGGAGAGAATATTTGCCAGATACACATCTAATAGAGGATTTATATATAGAGTATGCAAAGAACTCAAAAGTAAAGAATTTAGAAGGAAAATTATCCAATGAAAAACTTGAATACTTTAAAAGTATTTGATATAATTAGCTATTGGGAAAGAAAATCAAAACAACTTTGGAAGTATATGATGTCTGTTCATGACATCTAAGAATTATAAAACATTCCTCATAGTAATAGTACTTTTTTCTGTAATAATTAGCAATTTTTAAGGGTTAATACGAAGAGAATATATGCATTTTCATAAAACAAATGAATATTCCTTTTTGAAAGAAGTAAAAACAAATCAAAATAAAAATTGCATTGAAATGTCATCTTACATGAATGATAATGACCAAAATAAAATAACATTAAAAATGATAGCAAATGCTGTCATGGATGCACAGAAAAAAAGTGACCATAATTCACTGTAGGCAAAATTGAAACTGATTCCACTCCTGTGGAAATCAGTGTGAGGAATTCTCAAAAAGCTAAAAGTAGATTCATCATATCACTCAGCTATTTCACTCACTGGTATGTACTCAAAGAACTTGACATCCTACTACTTGCTCAGCTGTGTTCATTGCTGCTCTATTTGCAATAGTTAGAAAATGAAAACCTAAACAGCCCTCAATTGATGGATGGATAATGAAAATGTGGCACATAAACACAATGGAATTCTCTTCAGACGCTGTGATGGTTTGAATGAGAAAGCCCACCATACTCTCCTTGTTTGAACATGTGGTCACCAGTTGGTAGAATTACTTGAGAAGAAATAGAGGGATAGCCTCGCTTGGGGAGGTCAGTCTCTGGGGTGGGCTTTGGTGTTTTTAAAGCCCTTCTCAGTTATCTCCTTTTGCCTACCCCATTGTTGTAAGCTCCCAGCTATGGATCCAGTGCCATGCCTTTCTGCCTGCTGCCATGGCCCCTCCCCTCATGGTCATGGACTCTAACCTCATGCAACTGTGAACCCCAAATTAAATGCTTTCTTTTACACATTGTCTGGGTCATGCTGTTTAGTCACTGCAGTAGAAAGGTAACAAGACAAATGTAAAGAAAAAAAATGATATCATAACATTTGTAGGTAAATGAATAGAACTGCAAAATGTCCTGGATGAGGTGACGAAGACTTAGAAAGACAAGTGCTGCATGTTCTCTCTCATTTGTTGATCTTAGCTCCTAATCTTGAGAATTGAGTGTATAACCTGGAGTAAACACTGAAACCACAAAGTAAAAAGACCCCATGGAGAAGGAAAAGGAAGAGGAGGAGGAGCTCCAGAAAGGGGGGTATAGAAAACAGGTGTTATGAAGGTAGAAAGAGAAAAATTGGGGGACTTCAACTGAGAAGGGGGAGGGATGTAATGCAGAAGGAGAAGGAAGCAGCAGGGATAAGTGACAGTAAGAAATGTGAAAGCCACAATGATGCATACTATTTTATGAGATTACTTATGAACCAAATGGACTTACAGCCTACTAAATGACCATTACAGAAATTCACTTCTCAACATGCAGAAAATAGGTAGCCACTGAGAATCCAGACTCAAATGATACATCTGCAATGCAGACTATACACCTGAAGCTCAAGGGAAAATCACAAACCAGGGAGGAGAAAGAGTGTAAGAGCCACGGGACCAGGATGCTGGATTGGAGATTTTTGTCTTTTACGTGACATAGAGGCAGTACTCCTTTATCTCCATGATATAGTCCCTAAACAAGAACTACTAACTACACTAAGATAACTCCAGTTGACATGACTATATAAATGTAGGAAATTTCATACAAAATCCAGGTTCTAGATGAAGGTCTACAGGCAATCAGAGGTTGCTGGGAGGGAAAATCTGTCTTTTCCACAACTATCTCCTGATAGATGATTCAATCCCAAATCCCAAGCAGTAAGCCTTAAACACACACACACACACACACACACACACACACACACACACACAGTGTTGCTATTTAATGTTCATTGTATATAAGTATATATTTACATAAGCAGTACTAAATAGATTCAGTAGGTTGTATACACACATATTTACATACACATATAGATGTGTGTGTGTATATATATATATACATATATATGATATAAAAATCATATATATGTGACAATACAATAATAAAGAAATAGAGGTTATGAATTTGCTAGGGAGTCACGGAAACACATGAGGAGTTGGAGCGGAGGAAACGATGTCAATACAGAGCTTCATATGAAATTCTCAAAAATATTAAAAATAAACAGAATAAAATAATATGTGAAAAGAGGAGAGGCTCCCTTTCCACCATTTTGGCTAGGATTGTCTTCAGGGACCCATCATGCTGTCTGTCTGTGGCACTGGGCCTGTATTTTTCTCTAAGCCCCCATCATACTGTTGCCTTTCTGTCTGTCCATGGCAGACAATAAACTCTTCTAAAAAGCTCCTTAGTCCCTAATTATCTATCTTAATGTCCTTTTAAACCTCCCCTGTCCCATCCAAATTTAATAATTAATAGGGAGAGAGGCTTCCCTAGAAACAGGCCTCCAAGTTAAAACAAAGGCCCAGGAGAGGGTTCCAGAAATGCAAAGTCACATCTAGCTTTCCTACCTCCTCAAAACTAGAGTCCCCCAAGTGCTGTTGCCTGGCATAAGTCATCTATTAGCTAAACTCATTGTTTTTCTAGAAGCCCCTTTTCTAGAAATGATGTTAGAATTTTCTGAACCCCTAACTCAGCCCCATATCACAAAACATAGTCTTTTAGTCCATTTTGCTGATGTCAGCTAACTTTGGACCCATGCCCTCACTTGTTTCCTTGACTCCCATAAACAAACAATCATTGTCACAATTTACATTTATCTCTCACTGCCTGCCTTAGCACAATTCTTTTTTTAATTTTATAATTAATTTAATTTTACATATCAGCCATGGATTCCCCTGTCCTCCCTCCTCCTGGCCCCCCTCCCCAACCCACATCTTATACTTAAATTAGCATTTCTATTTTTAGTGGATTGTTGAGGTGATCTATATTCTTAACTCCAGAGGGTACATGTCACTTTCCCACTGTATATTACTTTCATTAGATATGATGATACAGTTAAATAAAATGTAGAATGATTTACAAACTGTAAGTGTAAAAATGTTAATTTTATCAGAATGTGAATCCGAGCATCACTATCATTACTTTTCTCTCTTTCTCTCTCCGTCTTACACACAAACACACATAGAGAAAGAGAAAGTGGGGAGGGAGGGAGGGAGAGAGGGAGAGAGAGGGGAGAAAGAGAGAGAGAGAGAGAGAGAGAGAGAGAGAGAGAGAGAGAGAGAGAGAGATATTTTCGTCCTATGGACAGAGGCATATCTAAAGGGGCAAAAGAGATGTGGAGTGGGTTGACTTGGGTGGGTGACTTGATTGCCACCAAGGGCCATGGTGATGTCTTGGCCTGTGCTGCTGCTGGGGCCCATGTCTGGGTTCATGGTTCTGATGCAGCTGCCCTTTGTGTTGGCATCCAGGGCTCCTGATACCACCAAAAGCTGACAGGATAGGGCTATACAGAGTTGCTCCTGCCCCTCACTGGTTGCAACCCTGGGGAGAATTGGTCCTGCCCCTCATCAGCTGAAGCACTCAGGAGAGAGGATCCTATACCTTTCCTGGGCTGCACAATAGAACTGGCCCTGAGGGCATGAGAATGGGAGAGCAGGTCACATCTGCCATGTGGTGAGGGAAAGATGCCTCCTCTCTCCCCTTATCACCTGCAGCAGGTGGGGAACCCTACCCTTACCCCTCACCAGCTGCAGCACTGGAGAACAGGGCCTGTGCCTCTCCTGGGCACCACAGTATGTGAATGAGCCAGCCCCAAGGAAGTGAGAGGGGCATAGATGGTACTGCCTTCCTCATCTGTGGTGTAGTGATGGGGGCGAGGGAAAGATGCCCTCCTCCCTTTACCTATTGTCCCCAGCTGGCAAGGGAGCTGACTCGCCTCTTTACCAGCTGCAACACGTGGGAAAGCTGGCCATGCACCTCATCTGGGCAACACAGCAGAACTACCCTATTGACAGGGGTGGGGTGAGCAGGGTTGAGACTGTGAGTATGAGAGATCTGGCCCCACCCCTCATCTGTCATATGGCAGCATGGGTGGGGAGAGATATCTTACTCCCCCACCTGAGTAAGTGGGAAAGCTCATCCTGAGGTCAAAAGAGCAGGAGAGTGGCACCTTCTCCTCACCTGGGCAATGAAGTAGAACCGACCCTATTGGCTGAGGCATGGGTGAGCTAGCCTGGAAGTTATGAGCATGGGAGAGCTGTGCCCACTACTCCTCTGTTAGGTAGAGGCACGGCCAGGCGAAAGATGCTCCCTTACCCCTTGCCCCTTGTCACTTGTGATCCTCCCCCTTACCAGCTACAGCATTCAGGAAAGCAGGGCCTGTTCCTCACCTGGGCAGCATGGTAGATTTGACCTTGTTGGTGGAGGTGCAGGTGAGCCGGCCCTGAGGATGTGAGCATGAGAGCTGTCCCATGCTATGTGGAGGCATGGACAGGGGAAAGATGCCCTCGTCCCCTTTCCCCTACCACCGGTGGTGAGCAAGGGAGTTGATCCTTCCCGTTACCAGCTGCAGCACTCGGAAAAGTGAGCCCTGTACCTCCCCTGGGCAGCAGAATATAGCTTACCCTATTGATAGAGGTGCCTGTGAATCTGCTCCGAAAATGTGAGAGTGGGAGATCTGGCCCTGCTCCACCGCCCCTCACTGGCCCTGAGCGAGAGCTAGTCCTGCTCCTCACCGGCACTCTAGGGAGAGTGGGCCCTGCACCTCTGCTGGGCTACCTAGTAGAGCAGCCCCTGATGATGTAGTTGTGGAGAGCAGACCCTGAAGGCAGGAAAGGAGGAGAACTGGCTCTGTCCCTTGCTCGTTGCTGCAGGGGGTGAACTAATCAGAGCAATGCTGGAGAGCTCACCCTGAGGAGGGGAGAACTGGCAGGCTGACCAACCCTGCAACTACCCAGACCCAGGAGCAGGGTTATAAATGGCTCACCTCCAACATCCAATCTATCCATGGTCTGCTGGAGCACATGAAGGGACTAATCCTGTTGACCCAGAGCTGCAGGACCTTCACTACACAGGGCAGCAACAGGATATCCAAGAAGACCACTAGTGAGGGCCCAGCATCAATTAGAGTACTAGAAACCAGAGGCCTTGAACCAGACAGACCAATGGACTCTTTGCAATGAACACTTGCAAGTAAAGATAAATGGATAACAGAGTTTACTTGTGACTCACTGAGTCACACTATAGTTTCCATGATGAGATTGATTTTCCTGTTGTTTTTTCTTTCTTTTTTTCTCTTAAATTTTATTTTATTTTTGAGGGGGAGGTTGCAAGGGCACAGGGTGGATACAAAGGGACAGGGAAATGATTTGGCTCCAGACACATGATGTGAGAGACACAAAGAATAAGTGAAAAGAAAGTTAAGAAAATGTACAATCCTTACTATAAAATACTTTCAAATAAATAAAGCCACCACACAATAAAATTAACCAGACCCAAAGTCTGTACAACTTAATGTATTTATTTATAGTTAGAACTCCCATTTGAAGTGGAAACTATAAAACTTCACATTAAATCTTACTCTTTCAGTACTAAATATATTGGATGCACTTATCTACCACCCAAACTAGACTATCCATTATAGAATTAGAATTAGAAAAACAATTGGCTTTATGTGCTCACTTATAACTCATGTCTCTGGATACCTTGGAAGTATAATTGGTGTCAGAGTTGAGATTTTATGTTTGATATATAACACTTCAAAGCTCAGAGGTAAGTGAAAGCTGTCTGAAGATTAATCATAATGTATTTCTCTACAACCATCCACGAAGATGAAGAAGAAAAGATACTTTTAATACTTAAGAGTTTAGTATTATAGGGGCTGGGGGAGGGGCATTGAGCAGAAGCTTTCTCCTTCAAATTGAAAATTTCCCTCTTGGAGAGAGGAAGGAGGGAAGCTCATAAGACTCAGAGAGCAGACAAAGCAGACAAGATCAAGAAGCAAACCAAACGAACAAATTCAGGAAATGCTTGACACTTAGAATCACAAGTCCTCTCCTCGAGGTTAGAAAAACAGTGAAAAGTTGTTGTGAAGGAGATCCAGTCCTGCTAGGTCATTTTCCTGGTCAGGGAGCTCTAGGGATGTAGCTTTTGAGATGACCAACTTTGCTCATGATATATTACCCCTAAGTCACTCATGCCGTTTTAAGTGACCCCAGCAAACATACAGGTTGACCAAGCTAGACTTCAGAGTCATCCTTCTTTGTCATCAGTGTCTCATCTGGGATAACAGACATTTATTCACATCACACAGGAAAAGTCACACAACAGTGGCACTGACACTGTACTCCAGTTAAATCTCTACTACTTATTAGTTAAGTTACTGCTTTAGTGACTGTTCTGTTGCCATGAGGATACAGCATGAGTGACAACTTATAAAAGGAAACGTTTAGTTGAGGGTTTGCTGACAGTTTCAGAGGGGAGTCCATGACCATCGTGGTGGGGAGCAGGCAGGCAGGTCTGAGGCTAAAGCAGCAGTTAAGAGCTTCTATTTGATCCACTAAGCAGGAAGCCGAGGGGGACACTGTGTCTGGGCTTTTGAAACTTCGAAGGCCACTCCCAGCAACACATCTCTTCCAACAAGGCCACGCCTCCTGATCCTTCCCACAACAGTTCCAATAACTAAGGACCAAGCTTTTGAATATAGAAGTCAATGGGGGGTGTGGATTGGGGGTTGGAACATTCCCATTTAAAATGACAACAGCTGCCCATTGGTAGCAAACTCTCTTTTCTAAGCTACAGTGTCCATTAGTAAAACAATGTGTTTATGACTGTTTAGAATTCTGTAAAGGTTACACATAGTGGTGCTAAAGTGACTGATACTTGGCAAGAAAGTGAAAAGAACACCTTATATTAAACTAAGTAGGAGAAAAGGAAGAAAAACAATCTATGTTTTGAAATAATCAAATAATTTGAAATAATGGGTCAACCAATATTGGTCAGTTCTTATATATACATTTTGTTAGATAGCATAGACCCTGGGATGATTAAACTTGGCTCCAGACTGAATTAGCTTGAAAAATGGTGAACTGTCTAATAAGGAAATTTTATCCTGTCCCGTGTACCTGCAACAGTCTGGGCCAGAAAGACAGAGTTAGGAATAGTTCAGGGAAGCTGCAAATGCAACCATTCAAATGGAAATGGTCCTTCCCTATGTACAGCACTGCATATTAGGGTTGTTGGCTCAGAGGCCAAAGGATCCTCCTTTCCAAATCTTTTCATTGGTCTTCGCATGAAAACAATGTGCCTTCTTGCATTTACCATCCTGACTGCTTTCTAGATCTGAAAACTGTCTCTATGGTGAATGTCTGCACAAAAGCACTCCAATCAGTTTGGAAATTTGATTCATACTGAGGCCTCTTCTCATTGACAAGGCCCTAACCCAGCCTCTCACTGTCCATGTTTTAGTGTGATATTAGCACAATGGTGATTATGAATAAAAAGTAAATGAGAATATCAGCATCCAGAATCTAAAAAACCTTCGCAAAATATTATAACATACATCTGCCACTGCCTGGGGCGATGTTGCATTCTTAAGCAATACATTGTCCTTTAATATGATAATGCATGACTCAGCTTATAATATGAGAAATCTCATATCATTTCCTATTACTAGGAAGACAAATGTAATGCCAATTTTCATATTTAGTAAAATGCTATGGGTTTTATGACCTTTGTTCTTACTTTTGCAGATTGTCAAATCCAATAGTTCTCGTTTTCATAGCAGCATAATGATTACCCAGTAGCTGTCCTTTTTTTCTGACAGTGTAGAATACAAATGAAGACAATGCATGAGCAAGAAGAACATGAAAAATAACAGAAGAAAATGGAAATATTAAATATGAGAGAAGAAAGAGTAGCAAAATGCTTGAATGTTTCTACATAGCAAGAATTGCTGAGGTACTGCTGTTGCCAATGATGTTGAATCCAGAGCTGTAAATAGATATGGTATTAGAGAAGGAATGGAAGATGCTGGCTATGCCCAGAGGTGCCAGCAAGATAGATGATGAATGTGGTGGTCTGAAAAAAAAAAATGCCCCCTCAAAGGAAGTGGCACTATTAGGAGGTGTGGCTTTGTTGGAGTAGGTATGGCCTTGTCGGCAGAAGTGTGTTACTGTGGAGGCAGGCTTTGAGATCACATATATGCTCAAGCCACTCCCAGTGTCACAGATCACTTCCTATTGCCTGTGGAGTCAAGATGTAGCCCCTTTCACCACTCTCAGCTCCTTCTTTAGCACCATGTCTGCCCGCACGCCACCATGTTCCGCTATGATAATGGACGAAGCCTCTGAAACTGTAAGCCACTCAGTTAAATGTTTCCCTTTCTAAGAATTGCTGTGGTCATGGTGTTTCTTCACAGTGATAGAAACTCTAAATAAGAAAATGAGGGACCCAACAATGTGAATGAACAGAAGAATTTGTAGGACCTGGACACAGTTGGAGCTCTGATTCATGGGTGTCTACCTGGAGGAAGACAGAGGGGATTGCAGAGAGGAGGTGTTTGTTGTCTAGCATGCAAGTGGCCCTGGCACAGCATAAACCACTTTAACAACTGGAATCAGAGAGGAAATGTGGCTTCCCTCTCTCCAGGCTTCGTCACTCACATAACAGCCTATTTCCTTATTATATCAGGCATAACATTTGTTTCTTATTTGTGTGACAAAAATTCCATATGAGTTTCATTGATTTTGGCATAAACATGTAGCTTTTATGCAATTAGCAGTGATTCCAGCTTAATTAAGTTGTGTGATTGAATAAAAAAATCCCCAACACACACATACACAGAGACAGAAAAAGAATTGCACGTATTTGAGGCCCCAAAGAAAAGTCTACACAAACTCAGGCATAGTCCCCAGGCTGAGTCATTAACCAAACTATCCTTCTGGAAAAAGAGTGTTTGGGGCAGTGCACTGGAAATATAATTATAGGCTCCTTTCTCTATCTGGAAACAATGAGTGTGGTAGCACTTTCGTGGAGATTGTGACCATTGGAACATTTGAGTTGGCAGTATGTAAACCAGCTAATTGATTTCAAATGTTTCAACTCTTGTTTTTTTTTTTTTTTTTTCAAATACCATTATACCACAGATGTGGTATGTTTAACATCTACATATGTTGCTTTCAGATGTCTAAATTTTGAGCTCTATTTCGGTCTTTCCAATTCCAATAAAATTGAAGAAACTATTAAAGAAGTGTGCACAAAACTTATCTACACGTTCATAGAATAGCTGTAGTTTATGCTTATTTTCAAATAAAAGTAAAGAAAAAGAGAGCATGAAAGAGGAAGAGTGAGGCAAGAAAAGATGAGGCACAGTTCATGGGGGGAAAACAAGGGTGTGGAGAGAAGAGAGAAAGGGAGAAAAGAAAGGAAGGGAGACTGCTGGAGGCAATAACTCCCTTTTCTGCACTGGGATAATACACTGAAGTCACAGAATAATTTGCAGTGACAAAGGAAGCATAAGTTTGCGACATGTGCTGGTTAGTTTTTGTCAAATTGATACAAACTAGAATCGCCTTAGAAGGAAGAACCTCCTCTGAAGAATGGGCCAGATCAGATCAGTTCATGGCCATATGTAGTTGGAGTTTTCCTGCCTGGCCCAGTCAGGACAAATCTCTCTTACCTGCCAGTCCCACAGTCGCTCAGACTCAACCAAGAAAGCACACAGACACTTATATTGTTTACAAACTGTATGGCCGTGGCAGGCTTCTTGTTATCTGCTTCTTCTATCTTAAATTAACCCATTTCTGTTAGTCTATACTTTGCCACATGGCGTGTGGCTTACCAGTGTCTTTACATGTTATTTCTCATGGTGGCGGCTGGTGGTGTCTCCTCCAGCCTTCTACTTCCCAGAATTCTCTTCTCTCTTGTCCCGCCTATACTTCCTGCCTGGCCACTGGCCAATCAGAACTTTATTTATACAGAGCCATATCCACAGTAGCCATATGCTTGAATTAGTGTTGGAGGGCCCAGCTCACTGTAGGTGTGCTGGAATGGACAAGAAAGGCAGCCGACTGTGCTGGGCAGGAGGAAGAGGACGGATTTCATATACATATACATATATACATTTTGATGATAATATAGTAAATATATGAATTTACTATAAAGGGAATTTACTACAGTGGCTTACAGGCTATGGTCTAAGTAGTCCAGCAATGACTGTCTCCTGAAGGGAAAGGATCTGGCTGTCCCGTTCTGGTGCTAAAGTCCCAGAGACGTCCTAGAGAACTGCTGCCAGCACAATGGCATCCTGAAGAAATAGATTCTAGCTCCAGGGAAGCAAAGCAATGCCTCAGGAACAGGGTAGATGAACTTGCTAGTGAGAGTGAAGACAAGAAGGCAAAAAGCAAAGGCATCCCTTTTCCATGTCCTTTTATGTAGACCACACCAGCAGGAGTGGCTAAGCTCGGGGTGGGACTGCCTACAGAATGATGTAGTCTAGAAGATCCTTCAGAGCCGTTCCCAGCTGCTTGAGTTTTAGTTAATTCTGGATGTAGTCAAGTTGCCCATTGTTTCATCTTTCTCTATTGTTACTTGATGAATTCAGTGGAACATAGCACTTCCCAGACAATTATGAACATCTATACTTTGTATCTCTTTATTGGTTCTTTTCTGTCTTCACTTAAAGATTCAAGAATTTTCCAAGTTCAAAAATATCAGAAATAGTGTCTAGTCTAGTCTGTATGCACAGCACTGAACACCAGAGAAAGCTAAAGGCATTACTTATTTTAAGTAAAGGGTTGGAGAGGTGGCTCTGAAGGAAACAACAACAACAACAACAACAAAACAAACAAACAAACAAACAAACAAAAAACATTTGCTGCTCTTGAAGAAGACCTGGGTTTGGTTCCCAGTACCCACATGGAAGCCTAGACCAATCTGTAAGTCCAGTTGCAGTGACTCTAACGCCCTTTTCTGGCCTCCACATGAACTACATGCACAGGTTGCACACAACTACATGCAGACAAAACACTCACATATAAAATAAAAATTAAAACAATATGATTTAAGTAATAGGTAAATTACCAGTTGATTATCTAGGTGGGCAAGGATTAAAAACAGGGTAAGAGCTATATGCTGAGTGGTCCCAGTTCCACGGTTCTTCCCTGTCAGTAAACATGTTCACCCAAGTACTATGGGATCCTCAAGAAGTTCTGGTCAAGGTCTGTGGAACTGCCTGGTAGCTAAAGTTCCCTGGGTTATCACATACATGTGAGAGCACCACTAACCTCCCTTGAATAAAGTGCCAACCAAAAAGTGAGCAACTGGGGCATTATTTAAAATTTCCAAAATACACTACTAAATATATTCAATTATAGATATTCTATTAGAATCATTACAAAACACCCTAATGTTGTTTATTCTATCCGTGTGTTAGAGGAAAATGGATGAACATGCCAGAAAGAAAAAGGCCAAGATACAAAGTAAAGAAACTCCACCACTTTTGTGTGTTAGCAATTGTGTGCTGACCGAGGGCAGCACTGAGCTGTGCTGTGCTAGGTGTGATTCCCTCATGGTGCAAAGTGCTGAGAATCTTTTTAGAGGGCTTATGGAAACACAAATACAAGCAAGCGGGTGAATCATTAGGTTTTGCATGTAAGCACCTTGGCATCAACATTTCCATGATTTGTTTTTCAGGTAATCTGTTTTTAAACACTGACATTAGGACAGTACATATTTTTAGAAAATTGCTAGTTATATAAGAAGGCAATGAGCTACTTATATTGGTGTCTGATGTACAAGTTTGTAATTTATTTTAAAGTGATTGATTATTTCTGTTGGAAGACTTTGACTCTGAGTTCATCCATCTTTTGATCTTTACCACCATCTAGTGGTAACACCATAAAATTTCCCCTTGGTTCACATAGTGTAAAAATCATACTCAATAAAATGCAATGGAACTAGAAAAACTACTCTGTATCTTTCTAGGGTTTGCGATCTAGCCCAAGACACAGTAAAAATCATTTAGGGAAAATATAAAACCTCTATGGAAAGAATGTGGTAGAAAAACATGAACGGGGAGAGAAATCACACATTAAAATAGAAATGAATATTTATTAGTATTGTGTGTCTATATGTGTATATGATGTGTGTATGTGTGTGGGACAGAGGTTGTGGAAGTCAGAGGACAACATGTTAAAGTCAGTTCTCTTCTTCCACTTCTTGGTTCAGGACATGTGCTCAGGTTGCCAAGCTTGTACAGTAAGGGCTTTTACCTACTGACCTATATAAATGGACTCTAAATTACATGGCTATATAAGCACCACTGAAATAGAAAACAATGATTTCTACACATTTGCAATTTTAAGAGGTGAGTACAAGCTCATGATTTTATTGTCTTCATAACAAGATCAGTTTAGAAATGGATCACTTGGCCCTTTCTCTTCCTACTGCCTTCCAGTTCAAAGTGCTTGCCTCTCTTAATAGCCAGCATCCTCTTAGATCTGCAGTTGGGCTCAACACACTCAAGTCTCAGCACAACCCTCTTTGTAGTTTTAGCCTTTTCCCGGAAAATAGGCTTAGTCTGCCCACCATAGCCGCTCTGTCTCCTGTCATAGCGCCACTTTCCCTGGGCAGACAAATAATCCTTCCCTTCTTGACCTGTGTCACTTTGTGGGGTTGGTGCTTGCCAGATGTCTTGCAAAACATCCTGTGGGTCTTAGGAACATTCACCATGTTGGTGGGAGCGATATCAGCACAGAAAGAAAGAGGCAAGGTCAGCAATGGAAGTTCTACATTTATCATTTTTACTTAAAAAATTATCAATAAACTCCTGTCTAGTTTCCCTGTTTAGGTTTTCATTGTGTGAAATCACATTTTTAGAAATTTTTAGAAATCACATGAGCTATTCCTGTCATCACTTATGAAAATCATCACATCAGTCACCAATGGGAAGACAGCAAGAACAGCAACTATACCAACAATTAAACTGAACATGAGTACATGCAGGACAATCAGGGTCTCCACAGGCACACTGTCAATAAAAACTCTTATTAACTCTGCCTAGAAGTCATCAATTTCAAGGGTACTTTGGCAGAAATTGTCCCAACCCTTAAATACGTACTTCCTGCTCTGAGTACTCTGTGCTTTGTATTGAGAGTCCTGTGTCAACTGTCTCTTGGATTTGCTGCAGACTGTCCTATAATTGGAAGGTTTCCTGTGTCTTGCCTGGCCCATGGTTGAGACAAATCTCTCACCCTTAGTCCTGCAGCCTCATATAAAATAATCATTCAGAGGCTTCCATTAATTATAACTGCTTGGCCATTAGCTCAGGCTTATTACTGACTAACTCTTACACTTAATTTAACCCATAATGCTCATCTATGTTTAGCCACGTGGCTTGGTAACTTTTCTCAGTTCTGCCTTGTCATCTTGCTCCCTCTGTGTCTGGATAGAGAATCATGATTCAGCCTTCCTCTTCCCAGAATTCTCATCTGCTTGTCTCTCCTATACTTCCTGTCTAGCTACTGGCCAGTCAGCATTTTATTTACCAAACAATCAGAGAAACACATATTCACAGCATACAGAACATCCCACAGCACTGTCCAATACTTGGTCACAACTAAACACAGTGTCCTTAAATGCTCAAGAGTTTTAGCATCAAATCCAGTGTATACATCTGATATTAAGAGAAGAAATTTCGAAAGAGCCATAAAAATGGAAATTCCAGGGAAGAAATTAGCCAGGTAGAGCCTCATAAAATCAGTAATTACTGCCTTTGCTTATTTCTCAGGATCTTTACATTCAAATATCTGCTATAAACACTATTATGTTTTCTTTGCATTGAAAAATAATTATTCTTCTCAGCTTTGTGAAGTAGAAAAAATATGTTCGATTTATTTGGCCCATTCTTCAGAAATAGATTATAAAACAAACCACAATATCCCAAGGAATATAGAAAATAGTTATAGTAACTTCTTTGAGCAGGTAAATATGGACATGATGAACTTACAGAGTAATAAATATCATCTAAAATTTCCCCTCATCTAATATGAAGTTCTTTTGACTTATTTGTTACTTTTTTTAGTTTGTTTTCCTGTGGCATTGTTTAATGCATTTCAAATATTCATAATCTTGAAAAGTTTTGAACTTACAATTTTTCCCTAAACATCTACAGATCTATTACTCAGTTAATTAACTATAATAAATATATGCTAAGGCTCTGACAGTAAAAGATGAAGACAAGCCAGGCAGTGGTGGTGCACACCTTTAATCCCAGCACTCAGGAGGCAGAGGTAGTCAGATCTCTATAAGTTCAAGGCCAGCCTGGTCTACAGATCGAGTTCCAGGACAGCCAGTACTACACAGAGAAACTCTGTCTTAAAAACAAAACAAAACAAAAAAAAGAAAGAAAAGAAAAGGGAAAAAAGATGAAGAAAAATCTTATTCTCCTTAATATCAATTGACCTACACATATTTTATAATTATATCAAAATTTTGAGCTTTTCTGATAATTGCATTTGCATATATAAATGTGGACTATGTCTTTAAATGATTTTAGGTCCTCATGAAAGAAAATGTGATCTTATTATTGTGGATTGAACACATAAGGATTTACTTCCTGCTCATAACAGATGACTTGTAGGTCTTAACCATGGATTCCGAAAAGGATGCTGAGCTTGAGTAAGCTCCAGGACATTGGCTTTGCTGCCTCTTGTGTTTGTCTTCTATGACTGAGTGGATAACATAAGATCCCTGTAGCTAGAGTTTTCCTGCCTGGCCCACAGTCAGGACAAATCTCTCTCCCCAGCCAGTCCCACAGTTGCTCAGACCCAACCAAGTAAACATATAGAGACTTATATTGTTTACAAACTGTATGGCTGTGGCAGGCTTCTTGTTATCTACTTCTTCTATCTCAAATTAACCCATTTCTGTTAGTCTATACTTTGCCATGTGGCTCGTGGCTTACCACTACCTTACATCTTCCTTATCATGGTGGCGGCTGGCAGCGTCTTCCTGCCCCAGCCTTTACTTCCCAGAATTCTCCTCCTCCTTGTCCTGCCTACCCTATCCTTCCTGCCTGGCAACTGGCCAATCAGCACTTTATTTATTTTACCCAATCAGAGCAACATATTTGATATACAGAACATCCCACAGCACTTCCCTTTTTCTTTTTTTCAAAAAGCAAGGTTTTAACTTTTATATAGTAATATTTCAGATAACAAAACAATTATCAAGCAAGAACTACAGTTACAGTATTAAAGAAGATATCCTATATATCTTATATTTGTGAGTCTAAGGTTTTATACCTAACTTATCTTGTATCATAACTGAGAAAATTATAACTATCTAGTCTTAACCATATCAAAGACTTCAGAAGGATATAATATTACCTGAGAACTGAGAGAAGGATGCAAGCAACTTTCGGGAGTCTTGTAGGGTAGACAGAGACAGCTGGCAGCCTGGACAGTCCCCTAAGATTCCTTTGTAAAGTTGGGGCATTTGTCTTTAGCCCTCAGGGCTAGAGTCTCTTGGTCACTTTTTTCAGTGTCCTGTAGAATGTCTGGCAGTTTCCTCTGCGATGCAGGAACCTGAAGGACCATTTTGCCAAGCAAAGTTTAGTGGTCACCTTTCTATGGGTCCTGCATGTCCAGTTGATCAAGTAGTCCAGGCAAGAACAGTTTCTTTCTCAAATGGCTATTTTTGCCAAGGTGAAGATAAATTCCATATGAAGTGTCTTCAATGCCCATCCTCCTCTCTTAAGTAAATCGGTGCTGCCAGGAGCAGACATGTCTCACTGTCCAGAAAGTCTAAATTTTAAAAAATATTTTAAATGCCATATTCTTTAGACCTTTGAAGTGTTTGAAGATTACCTGTCTATCTGAAATATATCTATGTATATTTAGAAAACTTAACATGACTATGTTTGACTATCATAAAAGACTAATTGATCTGTATTTCTTAATTATCCATTATAATCTAAATGATTGCATAAACATAATACTTCAAACGAGAGTAGAAATACATACACAGTACAACAAAATTAATTTTAAGTCTGTATCAATAGACTAAAATCTATACCGATGTAAAACATTTTAAACAAGTTGTTGCTCTTTAAAAGTAAGTTCATTAATTTACCCTTTCATCCTATTATATCTATATCATTTGCCCTTTTTTATTTAAATAATAAATTGAAAAAAATCAGCACTTTATTTTACCCAATCAGAGCAACACATTTGACATACAGAACATCCCACAGCAGATCCCCATTTTCTTTTGTGAATTATTGGAGATGGTACATTGTAGCCAACTGGAAGGAAGAAAGCTCAGTAATCCTAGCTTCAGCTTACACTGTGTTTTGTGACTGAAGTCCCATCTCTCTTGCCTCTCACTGTCTGATTTAACTGGCTTCTCTGGGGTGGCACATGAAGAAACAGTGTTTGCTCCTTTTCTCAATCTCCATAATTTGAATTACCTTGTGTATTCTAATTTGTCAATCAGTAGATGTTATGGTTTTTCAGTACTGTAGAAATTCCACATTTATGTGACTAGTTGATGTTATCTTTTCTTTCATCTAGTTTGTAAATAATACTTGTTTGAGTGTATTTACTACAGTTTCATGGAGATTGACAGAGGGCTAGAAGAAAAATTCACATTTTTTTTTTCTGCACAAAACTTGTGAATTATAATTTGAAGGGGATTTCTTATTTAGTTTACCATACTCATAAGATTCAGTCCCATTGTTTATTGAACTTTTTAATTCTAAACTTGATGTTTATGATAATTTAAACATACTCATTATTTTATTTCTATTTTATTTCTATTTTTGGAGGCAAAACACCTCCAAAAAACATAGGTGTTTTGCCTATGGAGGCTGGAAGAAGGCATCAGATTCAATGTGAGTGGAGTTACAGAAGGTTGTGAGCCACCATGTTCTTGGAATCAAACCCAGTTCCTTTGTGTGTCCAACCAGTGTTTTTAATGGCTGTCCACTTATGAATATTTTACTGCCAGAAATTGTATTTATTACAATGATTCAAACAATATATTTGTGAATTTTTCTTATTTTGAACAATTCCAGACATTCAGAAGAGTTGTAAGTCTAGAACATAAAATTTTCAGGAAGCTTCACTTCAGATCCCTTAATTTTAATTTTAAGTTTTTCTATCCTTTCCATTTCGAAAAAGATACAGATCTCCCCCATATATATATATATATATATATATATATATATATATATATATATCGCTCCTATTATTTCCCCTCTGCTTTCATATCACATACACATGCAAGACTTTTTGTATCTATATAAACTTAGGGTCCACAAATGAGAGGAAATGTGGGCCATTCCTCCATCTTAGTCTGACCCAATTCACTCAATATGATAATCTTCAGTTGCCTCCTTTTTTTTCTAAATAGATAATTTTATTCTTCATTATGGCTCAATAAAATTGCAAGTATGTATCACATCTTCCCTTGTGCTGCTCCACTTCTTCCTCTTCTGCATCTTCTGAGACAAGTTTTCACATAGTTGGCACTGGCCTTGAACCTGCTACATAGGTCAAGGAAGGTCTGTAACTCCCAACTCTCCTGCCTCCAATTTC
Organism: Onychomys torridus; assembly: GCF_903995425.1. Lineage (NCBI taxonomy): Eukaryota > Metazoa > Chordata > Mammalia > Rodentia > Cricetidae > Onychomys > Onychomys torridus. The sequence continues at coordinate 138,835,433 of NC_050443.1, read as the reverse complement.
CTAGCACTGGGATTACAGATGTTCACATCATGTGAAGGTTATGTGGTACTGGGGATTGAATCATGCCAAGTATTTATCCATTCCTCATTTGGAAAACTCTTCAGTTTGTTCCTTAGCTTAACTGTTGTGAATAGTGCTGCAGTGAATTATGTCTGTGATACGTTACCTTGTAGTCCTTCAGACAAATCAAGCAGTGGTTTCTTTTTTTCAGCCATTGTCTTTCAGTTGGAGTATTTGCAATGTTCAAGTGAGAGTATTATGTAGTAGCCCTGCAGGACTGTTTTACCCCAATAGACTGGAGGAATTCGGTAGTCAAACTTTCAGTCCACATGTTTATTTATCTACTATTTATTATTTATTTGTTTATTTTCCTGGCCAGAGCCTACAAATGCTCCTTCTGGTACTTTGGGCTCACTTACTTTTCCTCTAACACTCACACACTGCACTATAAGCTACTTGTTCATCATATTTCTGACCTTTGTGCCAGCTTAACTGAAATGGCATGTATTTCTTCTTGTCTTCTTCTTTCTCTTCTTTTGAGCAGCTGCCTAGATTTACAACTTGCCAGACCTGTGGTCTTTCTTTCAGACACTAACAAATTATCCATAAGCTTTCACTGGAGTCCTTTCTTAAATTCTTTTATTAAGAGATAATGAAGTTCAAGAGAGAACTCTATTTCCATAATATTATATAATAACTCTTGTTGGATTCTCTCAAATTTTGGGTTAACAGTATTCATTATTATTAAAGTTAAGAATGGAAGGGAAATTATAAGGATGACAGCTAGCCTTTGGTCATTAAAAATGGATGACAAAAAAGATAAAATGATCATGTTGGATATTATTGGGGTCTGTGGTGTTGAAAGATTAAGGAAATCATGAAATGTTAGATGTATGTAATAAAAATAAAAGGGGGTAGGGAAAAGAAAAAGGGAGGAGATGAAGTTGGGCAAGTCAGAAAATAGATGGCTTGTACATAAGAAGATGTGGGTCTCCTTTTCCTCAGGGGTCATTGACCATCATGAGGGTGACAAGAGCAAAATCTGCAAGCAGGGTTTGGAAGGCCATGAGCAAAATGGGAAGAACTTCTGGGAGTGAGCTTCAGAGAGACAGATCATTTTATCATTCCAGGGGTAAGGTATATAAGGGTTCTTAGGGTTCTGGGAGTATAGGGCTGATTGGTTATGACATAGCATCTAATTATCATGTGGATGGGAGTAAAGAGCAGGCCTTGTATGTTGAGTCCTACAGCATTTGCAGGGAGCTGCATGCAGGGTCGTCCTCCAAATAAGGTCAGGCATCTGAGCTTAGAGACACTCCCCAAACAAGGTCAGTGAGAAGAGGAAGACCCGTAGATAAAGGGAGTCCTCCATTTTGCACCAAGCTCGGAGAGCTATCTGGACCTGGTGGACTGCAACCTTAATAGCAGGGGTTCTCCAATAGAAGAGTAAGGAGTGTAGAAAAAATGGGTACAGAAACATGAAGAACAGTCATAAGACATAACCATAAAATATAAAATCTAAAGCAAGGCCATTAAGGCATATCACACAGGAGTGATGATACTTGAAACTAAAAGAAGTAAAAGACTAAGTGAAATGATAAAGTACAGATTATCACACCAATCAGTACCCCTTTTAGTGGAATGAGTTTGAGTTTTGTCCTGACCCATGATGATTCCTGTAATAGACTGAAGTCATCAGGGGAGGTGCAGGTTTCAGCTCCAGTTCAGGCCTGTAAAAGCAGACTCCTGGGTGTGCAGCGATCCAGTAGAAGCAAAGCAGATCACCCTCCACCCAAGTCTCTGGCACAGGTGCTTTTAGAATAACAGTGTACTTTACATTATCATGCCCCCTCTCCCTGAGGCAGGGACAGGACCCTCCATGGTGCCCTGGAGACCAACTGTTGGGCTCACAGCCACAGTCCTGTGCTGGTCCTGTGTCTCTCTGCCCACGTGTATACAGTCCTTGGTCATGTCTCTATCTATCCAAATATTTGCTTACAAAATCATAGCAACCTAACATTTGGAAATTAATATTGACAAAATGTGCTATTTTATCTACAAACCCACCTCGAATCATCACTATTTAATTCAGACGCAGTGAGAATTAAAGTGAGAGGGTCTTTTGCTGGTACACAGTAAGATTTTAGCTTGAGATTTCCTCTTTACTAAATATCAGAGGAGACTAAACACATTCTAAAAGCTGGATGCTCATCAGATCCTCACTGATTTTTACAAACTTCTAAAAAATGTTTTAGGCCATTGAAAACTCATTAGCTTCTAATTACTGTAGCCCAATGGCTCCCTCCAGTGGATGTCTCAGTATATTCTCTTCATTCTCCCCACTTCTTAGAGCTTACAATAATTTAAATTAAATTGTTAATTTGTATAACTTATTAATTAATGTATCTTCTCAATTAATACCCCAGAACTATTTCTTCAGACTGAACCAAAAGAATCTAATGTAATTGCTAGAAGATTAAAAAAAAAAAAAAAAGGTGAGTGCCTGGGGTTATAGCCAGAGAGGCAACTACCCTTGGGTCCCACTGCTGGACACAGGCCATCCCAGGAGGAACTGCAAAACTTGGCCCCAGTTTCTGGCCAATCAGCAGGCACTGCGGGAAGGCTCCCCTTTTCAAAGACTGCAGGCAGACAGTGTAGTCTCCACACCTGCTCCCACACCCATTTGCCCAAGACCCCAGCCACTTCCTGAGACTCAGAGACCAACCCCCAACTACTGTCCACCCTGGAACTCCCATCTGGACCAGAGGTGAGTGCCTGGAGTTATAGTCAGAGAGGCAACTGCCCCTGGGTCCCACTGCTGGACACAGGCCATCCTGGGAAGACCTGACCAACTTGGCCCAAGTTTCTGGCCAATCAGAGGGCCCTGTGGGACCCTTTTCCAAGACTGCAGGCAGACCCTGCAGTCTCCACACCCTGTTCCCACACCAATCTGTCAGAGACCCCAGACACTTCCTGAGAATCAAGACCAGCCCCAAGCTTCCATCCTGCCCTGGAACTCCCATCTGGACCAGAGACCAGAGGAACTCCCATCTGGACAAGAGGAACTCCCATCTGGACAAAGTAAGGAGACCCCAGGGACTTCCCAAGACTCAGAGTCCAACCCCCCAGCTCCTATCCGGCCAGCACTCTCATCTGGACCAGCACTCCCATCTGGCCCAGAGCTTCCATCTGGACCAGAAAGAGGCTCCCTAAATCTGTCAGCTCTCTCTGGACCAAGTACACTGATAAGACCAAGAACAAACCCAAGAGGAGATGGGCAGACGTCAAAGCAGAAGTACATACAACAAAATAAAGAGCAATACAGCATCACCAGAACCTAGCCCTTCTCCAACAGCTAGACCTGAACATCATGGAATGGAAGAAGATGAAAACAACCTTATAAGTAACATGAAGAGGCTAGAGCCTTATATAGAAGAAATCAAAAATAAAGTAGAGAAACAGACAAACAAAAAATGGGAAGAACGCTATAAAAAACTAGAGGAAAGGACAATTAAAGCAGAAATAAACAATAAGTCCTTGAAAGAAAATCATGAAAAAGCAAGGGAGACAATCCAAGACCTGAAGAGGGAAATAGAAAAAAATGTAGAAGATACTAGCAGAAGGAATGTTGGAAATAGAAAATCTGAGTAAACAAACAGGAACTTCAGAGGCAAGTATAACCAGCAGAATGCAAGAGATGGAAGAGAGGATCTCTGGTGTTGAAGATACCGTAGAAGAAATAGATTCATCAGTCAAAGAAAACACTAAAACCAATAAAATCATGACTCAAAATGTCCAAGAAATTAGGGACACCATGAAAAGACCAAACCTATGAATAATAGGGGTAGAGAAAGGAGAAGAATACCAACTCAAAGGCACAGAAAATATATTTAACAAGATCATAGAAGAAAACTTTCCCAACTTAAAGAAGGAAATGCCTATGAAGATACAAGAAGCCTATAGAACACCAAACAGACTAGACCCCCCAAAAAAGTACCCTTGCCACATAATAATTAAACAACTAAACGTACAGAATAAAGAAAGAATATTAAGGGTAGCAAAGGAAAAAGGCCAAGTGACTTATAAAGGCAAACCCATCAGAATAACACCCGATTTCTCGATGGAGACTTTGAAAGCCAGAAGGACCTGGACAGATATAATGCAGACACTAAGAGACCATGGATGCCAGCCTAGACTACTCTACCCAGCAAAACTTTCAATCATCATAGATGGAGTGAACAAAACCTTCCAAGACAAAACCAGATTTAAACAATACTTATCCACAAAACCAGCCTTACAGAAAGCACTAGAAGGAAAATTCCAACCTAAGGAAGGCAGATACACCCATGAAAACACAGGAAATAGATAACACCACAGCAGTAAACCCTGAAGAAGAGAAGTACACACACACTACCACCAAAAAATAAAAATAATAACAGGAATGAACAATCACTGGTCATTAATATCCCTTAATATCAATGGATTTAATTCACCTATAAAAAGACACAGACTAACAGAATGGATATGAAAACAGGACTCGTCTTTCTGCTGCATACAAGAAACACAACTCAAATTCAAAGACAGACACCTCCTAAGAATAAAAGGCTGGGAAAAGACTTTCCAATCAAATGGTCTTAAGAAGCAAGCTGGTGTAGCCATCCTAATATCCAGCAAAATAGACTTCAAACTAAAATCAATCAAAAGAGATGATGAAGGACATTACATACTCATCACAGGAAAGATCCACCAAGATGAAGTCTCAATTCTGAACATTTATGCCCCAAACACAAGGGCACCCACATATGTAAAAGAAACATTACTAAAGCTTAAATCACATATAAAACCCCACACATTAATAGTGGGAGACTACAACACCCCACTTTCACCTCTGGACAGATCGGCCAAATTGAAACTTAACAGAGACATAATGGACTTAACTGATGTTATGGCTCAAATGGACTTAATCCATATCTACAGAACATTCCACCCAAACAAAAAAGAATATACCTTCTTCTCAGCACCCCATGGAACCTTCTCTAAAATCAACCACATACTTGGCCACAAAGCAAATCTCAACAGATACAAAACAATTGGAATAACCTCCTGTGTTCTATCAGACCACCATGGTTTAAAGTTAGATTTCAACAACAGAAAAAACTACAGAAATACTACAATCTCATGGAAACTGAATAATGCTCAACTGAATCATTAATGGGTTAAGGAAGAAATAATGAAAGAAATTAAAGCCTGCCTGGAGATCAACGAAAATGAATACACCACATACCTAAACTTATGGGATCCTATGAAAGCAGTGCTAAGAGGGAAATTCATAGCACTGAATGCCCACATAAAGAAGCTGGAGAAATCTACGCTAGTGACTTGACAGCACACCTGAAAGCCCTTGAACAGGAAGAAGCAAAGTCTCCCAGGAGGAACAGACTCCAGGAAATTATCAAATTGAGAGCTGAAATCAATAAAATAGAAATAAAGAGAACAATACAAAGGATTAATGAAACAAAGAGTTGGTTCTTTGAGAAGATCAACAAGATAAACAAGCCCTTATCCAAACTAACCAAAAGACAGAGAGAGAGCATCCAAATTAACAAAATCAGAACTGAAAAGGGGGACATAACAACAGACAATGAGGATATCCAGAGAATCATCAGGTCATACTTCAAAAACCTCTACTCCACAAAACTGGAAAATCTAAAAGAAATGGATAATTTTCTGGATAGGTACCACATATCTAAGTTAAATCAAGACAAGATAAACCATTTAAATAGTGCAATAACCCCTAAGGAAATAGAATCAGTCATTAAAAGTCTCCCAACCGAAAAAAGCCCTGGACCTGATGGTTTCACTGCAGAATTCTACCAGATCTTCAAAGAAGACTTACTACCAATACTCTTTAAATTGTTCCACACAATAGAAGCAGAAGGTATATTACCAAACTCCTTCTATGAGGCTACAATTACCCTGGTTCCTAAACCAAACAAAGATGCAACAAAGAAAGAGAACTACAGACCGATCTCCCTCATGAACATGGCTGCAAAAATACTCAATAAAATTCTGGCAAACAGACTCTAAGAACACATCAAAACAATTATCAACCATGATCAAGTAGGCTTCATCCCAGGGATGCAAGGGTGGTTCAACATACGAAAGTCCATCAATGTAATACACCATATAAACAAGGAAAAAAACCACATGATCATCTCACTAGATGCAGAAAAGGCATTTGACAAAATCCAAAACCTCTTCATAATAAAGGTCTTGGAGCAATCAGGAATGCAGGGAACATACCTAAATATAATAAAGGCAATCTACAGCAAGCCAACAGCCAACATCAAATTAAATGGAGAGAAGCTCAAACAATACCACTAAAATTAGGAACAAGGCAAGGTTGTCCCCTCTCCCCATACTTATTCAATATAGTACTTGAAGTTCTAGGCAGAGCTATAAAACAACATAAAGAGATTAAGGGGATACAAATTGGAAAGGAAGAAGCTAAACTCTCCCTGTTTGCAGATGACATGATAGTATACATGAGTGACCCCAAAAATTCAACCAAGGAACTGATACAGCTAATAATAACCTTCAGCAACACTACAGGATACAAGATCAACCAAAAAAAATCAGTAGCCCTCCTATATACAATAGACAAACAGGCTGACAAGGAAATCAGAGATACATCACCATTTACACTAGCCACAAATGATATAAAATACCTTGGGGTTATGCTAACTAAGCATGTGAAGGACCTATATGACAAGAACTTTAAGTCCCTGAAAAAAGAAATTGAAGATGTCAGAAAATGGAAAGATCTCCCATGCTCATGGATAGGCAGGATTAACATAATAAAAATGGTGATCTTACCAAAAGCCATCTACAGATTCAACTCAATTCCCATCAAATTACCAACACAATTCTTCACAGATCTGGAAAAAATAATACTCAACTTGATATGGAAAAACAAAAAACCTAGGATAGCCAAAAGAATCCTGTATAATAAAACAACCTCTGGAGGCATCACAATCCCTGACCTCAAGCTCTATTATAGAGCTACTGTATTAAAAACAGCTTGGTACTGGCATAAAAACTGACATATGGACCAATGCAATTGAACTGAAGACCCTGACATTAACCCACACACTTATGAACATATAATTTTTGACAAAGAAGCCAAAAATGTACAATGGAAAAAAGAAAGCATCTTCAACAAATGGTGCTGGCATAACTGGATGTCAATGTGTAGAAGGCTGCAAATAGATCCATATCTGTCACCGTGCACAAAACTTAAGTCCAAGTGGATCAAAGACCTCAACATAAATCCAGTTACTCTGAACCTGATAGTAGAGAAAGTAGGAAGTACTCTTGAACACATTGGCACTGGAGATCACTTTCTAAATGTAACACCAGTAGCACAGACACTGAGAGAAACAATCAATCAATGGGACCTGTTGAAACTGAGAAGCTTTTGTAGAGCAAAGGACACTGTCAACAAGACAAAGTGACAGCCTACAGAATGGGAAAAGGTCTTCACCAACCCCACAACTGACAGAGGGCTGATATCCAGAATATATAAAGAACTCCAGAAATTAGATATCAAAATGCCCAACAGTCCAATTAAGAAATGGGCTATAGAACTAAACAGAGACTTCTTCACAGAGGAAGTTCAAATGGCTGAAAGACATTTAAGAAATTGCTCAACATCCCTAATTATCCTGGAAATGCAAATCAAAATGACTCTGAGATACCACCTTACACCTGTCAGAGTGGCTAAGATCAAAAACACAGAAGACAGCTTATGCTGGAGAGGATGTGGAGCAAGGAGAACTCTCCTCCACTGCTGGTGGGAATGCAAGCTTGTACAGCCACTTTGGGAATCAATACGGCACTTCCTTAGAAAATTGGGAATCCATCTCCCCCAAGACCCAGCTGTAGCACTCTTGGGCATATAGCCAAGGAATGCTCAATCATACCACAAGGGCATTTGCTCAACTATGTTCGGATCAGCTTTGTTTGTAATAGCCAGAACCTGGAAACAACATAGATGCCCTTCAACTGAAGAATGGATAAAGAAAATATGATACATATACACAATGGAGTACTACTCAGCAAAGACAAACAATGACATCATGAGGTTTGCAGGCAAATGGATGGATCTAGAAAAAATCATCCTGAGTGAGGTAACCCAGACTCAGAAGGACAAACATGGTATGTACTCACTCATAGGAGGATACTAGATGTAAAACAAAGATGACTAGACTGTTACACAACTCCAGGGAGGCTACCCAGAAAACGGGACCCTAGGAAATTCCCAAGGATCACCCAATGACAGAGAAATGGATGAGATCTACGTGAACAACCTGGACGACAGTGGGAGTAATGAAGGGCAAGATTTGAGGGAAAGAAAGCCTAGGGGAGCAGGAGATCCCAGCTGGATCAAGAACAGAAAGGGAGAACAAGGAATAACAGACCATGATAAATGAAGACCACATGAGAACAGGAATAGGCAGAGTGCTGGAGAGGTCCTCAGTAATCCACAATGATATATCCTCTGCAGACTGCTGGCAATGGTTGAGAGAAAGCCTGATCTGACCTAGTCTGGTGATCAGATGACTAAACACCCTTACAGTCGTCTTGGAACTCTCATCCAATAGCTGATGGAAGTGGATGCAGAGATCCTCAGCCAGGCCCCAGGTGGAGCTCCAGGTGTCCAACTGTCGAGAAAGAGGAGGGACTGCAAGAGTGTGAATTGTTGAATCCAAGATTGCAAAAAGCACAGGGACAAATAGCCAGTCAAATGGAAGCACATGAATTATGATCCAAAGGTTGTGGATCCCCCACCTGGATCAGGCCCTTTGGATAAGTGAGACAATTGAATAGCTTGATCTGTTTGGGAGGCATCCAGTCTGTGGGACCAGGATCTGTCCTTAGTGCATGAGCTGGCTGTTTGGATCCTTGGGCTTACACAGGGACACTTTGCTCAGTCTGGAAGGAGGGGACAGGACCTGCCTATACTGAATTCACTAGGTTTAAATGAATCCCCAGGTGTGTCTTGGTCTTGGAGGACATGGGAATGGAGGGAAGGGGTTGGAGGAAGGAGGGGGTGGAGGTGGGAGGGGGGGATGTCAGGGGAACCCATGGCTGATGTATAAAATTAAATCTCATAATAATAATAAAATAAATTAAAAAAATAAAAAAAGAATTTAAAAAAGCTGTTGAGTTAAATAAATATCTAAATTTTAAAGGTACCTTGACTTCAAAATTTGGATATAAGGCCACGTTGCTTTGGAAAAGAGTCTCTGCTTTTGTTTCCACAGAAAGCCAGAGGCTATGGATTTGTTCCAGATTAAGATACATCAGGTTTGATCAGTCAACACCACCTGAAAGGTCTCCAAAGACACAATGGCCCAGAAGATCTGACATCCAGAATGGTTTCAAGGCAACTGGCTCAGAAGTTTACCCTCATGGACTACTCCATAATCCTAAAATTTTCTTTATGTTCCCATAAGATACAGTGCCTCCCTCCAGCAGGAAGTAGTATTAAAAACTATGTCCAATTCCCAGCTGGCTTTGGAGATGGAATTGGCTCACTCCTTCTCTAAATCCAAGCACATTGTTAAAAGAAAATTTTAAGAGATTCTTGTGTTCCAAATCAGAAGAGCCCTCTTGTGTGGGACAGAGAAAAACCAAAATTTTATTTAAAATGGGTTGATTATAAATACAATCTCTTTCTAAAGATAAAAAGGGGATATGATATAGATATGATAGGATGAAAGCATAGATTAATGAACTTACTTCTAAAGAGCAACAACTCATTTAAAATAGTTTACATTGGTATAGATTTTAGTCTATTGATACAAACTTAAAGTTAATTTTGTTATACTGTGTGTATATTTCTACTCTTGTTTAAGGTATTATGTTTGTACAGCTCATTTAAAATTGTAATGGATAATTAAAAATAGATTAATAACTGGTCATCTATGATAATCATACTCATAGTCATGTTAGTTAAGTCTTCTAGGTATACACAGAGATATTTCATATAGTCAGGTAACCTTCAAACACTTCAAAGGTCTACAGAATATGGCATTTAAAATGTTTTTAAAATTTAGAATTTCTGGACAGTGAGACATGTCTGCTCCTGGCAGCACCAATTTACTTCAGAGAGGAGGATGGGCATTAAAGACACTTCATATGGAGTTTATCTTCACCTTGGCAAAAATAGCCATTTGGAAAAGAAACTGTTCTTGCCTGGACTGCTTGATCAACTGGACGTGTAGGACCCATAGAAAGTTGATCACTAAACTTTGCTTGACAAAATGGTCCTTCAAGTCCCTGCTTCGCAGAGGAAACTGCCAGACATTCTACAGGATACTGAGAGAAGTAACTGAGAGACTCTAGCCCTGAGGGCTGAAGACAAATGCCCCAACTTTACAAAGGAACCTCAGGTGACTGTCCAGGCTGCCAGCTGTCTCTGTCTACCTTGCGAGACTACCGAAAGTTGCTTGCATCCTTCTTCCAGTTCTCAGATAATATTATATCCTTCTGAGGTCTTTGGTGTGGTTGAAGACTAAATAGTTATAATTTACTCTGTTATGATACAAGATAAGTTAGATATAAAACTTTAGACTCACAAATATAAGATAGATAGGATATCTTCTTTAATATTGTAACTATAATTCTTGCTTGATAATTGTTTTGTTATCTGTAATTTTACTATGTAAAAGTTAACCCTCCTTCTTTAACAAAAAAGAAAAGGGGAAGTGCTGTGGATATCACTCTGTATAAATAAAGTGCTGATTGGCCAGTAGCCAGGCAGGAAGGATAACGTAGGCAGGACAAGGAAGAGGAGAAGGCTGGGAACAGGAAGGCAGGGAGGAGACACTGTCAGCTGCTGCCATGAGAAGCAACATGTAAAGACACCAGTAAGCCACAAGCCATGTGGCAAAGTATAGACTAACAGAAATGGGCTAAATATAAGAGTAAGAGCTAGACAGTGGTAGGCCTGAGCTAATGGCCAAGCAGTTTAGATAAAAAAAAATCTCATTCATTATTGTGGAAAAAATATACCAAGCATGAACATTTCTTGTTCTGGAACTATTACGTTTTTTTCCACTTGAGAAATTTTAGTTTCTATTAACTAATATACTGAAGAAACATTTTTTAAAAAGTTTTTATGTGCAATATGCTATTTTCTAGGGATAAGAAAATTTTAAGTATACCTTTAATAATGCAATAGAATCCTTTAAGAACATCTGCAAAGTTGTAACTATGATGCAAAGGGAAAAAAAATGGATTTCTATCATGTGACTTAAAGGCTGTTATTTTCAACCTATATTCAATCTAACTTTCCTCTTTCACTACTATGTCAAGTGCAACATCATCATGTTTACTATTTTTTATACAACCTAGCAATAGAAGACAGTAGACTGGAGGCACAGGGTGTTAAAAGGCAACTAATAAATAATATCCCAACTAATTTAAATTTATTAAAAGTAACAAAATTATTATATTGGGGATTGCATATTCTTTAAAACCACTTAAAATATATTTTAAATCTCACAAATCTTTCTTCTAAAATATAATTTGTTGTTTCACATGTGAGTATTAGGTACTGAGGTATGTAAAAACTCTCCACAACTTAAAATAAAGATGATAATTTGTGGATAGTGGCTAAAAGTAGCCATCTCTACAAGTAAGATATTTGTGAATATGTGCCCGGAGAACTGGTAGATTTTCATCTGGTGGACATAGAGTCCAGGCAAGCAGGGTTCTGGTATATTCTTAAGATGACTAACGTCTAATACTTTTAGATTCTGCAGCACAAAACCAAGAAGAGTATAAACAAAACTTCTTGTTCAAGAAGTACATGCAAATTGAACTTAGCAACAGCTTAGATAGGCAAGATACCAGATATTTATTTGCATGTTGATTTAGTTTAGGGACATATTCTCAACTTCTTTTCTTTATTATTTATTTTATTCTTTGAGAATTTTATACATGGATAAAATGGAATATGATTATATCCACCCCTGTCCCCCTTCTCCAATTTCTCCTATAGCCCTTCAACACATCAACAACATGTCTTCTATATATTTTTTTAATAACTCATTAAGGCCCAATTTGTGCTTCCAATATGAGCATGGGTGTGGGGACAGGCACTGGAGCATGGGAAACTTACCAGTGTCCACACCCTCAAAAAGAATGGTTCTCCCTCCTCTAGCAACTACCAATGGCCAATAGGCCATAAACTATCCCAGATTATTGGCTATGCAGTTTTGATCTTGTGTAGGTCATATGAAAATAGCCACAGCTGTAATGAATTCATAACTTCACTAGCATGTCGTAGCCTGTATTTCAGCTCTTCCATTCTTTTCACCTCCTGTTCTGCTGTGTTTCTGAGTCTTGACAAGGAGGTATTGGTGGGAGCAGTGAAGTTGGTTAAAGATGTAAATTTAACTTTGAGCACTCAACTTATGACCAGTTTATGTGTCACTGCATTGACTGACTACTGCAATAAAGACTCTTCTCTGACAAAGGTTGAGAGCAGCCCAAACCTATGAATATAAACATATGTATTTAGAAAGCATTTTGAAAGCATAGCCATTTAGCAAAACAACACTAACAGATTTTGTGTTAGGGAATATGACCTCCTCAAGCTGTGATCTTTTGACCAGAATTACAGTACCAGACATGAAATTCTCTCCTGTGTAGTATGCATAAATCCAATCTGAGAATATATAGTTACTCCATAACAGTTTTGCCACCAATATACCAGTGGATTCATTTTGACTGGCAGGCTATTATGGTAGCATGCAGGGTCCAGAGATGGATAAGACCATCAAGATCTGTTCTATCCATTAACCTGCTGCTGTGGATATCGCTCTGTGTAAATAAAGTTCTGATTGGCCAGTGGACAGGCAGGAAGGATAGGGTAGGCGGGACAAGGAAGAGGAGAAGGCTGGGAACAGGAAGGCTCGGAGGAGACACCATCAGCCACCATGAAAAGCAACATGTAAAGGTACTGGTAAGCCACGAGCCATGTGGCAAAGTATAGATAAATAGAAATGGGTTAATTTAAGATAGAAAAAGTAGATAACAAGCAGCCTGCCACGGCCATACAGTATAAGCAATGTAAGTTTCTGTGTGTTTTCTTGGTTGGGTCTGAGCAACTGTGGGACTGGCAGGTAAGAGATTTGTCCTGACTGGGCCAGGCAGAAAAACTCCAACTCCAACCTGCATAGTGCCTTACAGCATTATAAAAACTAACAAGCAGGGTGGAACTACCCAGGTCAGTTTGAGATTTATTTCTCTATGTCTTACAGAAGATGACAGATCTTGAGTATACAGCTTCTTCATGACCTAAGTGTGCATATACACATTCAAGCACCACATAGACACATATCAGTCAATAGGCCACACATACATATTAATATAACCGAGTCACCTAACAGCAGTCTTTTAAAAATGTATCCTGTTGAGGTTGGAAAGTAAAGTATTTTCACAAAGGCCCCTCTGTCTGTACACTTGCCTTCTGGCAGGAGATGCTTTTTTGGGAGACTGGAATTTGAGTACGTAGAGCCTTGAAGGAGGAAGTCTCTTACAGAGACCTTTGAGTTGTATAGAGTGCTATACTTGTAGTCTGGTCTCCACTGCATGTTCTCTTATGTTTTGAGAAGATGATGGGTATCAGACACATGCTTGTGTCATTATGGAGCTGCCTATTTCTAGGCATTCCACTCCATGATAGACCTTATCCCCTGACATCACAACACAAAGCAAATTATTCATATTCTTTTGTTTTTAGGGGGGATATAAACATATGAGAATATGTTTCTGATTTTATTTCAGTTTCATCCTTAACATAGTATGTGTTCAAAGTTCAATGTAAATTAATACATTGAAAGTTTCACTTGAATGAACTAGTCCTCAGTCTATACATCTGTAAATTCAGGTAATGAGAGAGAGGTGAAAAACCATTAAGTGAGATAATCTCACCAAGGTGTTCTGAATGAAAGCTGAAAAGAAGCTGTGTCCACAGGAATTGATTGACTGATTCAGAATTTCAGTACTGTGGTGAGATTGGAATGTCAGAGGTCCAGAGACAAATTACCTTTCCTTGGGCTAGCTTTAGATCTTGGCACCACTGCTATGCCAGAACTAATATCTTGTGATTAATAAATAAAAACCTTTGGCCTTTGAAATCTATTGGCTTAGCCAGCCCACTGGCTTCCATCAACCCAAATGCTTAAAATGCCAGCAGATAGCATTTTAGGCCTATAGACTTGGCTTCCCCATCTTGCTATAACTACCTGTCTGCTGTTTCCACAAACATATTTTAAACTTGCCCTGATATGACTCTCTTTGTTCCATAAAATTGTCAGACTTTATGAAACTGCCTTCACGTTCAAACATGGACTTTGGGGTAACCTAAATCTGTGTTCCTGGGCCATTGTCTCTCAAAATGTTTATAGAATAAGCTGTCTCTTTTCCCTGTAAGATGAATGAGATCTGTGTTTTTTGAGTTGAGAACATATGCAAGTCTTATAATTTCCACTTATTTATATCATTTGCTGATGTTGCTTTTAATATTTTCAGTGTTGTTACTTTTGAAGAAATGAAGGCCAAGATCAGCACCAGGAGAGAAGCTATGAGGAAGAAAGAAATAAAGAAAAGAAGGAAAGCCACTAATGTCAGGGAAAATGAAGAGACAAAAGTGTTATAGAACTCTGGGTCACAGTCTGTGTCCCAAAAGTCAGCTTAAAAAAACATAAAAGAAGAGCCAAAATAATAGTTAAAAGCAGAAAAAGAGAATTAGTCAGTGTGTCTACATTGGGAAGAGGGTCAAAAGGATCCAATGACTCCCTCCAGTCTGTCTTTGGGGTTCTGACATATAGTTTAAAGTGTAGGCCAGGGATATAGACATCTAATCACGCTGGCTAAGGACTTTATACATACTTCAATTTTACATTGACCAGCATTCTGGGCTTCTCCCGAGGGACCAAATCTTCAAGTCTACCAACAAAGCTGGCTGCTATTCTCCAAGCATAGGAAAAGGATCTCTCATGTGCTGAGAGGGTACAGTGCTGCCCCCTGGTGGTTCTGCTGTGTACAGGGTGGCTCACTTGTTTCTTGATAATTCCTCCATTCATATAAATACGTTTGGCACAACACGATGTTTAACTGGAGCAAAAGATAAAACAATCTTGAATTTGCATTAACAAATAACAATAATGTAATCAAGACTATTTGTAAATGAACTTTAAATTACTGCCTTTATACCACAACAGCTTGGAGACTTCTGTTGTGAGAAACTAGGAAAGAAAAAAAAAATATTTCTCAGCAATCTGCTTTAGTCTTTATTTCTCCCAGGAAAACGCGATTTTTTTTTGCTTATATGGGCATAATTGCTATTATATTTATTTGGAACTAATAGCTGGGAAGTTGATGAAAGATCATTTAACTAGAGATGTGAGATTTGTTGGGTAATGATCTTCTCGACCAAATACAAGACTGGTAAATTAATATAGTTTTGTATTTTATTGCATTTGATAACTTCCTGCCTTACTATGCAAGTAAAGATTTTCAAAGATCAACTTCGTGCATGTGGCATCAGGAAGGGTAACTTCCTTCTAAAACAAGGGTCATTTTCTTTTCTTCTTGTTCTTAGCAAGCTATGAACGGGATCCAGTGTCTTTTGGTGAACCGTGATTCTTAGGAAAACATTTCATTGTAAAGGTAAATCACAAAGTTGCTTCTGAGATAAATTTGTTAACACACTGCTTTCCTCGTCTGATGGTAAAGTAGAATGTGGTCATGTGACCACTAGATGGCGATATTGCCATTTGTAGAAGGCAGCCATGGCTGAAGGGCTGGGCGACTCCCCCCCCCCCCCCCCCCCCTTGAGTAAGAAAATGATATATATATGTCCTCTGTGACCCACAGCATACATTTACTGTCACGTACCATCCCCCAACACACACACAGGAGAGAGAGAGAGAGAGAGAGAGAGAGAGAGAGAGAGAGAGAGAGAGAGAGAGAAAGAGGGAGAATATGAGCTCATTTGAGTGGCACAGAGCAAAGCTAAAAGACAAACACCATCTTAGGAGTTAATAATGGATTGGCCACAACAGAGCTACAAAATAAATTCAGAGAGAAATATCCAGCTCAGAGTCTGACATTGTAATTACAGCAGTGGAGTGAGGTTTCTCTTGAAGCATCAATGCATTCTACATGGGTAGTAGGATGGAGCCATAATCCGATCAGCTGCAACTGCCACAGCAACAGACGGACACTAAAAATAGGCCCCCTCTGGTAATCTGTCTGGATTACTAAATTCAGTGATGGCTTGGCAACAAACCAGGGAAATGTTTGCGGAAAAGGATTTAAATATATCATGAAGTTCTCTCCACTTTACCGAGAAAGGCACAAGGCCCCAATTCAGAGTGACTGCTTCAGGGCTGATTCCAAACAACCAAGCTCATTTTGTCAAAACATCACCTTGCAGTCCTGCCTTTGCAATTGAATCATCTTCAATCCATTAGTGGGGGCAGAAAAAATTAAGATTTCAAAGGGGTTCTGATATTGGCACCTACATTATATATTACATCCGTATGGATACCATTTATTAAGGCTGTTAGGGTTAGTAACTGGGAGATAATATGGATTTCACTCAAAATAGTTGAAGGTAGGATTTGTTCTTAACTGTACCAAGATGCCAGTGACACAGACACTTGTGTATAAACAGAAAGTAGCTTAATACTTGGCGTGTATGCTAAGTAATACTGACTGGAGAGAAAGACACTTAGGCTGACAGGGACTGCAGATTCAGAATTTAAAACGAAGCAATGGTAAGTATTCTTGGCGGACATAGTCCTAAGCATTTAGGGTTAATTATTTTATGGGCTGTCATGACAGTTTTTTGGCAGGTCAGTACAGACCTTTCGTAGCCCCACATTCTTTTTCCAGTCCGGGAAAGTACTTCGGGTCTGTAACACTCAGACTATTCTGTCGTTTGTTTTTTTGTTTGTTTTTGTTTTTGTTGTT
The DNA here is from genome assembly GCF_903995425.1 of Onychomys torridus. Lineage (NCBI taxonomy): Eukaryota > Metazoa > Chordata > Mammalia > Rodentia > Cricetidae > Onychomys > Onychomys torridus. The sequence goes on along the minus strand of NC_050443.1, from coordinate 138,818,378 downwards.
GTTGTTTTTGGTTTTCTGTATTTGGTACACGGATAGTCTGTCCTTTCTCCACTAAACGCTGCAATTGCCCACCTTAAAAACAATGTCATCCTCTTCTACTCTAAGCCGTTCACAACAAAGTATCCAGGAATCAGGGAGTAAGGAAATAACAAATGTGAGGATGCTTCAGAGGATGCAGGTAAGAGTTCTTTCTGTTCAGCATCTTCCTTTTGCCTCTGAGATGACTGAACTCTTTGGATCCTAGCATTCTTAAAACTCATAATTTAAAATAAAAAAAATAAGTAGTCTTAAAAATATCAGCTATTCTACAATGCATTTACTAAATACATCATACAGATGTTACAAATACTAAAAAAATTTTTGATTCAAATTTATGATAAAACAATACCTTTAATGAAAGCCAGAATAATAGCTTGTAAGGTTTACAATGAATCAGTCCCATTAGTTCAGAAATATTTGCTGAATCCTCTTGCTGTCCTCTCTGCAACTATGTAGTTTGGACCATTGATCAGGTAGCCTGGGAAGTTACGTTAGATACATGGATTTTTAATAAAATATTGCATAGAACATAGCTTTTGGTAATCTGTACTGTTTCTTTACCTACCTAGGTGACATATGCCAATAATTTTACATGATCCTCACTATAAAGTTTATAAAATGCAGGGGACTCTGAAACATCGACTCTATTTAACACTTAAAATATGTGTATATATTTTGAAGTCTTTATTTTGAAATTTTGAGAGGTTTCTTTGTTAATCAGGAATCATGTCCTGTGATTAACAGTACCTTTGATTTAACAAGCTCACCTAGTTTTAGAATCTTATCATTGGAAATTTTGATAGCAGCCAAGGAAAGTGCACTCATCATTGATAGGAAATTGTACACATGAGAGGCAGGATAATGAATAACTAGCAAGCAGTACAAAGTATAACCAGGCTATAGCAAATTTTCTTAAACCCTTTATTTTAATTTTATTTATTATTTTAAATGTTTTTAAAATTTTTTTGAGATAACTATACCTATGACATATATATATGTATATATATATATATATACATGTAACAATAGTTAAAGAATAAGAGACCTATGGTTTTTAGTATATCACAACATTTATAACTTTTGACATTGCTTTAAGTGATAATATGACAACTGGTGAGTTTGTACAACATAAAAATCTGTTGGGAAGCAGCAGTAAAACACCAGAGCATTGTGATGTTAGAAGCAGTGATGATTTTGTCTGTGTGGTTAGGAAGGCTTGTCTTCTCTGAGTGTACACAGGAAAACAGCCTTATACACAAAGCAACAAAATTGTTTTCAGTAGTAAGTATATTCTGATGTTTGTTTCTTCATTAAGGTAATTAACCTCTTATGATTTTTATCCAGTTCAGAAAGATAGATTTCTGGTGACACTTCAAAAGATACATCTTACTTTAAATGTTGTTATTATTAATTCTAGTTAACACCAAAACATATATTGCTTAGGAATAGTGACTGCTTATTTGTTCTTCTTTCATTTGATCCTGAAAATAAAGATGGGTTGTCCATTGATATTAGAAAATACAGAAATTGGTGAAAATCAAATCAAGGACCATTAGCTATGTAAATATAAAAAGACAAGTTAAGATATGCCTTATGTTAATAAAAATGAAGAACTCTAAAGTCTTCAGTATAATGACTGACAATTACACAGCATTTCTTAGGCGAAGAGAGTGTGTTAACTAATGTGCAAACACAGCAGTTTCTCCCATGCACCAGGGTCCTTCCTCTGCCTTGTGCAGCACTGCTAGGTATCAGTTTTGAGACATTATATTCACTTGTAATTTCCATTTTATATTCTCCATCACTTGCAACACATCTTAGTCCATTTTTCTTCTTGTAATAAAGGTTCTGTATTTTACAGAAACACTGTCTAGACTCCATGTAATGACAGTACCATGAGCACAGACACTTTTCCAAACCTGTACTCTAGAGTACCCACAAAGCATAGTCTTCAGGAGGTTTTAGCCAAATTAAATTCACTTCTGCCTACAGACATATGCCTATGCTAAAGTAAGGTGACCGTAATGATTGAGGATATAAGATTGGATTTCAAAGTTTAAAGTTACTGAATATCTATTTAGATCACTTTTATGAATAGAGCACCAGGGAGAATCAAAACAATAACGAATAATCTTTGTCCTCAACACACTTAAGTTGTGCAAGAATGACCATATTACAGCAAAGAATACTCTTAAAGTTGTGTAAAAAGTAGGAAAAACAGTATGTAGGCACATGTTCAGGGGGTGTTGACACTGCTTCTGGAAGCAAAGGAACCTGTTGCAGACCCCTGAAGATTCAGTTTGTTCATATATACATAGGGAATTTCTTTGTCTTCACATCATTACATGCAAGATAAGCAGGACATCCAGGCAATAGTTTGGTTGCAGATTTGTGTGATCATATAAAATTGAGACTATATTTTAATATATATATATATATATATATACAATTTCCACAATAGTAAAATTTAAAGTTGTAGTAGTATTATGTACATGCTAATTCACACCCATTATCCAAGCATTCTGGGGGCTAAGAATCACAAATTTGAGGCCAGTCTGGGGTATATAGCAATAGCCAGCTTAAAAATGAATATTTACATACAATTTTTGTCCTCTCTCCTCTCCTTTCTTTCTCTCTCCTGTGTGTGTGTGTGTGTGTGTGTGTGTGTGTGTGTGTGTGTGTGTGTGTGAATGACATGTACAAGGTGGAATATTCTCATCCATGGCTTATGTGTGCAGGTCAGAGGACAACTTTGTGTACCTTAACATGGGTTCCTGGGATTGAACTCAAGTTATCAGTCTCTACTTTTTATACTATCTTGCTGTACCTCCTAATTTTAAATCTCTTTTAAAATTTTAAGCAACAATTTTGAAACCGTGTATATAGTTACCTAGCTCATTGCTGTGAGCAAATAACTGACAAGAAACAATTTCATGAAGGCAAAGGTGTTTCTGCTCATGGTTGAAGGTATAAGAGCCGTGAACACATGGCTGCAGGTATGTGAAGTTGGTTGTTCACATCTGAGCTGATGGGAAACAAAGAATGGAAAATTCTGATGCTCATTTGCTTTCTGTCCGCCCCCCCCCTCTCTTTTAAATCCTTGGCCCTAGTCTGTGGCATGTTGTCATCCACATTCAGTTTCTCCTCTCTGTAAATACCTTTAGTGCCACACAATGCCCTATGCATTCATTAGTCCATTCAATGAAAATTAAAACCATTATAATGTGGAAGACAGCAAGAATCTCCAATGGAAAAAATATGAGAACATGAAAATATGGTGAAGTTTTAATAGTTCAGCAAAACAAATTGTCCTCAACTTGTGTGTACCTTAATGACATATACTTCAGGTTAATTAACAATAAACCTATACTTCAGAAGGTTTATAAGTTTACTCACAAGTTGACTATAACACAGACACTTTAAAAACTGCTTAAGTGATATGAAATCCTCATAGTGATGTTTCTCATTAGAAAGCAAATGGCTCATATTTCCCCTGCTCCTATCCTTAATATTCTACTAGGGTTCTTGACTAATCAATCTTGACTAATCCCCCACACCCCATCTTCTCTTTTATATTTTCTTTTGTTTTGGATTTTTCTTCTTTTTGGATACTGTTTCACATTATAGCCTAGGCTTTCCTATAACTCACTATGTAGCCCAGGCTGACCTTGGATTCTCTGCCCTTCCCTTCTTTGTTTTCTTGAGTGTTGGAATTACAGGTGTAATCCACCATAGCTAGCTACTGTAATGCTCTTTGACTTGGAACTTTTCTGTGACTTGGAGAGTGGAAACTATAGTTTTCATTTTGAACCTAATGTTCTTTTAGAGGAGCCCTATGATGAATTCAAGCCTGTGGCCAGTCAATAGGCTAGTCAACAGTCCCTTGTTATTCTCTGCCTTTTATTGGTAGATGTTGAAGATAAAATTGAAACTGCCTTAGTGCATGAGCTGGCTGTTTGGAACCTTGGGCTTACACAGGGACACTTTGCTAAGCCTGGAAGGAGGGGACTGGACCTGCCTGTACTGAATCCACCAGGTTTAAATGAATCTCCAATGGCCCTGAAGGAGATGGGAATGGAGGGGAAGGGCTGGGGGGAAGGAGGGGGTGGGGTTTGGAGTGGGGAGGACAAGGGAACACATGGCTGATGTGTAAAATTAAAACACAAATATAATAAATTTTAAAAAAGGAAAAAAAAAATTGAAACTGCACTCCAATGTGTTTTCTCTTTACTGTGAAACACTTGGGTTTAAAATGGTTAATCAACTGAACTAAAGTTTTGGCAGCTAGGAAAAGAAAAATATTCTGCTGCTTTATTACCTAGGTAACCCCAAACTTAGTGACTTGAAATATTGGTTTTAGCTAATGTCCTAGATTTGGTTATGTGGGCAATATTCAGCCAGGAACTTCCTCTCTGTGTCTCAGGCAATCCTCTTCATGTAGAATTGGTAGGCTAATGGGAACCTGCAGCTTCCAGTCAGGTGTCTGATGGTTTTCTAACGGTTTGAAGCATACCAAGCCACATGTCTCCAGAATCTACTGAACCTATTCTCTTCCAAAAAAGCTATAAAAGCAAGCCCCAATGTTCAATCACTTTTAAGCCTTTGCTTGGAGTATGCTTACTAACATCTAAAAGAATGTCTAAATTAAGGGGAAGTGAATCACACTGGCTCTAGTATTGAATAACAAATACTGAAATCATGTATAGAGAATTGGAAGTCATGTTTTGTGTTGGTCATCGCTGCTGATTTCAATATTTTCAGTTTTAGTTTGCATTAAATTTGGAACATTTTTCTTGGTTACTGTGCTGTACATCTTGAGAAGTACATAAAGTAGATATTCCAGTAGTAAGTAAGTAAATATAAAGTAAATGTCAATAAATCCAGCACTTAAATTAGGAAGTACCTATATTAATAATTGTCCTAGAAATAACTCATGAAGCAATGTCATTCATTCAGTAATAAAGCCACCAGCCTATCTTCTCCACTAAGTCGTTTATCTGTGATTTACATAGAAATAGACTGTTGACTTGTGCTCATACTTTATGCATGTTGAAGTACTATGTATTTCATGTTGTGGTTTGGCTTGTTTACTATCATTTGTATTGTATAAACTACAGCTCTCTGACTACTTACAATACATATTTCAATATGCCTGCAATTTGATGGATATTTGGGATGCTTTTATGTTTTCATTGTCATGAACCATGTTGCTATTAGTTTAGTAAGCCTTGTTAAAAGACATTTAAAATTAAAAGTTTAACTAAATGGAGCTATCCATAATGTTTGTGACTGGTAGTGCATCATATCAAAGATGTCAACTTCTCCAGATCAATTTCTCAAAAGACCATCTCATTTCTCTCTAGAAGTCCTTAAATAACACTGCCAAATTCATGCACCCTAAAATCAATTTGCATCCTATTTTTCTCTCCTAAAGCTCTTGAGATTTCCCACCCATCAATAGCCTCATGTGGCCACTTAAATTTAAATTTAATTAATTAAAGTTATATAAAATTCATATTCACTTTCCCAGTTGCATTAGCCACATTTCAAGTGTTGCATAACAATGTGTGTGCCTACAACATGGGGCAAGGAAGATATAGATCTTTTGCTGTGTCCTAGCAAGTTCCTTTGGGAGTATCCTGTTCTAACAATGAGTATTTGCTCAATTCATATCTTTCAGACCGAAAGCAGACCAGTCAGATGCACTCCTCTCCTATGTCAGTCTAAGTCCTGTAGGGCAGCCATTGATACTCATCTCTTATTTCGTGGTAAACTCATATTTTAAACAGTAATGATAATCATTTTCAGCACATTTTATTGATTTATTTTTGTTTGTAGACTGTGTCTTTAATGTGTGCTGGTAAGACTTGTGTCACTGTGATAAAGCCAGTAAGAATTCAGGTGAATGAATATACATTGGTGTGAAATTCATGTGTTTTCCAAATAGGAGAGGAGGTAAAGTTTGCTTCCAGGTCTGCATTATTATGAATTATGCTATTTTAAGTTTGTAAACTTGATGAGAGAGATTTCAATGGTGAAAAGCCTAATTAAATGGTACAACCCACTATGTTCATGATTAGCAGAGTACTACCAGAAAGATGCCCACCTCTTCCAGATTCAGTACGATCCCAACAACTTAAAAGTCCATTTTTTTTTGCCTCATGGTGTCAGAAGTTTCATTTGGTTTTGTTGTTTTGGACCAATGAGTAGCAGAATATCTCGATGGTGAGAATATTACAGAGAAAGATGGCAAGGAAAGAGAGAAATGTAGTAGTGGGAGGGCAGAGGAAGAAGGAAGGAGAGACAGAGTGAGAGAGAGGGGAAGAGGAAGCTGGAGGGGGAAGGGAGAAAAGAAGTGTGAGGGGTGGGGAAGCAAGAGACTTGAGAACACTCACTCAGGGGTTAGGGTTCTACTGTCTTCTTCAAGGATACTTTGGCCACTAGGCTCCACCTATGAAAGGCTCCATGCCCTCCCAAAAGTGGTGCCCTGGGCTCCAGACTTTTACTCTACCATATTGCCTTCAGCGGCTTTTGAGTCTCAAGCCTCACCTAACTTGCTGTATGTTCTCATGGATTTTTTTGTTTGAGGGTATTTAAAGTGGGATAGTTTTGTCTTGAATGGAGAATTGCTGCCTGCGTGCTGTTTGTCAACTACCCTTTCTGAGCTCAATAGTTCTAGCACAAGACTAGCAATGCCATGTAGCCATTGGTGACTTGCTTTTCCACTGAAAATGGTTCACTTTAGCAATAACACTCTACATTTCTCCTGCTGCTACGCTCTTCATCTTTCTGTGACTATGGTGTGTACATATGGAGACCCTGGGAAAATTCTGACAATGCTTCCCTCCATAACTCCAGGAAGCACAGAAAGCTCTACTTCCTTGCACTAAACTCCTGCATTGAATTCCTGCTGGTGACAACGGTGGCAATTTCTTCACTGACTATGTCACACTCTATTACTTCTGTATTGCTACTAATGTTGAATAATACAAATTGTTAATGGGTTAGTATGCCCTTCATATCTAATTTTCCAAGTTGAATTTATATCCGTCATTATTGGCCAAATGTCAGAAGTTGATACATGCCATCTGTAATATATTCAGAAAGCTTTGTTAAATGTTGCTTTAAAAGAATGGGTAGACTCTGTCCATTTCTCAACAACTCAAGTGTCCATGTCACTGGCAATTTCACTGAAGTTGATAGTAATACAGGCTGACTGTCTCCTTTATCATTCTGAAAAGGCAGCCAGAAGAGAATATACTTAAAGCCTCAAAATATATTCTCTATAGACTGTCTGCTGTTTACTGTTATTTATTGTCTCTCTTCTTTTTGTCTTTTATGTCACAACATCTCACATTTTCCAGGCTGGCCTGAAATGCAAGTGGAGAATGTACTTGGACTCTAGATACTCATCCCTGTCCACCTCTTACATGCTGAGATTACAGACATTTATCACCAGGCTTGATTTTTTTGTCATAGGGACATGAAATCCAGGGCCACACATGTTAGGCAGTCATGCCACCAACTGACCTACATCTCCAGCATTTCATCACTAATAATTCTGCCACATGCATGAGGGAAAAAGATGCAAGTGTGAACTGTAATGTGCTTGTCAACTATTATTCTGTCCATGTATCAGAGAAAAGGCCACTGGACTAAGTTCTAGACAAAATATCAGGACAACCTGTTTTAGCTGAAGTTTCCTGTCCCACGTTGATGAGATCCAGTCAATTATGTTTCCTTCTGCTTTTGTATTGGTCTGGATGCTGTGTAGACTCCTCTAAAACTCAAATTAAAATGGGAAAAGAACCAAAATAGAGGAAAATCCAGTGGTCTTAGAAAATACATATTTTTAAGAATCATAGATTCTTCCAGCTTAAAAACAGATGACTAGAAGCTTCCAGAGGTAAAAGCAAAAAAGTTGAAAGTGCTCTTTAGGTATTCAGTGGCATGTGATTCTGATCAGGCCAATGACAGCTTCTTGTCAAGGGAAGATTTTTCATTATATGATCTGTGCATTGAAATTACCTTGTTCTTTAACAAGAACATCACAGAAAGTGCAAGCATCAGACTCTCATTTTCTGCTGTTTGCCTGCTGCCCAGCTACCTAGTTTGATTAGTAGAATCTGTTTTCAAAGAAGCTGCCTTAATTCTCACCTCATCTCTAATCTATCTTGAACTGAACCACCAGTAAATAACTACATAATGACATGCTCAAATTTTAATATTAATAAATTTAAAATCAATATTTTAATATTTAATAAATTTAATATTTAATATTTGTTATTAATTTTGCATCCCCAAACAAAAGTATATTTAAAATTATTCTTTAATAGTTGTAAACCCTAGTATTGGTTTTATTTTCCATTTTTATTTTTTTCCTCCTTGAGGAAAGCGTTTGTGTTCAAAGTTCTGTTTTGGGTATTTTGTTTGTTTGTTTGTTTGTTTGTTTGTTTGTTTGTTTTGGAGAGGTCTTGATTTGCAACATTTAAAATATTCTTTTAAAATAAACTTTACTATTAAAAAACTTGTAAATAAAAAATCACATTGGACCATTTCCTATTGGACAGTTAAAATAGTCTTACAGGATCTAGAAAACAGGAACAAATAATGTGTATTTATTTCTTCTTTGATAAGTATTAACAAATGCTTCATACACATACATGTATATTTTTGTATAGAGAATTGTCAGTGTTTCTTTAATTTGGACATATGCTAGAGTGGATATGGTATCAACATTATCGAGTGGAATCCTTATTGTCGTGAAGTGTTTGTGGTAGACTTGCTGTGTTAACATCCACAAACTTTTGCAGTATTGTTCTGCAGTGATAGGAACCCATGGCTTGGTTTTATCAGTGAAAGCAAGTTTGTTGGGTTTGTCCTTAATTAGTTTATGTAAATTGTACTTTGAAATAATCCCTTAAAACAATCAATACACTACAAATTGTGACTCTTGCTTATTTACATTCTTATTTAGTAAAGCAGTTTCTCTAATGACAGCTTCCAGGCAACGTTTTATTAGTCTAGTGTGAGGTCCTGAACACACTCAAGAGGGAAAAAAGATGGTATTGACTTCGACATAGTCATTAATTCTAGCTACTTCCCTTTATTCAGTATAAATTGGGGAAGTTTTCTACATCCATTATTCATTTCCCCCACCTCAACACACACAACTAAGTCCTGTGAAGTATATCTACACAGAAAACTTCAAATGTCTTCCTTTCTTGAAATACCAATACGAAATAGTGTAAAGTGTAGTGTCTGTGAGTTTGACTATATTGAGTCTCACAAATAGATGATAATGAGTTTGTTTCTGCTTTCTAATAGATATGCATAATGGAAAAATTTTAAAACAAAATGGAGTGAAGTATATAAATATCATTAAAAGGGATGTTCTTAGTATATTTTAATTGAATGACCAGTATTGTTATTAGGCAATATAAGAACCCAATAATTAGCTTAGTACCTACCATATGTATACCACTCATAATTACCCTTGATGATAAAAACCAGGGGAAAGAAGCTAGAAAAATGAAGATGGCTGGTTCTAATATAGTGCATTAATAGCAGTTCATACATTCATTGTCTTACTTTGATTTCCTGTTAGGGAAGACTTGGAGAGTGGGTAAACATTCACTGGTGGTATGACTACATGATTCCAGGTATCTCTAGAAAGAGAACAGAGAAACTAAACAGAAAGATCATCTTCTGATCAGAGAGCATGCTACTAAACAAGAACACACTGTGACTGACTCTCTTAATTCTGTTAGGGAGCTCTGGAAGACAGACATAAACAAATTCAGCAGACCTATTTAGTCTAACAGGCAAGGGAACTGGGTATTGATGTGTTATCTTAATCTTGTCAGACAGCTATAGCACATAAACCAGGAGCTGGAAAGCTTTTAAGTGATAGAAGGTTTTGTTTGTTTGTTTGTTTGTTTGTTTGTTTTATCTCAGCTATGGAGAAATCCAAGACGAAGACACTAACAATTTGGTGTCTGGTAAGTAGTCACTCTTTGGTTCATAGATGGAATGCTTTTTATAATAACCACCTGTGGAAGAAAGGATAAGGAATCTATCTGTGAACACCTCAATAGTACATCAATTCCATCCATTAGAGCTCTGCTCTAATGACCTAATCTCATCCAAAACCCACTTTCTATCCCTATTTTGAGAGTTAAGTTTTCAACATAGGACTTCTAAGAGAAACACAGATGTCAAGTGATAGGTTGTACACCTCTCCATAGAGAGTATTTTGTCAGATATTAATCTCCAAATCAAAATTCTCTATCAAAAGCAACAGGAAATAGGGGTAATTTGAGTTGTCTCACACAAAGTACACCACATTGTAAGTATTGTTTAAGAAAAAAAACTATTATATTTCATTGACATTGGGGCTACTGTTACTTTCTATTGCGACTACCTTGGGAGAACACAGACTCTGGTTTCTAAGTTTAGACACACTACTTAGTAAACAGAATGCAGATATGCTTTAGTTTTGTTTGTTTGTTTGTTTTTGTTTTTGTTTGAGACAGGGTTTCTTTGTGTAGTTTTAGTGCCTGTCCTGGATCTTGCTCTATAGACCAGGCTGGCCTTGAATTCACAGAGATCCGCCAGGCTCTGCCTCCCAAGTGCCGGGATTAAAGGCATGCTCCACAACCACCCAGATGCTTTAGTTTTGTATAAGAGTCCTTAAAATATTAGTAAAGGCTAAGGGTTCTAGTAACAAAGAAAATTTGAGAAAGCATTAATTATTTCTTTTAAAAGCTGTGTGCATAAGTAAGGGCCCTGTTCATGGGTAAAGTCCATTATTGTGGGAGTCTATAGGAAAAGCCAGAACTTTCTTCTGATATTACTTCTTTGAAATTTCATAAGCAGGAGCAAGCTTATATGACCTTCCCTGTATTGTAGTAAAAGTGACAACCACATACCGATATATCGCTATAGCTCTTACTTCTGGTAACAGAATAGTTTTATAAACATTTTGGCCAAAATTGTCTCCAGACTACCTTTGGTCCTCAAATGGTCTAGAGGGTCATTTGTGGCTCCAGAAGAAATTCCCGATTCCTCCTCTGTTCTTCCTTCTCAGATTGAATAGGAAATATTTTGGCTGAAATGTTGTCATTTCTATAGTCAAGACAAGCATCTAGATTGGCATCTACTTGCATTGTTTGATACTGTTACTCTAAGTTTCTCTCTGTCTGTCTGTCTGTCTCTTTTCTACCTCCCCATTTTCCCTATCTAAATTTTGTAAATTTTTTTGTTTGTTTGTTTTTTTGAGACACAGTTTTTCTGTGTAGCTTTGGAGTCTTTCCTGGAACTCACTCTGTAGCCCAGGATGGCCTTGAACTCACAGAGATCTGCCTGTCTCTGCCTCCGGAGTGCTGGGATTAAAGACGTGCACCCCCAACGCCCGGCTGATTTTGTAGATTTTATTAGAAATACTAAAATAGGCTTCTATGACAATAAAGAATTCATTGAAAAGCACAAAGATGATTGTATATAAAATGAGCATGTACACCAACAAAACATATTTTTATCATAATCATATTACTTCAAGCCATAATTTAATAAATATTATTAAATCAGGCCTTAAGTGTCTTGTATATGTATATCTAGAAGGTGCTAATAGAGCTCTAATGATAAAGGTTTTATCACTCTCCTGTTTGAGTCAATTTTTTTTATAGCAGAAATTTCTTGCCTTTAGTTATTTACCCCATATTCTGCACCCCTTTTTCAGTTGTGTGTGGGTTATATGAGTGTATTTCTGTCTCTGTGTGTATGCATCTGTGTTATGTGTCTATGTGTGTGTCTATGTGTTTACAAATCTCTGTGTGCGTGTGTATTTGTATGACTGTGTTTACGTGTCTCTCTATGTGCTTGTGTGTTTGTGTCTATGTGTATATTGGACTTTGTGTGTCTGTTGGTTTCTGTGTGTGTGTGTGTGTGTGTGTGTGTGTGTGTGTGTGTGTGTGTGTATGTGTGTGTAGCCAGCCTGCCCCTTCCACAGTTCCTTATTTCACCATGGCCTTCTGGAGGATCTCAGGGTATGACACCTCTGTGAATAGACCCATGAATGTAAAGCTGCCTGATGTCAGATCAGAACTGATACCTGGAGTTGAGATAGTACTGTTTCAGTCTTGTGTAATGGGATTTCCTCAGAATGGGACATAAGAAATGAGAATGGATTCCATCTCAAGACAAGGAACTCACTGTCCAGTTTCAATTGGGACAAGTGGTCAAATCTAGTTAAGTCCTGAGTAGAGGAGCTGGGAGAAGGAAAGGGTGACTGCCATGCACAAAGGCACAGCCATGCTGTGTACTCACACCCAGAGAGGGGCAGTCCTGGCATTCGAACTCAGGATTTTCTTTTATTGGTTGGCAAAATGATGTGGAGAGACAACAAGGAAGCTAATTGAATTTTGAAGTACTCCAATTTGAAAAGTTGTATTATTGTAATATCAGGGGGTGGGCTGGGCAACTTATTTATATGGCTGTAAAATAAATGTGCACTTGAGGGACCAGAAGTTAGACAAATTTTCTGATAGGCTGAGAAAAGGAGAGATGGGCCATGAACAGATAAAGATGGTGAGACTCCAAGATGGCTAGCTTCTTCCTGAGCTTCCTGACCTGACGCAGAAGCCTGATGGATTAAACCAAAGGCCTAATAGTCTTTTTTCTCTGCCAGTAAGCTCCCATGCCTGTGGACTAGTCTAGCAAGTTCAAGGCCAGACCAGGAAGTGTTTGTCCCAAAGCTGTGGCATTACCAGCCTACCAGCCTTTCTGTCTGTCCAAACTTACTGACAACTTGAGGAAGAAGACTGTAGCAGGGTCCTTTGCTGTTGTTCCCTTTGGAGGTGGGGCCAACTAAGAACAGAATCAAACCACAAAAACTCCAGGAGAATGTCAAAACAAGAAGCTCAGTTTATTCAGGAAGAGGCAAGCCTTATATATCCTCCACCCCATCCTGCGGGGGAGGTCTTCTGTGGGATGAAGACCACCTCAAAACCTTGAAGACTCCCAACCCTCAAAGAGAACTGATGCTTTGGCTTCCCATGTGATTGGCAGAGGGTCTTTTTCTCTGTGCATTTTGCTGTGTGTGTATTTTAATAAGAGAAGCCTCTTTTTACAGGACAATGTTGTCTATTGCTATATGCTCTGTCTGAGATTTCATCTGCTGTTACCTGTTGCTCTTATGATATTTTTCCTACATTTTAATTCTTTAATTGGCAAATAAAATGAATCTTATCAATGTATAAATTGAAACCCATGTATACACAGGAGGAGATCAGCCACTGTGTCTAGTGAGAATATGAAGAATTGTGCCCTATGCTCATGTCACTATTGTATCTTCCTGATGGCATGCCTCCTAGGCACTGGTATTCCCATAAACTGTGACTGACAGCAAATTTCAGTGAAAGTATGGCTTCTACAATTCATTTTGATTTGTTTAACCTTTAAAACTTTTTTTTTTGGGGGGGGTAAATTTCAGAATTTACTTTCTTCTTCTCTGTCCACACTTCTTCTATTTTACTATAATTGAAATTAGTATTTAATGACAGTGGTATGTGTGTGTATTTTAAAGCAAGTTAATGATAAATCATTTAATCTATGGTAGATTGAAACTAGATATAATCTTACTTGGCAAGCTGCTCAGGTCTGAATGGAAGCTCTGTGCTTCTCCATCAGAGTCATTAGCATGCATGCTGCGAGTGTGAATGTTCATTAGCATATTATGGAGCTATAATTTCTGCTTTTTGAAAAAGCCATGTGAAGCAATTACCTAGGGTGGTAGGAGCCCTGTTTTAATTTCAACACCCTCTCTAGTTTACTTTCTCTCAGTCGCTCTTCTCTGTACTTGTGTATATTTGTGTGTGTGTGTGTGTGTGTATGCAGCACAGATATGTGTGCCTGTTCATGCATGTGCACGTGAAAGTAAGATGATAATCTCACATTATTCTTCAGTCACAGTCATCATTTTCTGTTTGGATGCAGCTTTTCATTCATCTGGAGCTTCCCAATAATCTGTGCTGTCTGCCCAATGAGACTCAGAGTTCTGCCTGTCTCTACTTCACAGGCACTGGGATTACAAGATTGTGTCATCACACTCAGCTATTTACATGGGTTCTAGGGATCAAACATAAGTTCTCTTACCTTCAATGCAAGGACTTTACCCAATGTGCTATCTGACCAACTGTTCACATTAATTTTTTTTTGTTCTATTGAAAATACATTCTTTTCTCATGTAATATATCCTGATTATATTTTACCCACTTTCTTCTCCCACCCCCTAGTTCTTCCCTACCTCCTATCCCATCCCCATCTAGATTCACTCACTTTCTGACTGTCATTAGAAAAGAACAGACTTCTCATCATAGGCACTAGGCTCCAAAAAGCTGGCTCATGCACTAGGGACAGGTCCCGATCCCACTGCCTGGGTGCCCCCTAAGCAGTTCAAGCTAAACAACTGTCTCGCTTATTCAGAGGGTCTAGTCCAGTACTGTGGGGGCTCCTCAGCTATTGGTCCACAGTTCATGCATTTCCACTAGCTTGGCTAGTTGTTTCTGTACTTTTTCCAATCATGGTCTCAATATCCCTTGCTCATAGAATCACTCCTCTCTTTGATCAATTGGACTCCTGGAGTTTGGCCTGGGACCCGGCCATGGATCTCTGCCTCTGCTTCCATCTAAGAGAGACAACTGAACGTGACAAAATAAAATATAATAAGACAAAGCAAAAAGCATCATATCGAATTTGGACATGGAAACTGAAAAGGAGGAAAAGAGTCCCAAAAGCAGATAAGAGAGTCAGAGATCCACTCTTTCTCACAGTCAGGAGATCCACTCACATACAAAGTTAAAGGCTGTAGTATATAAACAGAGGACCTGGTGCAGTCCCATGTAGACTGTGTGTTTGCTGCTTCAGTCCCTGGAGATCATATGCTCCTTGCTTAGTCGATTCAGAGGGCTTTGTTCTCCTGGTGTTCCCCATCGCCTCTAGCTCTTAACAAGCTACACTGGATTCCCTAAATGCTGAATGGAGGGATTGATGAAGATTTTCTGTTTGGACTCTCTCTCTGCATAATGTCTGGTTGTGAGTCTCTGCTGCCAGAGGAAGCCTATCTGATGACTGGATAAGGCACTGATCTATGACTAGAGCAGAATATCATTAGAAGTCATTTATTGATAGTTTTTTTTTTTTTAACCTGTAGTGTTTCATTTTACCATAGGTATCCGGGTTATCTAGTCTATTGTTCTTGGTTACCCTAGCAGTGTTGGGTATGTGTTCCTTCTCATATAGTGGACCTTATGTCAAATCAGATTTTGGTTGGCTACACCCATAAGTTCTGTGCTACCATTGCCCTACCCTTTTTGGCAGGCAGGGCAAATTTTAGGTCAAAGGTTTTATGTCTGGGTTGGTGTCCATGTTTCTTTTTCAGTAGCCTGCAAAGTACCTTCCTGCACAAAGACACTATAATGTAGGGGTGTGGGCTCTATGTAGGTACCAGCTTATGTTCTCCATGTTCAGTGAATTGTGTGGATGTTCTCTTTGGAAATGGACCCCCTATGTCAGTTTTCAGAGAGAAACTATTTGCTTTAGCAACAGCCTGGGTTATTTAGAAATTTCCAGGGGACTCCCCCTCCCCCAGGTCAACACCTCACTTGAATGAAACCCAGTCTTGCCATTGGAAGCCTCACGTGGCAACAAGAGATGAACAGCTGAGACTCTGAATCCTCTATTATCAGGAGTCCTCACTAGGAATTATGGAATACCTTCATGGATTCAAGGCAGTTTCCCCTGTACTGGATCTCACCCCCCTCCCCAAAAAAGCCCACCATCTCTGCCTGCACTTAGCTCTTCAATCTCATTGCCTCAATATTCTGTTCAGAAAGCTATCTCCTGTGCTAATGTGTTCAAGCCTGTTCCTCACGTTCTTTTCTTTAGATTCATTGTATCTGGTTTTATGTTGAAATCTTTGATCCACTTGGATTTTTGCATGGTGATATAAATCTATTTGCATTCTTCTATTTGCAGACAACCAGTTTGACAAGTCCCATTTGTTTAAGATGCTGTCTTCTTTCCAGTGTGTATTTCTGGTGTCATTATCAAAAACCAGGTGTCCATAGGTGTGTGGATTTATGTCTGGGTCTTCAGTTCCATTCCGTTGGTCAGTGTGTCTGTTTTTATGCCAATATCATGTGGTTTTTTGTTACTATTACTCTATAGTACAACTTTAAATTGTGAACTGCAAGACTTCCAGCAGTTGCTTTATTTTTCAGGATTGTTTTAGCTATACTGGGTTTTTTTTTTTGTCTTGTCCATATAAAGTTGAGAACTGTCCTTTCAAGGTCTGTAAAGAATTGGGTTGGAATTTTGATGGGGGCTGCAATGAATATGTAGATTGCTTTTGGTAGGATGGCCATCTTTACTATGTTAATCCTACTGACATATGATTATGGGAGGTCTTTTCCATCTTCTGATATCTTCTTCACTTTCTTTCTTCACAAAGGTGAAATACTTGCCATACAGGTCTTTCACTTGCTTCATTAGAGTTACCACCAAGATATTTTATATTATTTGAGGCTATTGTGAAAGGTGTTGTTTCCAAAATTTTTTTCACAGTCCACTTACCATTTGTATATAAGAAGACTATTGACTTTTTTGAGTTAATAATTCCAGTTATTTTGCTGGAAATATTTATCAGCTGTAGGAGTTTCCTGGTAGAAATTTTATGTTCACTTATACTTTTGTATTTCTTCAGTATCTGTTGTTAGGTCTCTCTTTTTGTTTCTGAGTTTTTTATTTTGGTTATTCTCTCTCTACCTTTCAGTTAGTTTGGCTAAGGGTTTGTCTATCTTGTTGATTTTTTCAAAGAGTGAGCTAGCTCTTTCTTTTATTGATTGTTCATATTGTTCTGTTTGTTTCAATTTTACCAATTTTAGTCCTCAGTTTGACTGTTTCTTGCTGTCTACTCCTTTTGGGTGTGCTTTTTTCTTTCATTCTAGAGCTTCCAGGTGTGCTGTTAAGTTGCTGGTTTTGATCTCTACAATTTTTATGTGGATATTTAGTGGTATAAACTTTCCTGTTAATATTACTCTCACTGTGTCCCATAAGATTGGACATGTCATTTTTTTTCATTTTCATTAAATTCTATAGTGACCTTAATTACTTTCTTTATTTCTGTCTTGACCAATTTTTTTGTTTTTCAGTAAGGAGTTGTTCAGTTTTCATGGGTCTGTACACTTCCTATTGTGGAAGTTCAGTTTTAATCCATTGTGGTCTGAAAGGGGTTTATTTAAATTTTCTTGTGTGTGTTGAAAAGTACTTTGTGCCTAAGTATGTGACCAATTTTGGAGAAAGTTCCATGAGGTAAAGAGAAGAATGTATATTCCTTTCTGTTGTGTTTGGTGAAACGTAAATATCTGTTAGGTCCATTTGGTTTATAATAACTGTTAGCACCAGTATTTCTTGGATTAGTTTGCATCTGAATGACCTGTCTGTCGGTGATATTGGGGATAGTGAAGTCTTCCATTATCAGTGTGTGAGGGTCAATATGTGATTTAAGCTGTAGTAGTGTTTCTTTTATGAACATGGGTACCCTTGTGTATGGGGCATAGATATTAAGAATTGAAATGCCATCTTAGTAGATTTTTTTCTTTGATTAATATAAAATGTCTTTACTTATCTCTTTTAATTAATTTTTGTTTGAAGTACTTTTTTGGATATTAAAATGCCTACACAAGCTTACTTCTTAGGTCCATTTACTTGGAATATCTTTTTCCAACCCTTTTCACTAGGGTAATATTTATCTTTGATACTTAGGTATGTTTCTTGGATGCTACAGAAGGATGGATCCTGTTTTTGCATCCATTCTGTTAGTCTTTATCATTTTATTGGTGATTTGAGACCACTGATATCAAGATATCAATGAAAAATAATTTTTTATTTCTGGTATTTTGTTTTTGTTGTTGTTATGGTAGTATTGTGTGTGTGTGTGTGTGTGTGTGTGTGTGTGTGTGTGTGTGTGTGTGACTGCTTTTGATTTTGCCTGTGTAAGATTATATGTTTACTTTGTTTTTATGGGTATAATGTCCTGAAGTTATAGTTTTTCTTCTAGCACCTTGTAGGGCTGAATTTATAGATAGATATTGTTTAAATCTGACTTTATCATGGAACACCTAATTTTCTCCATCTATGGTGATTGAAAGTTTTGCTGGATATAGGAATCTGGACTGGCATCTGTCATCTCTTAGAGTCTGCAGCATATCTGTCCAGGCCCTTCTGTTTTGAGTCTCCATGGAGAAATCAGGTGTAATTTTAATTGGTCTGCCTTTATATGTGACTTGGTCCTTTTCTCTTGTAGTTTTAATATTTTTTCTTTGTTCTATATGTTTAATTATTATGTGGCAAGGGTACTTACTTTTCTGGTTCAGTATATTTGGTGTTCTGTATGCTTCATATACCTTTATAGGCATCTTCTTTAGGTTAGGAAATTTTTCTTCTTTCTGGGCCTTTGAGCTGGGATTCTCTCTATATACCCATTCTTCTTAGGTTGGGTCTTTTTATAGTGTCCCAGATTTCCTGGATGTTTCATGTCAGTTTCTTAGATTTAACATTTTCTTTGATGAATGTATCGATTTCTTCTATCATATCCTCAGTGCCTGAGACTCTCTCTTCAAACTATTGTATTCTGTAGGTGAAGCTTTCCCCTGTAATTCCTGTTCACATTCCTAAAATTTTCAGTTCCAGAATTCCCTCCATTTATGTTTTCTTTTTTTTATTCTATTTCCATTTTCATGTCTTGAGCAGTTTTATTTGTTTCCTTCAACTGATTCTTTGTTTTCTTGTTTTTATTTAAGGGATTTATTCATTTTCTCACACTGTGTTCATGTGTGTGTGTGTGTGTGTGTGTGTGTGTGTGTGTGTGTGTGTTATCCTGGATTTCTTTAAGGGATTTATTAATTTCATCTTTAAGGACCTCTGTCATCTTCATACAGTTGGTTTTAAGTACTTTTTCTTGTGCTTCAGCTATGTTGCAATATTCAGCGCCTGCTGTGGAAGGATAGCTTGATTCTAGTGGAGTCATTTTTCCCCTGATATTTTCCTTGCCTGCTAAGCTGTTAAGCTAGTGTGTTCACAAGGAATGTCTACTGGATTGGAGGCTGGGTTACTGGAATGAGTTGAGGAAAGGGAGGTTAGAGGAGAAATTCTTTGTGATCCCTTGGAGATGGGATCAGATGGGAAAAGGAGACTGTAGCAGATTTCCTGCTTTGGAGCTGGACATGAAATTGGGGCATTAGCTTTCAGGAGCAGTAGATAGATAGATAGATAGATAGATAGATAGATAGGCAGGCAGGCAGGCAGACAGATATAGGGATGATCAATGATTCTCGTTGGCTGCCCTGCATTCTTTTAGTTTATCTTGCTACTTTTAGAGCACCTGAGGTACTTAGAGTCCTGTAGATGTAACAGGCTTGTTAAATAAGAAACACAGAACCAATTGCAGAGTTAAAAACCACAAGGTCAGAGCAAGAGTGGAAAATCTAACCCTTAACTGCTTCTGCTGTTCTTCCTCTCTGCCAGAGACCTACTTCTGTGTGTCCTGTCTATTTATAGACTTTCTGTTCTGTTTTCTCATTGGTTGTAAACCCAGCAGCCACATGACCTCCTCGTCACTGCCTGTTTGTACAGACCTCCAGGTCTTCTATGGTTGGTATTGAGATTAAAGGTGTGTGTCTGCCATGCTGGCTGTGTCCTTGAACACCCAGAGATCTACCTAGATCTGCCTCCCAAGTGCTGGGATTAAAGGCGTGCACCACTACCACCTAGCTTCTGCTCTGGTTTGCTCTGACCTCAAGGCAACTTTATTATTGTACAAATAAAATCACATTTCAGTACAAATAAAATATTACTATATTTCCCCTTTTCTATTTTAATAAAAAGAAAAAAAGGAAAAAGTTATAACTAATATAAGAAAAGCTATATACAAAAGTACAATAACTATATATACCATATATACAAACAATAAATACCTAAACAATGTCTAGTCCATTTGCATTTGACAAATTCAGAGAAAATAATTCCATTATCTATCCTATTTTGGTAAGTCCAAAATGTACCTGATTCACTTTCTATCCTAACTTATATTGCTAAAGGAACTGTCTTATAATGTCTTTCAAATTTATACACTTACAGCTCTTAGTGAGTTTTTCTGAAATCCTTAACAAAGACAATTATAACTATAACTAACTGATCTTCAACTCCCTCAGAGACCCAAGAAGGAAATAATACTACCTAATAAAAAATAAAAACAGGAAGTGCATGCAAGCAGCTTCCAAAAAAAAAAAATGTGAGTTGACAGAAACAGCCAGCTGCCTGGACAGTCACCTGAGGTTTCTCCACAGTGTTGGGGCATCATCTTCAGCCTATAGGCTTAGCGTATCTGACAGACACTTTTGTGAACTAGGATGTATACAAGGTCAACAGTTTGACCTCACATTTGGTGAGAGCAGTCCATGTACCAGAAACACCTGAATTCCATTAGTGTCATGTCATGATTCAGGATTTTAAATTCTGGAAATTATTGATGTTTTTTCAATTCAGCTGTCCATTTTTCTTGGCTGTGATATATGTGGCTTCATCTCGGCATCCCATTCCTCTCCACATCCCTCTATTAAATGCCAGTCTACTCTTGAGAGGGTTGAGCTTAGTTATTCTTCAAGAATAACTATTTCATCTGCTGTTCCATGCACCTCAGAAGCCATCAGCCCACTCCCTGTTCAGCTGCCTTCAGAGAAAAGGGCACGGTGCCTTTTCCAGATTGCAAAGGCCACTCACTTCAGGGATAGTACCATATTGTACTGGCTTCAGAAGATGCCTTTTGTTAAAGCCATAATCACACTTGTTTTGACAAGAATCGGTAGTCCTTTGTTTCATGTCCTGTCTGTCCTGTTTGTCAGCAGTTGATTCAAGGATACTTTGTTGTCCTGTGGCTAACTTTTGCCACAATGAAAGTTAACTCCATATGCAGTTTCTTCAATGCCCATATTTTCTCTGAAGTAGATTGGTACTGCCAGGAGCCATCATGTCTCATAGTCAGCAAAAAAGAAAAATTCCTAAGTTATTAGAACATTTTAAATGCCATATTCTGTAGATCTCTGAAGGGTTTGAAGATGACCTGTCTATCTAAAATATACCTGTTTGATCTTGAAAACACACCTAATATGACTACAAGTTCAATTGTAATGTCTAACCACTAATTTTCATTTCTATATATCCTAATAATTGGTAATACTAACATTCAAGGATTAGAAAATTGCATTACATTGTTAAATGAATGGTATTTCGAGCAAGATTAGAAATATGTATATGGCATATTCTAACAATCTCAATCTCAATAAGAATAATAATTTGTATACAATATAAAACAATCCATCCAATCCAATCCAATGTAAAGTATTTAAAACTAATATTGTCTTTTTCTTTTTTTTTTTTTAGCAAGCACCTTTTGCCTAGCCCTTTTCCTAACCCTTAACAACAACTTGTAACCAACCCTCCTAAACAATGAAAACTATCCCAGACCCAATACCCATAAAAAGACCAAAAAACCACCCACCCCACACCACCCCTTTGGGAATGTGTGCGTCGAATTCTTAAAATTGCTTCCTGCTGGGTATGGGCGAAGTTATCTTTATTCTGAAAAGAAAAATTTTGGGTTAATTGACAAATTCTAGGAAATGTAACTATATTCTTTGTTATCCATAATGCCAAAGTTCAGGGTTTATCTCAAGTCTTATTCAAGTAGTCTTTGAAACTGGATCATCTCAGCTAGCCATCTCAGAATTGGTCTAAGCACTTTGTAGTCCAAAGCTGATCTGTAGATGATGTTTGTCAGCTTAGTGAAATTATTTTCTGCATGGAATTGTCATTGTGGGGCCCCATCTTCTTCCTGGAGATTTTAGTTGATGTTAGGCCTGGCTATGATTTCCTGAAGAAAACTGAAAAGAGACTCAAACACAAAGACATGTATAGGTAGCTAAATTGAAGCCTTTTCTCTAGAATTCATTAGTACGCTATATGACCATTATTATCTTAACAAAGTTTAAAATATATATATATATTGCAAATTTTGATATAAAATTCATACTTTAAGAAAAGTTTAAAGAATCAGAATAGAATAAAAAATTGACTATTACAAACAAGGCTGATACGAACATAGCTGAGCAAATGCCCTTGTGGTATTATTGAGCATACCTTGGGTATATGCCCAAGAGTGCTATAGCTAGATCTTGGGGTAGATGGATTCCCAATTTTCTAAGGAAGCGCCATATTGATTTCCAAAGTGGCTATACAAGCTTACATTCCCACCAGCAGTGGAGGAGAGTTCACCTTGCTCAACATCCTCTCCAGCATAAGCTGTCTTAGCCATTCTGACAGGTGTAAGGTGGTATCTCAGAGTCATGTTGATTTGCATTTCCCAGATAATTAGGGATGTTGAGCAATTCCTTAAATGTCTTTCAGCCATTTGAACTTCCTCTGTGGAGAATTCTCTGTTTAGTTCTATAGCCCATTTCTTAATTGGACTGTTGGGCATTTTGATGTCTAATTTCTTGAGTTCTTTATATATTCTGGATATCAGCCCTCTGTCAGATGTGGGGTTGGTGAAGACCTTTTCCCATTCTGTAGGCTGTCGCTTTGTCTTGTTGACCGTTTCCTTTGCTCTACTAAAGCTTCTCAGTTTCAACAGGTCCCATTGATTGATTGTTTCTCTCAGTGTCTGTGCTACTGGTGTTATATTTAGAAAGTGATCTCCGGTGCCAAATGTGTTCAAGAGTACTTCCTACTTTCTCTACTGTCAGGTTCAGAGTAGCTGGATTTATGTTGAGGTCTTTGATCCACTTGGATTTAAGTTTTGTTTGTAATAGCCAGAACCTGGAAACATCCTAGATGCCCTTCAACTGAAGAATGGATAAAGAAAATATGGTACATATACACAATGGAGTACTACTCAGCAGAGAAAAACAATGACATCATGAGGTTTGCATGCAAATGGATGGATCTAGACAAAATCATTCTGAGTGAGGTAACCTATTAGTGAAATTATTAAGGCCACTCCACGTAGTTAAAAGGGAGGTTTATTTTGTGGGGTAACTTACAAATGAAGGGGTAGGTTGCAGGGTCTGGCAAAGGTATAGCACAGTCCGGCGGTGTTCTCTGGAGAACTCTGCTCGGTCTACCTCCAGCGTCCAGCATCCCCGAACCAAGAGAGCGACCTCCTCCTCATCCTCCGTCTTCCACTCCCTCCTCTGCCCCGCCTTTTGGGCGTGATCATTACTGAAGCCTCAATGGGGATTGGAACTTCCAGGCCAATGCTGGGTTGGCTATCCACTACAGTAACCCAGACTCAGAAGGACAAACATGGTATGTACTTACTCATAGGAGGATACTAGATGTAAAACAAAGATGACTAGACTGCTACAAAACTCCAGGGAGGCTACCTAGGAAACGGGACCCTAGGAAAGACCCAAGGATCACTCAATGACAGAGAAATGGATGAGATATACATGAACAACCTTGATGACAGTGGGAGTAATGAAGGGCAAGATTTGAGGGAAAGAAAGCTGAGGGGATCAGGAGATCCCAGCTGGATCAAGAACAGAAAGGGAGAATGAGGAATAACAGACTGTGATAAATGAAGACCACATGAGAACAGGAATAGGTAGAGTGCTCGAGAGGTCCTCAAAAATCCACAATGATATATCCTCTGTAGACTGCTGGCAATGGTCAAGAGAAAGCCTGATCTGACCTAGTCTGGTGATCAGATGACTAAACACCCTTACAATCGTCTTGGAACTCTCATCCAATAACTGATGGAAGTGGATGCAGAGATCCTCAGCCAGGCCCCAGGTGGAGCTCCAGGTGTCCAACTGTCGAGAAAGAGGAGGGTCTGCAAGAGTGTGAATTGTTGAATCCAAGATCGCAAAAAGCACAGGGACAAATAGCCAAATGAGTGGAAGCACATGAATTATGAACCAAAGGCTGTGGAGCCCCCAGCTGGATCAGGCCCTCTGGATAAGTGAGACCATTGAATAGCTTGATCTGTTTGGGAGGCATGCAGTCTGTGGGCATGCAGTCTGTGGGACCAGGATCTGTCCTTAGTGCGTGAGCTGGCTGTTTGAAACATTGGGCTTACACATGGACACTTTGCTCAGTCTGGAAGAAGGTGACAGGACCTGCCTGTACTGAATCTACCAGGTTTAAATGAATCTTCAGGGGTGCCTTGAAGCTGGAGGACATGGGAATGGAGGGGAGGGTCTGGGGGAAAGGCGAGGGTGGGAGCGGGAGGGGGGAGGAAAGGGGAACCCATGGCTGATGTATAAAATTTAAAACACATAATAATAAAGAAAAAAAATGAAATTAATGTAGTTAAAAAAAAGAACAAAAAATTGAGATTAGTAATAGAATAGTCCCTAAATTAATTTGGTTTTTCTCCTGTCCCATGTCAGAAGATGGCTCTTTCTTCTGGTATGATACAGGGAGTTTGCATTTTCCTTTTAACAACATGCTTGTGTTTAAAGGAGGAGAGAGCCATTCTCCAACTCCAAAGTCAGCTTTAAACTTTAATTGAACTGGGACTATGGAAAGACCAATAGTATTAATTTTTTAGAGAAGAGAAGAAACAAATATTTAGGAAGATTTGTGAAATTTTGTAGATGATATACCAATAGGCCATTTTACTCTTTTTCCTGGGACAGATGATTTGTCCTTTTTCTTCAGTTGTCTCATATGTCCAGTGTTCTTCAGATTCCTTAGCCTTCATTCTCCTAAAAGACAAAAACAAAAACCCTTCCCCAAGACTAATTTTGGGGAGGTTCCCTTTTGGCAAGTTACATCTGATTAAATGAAAAGGCATGTATTAATGGTATAAGTGAGTTTAAACTGGATGGTCATGTTGGTTGATGAACTATCACCTCTAATTAAGAGGTCTCTCTTGTACAAATCGAACTTTTATCAATTTTGATGGTACCCACAGCTTATATTTTCCTGCAGAAACAAAAGCAAAACCTCGTCCCCAATGTAACACATACCCTGGTTTTCATTCTGAGGTCAGCACATCCTTAAAGTATATAGGCTGATTTAATTCTGTAGTTTTTTCTATTAACCAATGTCTCTCTGCAGCTGTTGTTCCTTTCTCATTAGCATTGAGAAAATTCAAAGTTAATAGAGCATTGTGCAGTCTATTTCTGGGGGTTTTTGTTACCCCTTTCTGTTTATTTATCATGTCCTTTAGAGTTTTGTTGGATCTTTCTATATATAACTGCTTGTCCTGTAGGATTATGTGGTATACCTGTAATATGCTTTATATCATAATAAGCAAAAAACTGTTTCATTTTAATAGAGACATATGATGGAGCATTGTCAGTTTTAATTTGTGCAGGTATACACATGATGGCCATAACTTCTAGCAAATGAGTGATTACAGAATCAGCTTTTTCAGAACTCAAAGCAGTCGCCCATTGAAATCCTGAATAAGTATCGATAGTATGGTGTACATATTTCAATTTTCCAAATTCCGCAAAGTGAAACACATCCATCTGCCAGATTTCATTCCTCTGAGTACCCTTTGGGTTACATCCTGTTGGTAATGGTGTCTGATTGTAGAAGGAACAAGTAAGACATTTCTTTACAATTTCCTTGGCTTGTTGCCAGGTTATTGAAAAATCCTTTTTTAAACCTTTACTTTTGACATGATGTTTCTTATGAAATTCTGAGGCTTCCAGCACATTTCCTATCAATAATTTATCAATTTCACCATTACCTTGTGCTAGAGGGCCTGGCAGACCAGTATGGAATCGGATGTGAGTTATATATAAATAATGACTCCTTTCCCTGATTGTATCTTGTAATTGAATAAATAGTGAAGTTAATTCTGAAGCATCAGGGATAAATTCTGTAGTCTCAATATGTAATACCACTCTTTCAGCATCCTGAGAGTCAGTAACTATGTTGAAAGGTTCTGAAAAATCCCTTAATACCAGCAGAATAGCATACAATTCCGATTTTTGAACTGAATTATAAGGACTTTGAACCACTTTACTTAAATTTTCCAATTTGTAACCTGCCTTTCCTTGTTTGTTGGCATCTGTATAAAATGTCCAAACTCCAGATATGGGTTTTTCAGGTACAATTTGATGCAAGATCCAATCAGCTCTCTTTATAAGATCAATTCTATTGCTTTTAGGATATTTTCTGTTAATTTCTCCCAAAAAATTACTGCAAGCTCTTTGCCAAGGTTCACTTTCTGTCCATAATTTTTCAATGTCCTCTTTAGTTAAATGTACAACAATTTCTGCTGGGTCTATTCCTGCTAATTGACGAAGTCTCAATTTTCCTTTCAAAATTAAGTCAGAGATTTTTTTCACATAAGTTTTTAATTTTTTATTTGGTTTATTTGGTAAAAATATCCATTCCAATATAATATCTTCTCTCTGCATTAATACTCCTGTAGGAGAATGCCTAGAAGGTAAAATAACCAAAATGCAATCCAGCTTTGGATCAATACGATCCACATGTCCTTCATATACTTTTTTTTCTACCAAGGCCAATTCTTTCTCAGCTTCAGATGATAATTCTCTTGGACTATTTAAGTCCTTGTCACCTTCTAAGGTTTTGAATAAATTATTCAGTTCATCATTTTTACCCAAACAATAGTTCTTAGATGAGAAATGTCCCCAAATAATCTTTGGAAGTCATTAATAGTCTGTAGGCAATCTCTCCAAATTTGTACCTTTTGAGATCTAATTTTTTGTAGCTCTATGTTATATCCTAAATAATTAATAGAATCTCCTCTTTGTATCTTTTTCTGGAGCAATTTGTAATCCCCAGCAAGGCAATATTTTCTTTACTTCTTCAAACATTCTTTCTAAAGTATCTGCATTTGAGTCAGCTAGTAAAGTATCATCCATATAATGATAGATTACAGATTTAGGAAATTTTTTATGTATCACTTCCAAGGGCTGTTGTACAAAATATTGGCACAGGGTTGGACTATTCAACATTCCCCGTGGGAGGACTCTCCATTGAAATCTTCTAACCAGTTGAGAATTATTGTAAGTAGGCACCGTGAAAGAAATTCTTTCTCTGTCTTTTTCTTGTAAGGGTATTGAAAAGAAACAGTCTTTTAAATCAATAACTATAAGAGGCCATCATTTAGGTAACAGAGTAGGCAAAGGAATTCCAGATTGTAGACAGCCCATTGGCTGAATTACTTTGTTAATTGCTCTAAGGTCTGTTACCATTCTCCATTTACCAGATTTCTTTTTAATTACAAATACAGGAGAATTCCATGGGTTAGTAGATTCTTCAGTATGCTGAGCATTTAACTGTTCTTCTATCAGCTCTTCTAAAGCCTGGAGTTTCTCTGTTGTTAAAGGCCATTGATGAACCCATACAGGCTTGTCTGTTAACCATTTTAAAGGTAGAGCTATTGGTGTCTTTGGAAGATCATCAGTTTTTGTGCCCTGTTCTTGCATAATATGGATGGCTGGTGACCACTCATTAGAATAATACCTTCTAATATTTCTCTCAGAAACATGTTCTAGTTTATGATTTATTTCTGAGGTTGGAAGGATATTAATCTGAGTATTCCATTGTTGGAACAGGTCTTGACCCCACAGGTTCATATCTATGTTAGCCACATATGGTTTTAATCTGCCTCTCTGTCCTTCTGGGCCTATACATTCAAGCCATCTTGCACTCTGTTTCACTTGAGATAATGTTCCAGTTCCTAACAGTTTAACATTTACTTCCTGAAGAGACCAAGATGGATGCCAAAATTCTGGTGCAATTATGGTCACATCAGCACCTGTGTCTACTAGACCAGACAACAAAACACCATTTATTTTTCTTGTTAATTTCGGTCTTTGTCTATTTATAGAAGTTTGCCAAAAAATTTTCTTTATGGTTTCTCCTGAATTTTCTCTTCCCTCTGTCTCAGTTGTTCCATTACTCTGAGTAGCCTGGTTTATTCCAATAGGCATTTGGTTATTTAACCGCTCTGAGTAGGGGTCTCCTCTACAATTGCAGGAAAGGTCTGGACTGGATTCACTGTAGGGGCCTGCCTGAGGCCTCTCTGGGAGTTTCCTGAAGACTGAGGCAAAGTATTACCTTGTCTGTCCCTTGTTGATCTACATTCATTGGTCCAGTGTCTTCCCTTACCTGAATACATTCTACATACTTCAGAAGGAAGGAGCATTCTGTTGTCATTGTTCCTTAAAGAAACATTGTTTCTAGAAGTGCCCTGTTTACAGTCCCTTTTCAAATGTCCTTGTTTTCTTCATCCAAAACATCTGACATTCCTCAAAACTCTTGAAACTGCTTCTCCTACCCACATATTATCATGATCATGAGCCTCAACATTAACCGTGTCTCTTATCCAATCTTCCAGGGGTGCCGATCTTGCCTTTAATGGCCTGATTATTCTCTTGCATGCTGCATTTGCATTCTCAAAAGCCAAAGATTCAATTATTATCTGGCTAGCTTCTAAATTTGGGACCATTCTCTTTACTGCTGAAGTCAGTCTTTGTAAGAAATCTGTGAAAGATTCTTTTGGGCCCTGTATTACCTTTGTAAATGACTCAGTTTTCTTTCCTGATTCTTCATCTCTGTCCCATGCATTCAAGGCTGCCATTCGACATAGAATTAGAGTTTGGATATCATATAAACATTGTGTTTGTACTGCAGGATATTGGACTTCTCCAACAAGCTGATCCTAGAAGATTTGTATACCTCTATCCCTACATTGTTTTGCTGTTTTTAGCTTCCTGTTTGAACCACATTTGCCACTGGAGCTGCTGTCTGGGTTCCATAACTACCTGTGCCAGCTCCTGCCAGTCCTGTGGTATAATCCTATTATAAGTTGACGAGGAGTTTAACATTTGCTTTACATATGGAGAATGCATGCCATAAGATATTATTGCTTCCTTAAACCTTCGTAAGTCTAACATTTCAACTGGAGTCCAAATATTTTGTGTATTTACCTGACCAGGTTGCTGTTGTATGGTTACCGGATAAATTAAGGGTGATTGTGTGAAAACAGGCTTTCTTTTGGTAACCTTATAATCCAAACCTGAAACAACTTCACTGTTAATTTCTTCTGTCTGAATCTGAATTTCTCTGTAATTCATTTTAACAGGTTTAACAGGTTTTTCTGAAATTTTTATCCTGGCACTTAAATTGACCATCTTTTTGAATAGTAAAATAAGGATAAGAAGATTAATAATGTACATAATTCAATCAACATTAATCTTCTCATATAGTTGTTCCATTATCAGACTGCCTAAAATTTCAAACAAAGCCCAATTTTCTTCCAATGTACACATAAAAGCCATTTTTTTTTAATGTGGAAAAAAATCTCTTTTAAATAGTTTCCTTTAAAATATCTGATATAAATGACTTACCAATTCTGTGTAGAACAGTAGAAATCTGAGGGAATTTCAAAACAGCTACCTAGTGTCTGAGGTGGGAATCCAGAGAGAGAGAGAGAGAGAGAGAGAGAGAGAGAGAGAGCAAGAAAGCAAGAAAGCGTACCACATTCTGGCTAAAAGCTTGAATCCAACCGCTTCAATGTTCGCGTTTGAGCTGAGTCAAGCCTGGGCTCTGGCTTCCTTAAGCTCTGACTGACCACATGTGCTGGTGTTTCAGCCAAAAGCAGCCTATCTGCAGTTGTGTGTAGCTACTGCAATTAGCGGTAGCTCCCACAGGCCTGAGTTGTTCATAGCACCAGCTTTTTAAGCAAGTAACTCCAGCTCCGGTGGTAACTTCTTGTAGCTAAGGTAGGTTGGGCCTGAGTCCTAAACTGAGCTAGGCTGCGGGTTAGGCTGGGGCTAGGCCGGAGCTCTAGAGCTAGGGAGCCGGGCCCATCCATGTGGGAAGCGGGACCCACTGCAAAGGCAAGTGTTTTTTTAGTGAATTCTTGCTATGTTGGGCGCCAAATGTAGATGTACCCAGCTTGTTAACTAAGAAACACAGAACCAATTGCAGAGTTAAAAACCACAAGGTCAGAGCAAGAGCGGAAAATCTTACCCTTCACTGCTTCTGCTGTTCTTCCTCCCTGCAAGAGAGCTACCTCTGTGTGTCCTATCTTTTTTATAGATTTTCTGTTCTGTTTTCTCATTGGTTGTAAACCCAGCCACATGACCTCCTCGTCACTGCCTGTTTGTACAGACCTCCAGGTCTTCTATGGTTGGTATTGAGATTAAATGTGTGTGTCTGCCATGCTGGCTGTGTCCTTGAACACCCAGAGATCTACCTAGATCTGCCTCCCAAGTGCTGGGATTAAAGGCGTGCACCACTACCGCCCAGCTTCTGCTATGGCTTGCTCTGACCTCAAGTCAACTTTATTAGCATACAAATAAAATCACATTTCAATACAAATAAAATATCACTATAGAGTCCTGTGACTCCTCTGTTGCTGCATTTTATCCTGACATCTCTGCTTGACATTTAAGTCTCTCTGGAGCATCAGTTCTCATCTATGTGTCTGTTTGTTACTCCTGTATGCAGGGGACTCTAGTTCCACAAAGGTCTTTAGAGAGTGTGCTGCTCAATAGATAGGCAGAACCTAAATTTTCAGTAATTTTTCATTGTTCCAGCCTTCAGAATTTTTTTTACCTCAACTTAAAAATTTATTTTATATTTGATTAAAATGTGATTACATTATTTCCTTCCCTACCCCCTATTCCTGCTGTGCTACCTTTGACTACCTCCTTTCAAATCTACAGCCCTATTTTTCTTTAATTCATATATACATATACACATATATGAATAAATACATAAATATAACTTATTGAGTCCACTTAGTGTTGCCTGTATGTACATTTTTAGGATCTACTTGGTATTGGATAACATTTTAGGGGACTCATTCCCAAACTAATTCTCCCTCTCTCCATAGTCATTAATTGCCTGTAGCTTTTCATCTAGGTGGAGGGTCCAGTGAGATTTTTTTTCCAGCCTTGATGGTATATCAACTGGTGATTTGTTTAGTCTTCTTTTTCCTTTCAAACATTCAACTCTTGTCTGCTTTTATTACTGTTTCTAGACCCAAATGCATGCCCCTTTCTTGTGGAGAGGACATTACAAATCCCTTTTTGCCCCTCTCCCCTCGTGTCTCTTTCACTCCAAGGTCCCTGACACGTTAGCTCAGACTGCAGTAGGCTCCATGTCAGGAGAAAACATCTACATTCTAGCCTGTGTATCTACCATCCACAAGTGTGAGGCGAAGTGTGCTAGCTGAAGGGCAGTACACTAATAGTAAAAATGACTTGAATGAGTGAATCAGGGTATATTCCCAAAGGGAAATTGAAAACCAATTAGAAAGGCCATATTCCTCATCTATATATTCTTAGCCCACATATTAAGCTAGATTTAGGACAAAT
This sequence comes from Onychomys torridus, assembly GCF_903995425.1. NCBI lineage: Eukaryota > Metazoa > Chordata > Mammalia > Rodentia > Cricetidae > Onychomys > Onychomys torridus. The sequence continues at coordinate 138,786,903 of NC_050443.1, read as the reverse complement.
TCTAATAGAATTTGAAGTAGACATCTGTGTCTTACTAAAATCATTTTTAAATTATGTATTAGATCTCTCAGGACACATATATTCCTTTCTTTAAATGAAGTGCTTACTGCAAGTTCTCTGATCTATTCGCATTGTTATTGTTTTCCTGTCTCTTTGTCCTGGTGCTTATTATTATGCTGGATGCTGAGGCATACCATGAAATATCGAGTAAAAATTAATACACATGCTTAACTGGGAAATAAAAGCTGCTGTATGTTTGTGGGCACTGGACAGATCTCCCTTGTTCACACTCACCCTCTGATTCTTTCACTTTAATGCACTCTCTGTCGAATTGCTTGATCAACGACAGCGTGTCTCTTGATGAAAACAGACTGTTCCTCAAAGAGCAAATTAAGGACTTTCCGTTCTGAAGGTAAAACACTGTGAGTTCATCACGAAGTGCTGTAAAACAAATGTGTTGTGTGCCTGGCAACTCTGCCACACAATCAACAGGAAGCCTCCAATTCTGAGATGGGCAGCTCTGCAGAGTTTCATCAGGAACTTGCAAATGCAATCAAAATAAGCCAATAGAATCTAAGACTCCTTGTCATGACTCAGCCTGTTGGATTTATCTCCCCTTTAGCAAATCATTTATTTAGAATTAAATGAACGTGCTGTATTTTTAAAAACATGTGAAAGTGCATAGTGTGTGTCTGAGGGAAAAAGAGTGTTTTACTAAGAATCACCCCTCAAGTAGCAGCTTCATATAATGAAGAGAATGGAGGATTGGCCAACATTTTAATCCTTTCTGCTCTCTCCTTTCTACCCTTCTGTTCTCATTTCTACTTTCTGTTTTCAGTGTTTCTCTGGTTTGCCTGTTCTCCCTTCTTCAGACTTCAGGTCAGGTTTATTCACAGTGAATGAATGCTTCTAAAAAAATAAAGGCAAACAAATACTGATTTCTTGGTAAATAATTTTTAATCATTCACCAAACATAGAAAGATACACTTAGATGCTAACCACTTTTTGTGTGTACATGGTTTTCAGTCAACCAAGGTCCTACAATTTATATGACAGTTTCTCAAATGCAGCTCTGTCATTCTTACCAAAAATGCAAACAAAACTCCCTACCTCACATTGCTCACTAAATTCTATATATTAATGTAAGGAGTAAATAATATTTTAATTTAAATTTCTTATATGCATGGGTGTTTTGCCTGCATGATTGTCTGTGCAACTTGCATGCCTTAGTGCCTTCAGAAGTTAGAAGAAGGCATCAGAACTTTTCAGACTGGAATCACAGATGGTAGTCAGCTGCCATGTGGATACTGGGAATTAAACGTGCATCCTCTGGAAGAGCAACCAGCGCTCTTAACCACCAAACCACCTTTTCAGCCCATAAATACTTTAAAATTTAAAGAATGTGCCATGTCTGATTAGGAGGTGGAAATGTACATTAAACTCTTATCTTTATAAAGCATGAAACAGAAGATTTAACAAAGTATTTTATGATTTATTTATTTAACAATTTAGTTTTTCTGAATCCATGCTCATGCACTCATATTTTACACCTCAGTTTAGACCTTCATGCATCAAACTGTATGAACTTTTACACAGAGAAGTCTTCTTGCTTTATGATTTGTGTTGTATGCAAGAATCCATTCCATCGCTTGTGGTGTTTTAGAGTTGCTTGGATACAGTGTAATCCTTGGTCTCTGCTGAAAAAATAAATTCTATTTCTACTTTCACAAAAAGATTATAGTTAATGTGTATCTTTCCTGTGTTCCTCTGGGTATCACTTGGAGCCATGGGAAAACTTGCATCTACTAGAGACCCATATCAAAACTAGTCTGTTGGAATAAGGTAAACTTAGGCACTCACTAGGATTGTGTATTTTCTTATAATGCCTGTCATAATTTATATATTGAACCCTTAGTTGTTAATCTGAGAATATGACCTTATTTTTAAAAAGGTCTTTGAAGATATAATTAGATGAAATCTGAATAGTTTTGGGTCCTAATCCAATATGATGGTATTCTTGGACATAGAGACAGACACGCAACAGGCAAAGTCTAGTGCCATTTTATGCCACCTTTCCATAGCTGGGGAAGCACTAGAAGAAGAGAGGCAAGGAGCAGATCTTACTCAGGAACCCATAGCTCTATGTTCAACAGAGATGTCTGCATTAGGATTATAACATGATACATTTCTGTTTCAGCTACACTGTTTATGCTATTTTTCAGTTATCTTCAGGAAATAAAAATAATATTGCTACTTGGGTCATTTACTTTTTTTTAAATAAAAAAGCAATATATAGAGATTTTTAAGTAGAAAATGTAAATAGGAAAAGTCCATGATTTTATAGTCCCTTAAAAATAGCATTCAGAAACAGGTTTGGGATAAAGATTAGAACCTACTGACTTCAAACTGAACAAGAATAGCAACTCTGAACCCAAATTGTCTCTGCGAAATTTATGAATGTCACCAGAATTCCTGAGTGCTCCAATCCTGATTTCAGATGCTGAGGGCCTCTAAGGTAAGTCAAGTTTCAAACAGCCAGCTCACCAGTGCTTGTGCAGCCACAGAGCTTGAATGATTTTATTTGTCTTCAAGGATTGTGAGCACCTCATTCTAACAACATGCCTGGTCAGTTAAATAAATCAAGCTTTTGAAACAGTTGACAATACAAAAACAAGATGAAATTCTAAGTCTGAGGGTCTGAGAATACATCTTTCAGAATGAAGTACAACAAAAACCTAGGCCTCCAGCCTCCTTCACAGTCCAGAGCAAGAAAGCAAACAACTACAGAATCTTAAGAAAAGATGACAGAAAGAGAAACACAGCAAAACAGGAAAACGTGGAAACTTAATGAGCTGCATTAATAAATGTAGTTATGTGGGAAAATATGACATTTCTGGATTTTAACTTCAGTTTCAAATTTTCAAATTGAACTTGACTGAGTGTATACAAGAAAATGTAATCACAATGACTTGAATCTTACATGCATCTGTTGCTTTTCCAAGCATTTCATTTATCACTTAATGATTATATACACCTTTATCACTTGTCTCAAAATCAGAAGCTTTAAAAGAAATTGTATCAAAGAGAAAACAATTACCTTGATCAGAAGTGTGACAGTGTGACTCTAACATCAGTGAACTTAACTACAGCTACGTTAGCAGAATGGCTCAGCTAAGACTTGTAGACATTTTTCTCAACAGTCTTATTTAATAAGACACATAGAGCCAAACACAGAGATCATAGCCAAAGAGATCAGAGCAATAGGCACAACTAGCCTTAGCTTACCATTAGCAGTAGCATCCACAGAAGAAGCTTCTTCCTGTGTAACCTGTGTTTTTATTGCCTTCCTGTTCTGCCTTTTCATTGATTCTAAGCCCAGCCACATGACTTCCTCATCACTGCCTGTCTATACAGACCTCCAGGTCTCTATGGTTGGTTCTGGGATTAAAGGCTGGTGTCATCACGCTTGGCTGTATCCTTGACCACACAGAGACTCTATCTGCCAGGTGATCAGATTAAGGGTGTGGGCTACCACCATCTAACTTTTGTTTATGGCTGGCTATGACCTCTGATCTCCAGGCAACTTTATTTATTAACATACAAATAAAATATCACATTTCAGCATAAATAAAGTATCACCAGAAAGAGTTGTCCATTTTAGTGGGACAACAGCAAAAAAACAAAAACAAAAACAAAAAAAACAAAAAACCAAAAAACAAAAAACCAAAAAAACAAAAACAAAAACAAAAAAACCTGTGTAATGTCTGCAGTGGTTTATTGAGCTCATCAGCTATTCAGTATAATAGTGATGCACCAAGAATTTTCATTTTTCACCTAAAATCAACCACAGATCAAATATTGAATGTGTGTTTGACACAGATTGAAGTATGACTTTCTCATCATTGTTATCCATTACTATTTCAGAAATTGGAATGTTCTCTAATTCATAGGTGATAATAGCTAATGAGACTGCTTTCAGAATCTCCTGTAAAGTTATTGCCACAGGCCAAAGCTTTAGCATACCTCTCTACTTGGAAAGGGAAGAGGAAGGTAGGAAGTGAAAGAATGAGAAAGAGAGAGGGAGGGAAGGAGAAAATGAAATGAGGTCTCAGATTAGGTTATATAAACCATTACACACACACACACACACACACACACACACACACACACAATGAAGCTTCATTTTTTGTTGCCAAAAATTACTCATTTTTACTGAGGGAAGCTCTGCCAATTTGGACACCTGTCGTGGTTTTGCTGTGGTTGGTATTATTAGACAAGGATGCTATAAACAAACTGTTTCAACAATGCTTGTAGCAAACAACTTTTGCTAGCATTCTTTGTCCTAAGGAACTGTATATAGCCTTACTCTTCCTTATTTGAAGAGGTGGAGAATATTTTTACTTAATACAAGTGAGAAGTTGATGTCAGTACTTTGAATTAAAAAATAGTATTCTATTAACATGTTCGCCAAAATCATATACTTATGAAAGCATGTATGAAAGTAAAATATGGAGGATGGCTGCCAGGTAGAGTTAAAGGTTTTCCTTAAAACAGTTACTCATGGGTCACCTTGAAGATATTTGCATAGTACAAGCATGATTAATGATAGTGCATTTTAGTTATTTACTTCTTTCAAAAATCATAACCAATACTGTATTTGAAGTCTATGTATTTTTGCTTTTACTGCCTGAACAGGAAAGAAACTGCTACCCACTGAATGGGAAGACACTGCTAACCTATCTTCCTATGTCAATCTCAGGACCTGGTAATCTGACCCAAACACCCAAGAAAGGGTGTGGAGGATTTTTCTATTGGAACCCAATTCTTCCAAAGAATCAGCTGTCTAGAATGAAATTTCCCAGTTAGATCCCATACAAAGAAACCCACACAGCGGCATGCGATGTTTAGGAAGACAGGACGTCACCTGCTCTCTAGAGGCTCAAGAGTACAAATGAACCAATGATCTGATATTTGAAAGAAACCTTAACCCCAAAAGACTAAGATCAAATAAACAACCTGACCATATATAAAAATAATTTCTAAGAAATACAGTTTGAAATAATAGATCATATTAAAGCATTAAAATGTGGTTAATATGCTCAGAGATGCGAGGTGCTGTATTACTGAAATAGCACAGAATATGATTTTAAAGGGTACAAGCAAAGCAAGTGTGCACTTGGAATTTAAAGAATACATATGGAGCAATAACAGAAAAAATAGAACAAATGGAAAATAAGTTAGTGATAGTCAGAAGCTCCCATCTTTAGAATAAAAGGCAAAGAACTGGAATAAGAGAAAATATAGGACAACTGTACTAACAATTCTAAAGTAAGTACTACATGATCTAAATTCATTGCTAATGATCAGGTGATAGAGCTAGAGGTTTAGAATGCAGATTGAACACTATGCCAATCAACCCTATAACATTATAACAAAATGTCTAGCATAAAGATGTTACTGGTGGACTGCCAAGATGGCTCTGCAGTTAAAAGCACTGACTGCTCTTCCAGGTGATCTAGGTTCAATTCCCAACACCCACATGGAGGCTCATAATCACCTGTAATTCCAGTTCCAGGGGATACAACAGCCTCTTCTGGTGAGCACTAGGTATGTGTGTAGTGCACATATATAAAAGCAAGCAAAACACACATAAACTAAACTAAACTAAATTAAAATGTAAAATAAGTTCAAGGAAGGACTTATGGGTTCATAGGGCTGTCTGTGATAATATGGTTCCATTGTTTCTTGCTTGTGAGTGAGGCAGAATGTGATGGCAGAAAGGGAATGGTGAAAGGAAGTTGCCTACCTTTTGATGCCCAGGGAGGGGGGTGCTAAGAGGAAAGCAGCTTATGTGCTTGCCTCTGGGGACCAACTTATTGCAAAAATGCCCTCTAATTATTAATTCATCAATGATTGGAGTTGGTGCTCTCAAATATAAATCACCACTCAACAGCTCCCCTCTCCCCCACCAGCTAGGGAATAGACCTTTAATTCACAAGCTTTTGGGACCTTTTGTTCCCAATGAAGAGCAAATAGTTAGGTGGTGGAAATAGTACAGGGCCTGCCAAGATGTGAGTCTTCGAGGAAAGACAGATCATGTTGGTCTTTAGTGGAGATACCATGAGTGAAGCTTGATTAATTTCTTCTGTTAGGATTACATAGCTGTTACTGATTTCTGGTTTTATCTCCTAAACAGTTTAATCATTCCTCCAAGCAAACTTATGAGTAGACTCTGCTCTAGAAGTTCTGTTAAATGTTTCCAGTTAGAGGAGAGACACAATTTTCTTCTACTATATCTCTTTAACTTCATGTATTTGTAGATCTCTTCCTTGAAGAGATTTGATTTTTTCTTTCTTGAATTACACAAACTTTTTTGGAATATAGTTTTATTTTCTAAATTTTTATTTATTCTTTGGCAAGCTCATAAATAAATATAACGCATTTTTATTATAGCCATCAACCTCTCCCTCTTCAACACTTCCCAGACCTACACCACAATTTTAAGAGAGGATTTTTAAAATTTTATTTTGTGAGTATGAGTGTTTTTTCTACATATGTGTACATGTCCCATACACGTGCCTTGTACATGCAAAGACTAGAAGAGGGTGACAGATCCCTTGGAACTGGAGTTACAGAAGGTTGTGAGATCTTGACATAGGTGCTAGGAGCTAAACCCAGGTCCTCTGTCCCATAATATGGCTTTTAACAGCCATCAATCAACAGGTTTCAGCTAACTAGTTGCCTTTAGGTATATTTTATTGCGTTATTACAAAAAAGGCACAGAGCTTCCATAAGCAAACTGCCTATGAATGTCTAGTTTTCATTCCATTCCATTGAATAATGGAAATTTTTGATATAAGGAAAAACAAATGGTTCCTCTGGAGTTTCTATAACATGAATATGTGAGATAAATTGGTTAAGATGTTTAATCTAAATTGTCAATATGATTGGATTGTGGAGTATGTAAAAGATTATTAAGATATAATTTTGGGTTTGTATGTGAAACTATTCTCAAGGATGGTTAAAAAAATGGTAGAAGATTGGCCCTTAATGTGTCTTGGGCCCCAGATGTAATAAAAGGGGGAAAAGAAGGAAGCCAGATCATAGGATCCCCTTTCTGCTTCCTGGGATCATGGTGTGAGCTGTTTCTCTGTTCCACTGTACCATCCACTCACCAGGGGACTGGACCCTCTTAAACTAAGACACAAAGTAAATTCATTCATCCTTACATTGTTTGTGTAGAGTGTTGGACACAGAGATCTGAGACAAGAACAACAGGTGGATTAACAGGACAAAGGACACAGAATTTACTAACTTGCACAAATTAGAGAGTCATACACAAAGTATAGGAATCAAAGTTTGGCCATATAGTTAAAACTTAACTATCCTCTACAAAGGGAAAGGGAATCAAAATATAGGCATTTTAAATTGCCATCATTAGTTATTTTTATGGCTAATGAATGGGCCCAAAGAACAGGTAATATACCAGGACAAAGTTCTTCATGGTTCTTTACATGATTTCAAATTTCAGTCTTCCTCCCAACAGTATGAATTTAACCTTGTAGTGTAAATGGGATTTCAGTAAACAGACTGAAGGCAACTGTGTTCCTTTATGGAGAGTAGTAAATGATAGGTAAAGATAAGTTGAGATAGCTTTCCCCAGCACTTCAGAGGAAGGACAGATAGATCTTGAATCTGAGACCAATTCTAAGGCCTCTCAACAGTCATGTCACCAGTCTCTGAGCACACAGTTTCTTGACCCAAACAGGAAACACTGGGCTGCCTTTTGCACTGAACAATTACTTACAATTGAGTCTGATATCCTTTCTCCAGAGGATGTCTCTTCCAGACCCACTGGAAGAATGCTTTACTTATTGGTGCTACCTCTATTTTTTTCTGAGGACATTTGAATCTCTGCATTTTGAGCTAAATGGACAGAATAGCTTACCTTCAGTTTCTTTCACCTGATATATGGGTATATTCTGTTGCTTCTCCAGCCCTGGACTAAGACAGAATGCAAACTTTAATTGTTTGGAGTAGCAGACTATTTTACTAAGCAGAAAAATATCTTGGAAAAACCACCTCCTGTACATAAAGGCACCAGACAAGTCTGCATCTAGTTTACTACTCACTGATATCACCTAGCTCACTTTAAGCAGTAGCAGAAGAGTAATAGCCTCCATTTCTCTCTTTGTCTGTCTGATGAGAGTGACTTATACATGATGACCCACAGCTGTATTTGCAGGTATGGACATTTCTATTTATATAGGTCTTTTGAGACCATGCAACTTCTACTTCTTGGGACAAATGATATTTCAGCAAAGATCAAGGAGAAGAGGACATAATCTTGTAGTCAAGGTATTATAGATGATTTTGTAGGCAGAAATGTCTTACAACTGACAAGGCTCACTTGGAAAATTTGCATTTTGCTTCTTGAGATTTCTAATGCTGTTAATGGAGCTTCCCAAGCCCCGTACTTTCCACCTGAACTTTCAGGAATGTCATCTTACAAGTATTGATGTGCCTGTACAGCAAGTATTGCCTAGAATATCTTTGTTAGGATGAGAGAGATCTTGAAAATTCAAACCAAGATTACTTTGGCAACATGATTCTCTGTCTACTGTGAGTTTCAAACCAATTAGGAATCATGTATAACAGAAACATATTTTAAATGTTTCGTGGATTATACTATAGTAAAAACATGTATTCTTAATCTGAAGTTCAAATTTTGCTGATGGCCTCTGTTTTTTGGGGCAGTCCTAAACTGCTGTGCCTCGGATATGAAATGCATTCAGATGCTAGGTTGTTAAGAATTTGATTTCCAGCCACTGGAACTATTGATAAGTGACTGAATCATAAAAAATTCTTAACCATAAACAATTAATCAAAATGTGTTCCTGGATAAACTGGCCTTAGGAAGAGGGTCCTGGTGGGAGGAAGTGAATCACTGTGATGATGGACATAATCCTGGATCACTTGCTTTTTCTGTCTTTGTTTCCTGCATGCCATAATGTAAACATACTTCTCAGCCACACAATCCTACTGCCATGACATTCTGCTTCACCACAGCCCATGATTCCATGGTTATGGAACTATCCAAAGATGGACTGAAGCCTTTGCATCCATGAGCCAAAATATAACTGTACTTAAGTTGTTTTCTCAGGCATTCTTTTTTTTTTTTTTTTTTTTAAATCTGTGAAACGTAACTGATATATAAATGAAACCTGCTTTGGCATATCTAAGGCCAAAGATGACTTATCTGTTCTTAGTTCACACTCCTGGGATTAATCAGCCAAACAAGAAGAAAGGTTAGATTTATTCTGGAATGTAGGTTTGGAAATTCCATGCAGTGTCTGATTGGCTCACTGCTTTGGGGCCTGGGGTGAGGAAACACATCATAACTAGAGCACATGGAGGAAGAATGTCTGTACTCAGTGCAAACAGGAAGCAATGTCCCAAATGATAAAACATCTTGAAGGTCCAACAACTCTCAAAGAGCTCCATTAGTAGCCCAAGATCTCAAAACTAGCCCTTTAAGGTGAAATGTGTTCAAGCCAGAACAGCCATGTGTTGGCTTAGTCGTTTAGTTACTAAGAATCCCAAATATAGTGAATAAAAATTTTTAGACTCCCTCTATTACAAAGAAGCCACCTCTTCAGACCTCCCTGGATAGTGGTATTTAACTCAGCTTCATAAAAACCTTCAATTTATTCACTTGTGGAGGAACACTCTCAGATCTCTTCCTATGCATGGAAAAAAACATTCACAGAGCACGTATAATCTTACAGAAATATTGAATCTAGAAACTGTCTTGTCAACAATGGAGCATTGTTGCTAAAGTAAAGGTATAGAACACAGAAACATGGAAGGAAACCATTTCAGTTTTTACTGAAACATTGAGTTTTTTCCCTTTTCCTTTTGCTCATGTTGCTGGTAAATCAGAGTCCCAGCCACAATGCATTAAGTGATGGCTTAATCAGAGGTTAGAGATGGTCTGAAGCTTGCTTCAGCGAGTGAGAAACTGGCACTAAAGGCATTTAAGCATCTTCTAGCCATTTCACATGGTTGATTGTAATGATTGTTGATTGTAATGATTTTGAGCCATTCCATATTATGTGAAATGTCAAAATCAGTATTGTCCAAGAATCGACACATTTGAGAGAGAGCGTATGTAGGACGTGGGGCTGGAAAAGAAACCACTAGTTGTGGATAGTAGCTAATCCAAGAGCTGCATTTTTGCTTTGTTAGATTGAAGTGGCTCTTTATCACTGCCAACCACTCCCCACTGCTCTTGTCTGTCCCCCTTCTTTCCCACATCATCACTTCATATTGATTATTCTGACTGCAGGGTTCTATTTGTGAAGTGCTTTGTCATTTGTACTAGTAGAAAGGTCACTATTCACAGCACTTCCAAAGTAGAACATCCCTTTATTGGCATTATGCAAATTGCTTTTCACCCATGTTCTACAAGACAGAGGCTGTCAAAACACTTGGCCAGTAGCCATGGTAAAACCAAATCTCCACTGTCTTCTTACTTGTCTATGTCTGAGACAAAGTCTGTTGAAACACACTGACTTTGGAAGGTACAATATTGTTATTGTTCTTGTCTTACCATTTTATCCTTTTCATTTGTTTATTCTGGTGTCTTCTCTCTCATTTCATCAAAGGACAGTTATAATACAGTGCCTTGATTTTGTAACAGAATAAGTTCTTATCAACTCATTTCCCCAGTGCTGATGCTAAACTGACTGCTCCCACCCCAGAATAGTTTTTAAAGTCACTGTGTTTTACCAGTTTTGCTTGGACTAAAGTGTGGTTCTGTGGGTTTCTTTGAATTCATATGCCAGTGGACTGGATGTTCCCATATCAATTAATAATCAAGAGATGACATAGGGACTTGTATATAGACAATCTGATGAGGCCATTTTTTTTTTCAATTGAGGGTCTTTCTTCCCAGATGACCCTACCCATTTTCAAGTTGATATAAAAACTATCTAACAAACAGGTAGCTGTATGAAGCTAGAAATAATCATTTCATGTGAGCTAGGCCAGGCTTGGAAAGGCAAATGCTGAATGTTCTCTCTCATATGAGGATGCTAGCTTTGAGTATACATTTGTGTTTGAATTGGAATGCTTATAGAAGTCATAACACTAGTAGGAGGCCACCAGGAGGTGAATTAAAGGGAAGGAAAAGAGAATGCAGTTGGTCTGGAGGATGAAATGGGTGTAACAAAACAGAAATGACTAACTGATGTGGAACAATGGGGGACAGGGAAGAGGAAAGAATATGGGGAGTGATAACTAACACTAAAGACGTTTGAAAATGCTACATGGAAATGTTCTATTGTGGGGGTTTCATAAATATATAAAAAGATACATCTATCTATATATAATAAATTTAATGAGGGTTACCTATAACATTTTGGCAATGCCATAGAAAACAATATGGACTATCAAATAAAAGCTTAGTGTCAGTAATGAGTTACTTGTTTTGAGCTTTTAGTTTGTAAGTTCTTATTGACTTCTATCTCATTTTAAACATTACAGTCTATTGGTTACCTTGAAGTAATTGAAGCTAAGCCTTCATAGCAGAAAATACTACACATTTGAAGCATAGACACTGAGAAATCAAGTTGGTACTGAGCTGGAAACTTCATCTCTACTTGCTGGTTTTTATAATGCTGCAAGGTTCTGTGTATGCTATTGGGGGATAAGAGTAACCAGCAGTCTCATCCATCTGTGAACCCTGTAAGCTATAATAATGATTGACACCTGACAGTAGAGACCTACTGGTGCACCATTTAGGAGGTTATGCTCATTAAGCTTTTATGAAAATTACTCTCACACACACTAAAGTAACCTTAGAAGTAAAGAGGAGGGGTCTCAATTTAAGAATAAAATCTACCAGATGGGCTTTTGGCATGACTGTGGGGAATCTTCTTGCTTAATGATTGATGTTGGTAGGCCCATATCACACCAAATGCTCTAGAAAAGGTAGTCCTGGGTTGTATAAGAAAGCTGTCTAAGTAAGCAATGGAGGGTCAAAAAATATAGCATTCTGCCATGTCCTCTGCTTGAGTTCTTACCTTAAGTTCTTGTCCTAACTTCCTTCAATGATGGACTGTGATAAGTAAATGTAATAGAAATAAACATTTATTTTATTTTTATTTTATAGAAATAAAGTTGCTTTTAATTGTGGTGTTTTATCACAGCAATAGAAATCTTAACTGAGACAGTCATTGTATTTATTAAAGCAATAAAAGAAAACTAGAGCAAGTAACCAACTACTTTCTGATTGGATTAAAAGCCCATCCATAAAACAGACCTTATATCTAGTACCATTAACTGGGTAAAAACAAAACAAAACAAAACAAAATGTGGCTGGCTAGGTCAAAGGCCCTAAAGGAGAATTTAATACTAGCATGCTGCTACATGTACAAAATATTAAACTACCTCCTAAATTTTTATCTTTATCCCTGCACATTAGTATGTCTTTCTATGTTGATCAAAGAAGCTTTTTTTTTTTTTTTTGTAATAGACTGTGATTAATACAGAGATCCACAACTGGTTAACATGCAGAGATTAAGACCTGTGGAATTCTCAGTTCTAAATTGGACATCTGTATCATACCCCTTGCCACCAACGCACAGGGATTATTATGGAAAAGGAGTGGGAACATCAAAGCAATCAGGGTTCATTGCTCTCTGCAGTGAAACAGTTGATGAACATCAAAGGCAGTGTTGTCAGGCACATGAGCTCACAGTGACTGTGACTGTATGCATAATTCCTGTCCATGATCAGGACAATGAAAACTCCATCGTGGGTAAGAGTGCCTTGTGAAGTCCCACTCCTAGCTGAGGAATACTAGGCAGCTGCTGCTCGAGAAAGGACAGTCATTTTTTTTTGCAGGGATGCAACCCCTAAAGAGTAACCATGCTCCAGCCTAAAACCCTCTCCCCATGTACACACACGTAGCACTTAGTGGGTTTCAAAGAAAAAGCTCATGAAGCTGAAAAGGAGAAGTAAGTTAGATAGAGGAGGAATTGGCAGGGAGCAATTCAATACAGCTTTGATCAAAACACATGTATGCATGCATGAAATTGTCAAACAGTTAATCAAATGAGACATAGAACAAAGTGTAAAACATATGCATAGTCTATTACAAAGTGAGTGGGACTCTCACAAGGGGAAAGTAGCCAATGGCCAAAGAGGCCATTGTGTCCCTTTTCATTTTAGACAGTTGTACAATTTCTAAAATTTCTGGGGTAGGTAGCTTTCCAGATGGATGTTTTCTTATCCAGGATATTGACAATTCCACTCACATTTACTCTTATAAGATGTGATGATGACATGTAAACTCTCCGGTTAGATAGTGACTTTACTGTAGTGGTATTTGCTCTGCCCATGACCCTAGGCTATATGCCCCAAAAGAGGCAATACTTGCTGCTATGGTATATGACTTCTGATAAAGAACTGGAGAAGGGACACAGATCCCTTTTCCCAGCTCCTGGCTGCAAGGTGAATTTGCTCCTGGTCAGATCGCATGGTTAGGGATTTAGAAAGCAAAAGTTTCCTAAGTTAATGATATTCTGGTCAGTTCCTTATATCATGTTTCCTCCAAAGGTCAGCAATACTTTCAAGTTGCATTCCTATGGCCAGTATTTAGAGTCCTGTGGTTCTAGTCTTCAGTTTTATAGGCTGGTGATTATGAGGGATCAGTCTAGCACAAACATCCTGCAGGACTACTGATAGCTACTTAAAATGCATTATAAAGGGGGGATGTATTGGACTGGTTTACAAAGGGTTAACTTGGTAGTCCAACAGTTGTAATCTGTATGCTTGGGAGGTATAATTTAATAGCCTTTCAATCCAATGAGAAAGGTCACAATGAAGGGTCACAATCCATTGCTGAAGGATATGTACTTCCCTGGAAAGCTGCTATATACTCCATGAACTCTGATATCGAGAATGATGACAACAGCCTTGCATTCCCCTTGGAAGAAATGAAACTGCACATGTGAGCCCATGCTACCTTCTTCATACTGCTTTCCATTCTGGTGCAACTTAGGATAGTGCTCCTCACATTCTAGGTAGGTCTATCTCCTTACCATGTTACTGTTTCATGTGCCAATGCTCTCTGGAAACATCCTTGCAGGCACATATCTCAACAGCCTAAATAGTCTTAGTCCAGTCAAGTAGACAATCATGACCAATCATCACAGAACAGAATCAAAGATATAGGTGAGTTATTTACTAACACCACAAAAGAATAGACTGGCAATGTTAACCATGAACATTCTACCAAAATGTCACACTACTTTTTTTTCTCCCCCTTTTTAATTTATTATATTTGTGTTTTAATTTTACACATCAGCCATGGGTTCCCCTGTCCTCCCCACTCCCGTCCCGCCCCCACCTTCCGCCCAGCCCCTCCCCTCCATTCCCATCTCCTCCAGGGCCAAGACTCCCCTGGGGATTCATTCAGTACAGGCAGGTCCTGTCACCTCCTTCCAGGCTGAGCAAAGTGTCCCTGTGTAAGCCCAAGGCTCCAAACAGCCAGCTCATGCACTAAAGACTGTGGGCAGCCTGGGTGCCTCCCAAACAGTTCAAGCTAATTCAATTGTCTCACTTATCCAGAGGGCCTGATCCAGCTGGGGGCTCCACAGCCTTTGGTTCACAATTCATGTGTTTCCATTAGATTGGCTATTTGTTCCTGTGCTTTTCAAATCTTGGAGTGACCCCAAAAATTCAACCAAGGAACTGATACAGCTAATAAAAACCTTCAGCAATATAATAGGATACAAGATCAACTAAAAAAAAAAAATCAGTAGCCCTCCTATATACAATAGACAAACAGGCTGAGAAGGAAATCAGAGATACATCACCCTTTGCAATAGCCACAAATGATATAAAATACCTTGGGGTTATGCTAACTAAGCATGTGAAGGACCTATATGACAAGAACTTTAAGTCCCTGAAAAAAGAAATTGAAGAAGATGTCAGAAAATGGAAAGATCTCCCATGCTTATGGATAGGCATAGTAAAAATGGCGATCTTACCAAAAACAATCTACAGATTCAATGCAATCCTCATCAAATTACCAACACAATTCTTCACAAACATGGAAAAAATAATACTCAACTTTATATGGAAAAACAAAAAACCCAGGATAGCCAAAAGAATCCTGTACAATAAAACAACCTCTGGAGGCATCACAATCCCCGACCTCAAGCTCTACTACAGAGCTACCATATTAAAAACAGCTTGGTACTGGCATAAAAACTGACATGTGCACCAATGGAATTGAATTGAAGACCCTGACATTAACCCACACACCTATGAATATATAATTTTTGACAAAGAAGGCAAAAATGTACAATGGAAAAAAGAAAGTATCTTCAACAAATGGTGCTGGCATAACTGGATGTCAATGTGGAGAAGGCTGCAAATAGATCCATATCTGTCACCGTGTACTACTATTACCTCTAGTAATTTATAAATTTGTCATTGTGTTGAACATTTTGAACTGTATTTTGTTCTTGTTGTTTTCATGCATTCACAATGAATACCAACCATTTGCCAAGGGAGCAAGGGAAACAGTGAACTGTTCAGATGAAGCTCATTGTGTTTATCAGGCCTTCAAATATGTTGCCAGGCCACCAGAGGTGTACCTAGTCCTTCCAAGTTAATTTGTCTCCCTGTACACTCATCATTTTGCTTTTTTTTGGTGATGAGTGTTTAAGAGAGTAAATTCCAAGGCCAAATAGAAGATTATTCCACACTGTCCTCAAAGGAACACATGCTTAATAGGTCTTTAAGGCCACTTTAAACATTCTGTTTTTCAGCATTAGCTGCCAGTCTTTACACAGTACTTTTTGGCAGAGAGCAAATAAATAGCAGGTTACTAGATCTGCAAAGTAACTTAGTAATGATAAACAACAGGTTGTTCAGAGTTTTGGTGCTCTGCATCTTGGCAGTGAAAAGTCTAATAGCTGAGGTAAAATTACTAGAATGACATTTCTTCCTCTTCTCTTAGAACATGTGTTGGTGGATCCTTGAGGATTCTACTGCATCAGTGCCTTTTTCAGGATTTGTCTGTCTCATGAGTCACCATGGTCAATGAATTATTTTGATATTAAAAAACTAACTTGCTGTACACTAAGTATGTGGTATGTAATCTTGAATTAAATGTGTTCCTTATACTTTTAAATATCTATCCCTCATGTCACATTGTGCAGTATAACAAAGCTCCCATTGCCTGGCAATGAAGTGTTGTGGTGAACCATAGTGACAAATCCATTTTTTATTTTGGATTCTAATCAAGAAGACTTTTCTTGTCTCCAAAGTTCATACCCTAAAGCAAATCCAAACCAACTAACCAATGGACTGACTGAAAAGCAAAACTCACAAGGCCCCAAAGACAAGGCCACAATTTGCCACAATTAGAAAGACATTCCTGGCATTAACAAAAGCTGACTCAAAATTCAAGCATTATCTTTTCAAAAAGTTATCAAGAAAGGTCCTGTGGCTGAACCCATATATCCAGGCACAGAGATGTTGGGGTCAGAATACAGGTTCCAGAATAGCTGTCAGAGAAGATGGACAATGGCCAGGTAGTCAAGCTACCTTAGCTCTACTACAGAGTCCAACTAAGGAGAAATGCTATGGTGTTTTTAATCAACTTAAATATTTATATTATCTTAGGCTATGTCAGTAAAATATATGCATAATTAAAAAATAAATCAAACGAAGACCCAGTTCTACACAGTACATGAAAACCAGAATTATGTTGGTCTTAAATAGTTTTCAGTTTAGTGAAGATTTCTTTTTCTCTTTTTGTCCATGAGGCTTTATATTTTTTAAATTGCTGTGAACCAAGTGAGAACTAAGAGACATGTCAATCTAAAGAGACAAATTACAATATAAAGATACAAATTACACATACATATGGTTACATGCATGTGTACTTTCAGGCATGCACATATGTGCATATACACACACATTTCTATTAGGTCATGTTAAAGTTATTACAATGTAATGGGTAGCATTAATTTTGCAGTAAGGTTAAGGCAATAGTGTTATCAGCAATACAAGAAGGCAAACAGATATTCTTGACACAGTCAGAATTAAGCATTAATAATGTCTTCTTTCATGACTTAATTGGCTGTGATTTGCCTCTGATAACACCTTTCATTATCAGTACAGCAGGACACCTATGTGTTCCATTTGAGGTGTCCAATACTCTAATTATCCTTACGTGCAGGCCACCCTCTATGCATGTTAAGTAACACCAGTAATGCATTTTGAAAATAAGCAATGTGCTTAAACATATTCCAGGTACTCTGTCAGCTTGGGAATACATTTTACTCTCTAGATTGTAAAGCTACATGGCTGTTTTGCATTGATAGGCATTTGTATTGATTGGAGGGGGAAAGCAAGGGCTCATTATAGAACTGTTGGCAGTGTAATTATCAAATGGTGCCCGTGCTGAGGTGTGTTAGGAATCACAGTCCTCTTTAACACTGTGCAGCGTGGAATACTCGTCACCCAGCAGAGTTCACTCTTTGTATTGTAATTGCTCACAATTAGCAAGTGAGGGCAGCAGGCATCCTTTTCACCTTTCCAAATTCTGATACTGCCTATGTGCACTGACTGCATTTGCTTTCAAACCTTAACTTAGTTAATTGTGAAAATATTTATCTTATGGCATTTGCTTCTTTTTAGAGTTAGGCTTCATAGTTAAAGGATTTAATTTGAATGTAAAGTCTGTTACACACTAGCTCTATGGGCATAGGGAGATTTTTTTTTTTTTCACCTCTCCAACCTACATTTTCTTATCTGAAAAATAGTGTCAATGACAGATTTTCTGGATTTTTTTAGGAATTAAGCCTAGCTGAAGAGTAATCAGTGTGTAAAAAGATGGTAACATGGTGATTATGGTCTGGGAATCAATCTACTTGAATCGAAGTCATTTCTCATCATGGTGTACGGCCTCTTCACCGCTGGCTGGCTGAGCCGAGCAGCTTTCTTAGTTGTAACAGACATGGACAGGGAAGTTCACACCTGTAGCTTTAAACGCCTGTTGTCTGCATTCCCCTTATGTATGTTCTTGAAAATCTGTCAGCTGAACTCCCCCACCACCACCCCGTGATTGGTTTTCTATTCCTTTTTTAAATCACCTGTTGTCCTGTGTGAAGAACAAATTTTGATGCAGACCCCAAACAACTTTACTCTCAGTGTGCTCACAGCCTTCTCCTATGGGAATGTGGAGGGAAAGGAAGGGCATGGCTTGTCTCAGAGCTCAACACCTCTGGACTGAATCTCTCAAATACTTTCTCTCCTACAATGTTATAATAAGTGTGGATGTGGAACTAAGGTGGAATATTTGTGTAGTCCTGTGTAGTATTAACATTTCCCTTCTTATGGTCTACATTTAGCACTCTAACTTGGTTCTAAGAGAGGTGCCTGAATTCTCCTTAGAGATGTCCCAAGTCCAGGGCCAAGTGTCAACCCTGAAGACTCTGAAGAAGTATGCCTGCCATAGCCAGCTATTTAAGTTCCTCGAGATTCGGTACTTTTCACTTAGGCAGTGACTTTGATCATAGATACTTACAAGATGTTTGGGGATGAGAAATGAATGAGAAAATATTATAACAAAAGTTGAACATTACACTTTTGCTTCTATAGTAGGATTTCCCCCCAATTATAAAGAAATCTTCTAAGCAGTCTCTCCCTGCAAACAGAATAGGGACTCAACCTGAGAATCTGGGAAGTGTGTGTCATTAAAATCATTCCAACGTTCTCTCTTTCTGTCTCTGCCATTGTCTCTCTCACATACATGCACATATAAATGTATGTATGAGTGCACATGCACACATATGTTTGTTTTTATGTTCATAGGCCTATGTGCATACACACATATGTTTATAGGCCCATTCGTATACCAGAGAAAGAGCTATCGATGGTATGTCTTTCATTTCAATGTAATGCTTTTCTTAGAATACTGACAAGATTCTTGAAAACATATTAATGTCAAAAGACAATGTTTCAAGAACTTTCTATCTACTCCCACCCCCACAATAAGTCATGTAGTGAGTCATTATATTCCCAGAACAGAATTATCACTCCCTTTATCTTAAAAGTGATCCACATTAACTTCCCACAGGTGAAGAGTCAGAGTTCCTCTTGAGGACTCTGTCTTGCAGACCCGAAGATCACTCTGTGAATAGCACAAGACTGAGACCACTTTGTCCCACAGCAAGAGGGCACAACCTCTCCTTAGCGTCTGTTCAGGCTACAGAGAGGAGATGGCCATCAGGAGCAGGTAAACATTTGAGGTCTAATTTTCAATGCAGGGTTTTGTTTAGAATTGGGACAAAAATCATAGAAAAAAAAAATTATATTATTGGGAAGAGTAGGATGTTTTGATGTAAAATGTTCTAAATGTAAATCTGCATTTGACACATTCTGCTGAAGAGTTGATGATTCTTAGAAAGTTCCTGGAATAAGAGGTAAAGTCATTTAAGGCTTTTATCTTCCCAATTAAGAATCCTCTAGGCACATAAAGTTATTTTAAACCATAGAATGAAAGAGTAACATCACGGGAATGTGGATATGAATCAGATGAAAAACACATTTGGTTATTAGGGACACAGTGAGGGGAATCCTTCAATACTAGAATCTGAAATACTGCATTTTTTTTTTAAACAAGGAAAGAACACATGAACATATTTTATGTTATTAAGGCTTAGGAGTTTAAAGTGATATGATACTCTTTCTTAGACATTAAAAAACATGTTACACAGTAGCAAACATTGAAAGCAAAGTGAACATACACTAAAAAGGAAATATATTATTTTACATAGATATTTTAACATATAGATATTAAAACTTAAGGATGATATCTATGGTGGTTTTATTGGGAGACATTGTAAATGCTAGTGTTGACATAGATAAATAAGTTTTGGAAATATTTCTTGGAACATAGAGAAATCTGTGTGTGCATGTATTATTGAATACAAAATATGTACATAGTTAAGGAGATAATTTTATTATTCTGGTCACTGAACCTCATTCATGATGGACTTTATGGAAAAGTTGCCCCCCACACACACATAGAGGAGTGGGGGGGGGTACAGAAATTGATCATAGTTTGTTTTTTTTTTTTTTTTTTTTGAGACAGGGTTTCTCTGTGTAGCTTTGCCCCTTTCCTGGAACTCTCTTTGTAGACCACATTCGCCTCAGACTCACAGAAATTCACCTGCCTCTGCCTCCTGCATGCTGGAATTAAGAGCGTGTGTCACTACCACCAGGCTTTGGGTCATAGTCTTATAAACAAAAATGTAATAAAGAGAATTCAGAGAAGGTCTGAGGTGGATCTCTGAGGTTATGAATGCAGATATGGTAGAGTTTGTATTCCAGCACTGCATTCAGCACTATATTTAGGAAAGGCAAGTCAGGAGCTTAACATCGCTTGTAGGAGCACATGAAGCTACACATGTGCTTACCTTTGTAATTGAATGCACACAGTCATCTATTATTTAAAATAGCAACATAGACTGAGAGTGCCTCACTAGTTGATTTTTTTGGTTATAAGCATACACAGAGCATACTTGCATAAATTAAGATGGTCACCATGACATAAGGCTATGGGATCTTACAGGATTACAATTTTTATTTATATGTATCTAGTAGATATGTCTGTTATGGCAGGTATGACAATACATGAAACAAGGTAAGGAGTACTGAGGTTGAGTGGAAGAATCAAAAAAGAAAAGAGAAACAAAACCCAGCTTTAAAAGTAAATAAATGATCACATATATAAAGTGATTGTAAAATATAATAATAGATATATAATGTTTTTATAAGTCAATATGATCAATTTATGAATATCTGTAAAGAACACTGATAGTATAAATATAATACATCAAATAATACATATTTTTCTGAGCACTAAACCTAATACATAGAACCAGTGGACAATACTAAAAGCATCTGTATATTTAATTTCCTATTAAGAGTAATTTACATACACATGCTTATTTTTATTTTTTCAATTAAAAATGCTTTATTTATGTATGTATGTGTATGTTTCTGAATGTTAACATGTTTATGTGCATGTGTGTGTACAGGTGCTCACAGATATCATAAAGGGATATAGGATCCCTTGGAACTGGAATTACAGCATTTGTGAGCCACCTGATACAGGTGCTGCGAACTGAACTTCTGACCTCCAATAGAGTAGTAAGTGCTATTAACTGCTAAGGTATATTTCTGGTCTCATGCTTATTTTTAATTATTTTTGCAGACTCACAATTAATGCATTTATTTTCAAGAATACAACAGTGTTATATTTAAAGGGAGATGTTTTAAGCTTTCCACTAGCATCGAATTGTTGTCTGCTACCAAGCAAATATTCACACAACATTTTATCAAAAAGCTCACAGATTTGGTAGCCATTGCAATTTCTAACACAGATATTTTCTAATGAAGATTGTCTGAGGGCTCAAGAGTTTTAGTAAGAGACCTAACTTAGAAACCATCTCTGTTTCACGTCACCAGCATATACTTTTAAACTTTTCCGACTCAGAGACCTAACTTAGAAACCATCTCTTTTTCACATCACCAGCATACACTTTTAAACTTTTCCGACTCAGAGCAAATGATGCAGAAACCACAAGGAGCCAAGGCAGCAAGCCTAGCTCTTACTGGGCCAAAAGGATAGTAGCTACCACTTAAGTGCAGTGATGCATGTGCCATGTTCTGTTCATTTCACTTCTTGTACTTGAAGCCCTTTTCTACAACATTCAAGAGCGCTGCATACTATAATGCTTCTCTGGACACTGATTTATTTTATTCACCAATTTAAAGATCAAGTACAGATATGAGGACAGGAGTCTGTTCTCTGAGTATGCCCTCCAAATGACATTGACATTAACTGGAAAGGACCGTGGGAGATTTTTTGTTATGTAGTCAAGTTTTTAGGGGCAGAAATTATACTGCACTTTAAACAATTCTAATATGCTTAAAAATGAACATAAAATAATGAGGCCAAGGTAACATCAAATATTCAAATCACCTAGATCATTCCCTTCACAGAGACCACCATTTGGATCTTCTTTTCTTGTTTTTTTCTTTTTTGTTTTTTGAGACAGGGTTTCTCTGTGTAGCTTTACACTTTTCCTGGAACTCACACTGTAGCCCAGGCTGGCCTCAAACTCACAGAGATCTGCCTGCCTCTGCCTCCTGAGTGCTGGGATTAAAGGCATTCACCACCACCACCTGGTTGGATTTTCTTTTAATTGGAATGGCTATCGAAACTTTTAGTACTCAGTTTTTTTAACATGCTTTAGGGTTCCTGGGTATATACTTATTAGAGGAGATTATTAGATTAGTACAAACTATTAGAGTATAGTTAGGCACATAATGGTCAGTGGCAAGGTAGTGAGCCCAGGAAACTAGGAGTTGATCAGTCCTAACCAAGAAAACCAGTGACCTGAAACCAATATAAATTTAACATCTTGGAAGCTCTGTGGAAAGCCGTAGGTCTCTCAAAACAAATAACATGAAGTGTATATCTTTTCAACATACAAGCTCAGCTTTCTCTAGCTTGTTTTTTGCTGAACTTCAGTCTGAAGACTTTCGAGTCTAATATTCAAGAAGTTATTTGTTTTGAGAGTGCATCCTTCAGCAGCAAAGACAATGTGAGACACAGGATCCTTCTGTTTCAGTTTCCCATGTTCTGATATTACAGACACTCATCATCACACATAGTTTCCTTCTACCTTTTTGTTCTATGTGGTATCTGAAGAATCCTTGTCTCCTGATTCTGCTATCCGTCTGCATGGCAGGTCTTTTCTCTTTGGTTGCTCAGCTCCATGCCAATACTCTCTGGAAGTGCCCGTACAGGTACACTTGGATGTGTGCTCTACCGACTCCCAAAACATCTTTCAATCTAGTTAGCTGATGACCAATATTAAACATCAAAACACATGCATCCCATAAACTTCTCAGTTTTTCTTTTTCTTCTCAATATCAGGATGTTATAATTTTTCTGTAATAGTATATTTCTTAATTTTTAAATATTACTTAAATACTTGCAAAAATGAAACAGAAAAAAAAAAACAAGGAAAAGACAAACTTAAAAAGTAGTTATCCTCTGAATTGAGATTAACCTAGGAGAAAAAAAATTATAATGATCTTTCAACAAAATAAAGCTGGTTCCCACCTGCCTACACCTCTTCCTTCTTTGTCCCTTATTTACAGTACAGTGAAATTTGAGTGAAGGAATTGGCAAACAGCTAATAAAACCTTTGATGGGTATTAATTACTTTCTACTTAATTACCTGCCATGTGGATCTTGTTGAGCTATTGATTACTGGCAAACATACATCCCACTGGGGATATATGTGATTTAACTTCATCCGAAGAGTCAATTAGTCCAAGTAACAGGGAGAGAGCTGGTGGTTTGCTTCAATAGCTGGGGTTTCTTGCCAAGAAGGGTAGATAAGCCATTTATTTGTTCATTAAAACACAATACTACTATCAACAGGAGGCACTTACCTGGTGTATTGAGATTGGTAAAATGTCACTCTGTGTCACCAGACATTAGCTGTATTGTGGAGAAGGAATATATGAGCAAGGGGACTCTTGGTTGTAAGGGGAAGGTGCTAAAAGAATGTGAACTTGCTAGAGTTGAGCCTAGAGGTAGAGCCCTGACCAAGTTCTCTGTCATATGAAACTATAACCAAACAGTCTTGTCAGATATCTCTGTGAAGCTGTTTGTGAATATAATTATACTTTCTGCCGAGTGACTTTTAGCAGACAAGACTCTTTTTCTTTGTTTTTCTAGATCACAAGGGCAGGGTATTTTCTGAAACTATAGTTAGTAACTTACTGAACTGGATGTGTTCTAGAGAAAGCCAATAGGTGGACTTAGAGCAAAGAGGAAGAAAAGGAGAGGAGATGTATAGAGGGGGGGGGGGGGGTAAAGAAAAACTATTCCAATGACGAAATCTTGACATCAAATTTTACCCTAAAGCTCATAAGAAAATTCATGAAGTTGGCACTCTGGACATGTGTCTGTAAGCCAAAAGAAAACCTTGGATGATCCACAGGCAACATCCACGTTTTGTTTTCTTGAGAGAGAGTATCTCACTTGCCTGGAACTCAAGTCAAATTGGCTAGTGGGCCCAGTGTTTCTGTCTGTTTCTACCTTATTAATATTGGGATGATAAGCACATAGCTTTTTTTTTTTTTTTTTTTTTTGGTTTTTCAAGACAGGGTTTCTCTGTGTAGACCAGGCTGGCCTCAAACTCACAAAGATCTGCTTGCCTCTGCCTCCCGAGTGCCGGGATTAAAGGTGTACGCCACCACTGCCATGCTAGCACATAGCTTTTAAGAATGTATGTTCTGAGGCTCATACTTAGGTTCTTATGCTTGCAAGAGTAGCAGTTTACTATCTTCCCAGGTCTTCAAATTAGAATTCTAAGGACCTCCTTATTACCCTGCTTTCAATAGTACACTCATAAATTAACTTTTTTAGGATTTATTTCTTTATTATGAATACAGCATGTATGACAAGAAGAGGGCACCAGATCTCATTACAGATGGTTGTGAGCCACCATGTGGTTGCTGGGAATTGAACTCAGGACCTCTGGAAGAGCAGTCAGTGCTCTTAACCTCTGAGCCATCTCTCCAGCCCCATAAATTAATTTTTTAAAGATGGCTAACTGGAAGAGATTGGGGCAGTGTGTAGAAGGATATACTGAGCTCAATTTAGTGCTTGAACATGCTAAATAATGTCAAACAGACCTTTTGCTTTGATTTTTATTGTTCTTTTACTTTTTAAAACACTGTCAATAAAAAATATGTCACACACTGAAAATAAACAACTTAAAGACTATTCAATTAAATGAACTCTCCAGTTAGGGTAGTCATTTAGAATGGAAGTTGTGGAGCTTCACATCAGATTTTATACTTTCACTCTTGAAGGTATTTTTATGCAATTATCCACTGCCAAAATAAAACAAAGAAACAACAAAAAACCCACCAGAGTTAGAAGTAGAAAAATAATTAGCATTATATTCCCTTTCATAGCTCATTTTTATTGTCTGTATTCATTCCTTCAAGATCCCCTGAAGTTTAGCCTTTCTTGTTCTCTTCTGTATATACTTTACTGTACCCACATGTACATTTGTTTACACATGTACATATATTATTGGCTAGATTATGCATGTGAGGAAGAACATGCACTTTTTTCTTTCTAAGGTTGTGACCTCACTAATACTATAAATATGAGTAAATCCATTTTCCTGCAAATTTTGTGATTGTATTTTTTCTTTAGAGATGAATAGTATTCTATTTTAAATATGTATTAAAGTTTCATTACCAATTTGTCTTCTGATGGGCAACTAGATTTATTCCAATTCTTTGCCACAATGAATAAAACAGAGATAAATGAGGATGCAAATATATCTATGGTAAGGTGTGGAATTTCCTGGGCATATAACTTCGAGTGAGATAGTAAGATTATATGATAGTTTTATTTTTGGTTTTTGAGCCCTATCCAAACTGATTTGCACATGGCTGTGTGAATTTGCATGCCCCCAGCAACAATGAAGAAGGGCTTCTTTCTGTCCATGTCCTTTCCAACACTTGTCAGATTTATTCATGATAACCATTCTAATTGAGATGAGGTTTCAATTTGCATCTTCCTGATGGCCAGGGAAATTGAACATTTTATTAAATAGTTATTGATCATTTGATTTTTAATTTATTTATTATTACTATTAAGAGATTTTCTATTCATTTTAAATACTAACCACAGATTCCCATGTCCTCCTTCCTCCCGCCCCCCCAGCTTCCCTGCATTCTCACCTCCTCCAAGACATGGTCTCCCATGGAGAGTCAGCAGAGCCTGGTACATTCAGTTGAGGCAGGTCCAAGCCCCTCCACCCTGCACCAAGGCTGTGGAAAGTGTCTTACCATAAACACTAGGCTCCAAAAAGCCAGTTTATGCACTATGTCCCAATCCCACTGCCTGGGGGTCCCCTATGCAGTTCAAACTCAACAACTGCCTCACTTATCCAGAGGACTTATTCCAGTACCATGGGGGCTCCTCAGCGATTGGTCCACAGTTCATGCATTTCCACTAGTTTGGCTAGTTGTCTCTGTACTTTTTCCAGTCATGGTCTCAGTATATCTTGCTCACGGAATCCCTCCTCTCTCTCATCAATTGGACTCCTGGAGCTTCTCCTGGGATGAGGCCATGGATTTCTGCATCTGCTTTCATCAGTCACTAGATGAGGGTTCTCTGATGACAGTTAGTGTATTCAGCCATCCAATCACCAGAGGCACCCTCTCAACTATTGCCAGTAGTCTATAGTGGAGTCATTCTTGCCCAGGAATCCACAAGGATGACTCCAACACTTGCTTTTTTTTTTTTTTAGATCTGTTTATTCAATTCATATGTCCATTTGTTGATTGGCAGTTTTAAATTCTTTAATTCATTGTAAATTTTGGATATTAGTTCCTCATCTTAAATGTGACTAGTAACAATTTTCTCCAACTATATAGATTGTTTGTCTGTTCTGATGAAAGCTGTCTTTTTATTGTGAAACATTCTGCTAAAACAGAAGAAAAAAATAAAACATTTTATTTTAAAAATCACCCTTTAATTATGATTTTAAGTAACTTTATTTTGTGAAATTTAATGCTATTAAATAAATATTACCGTATTTCATTTTATGGGTTCTTCTTAGAATCTGTATGTGATGTAGTCGTTGTCACTGGATATTAATAGTATCCATGTGAGATACAGTCACTATTATTTACTGATTTTAGGATGTTGGAACAGAGGACTAAAAAGGTTTAAGTAACCCAACAGAAACATCTAATTTCTCAACTTGGAATTTGATATAATATTTCTTGGACTTGAAGTCCTTCTACCTCCGCTCAGTAGTCCTTTGGCATGATAATTGCAGCATGACTTTAAAGACAAAAAAGTGTCTACTTAGAGCTTATGTGATTATTAGCTCATGGGACCTGTTTCAATGTTTCCTATATCCTGGGTTCATGCTCATTTCCCCCTCTCTCTTTTTGTCTTTCTCTTTCAGGTGTCCATTTCATTTTCCTTAGGTTTCTTTGTGACACCACTACATATTTTCTAGAGGAAATAGATTCATTTCTAGCATATAGATATGATAAAAACTTTTAAGGTGAGAGCCTCACAGTTGTTTGTCATCATATAGAAGCAGTTCTTTTGGACTGAAGCAGGGACTCAGGCAGGGGAGAAGGGACTTCATGCTTATCATCAGGTCTCAGTGTTGGGATATAATTGTTCTACAAGGCACTACCACTTAATGGAACAGACATTGCATATGCTCACTGTTGGGCCCCATAAGACCCAGGCATGAGGCCCAGTGTAACTTCCTGAGCCTAGCTCAAATTTGGCAACCTGTCCTCTGGCATGACTTCCAAA
Source organism: Onychomys torridus (assembly GCF_903995425.1). Taxonomy (NCBI): domain Eukaryota; kingdom Metazoa; phylum Chordata; class Mammalia; order Rodentia; family Cricetidae; genus Onychomys; species Onychomys torridus. The sequence continues at coordinate 138,759,422 of NC_050443.1, read as the reverse complement.
TATGAGTGACTCAGCACTACCCGCCTCTGCCTAGTAACTGCTGAGATAGCATCATCTCATTGGCCCACTATCCCCACCCCATCCCCCTATTGTCCTGCTTTGACAAGGTTCGGATTCAGTGTGCATCTCCATTGGAATGGGAAGGTCTGGGCTATCTACACTCACCATCCTGCTCAGCCCCAAGGAGAGACCAGCTGGACTGGTCCTGCCTCTGCCCTACTTGTTGGTCAAACTGGCACTCACTGTCCGCTATATAGGAAGTTTTTTCAACAGAAATACTAATATAATACTAATTGAACTCTTATAAAATGTAATGTTTTAGACTAAATATTTCCTGTGTCAACACTCTTTTTAATGTGTCAAAACATTATAGCTTTCAAAAGAAATATGACTATGAATATAAGAACTTTAAAATTTGAAGTTTTTGTTTGACATTTAAAATAAAAATAAATTAGGATGATACTGTTTGAGAAATGTACATTTAAGACAATAAAATGTGAATGACAGTCAAAGATAACTGCAATATTTTTTTAGGGTCAGTTTCTCATCTACAAAACCAAGGACAAAGTAAAAGAAAACATGTACAGATACAATTATAGAACTATATTTGATTGACCATGTAGATACATGTATAAAGGAAAAACTTGTTTATATCTGGTGGTGATAGTATAGGGAGAGAGTGGCAAACGTCTAATGATTTTTCATTGTGGTAACACACACACACACACCTCAAAAGAATTTGTTTGGGTTGGAATTTTTCCAACATTATTTTAATGAAAAAGGTAGGTACAGGAAGAAAAGAAATGATTAAAGTGTCATATTCAGGCAATGACTTAAAGCCATAGAATCATGATGAAAAGGCGAAATAAAATAAAGTAAAATAAAAATCTCCTTTCCATCATCCTCTTTCCTCAGAAGTGTCTCCTAAGCCCACCCAGCAGTTTTCTTGCACATATCTCCAAAAACCATGGGCTGGGCAGGTGAACCGCAGAGTTGGCAATCTCCAATACATGCACTGCTGGGCTTGCTTTGTCTTTGGTGTTTGGCCATCTCTAGGCTAGATGCTCATGGCAGATACTGGAATTTCTAAATTAAAAAATGCAATATTTGAAATAGTGTCTTTCTTAGTTATTAACAATGAGTATTCGGATTCCTTTGACATTCATTTTGTATCTTTTTTAATATTTTATTTTTCTCCTTTTCATTAAAAACATTATTTTCTCATCCGACATATCCTAATTACAGTTTCTCTTCCTTTTATTCTTCCCAGTTTCTCTCCACCTGCCCTCCTATCCAGATCCACAGCCTTTATGTCTCTGAATGAAAAAGAATGGGCTTTTAAGAGATAATAACATAACATAAAATATAATAAGCTAAATAAAAAAATGACATCAAAGTTGAACAAAGCAATTCAATTAAAGGAAAAGAGCCCCAAGGGAAGGCACAAGAATCAGAGATCCACTCTTTCACATACTCAGGAGTCTCACAAAGATATTAAACAGAAAGCTACATAATATATATGAAGAGTACCTGTTACCGACCTGTGCTTGCTGCTTCAGTCTCTGTGCGTTCATATGACCTTTGCTCAGTTGATTTAGAGGATCTTGTTCTCCTGGTGTCTTCTATCCATGGCTTTTGCATTCTTTCCACCTTTACTTTCACAGGGTTCTCTGAGCTCTGAGGAGCAGGCTTTGATGAAAACATTCCATTTAGAGCTGTGTGTTACAAGATCTCTCTGTGTAATGCAAGATGAAGTGCTGTGGATATTGCTCTGTGTAAATAAAATTCTGATTGGCCAGTGGCCAGTCAGGAAGTATAGGTGGGACAAGAGAGAAGAGAATTCTGGGAGGTGGAAGGCTGGGGGAGGAGACACTGCCAGCCATGGCCATGAGAAGGAACATGTAAAGACACCGGTAAACCACAAGCCATGTGGCAAAGTATAGACTAACAGAAATGGGATAATTTAAGATAAAAAAGTAGATAACAAGAAGCCTGCTATGGCCATACAGTTTTTAAGCAATATAAGTTTCTGTGTGCTTTCTTGGTTGGGTCTGAGCAACTATGGGATGAGTGGATAAGAGAGATTTGTCCTGACTGTGGGCCAGGCAGGAAAACTCTAACTATAATGAAGTTTCACTGATGATGGCTGAATAAGTCTGAATATAGCAGACTATCATTATGAGTCATTTTATTATTACTTTTTGTTTTTGTGAACCAGCAGTATTTGGTTTTACTCTAGTTCTCTAGGCTATCTAGTCTCTGATTCTTGCTCACCAAAGTAGTGTTGGTTATGGGTTCCACTTCACAGGATGGGCATTCAAATTGGTCTTTGATTGGTTACTCTCACAAGCTCTTTGCTGCCATTGCCCTAGCATATTTTGCAGACAGGACAGATTGTAGATCAAAGATTTTTGTGCCTGGGTTTGTGTTTACATTCTTCTTTTGGTAGCCTGCAGAGTACCTTCCTGTACAAAAGTCATTAGAACAAATGGGTGAAGGTTTTTTGTAGGTACTAGCTCAACCTCTCAGTGTTTAATGAATTGTGAGGGTATTGTCTTTATCAATGGGGCCTTGCTGTGAGTTTGTATAGAGCAACCTATTCTCTAACAACAGTTGAATTGTTTGATATTCCCATGGGACCACTGAGGCCTGTAACTCAATTGAATGTAACCCAGTCCCAGTACTAGAGACTTCATTTGTTGACTAGAGATGGTCAGTTGGGACTGAATCTCCCTCATTATTTGGAGACTTCATTAGCATCACCTTCATGTATTTTCGGAAGTTTCCACTGCACTAGATTTCTATACTACTTCTCAAACACCTCCCCAATTTAACTATTTGTCCCTGCATTCTGTCCTTCACCTACATCTCCCTTGCACTCCCCATATGATTCTCCTGTTCCTGTTGTCCCCCCTTCCTAGTCCTCCCATAAAATCTCTTCCATTTCCCCTTCCCAGAAAGATCTACATGTCTCCCTAGGCCCTTACTTTATACCTAACCTCTTTGGGTCTTCAGACTGTAGCTTGGTTATCATTTATTTAATGGATAATATCTACAAATACATGTGGTGATACTTTATTTGTGCTTAAATGTGATATTTTATTTGTATGTTAACAAATAAAGTTGCCCAGATATCAGAGGTCAAAAAGACGTAAAGAGAAGTCAGGCATTCGTTGGGCCCTGCAAGAAAGGCTCCCTTTTTCCAAGACTGCAGGCAGACCCTGCAGTCTCCACACCCTGCCCACACACCCATTTTCCTGAGACCCCAGCCACTTCCTGAGAATCAGAAACCAGCCCACAGCTTCCCTCCTGCCCTGGAACTCCCACCAGAACCAGAGGTGAGTGCCTGGGGTCACACCCAGAGAGGCCTGCACCTGCATCACAGCCCAGGGCACCAGCCACTCCAGGGAAGACCTGCCCAACTGGGCCCCAGGTTCTAGCCATAGGGCAGGACCCCCATCCCCACCAGGAAGGTTCCCCCTCTCCAAGACCCTCCAGTGAACTCCACAACCTCCACGCCCTGCCCCCACACCCATCAGCCTGAGACCCCAGCCACTTCCTGAGACTTAGAAACCAGCACCCCAGCTTTCATCTTGCCCCAGAACTCCCATCTGGACCAGAGGTGAGTGCCTGGGGTTGTAGTCAGAGAGGCAACCACCTCTGGGTCTGACACCTAGGCACCAGCCAGCCCAGGAGGACCTGCTCAATTTGGCCCCAGTTTCCAGCCAATTGGCAGCCCTGTGGGAAGGCTCCCCTTTTCCAAGACTGCAGGCAGACCCTGCAATCTCTACACCCTGCCCCCACACCCATTTGCCCGAGACCCCAGCCACTTCCTGAGACTCAGAAACGAGCCCCCAGCTCCCATCAGCCCCAGAACTCCCATCTGGAACAGTGCTTCCATCCTGTCCCATGACTCCCATCTGGACAAGAGGAGCTTCCATCTGGACAAGATAAGGAGACCCCAGGGACTTCCTGAGACTCAGAGACCAGCCCCCCTAGCTCCTATCCAGCCAGCAGTCTCATCTGGACCAGAGCTCCCATCCGGCCCAGAGCTTTGATCTGGACCAGAGAGAGGCTCCCTAAATCTGTCAGCTCTCTCTGGACCAAGTACACTGATAAGACCAAGAACGAACCAATGAGGAGATGCCCAGACATCAAGGCAGAAGTACATACAACAAAATAAAGAGCAATACAGCATCACCAGAACCTAGCCCTTCTCCAACAGCTAGACCTGAATATGAAGGAATGGAAGGAGAAGAAGAAAACAACCTTATAAGTAACATCAAGAAGAGACCAGAACCTTATATAGAAGAAATCAAAAATAAAGTGGAGGAACAGACAAACAAAAAATGGGAAGAACGCTATAAAAGCTAGAGGAAAGGACAATTAAAGCAGAAGAAAACAATAAGTCCCTGAAAGAAAATCAGGAAAAAGCAAAGGAAACAGTCCAAGACCTGAAGAGGGAACTAGAACAAATGAAGAAGACACTAGCAGAAGGAATGCTGGAAATAGAAAATCTGAGTAAACAAACAGGAACTTCAGATGCAAGTATAACCAACAGAATGCAAGAGATGGAAGAGAGGATCTCTGGTGTTGAAGATATGTTAGAAGAAATAGATTCACCGGTCAAAGAAAACACTAAAACCAACAAAGTCATGACCCAAAATGTCCAAGAAATTTGGGACACCATGAAAAGACCAAACCTACAAATAATAGGGATAGAAGGAAAAGAATTCCAACTCAAAGGCACAGAAAATATATTTAACAAGATCATAGAAGAAAACTTTCCCAACTTATGAATGAAATGCCTATGAAGATATAAGAAGCCTATAGAACACCAAACAGACTAGACTCCCAAATAAAGTCCCCTCACCTCATAATAATTAAACAACTAAAAGTAGGGAATAAAGAAAGAATATTAAGGGCAGCAAAGGAAAAAGGCCAAGTGACTTATAAAGGCAAACCTATCAGAATAACACCCAATTTCTCGATGGAGACTTTGAAAGCCAGAAGGACCTGGACAGATGTAATGCAGACACAAAGAGGCCATGGATGCCAGCCTAGACTACTCTACCCAGCAAAACTTTCAATCATCATAGATGGAGTAAACAAGACCTTCCAAGACAAAACCAGATTTAAACAATACTTATCCACAAACCCAGCCCTACAGAAAGCACTAGAAGGAAAATTCCAACCTAAGGAAGGCAGATACACCCATGAAAAAACAGGCAATAGATAACATCACAGCAGTAAACCCAAAGAAGAGAAGTACACACACACTACCACCAAAAAATAAAAATAACAACAGGAATGAACAATCACTGGTCATTAATATCCCTTAATAACAATGGACTTAATTCACCTATAAAAAGACACAGACTAACAGAATGGATATGAAAACAGGACCCATCTTTCTGGTGCATACAAGAAACACATCTCACAAAGACAGACACCTCCTAAGAATAAAAGACTGGGAAAAGACTTTCCAATCAAATGGTCTTAAGAAGCAAGCTGGTGTAGCCATCCTAATATCCAGCAAAACAGACTTCAAACTAAAAGCAATCAAAAGAGATGATGAAGGACATTACATACTCATCACAGGAAAGATCCACCAAGATGAAGTCTCAATTCTGAACATTTATGCCCCAAACACAAGGGCACCCACATATGTAAAAGAAACATTACTAAAGCTTAAATCACATATAAAACCCCACACATTAATAGTGGGAGACTTCAACACCCCACTTTCACCTCTGGACAGATCGGCCGAATTGAAACTTAACAGAGACATAATGGACTTAACTGATTTTATGGCTCAAATGGACTTAATCCATATCTACAGAACATTCCACCCAAACAAAAAAGAATATACCTTCTTCTCAACACCCCATGGAACCTTCTCTAAAATCGAACACATACTTGGCCACAAAGCAAATCTCAACAGATACAAAAAAATTGGAATAACCTCCTGTGTTCTATCAGACCATCATGGTTTAAAGTTAGATTTCAACAACAAAAAAACTACAGAAATCCTACAGTCTCATGAAAACTGAATAATGCTCAACTGAATCACCAATGGGTTAAGGAAGAAATAAAGAAAGAAATTAAAGACTTCCTAGAGATCAATGAAAATGATTACACCACATACCTAATCTTATGGGACACTATGAAAGCAGTGCTAAGAGGGAAATTCATAGCACTGAATGCCCACATAAAGAAGTTGGAGAAATCGCATGCTAGTGACTTGACAACACACCTGAAAGCCCTTGAAAAGGAAGAACCAAAGTCTCCCAGGAGGAACAAACGCCAGGAAATTATCAAATTGAGAGCTGAAATCAATAAAATAGAAATAAAGAGAACAACACAAAGGATTAATAAAACAAAGAGTTGGTTCTTTGAGAAGATCAACAATATAGACAAGGCCTTATCCAAACTAACCAAAATAAAGAGATCATCCAAATAAACAAAATCAGAGATGAAAAGGGGGACATAACAGCAGACAATGAGGAAATCCAGAGAATCACCAGGTCATACTGCAAATCCTCTGCTCCATAAAACTGGAAAATCTTGGATAATTTTCTGGATAGGTACCACATACCTAAGTTAAATCAAGACCAGATAAACCATTTAAATAGTCCAATAACCCTTAAGGAAATAGAATCAGTCATTAAAAGTCTCCCAACCAAAAAAAGCCCAGGGCCAGGTGGTTTCACTGCAGAATTCTACCAGATCTTCAAAGAAGACTTAATACCAATACTCTTTAAATTGTTCCACACAATAGAAGCAGAAGGTATATTACCAAACTCCTTCTATGTGGCTACAATTACCCTGATTACTAAACCAAAAATGCAACAAAGAAAGAGAACTACAGACCAATCTCCCTCATGAACGTTGATGCAAAAATACTCAAGAAAATTCTGGCAAACAGAAACCAAGAACACATCAAAACTATTATCCACCATGATCAAGTAGGCTTCATCCCAGGGATGCAAAGGTGGTTCAACATATGAAAGTCCATCAATGTAATACACCATATAAACAAACTCAAAGAAAAAAACCACATGATCATCTCACTAGATGCAGAAAAGGCATTTGATAAAATCCAACACCCCTTCATGATAAAGGTCTTGGAGTGAACAGGAATACAGGGAACATACCTAACCATAATAAAGGCAATCTACAGCAAGTCAACAGCCAACATCAAATTAAATGGAGAGAAACTCAAAGCAATACCACTAAAATTAGGATCAAGGCAAGGCTGTCCCCTCTCCCCATACTTATTCAATATAGTATTTGAAGTTCTAGCCAGAGTTATAAGACAACATAAGGAGATAAGGGGATACAAATTGGAAAGGAAGAAGTCAAGCTGTCCCTATTTGCCAATGACATGATAATATACATGAGTGACCCCAAAAATTCAACCAAGGAACTGATACAGCTAATAAAAACCTTCAGCAACATAGCAGGATACAAGATCAACTAAAAAAATTCAGTAGCCCTCCTATATACAATAGACAAACAGGCTGAGAAGTAAATCAGAGATACATCACCCTTTGCAATAGTCACAAATGATATAAAATACCTTGGGGTTACTCTAACTAAGCATGTGAAGGACCTATATGACAAGAACTTTAAGTCCCTGAAAAAGGAAATTGAAGAAGATGTCAGAAAATGGAAAGATCTCCCATGCTCATGGATAGGCAGGATTAACATAGTAAAAATGGCAATCTTACCAAAAGCAATCTACACATTCAATGCAATCCCCATCAAATTATCAACACAATTCTTCACAGACATGGAAAGAATAATACTCAACTTCATATGGAAAACAAAAATCTGGGATAGCCAAAAGAATCCTGTACAATAAAACAACTTCTGGAGGCATCACAATCCCTGACCTCAAGCTCTACTACAGAGCTACCATATTAAAAACATCTTGGTACTAGCATAAAATCCAACATGTGGACCAATGGAATCAAATTGAAGACCCTGACATTAACCAGCACTCCTATGAACATATAATTTTTGACAAAGAAGCCAAAAATGTACAATGAAAAAAAGAAAGCATCTTCAACAAATGGTGCTGGCATAATTGGATGTCAATGTGTAGAAGGCTGCAAATATATCTATATCTGTCACTATGCACAAACTTAAGTCCAAGTGGATCAAAGACCTCAACATAAATTCAGTTACTCTGAACCTGATAGAAGAGAAAGTAGGAAGTAGTCTTGAATGCATTGGCACTGGAGATCACTTTCTAAATATAACACCAGTAGCACAGACACTGAGAGAAACAATCAATCAATGGGACCTGTTGAAACTGAGAAGCTTTTGTAGAGCAAAGGACACAGTCAACAAGACAAAGCGACAGCCTACAGAATTGGAAAAGGTCTTCACCAACCCCACATCTTTGTATATCCAGATATATAAAGAACTCAAGATACTAGACATCAAAATGCCCAACAGTCTAATTATGAGATGGGCTATAGATCTAAACAGAGAATTCTCAACCGAGGAAGTTCAAATGGCTGAAAGACATTTAAGGAATTGCTCAACATCCCTAATTATCTGGGAAATGCAAATCAAAACGACTCTGAGATACCACCTTACACCTGTCAGAGTGGCTAAGATAAAAAACACAGAAGACAGCTTATGCTGGAGAGGATGTGGAGTAAGGGGAACTCTCCTCTACTGCTGGTGGGAATGCAAGCTTATACAGCCACTATGGGAATCATATGGCACTTCCTTAGAAAATTGGGAATCCATCTCCCCCAAGACCCAGCTGTAGTACTCTTGGGCATATATCCAAGGAATGCTCAATCATACCACAAGGGCATTTGCTCAGCTATGTTCATATGATCATTGTTTGTAATAGACAGAACCTGGAAATAACCTAGATGCCCTTCAACTGAAGAATGGATATAGAAAATATAGTACATATACACAATGGAGTACTACTCAGCAGAGAAAAACAATGGCATCATGAGGTTTGCAGGCAAATTGATGGATCTAGAAAAAACCATCCTGAGTGAGGTAACCCAGACTCAGAAGGACAAACATGGTATGTACTCACTCATAGTAGGATACTAGATGTAAAACAAAGATGATTAGACTGCTACACAACTCCAGGGAGGCTATCTAGAAAATGGGACCCTAGGAAAGACACAGGGATCACCCAATGCCAGAGAAATGGATGAGATCTACATGAACAACCTGGATGACAGTGGGAGTAATGAAAGGCAAGGTTTGAGGGAACAAAAGTCTAGGAGAGCAGGAGATCCCAGCTGGATCAAGAACAGAAATGGAGAACAAGGAATAACAGACCATGATAAATGAAGACCACATGAGAACAGGAATAGGCAGAGTGCTCGAGAGGTCCCCAGAAATCCACAATGATACGTTGTCTGTCTACTGCTGGCAATGGTCGAGAGAAAGCCTGATCTGACCTAGTCTGGTGATCAGATGGCCAAACATCCTAATGGTTGTGCTGTAACTCTCATGCAATAACTGATGGAAGTGTATGTAGAGATCCTCAGCCAGGCCCCAGGTGGAGCTCCAGGTGTCCAATTTTCGAGAAAGAGGAGGGACTGTAAGAGCGTGAATTGTTGAGACCAAGATTGGAAAAAGCACAGGGACAAATAGCCAATCGAATGGAAGCACATGAATTGTGAACCAAAGGCTGTGGAGCCCCCAGCTGGATCAGGCCCTCTAGATAAGTGAGACAATTGAATAACTTGATCTGTTTGGGAGGCATCCAGTCTGTGGGACCAGGACCTGTCCTTAGTGCATAAGCTGGCTGTTTGGAACCTTGGGCTTACACAAGGACACTTTGCTCATCCTGGAAGGAGGGGACTGGACCTGTCTGTACTGAATCCACCAGGTTTAAATGAATCCCCAGGGGAGTCTTGGCCCTGGAGGAGATGGGAATGGAGGTTAGGGGATGGGGGTAAGGTGAGGGTGGGGGCGGAAGGGGGGAGGACAGGGGAACCCATGGCTGATGTGTACAATTAAAACACAAATATAGCCAGGCGTTGGTGGCACATGCCTTTAATCCCAGCACTTGGAGGCAGAGGCAGGCGGATCTTTGTGAGTTCGAGGCCAGCCTAGTCTACCAAGTGAGATCCAGGGAAGGCGCAAAGCTACACAGAGAAACCCTGTCTCGAAAAACCACACACACAAAAAATTCAAATATAATAATAATAATAATAATAATAATAATAATAATAATAATAAAAGAAGTAAAAAAAGAGAGAGAGAAGTCAGGTGGTGATAGCCCACACCCTTAATCTGATTACATGGTAGACAGAGTCTCTTTGTGTCCAAGGACACAGCCAAGCATGGTGATAAGAGCCTTTAATCCCAGTAACATCCATAGAGACATGGAGGTCTGTATAGATAGGCAGTGATGAGGAAGTCATATGGCTGGGCTTAGAACCAATGAGAAGCTAGAATAGGAAGACAATCAAAACACAGTTACACAGGAAGAAGCTCTCTCTGAGGAAGCTACTGCTAGTGGTAAGCTAACACTAGTTGTGGCTATTGCTCTGATCTCTTTGGCAATTATCTCTATATTTTTCTCTGTGTTTCTTATTTAATAAGACTTTAGAAATTCATCAACAAATACATAGCATATTTATCTATCTGGGTCTGGGTTACCTCACATAGGATAACTTTTTCTCATTCCATACGTTTTCTTGCAAAATATTATAAAGCTATTTTTTTGTAACAGCTGAGTAATACTTTGTTGTGTAAATGTACCCCACTTTCTTTATCCATTCTTCTGTTGAGGAATGTCCACATTGTTTCCAATTTCTGGCTATTATGAATAAAGCCACAATGAACATGTTTTATCAAGTGTCCTAGTGGTAGAATGAAGTATTCTTTGGGTATATGCCTATATAGTTGGATTTTGAGGTAGATTGAATCCCGACCATCATACTGATTTCCACAACTGCTGTACAAGTGTGCATTCCCCCCAGTAATGAATAAGAGTTACCCTTATTTCACATCCTTACCAGCATGAGCTCTCACTTTTGTTATATATAGATCTTAGGTATTCTGACAGATGTAAGATGGATTTTCAAGGTAGTTTTGATTTGCATTTCTCTGATGGCTAAGGAAGTTGAACATTTCTTGGTTTCTCAGTCACTTGAAATGTCTCTAATATGAATTCTCCATTTAAATCTATACCCCAGTTTTAATTGGATTGTTTGGTTTTGTGATTCTCGTTTCTTGAGTCCTTTATATATTTTGGATATTAATCTTCTATCAGATGTAGAGTTGTTAAACTTCCTTTCCCATTATGTGAACTGTTGCTTTTGTTAGAATGACTGTGTCCTTTGCCTTACAAAAGCTTTTCAGTTTCATGAAGTCCCATTTATTAACTGATGATCTTAGTGCTTTTTCTCCCAGTGTCCTGTTCAGGAAGGAGATCACAAAAGGCTACCTTCTGTCTGTGAAGTTTCCCTGAATAGTAAAACTAGTGTTTGCTTTTAGTACTACCTAAATATATATATCAATGATTCAAAACAAAAATGATCTCTGAGTGACATAACCCTCTCACCATATATAGCCAAGAAAATAAAACCAAAGATTTAAGGCTGCCTTTTGGTGCATGCAGCAAGCACTACAAGGCCACAACCATGAAGTGAAGATAACAAATATAATGAAGACAGCACTTACCAAAGCTTTCTGAACCTTCTTCAATATGGTGCAGTACTGTGAGGCACAGTATCCTTAGCAGAAAGAAGAAGTGTGTGTTTTAACATGTGCCAACATAAAGAAGGAACTAGTGTGGAAAGAAACAGCAGATTTTGCATAATACACTCTTGACTCATAAGCCAAATGTTTGCTGTCTGCTCATGGAGCAAGACTCTCACTGGTTTGGCAACAAATGACTACATGGGGACTATGAGCTAAACAGAAATGTGCCAATTGACATTGCTGGGAGATGTTGCAAAAAACATCAGCATGATAAAAAGAATATCAGAAATAATACACATGAGAAATCATAGTATTTCTTTTCTTAAGTTTTCTAAATAGTGATTGTTGGTCAAGGCAAAGTTACAATATAAGTATGTTTTAAATGTATGTTGAAATATTTAGGGAAATAATATTTCTATTCTTTACTGGAACTGGTAAAATGAGGATACAAGTAAACTGTAATAAGTGATAGATATGTAGTGTTATATCTATAAAAACAACTAAAAATAACAGGCAAAGATGTCTAAGTGGTGGTGAAAAGTAAATAGGGAATTGTAAAAATGTTTAATAAACACACAGAAGGGGAATGAAAAAGAAATAGAGAAATAAAAAGCAAGAAGATCTAAGAGAAAGCAATATTAATAAAACAGTTTGTTTAACCTTAAGCTATCAATAATCACATCAAACTTCAGTGGCAGAAACACAGCCATTAAAAGGCAGAGACTGTAGAAGCAAGTTAAAGAACAGAACTTGAACACATGCTGTCTGTTAGAGGGTTATTTCAAATAAAAAAACAGGGTTTCCTACTTCTGAAGAGTTGGCATACAACTTTTTGAGCTTAGCTTTATTACAAAATGATTGTTATTTAAAAGAATTTGTGTTGATTCTTTCTTCATTCTAAGAATATATAGTATCTTACTTTGTTATGAGTCTAGGAAAAGACAGAGAAACAAAATCTGTGTTTATCTACATCATTATGAGGATAACCAGTGAATAGTCCACAATGTCTATGTCTTAAAAAATGATCTCGGTAAGTTTAATAAATGTATTTAGCTTCAGATATTTTACCTAAAATAGGTTCATTGGGATGGTATCAGATCACTGGATTTTTCTACACTGAAAAATCCTGTCAGGTTTTCAAAACTATTGTGATTGTTTATATTGATTGTCAACTTGATGGAATCTAGGAGGAAAGCCTCTGAGTATGCCTGCAAGGAATTCTTTTATTTATTTATTTTAAAAGGAGTTTTTTTTTTTTTTTCCTTTTTATGTACCAATCCCAGTTTCCCCTCCCTCCTCTCCTTTTGTCCACCCCATCTCCTCCTCAGAGAGGGTAAGGACTCCCTTTGGGAGTCAATAAAGTCTGGCAAACTAAGTTGAGGCAGGGCTAATCCCCTCCCCACCACACCCTGCCCCATGTCAAGGCTGAGCAAGGTATCCATCCCAGGGTGTTCAGAAAAGCATTTCATGTATCTGGAATAAGTCCTGGTTTCACTGCCAGAGGCTCTCCAAACAGGATTCTTTAGATTAGGCTAGATTGAAATGGGAAAACCTGACCACTGTGAGTAGCAACATTCTTTAAGCTGGGGCCCTGGACTAAACAAAAACAGAAACAGGAATGAGAGAGAGAGAGAGAGAGAGAGAGAGAGAGAGAGAGAGAGAGAGAGAGAGAGAGAGACAGAGAGAGAGAGAGAGAGAGAGAGAGAGAGACAGAGAGAGAGACAGAGAGAGAGAGAGAGAATACACACACACATATACATTTGTGTGTGTATGTATAGTAATATATATGCATACATGCATACACATTAATATCATCAAGGAAATGGTGATCAAAACCACAGGGAAGTACCACTATAAATTTATCAACACGAATAAACTTGTTAGTAGCAACAATAGAAATTATTTCCAGGAATGAAGGATAAAGGAAAATTTATACATTGCTGGTCAGAATATAAATGATACAGTCTAGGAAACCATAGTTTCTTAAAAAACCCAAATATGATTTAAAAATTTCATCATTCCATATACTCATAACAGCATATATATACTAGAGAAATGAAGTCATTTCACACATAATCTGTTTGAATATCAATAGATTCATTCATAGTAGCTCAAAGTGGACAAATATACAGGTATGTTTCAATAGATGAACATTTAAGCTTTAGTGCCTTATATAGGATGTGACACTACAAAACACTTCCCTAGCAGAAAGATACAAGAGTCAGAGGATTATAGAGTTTGCTGTGAGATTGTTTGTGTCTCCTATTAGTATCGGAAGCTACATCCATAATATTTCACCAATGTGACTGCCCAAACTGAATAATTATGACACCAAGGGACATGACAAACAGGATAAGGGAAAAGGCCATGAGGCCTGAAACCTACACACACACACACACACACAAACTCCAGGCAGTTGAGGAAAGCTGGGAATCAGAGAGGTAGTTTCCCCAGAAAACAGCATGCCTGTAACACTATATGGACTGAACAGGCTATATTTAGGAATATGTATGTATGTGCATATACATAGATATACTTAGTAATATTTTAAAGAAGAGGTCATGAATTTGAAGGAGAGTGAGGTGGGGTATGTAGGAGGGTTTGGAGGATGGAAAGGAAAGGATGAAATATGTAATTTTATTATAATCTCAAAAAAATTAAGCTGGGGGGTAGTGGGGCATGCCTTTAATCCCAGCACTCAGGAGGCAGAGCCTGTGGGAGGCCAGCATGGTCTACAGAAAGAGATCCAGGACAGGCAGGATAGGCACCAAAACTACACAGGGAAACCCTGTCTCAAAAAAAATTAATATAATCTTCTGAGAGTATGTTGATTCAAGAACCTAAAACCCATGGGTTGCATACTATGTGATCCCATTTATGTAACATTCTTGAAACAAAATATTAAAGAATGAGGATTAGATTAGTTCCTGACCCTGATGAGGGAGTGAGCTTCAATGGGATAGAAGCTGGAAGTGCTGAAAGAAGCAATTCTGTCTCTTTACAGTGCATATGATACTGGGGTGTGGTGTCACGAGATGCTGTCGTTAGGGAAAACTGTGCAAGACACATGGGTTCTCTGCAGCCTTTTTTAAAGCTTCACCTACAATGACCTGAAAACAAACAAGCAAAAACAAACAAAAGACAGTTTAAAGTATGTCAAAGATAGAGACTTCAGAAAAAAGATGCACAAATGGTCAGCAAGCTCATAAAAATAATTGAAATCATTGCTCATCAGGAAATGTAAATAAAAACTGCATCTAGACACTAAAATTTCTAACAGATTAATTTCATATAACACACATAGAAGAGTACAGGAAATAAGCAAGAAATGCTGCTATATACAAAGACAACATATGCTATGAATTTTATATATAATCAAATTGAAGCCACGGTGCTCAAATTGGTTCAGTAGTTTGTTTTTGTGGAGAGTGAAAGTAATTAAGACAGAGTACTAGATGAAATACATTTATATTAGTCCCCTTATTCTATGTGTTTCTAGACTAAATAAAAAGCACTTAATGGTAGATTATCACCATGATATGTATAACTCTAAGGATATTTTAGTTTAATTTAAATAAAAGTCAAGAAAACATTAAGAAAAAGTAAGGCTTTATTATAGTTCAACTTCTTTTATCAATGAAATTTTTTCATTTATTTTACATACTGACCACAGTTTCCTTTCCCTCCTGTCCGCCTATTCCCTCCTCTCCCCTTCGATCTACCTCTGCCATCCACTTCTGAGTTTCAGTTCAGAAAAGGGCAGGCTTCCCATGACTGTCAACAAAACATGGCTCACCAAGCTGAGGCAGGACCAAGCTCCTGCCCTGCATCGAGGCTGGGCAAGTCAACCCAGCATGGGGAATAGTTTTCCAAAAGCCAGTTCAAGCACCAGGGACAGGTCCTGATCCCACTGCTGTGAGCCACACAAACAGACCAAGTTACACAGCTATTACACACATGCAGAGGGCCTAGGTTGGTCCCATGCAGACTCCTAGCTGTTGGTCCAAACTCTGTGAGTTCCCTTGAGCTCAGGTGAGCTGTTTCTGTGGGTTCTCCCATCATAACATTGATCCAACCCCACTCCCTTGTACAATCCCTCCTCCCTCACTTCAACAGGACTCCCAGAGCTCCACCCAGTGTGGATCTCTGCATCTGCTTCCATCAGTTACTAGATGAAGGCTCTCTGATGACAATTAGAGCAGTCACCAGTCTGATTACAGGAGAAGGCCAGTCCAGGCACCCTCTCCACTATTGCTAGGAGTCTTAGCTGGTATCATCCTTGAGGATTCCTTGGAGTTTCTCTGGCACCAGGTTTCTCTCTAACCCTGAAATGGAACCCTCATCAAGACATCTCTTATTACTTTCCCCTAGTCCTGCCCTCAACCTGTCCAACCTGATCCCTCATGTTCTGATCCCCCACCCCTCCTCTCTCCACCCCCTAACCTCCACCCTCAGTTTATACAAGAGAGCTCTTTGATTTCCCCTTACCAGGGAAACCCATGCATCCTTCTTTGGGCCCTCCTTGTTACCTAGCCTCTCTGGGACTGTGGATTGTTGCCTGGTTATCCTTTACACTTAATATTCACTTACGAGTGAGTATATAATGTTTATCCTTGTGGGTCTGAATTACCTCTAGTTCCATTCATTTGCCTGCAAATTTCATGATGTCACTGTTGTTAAATTTTAAGTAATACTCTATTGTGCAAATATGCCACATTTTCTTTATCCATTTTTCAGTTGAGGGGCATCTAGGTTGTTTCCAGGTTCTGGCTATTACTCATAATGCTGCTGTGATAGTTGAACTTACTTAACTTGTGCATTGATGTTCCTAATAGTTAGGTGCTTGACACATTACAAACAATAATTAATTTACCAGCTCAATAAAAATTGAGCCATGGCTAGATTTATGTTGAGAGTTGGTGATAAATAAACATTGTGATTAAGCCAATCTCACATTCCTCTCATGTTCTCAGATACTAAAAAAATTACTTTAAAAGAAAATGAGATAACCATATAAACATGCCACATACGAAGTTATTACTCAGGAAATATAAATTTATATAATTGCTAATGTAAATATAAATCTATACTGTCAACTATAGATAAAACTGCTGTTTAGGGAACCAAAAAGGTAGTAAGTCTAATTCTAATAGTGAAAACTATTATCAAATAACACAAAATTTCCACAAAAGTTATTAATAAAATCTCAGTGCCTAAGTGTGCTTTATTCCAAGCCTGAAGACCTGAGTTACATCACCAGAACCCACATGGGAGGCAGAGAACTGACTTAATTAAGTTGTTCTCTGACCATCACATGAATACCATGACAAGTACACACACACACACACACACACACACACACACACACAAATAAATAAATAATCAAAATTCCAAATAGTAGTCCACATCTCATATAATTGTAAACATGGTGGATTTTTATCATGTTTATATATATTATATTCACAAAATTCTAAATAATATTGAAAAAAAAACCAGAACAAATGTCCTTCTGTATGAAATTAGTTAATATTAACTACTTGAATGTTAGGATCACAGCCTGTTGAAATAATAACTATCTGGATCATCATAATTAACATTAATCACCTCTTCTATGTCAGGTTCATAATTATTGTAAGGTCAGTCATGGTCCATGATAATACAACTATGCTCTTGTTATACAGATGATAATTACTTTCTCCCTTACTTCTGTAAGTGGGCAATTGTTCAATATCTTTAAAAGGAATATAAGTATATCTAGATGAAACTAAAAATCCTCCAACATTAATTTTTCCCTTACACATTTGAATTGCTGTCATGCTTGGTTCTGGCAGTGTACATAGATTTTACATGCATTTTAATAAATGAAGCCTTATTTTAAACTCGCAGAGCTTAAAAAATATATCCAGTGAAGCAATCGAAGATGTAAAGTTAATCAAAGCTCTAAGAGTCCTGCTACTTTCAGCAGATTTTTTTCAATGAGTTTTAAAATAGTTTAATAATAAGTCATACCTCAAGAAGGAAATCTGAAATCTGTTGGTTCCTCTCATACAGAATCTCAAATTTTAACTCATTCAAGTAGAAAATCTCAAAAGGAATTCCTCAGAAGGAATATAAATTGGGCTCCTTTTTACAGGTTTATTTATTTTTATTTCATGTGTATGAGTTTTTAACTTGCATATATGTGTGTGGACCATGTGTAAGCCTGGTGCACCCAGAGGTCAGAAGAAGGCATCAGACCCCCAGAAACTGAAAGGAACCAAAGAAAGTTGTTTATTTATTTGCTTTTAATTAATTAATTAATTAATAACTTTTTCCCAGACTAATCATGTAGCTAGAAGTTTCTCCAGTCCTGCTTCACCACTGCAGTCCTGCTTATAAAATAACCAGAGGCTTAATATTTATAACTGCTTGGCAATTAGCTCAGGCCTACCACTGACTAGCTCTTACATTTAAACTCAGCCCATTTCTTTTAATCTATATGTCTCCACAAGTTCCATGGCTCTATTTGTGTGCCATTACATGCTGCTTCCTGGAAGGTGGGCTGGCATCTCTTGACTCAGCCTTCCTCTTCCCAGAATTCTCCTTGTCTGCTTATCCCGCCTATACTTCCTGCTTTGCTACTGGCCAATCAGTGTTTTATTAAACCAGTATAAAAAAAGCATTATCTCATAGCATAATCACATTTTTCCTCTCCCTCCTCATCCTTCAGTCCATCCTCTCAACATACCCCCCCCAACAATCTGCTCCTCCTCTTTTCTCTTCAGAAAACAGCAGGCCTCCCTTGTATATTAACCAGCCATGGCATATCAAGTTGCAGTAAGACTAGGCACCTCGTCTCTTATTAAGATTGGAAAAGGCAACCCAGTAGGAAAAATAGGTTCTCAAAAGAGGTAACAGAGGCAGAGGCAGCCCCTGCTCCCACTGTTAGGAATCCCACTAAAAGACCAAGCTATGTAACTGCAATGTATGTGCAGAGGGACTAGTTCAGTTCCATGTAAGCTCCTTGGTTGGCAGTTCAGTCTCTGTGAGCCTCTATGAGCCCAAATTAATTGATTTTTGTGGGCTTCCTTCCTTCCTTCATTTCCTTCTTTCCTTCTTTCTTTCTTCCTTCCTTCCTTCCTTCCTTCCTTTCTTTCTTTCTTTCTTTCTTTTTTTTATTTTACAGTCATGTTTTGTTCTGTTTTAGGTCTCTGGGTCTTGGCCCTCCAGGCAGTGTCAGGGGTGGGCTCACACTCATGGTATGGGTCTCAAGCTGGACCAGTTGATGGTTGGCCACTCCTATAGTTTCTGTACCACCTTTACCCCTCCCTTGCATATTTTGTAGACAGGGAAAATTGTAGGTCAAAGATTATGTGGCTCATTTGGGGTCTCATTCACTCCACTAGAAGTCTTGCCTGCCTACAGGAGATGACTGATTTAGGCTCCATATCTTCCATTGCTAGGAATCTTATCAAGATTCACCTTCATAGATTTCTGAGGGTTTCTATTACACTAGGTTTCTAGCTAATCCCAGCAATGCCCTGCTGTGGGCTAATGCTTTAGTACACTGGTTTAATAAAATGCTGATTGGCCTGTAGCCAGGCAGGAAGTATAGGCATGATAAGCAGACAAGGAGAATTCTGGGAAGAGGAAGGCTGAGTCAGGAGATGCCATCCTGCCATCTAGGCAGCAGCATGTAATGGCACACAGGCAAATCCAAGGAACATTTGGAAACATGTAGATGAACAGAAATGGGCTGAGTTTAAGAGCTAGTCAGTAGTAAGCCTAAGCTAATGGCTGAGCAGTTTTAATTAGTATAATCCTCTGTGTGTTTACTTAGGTCTGAGTGGCTGCAGACCAGGCAGGACACAGGAAAACTCCAGCTACAATGTCCTTGATTCCATTTGTCTTTCTCCATTCATCCTTCCCTACCTGATCCCTCCTGTTCCCATGCCCACAATCCTATCCAAACCCCTCCCCCAATTTACATGTGATGTCTACTCTATTTCCCTTTCATAATGAGATTTACGTGTCCCTCCTTGTTACTTAGCGTCGTTGGGTCTGTGGATTGTAGCATGGTTATCCTTTACTTTATGGTTAATATCCTCCTATAAGTGAGTACATACTGCAATTGGCATTTTTTGGGCTGTCAACCAGCTTCTCAAATAAAGACATGTAAACTTATTAATTATGAATGCTTGGCTTAGCATAGACTTGTTCCACTAACTCTTTTAACTTAATTTAACCTGTTTCTTTTATCTGTGTTTTGTCTTGCGGCTTTTTATTTGTTTATTTTCATTCTGAATATCCTACTTCCCTACTTTCTCTGTGTCTGTCTGTCTGGCTCCTGGTATCCCTCTAGCATCTCCTTTTCTTTCTTTCTTCAGCCTAAATTTCTCCCCCTACTTACTCTCCTTGCCTGGAAGTTTCACATATACCTTCTCCCTCTCTATTTGCTATTCAGTTTTTTGTTAGATCAATCAGGTGTCTTAGGCATGAGAGACATGTTCTATGGCTTTACCTGCATCCCATTAGGACAGCAGTCTCATGTCTCCCACACTCTGCCTTTCTCTTTCCTGTCTCTCCTTGGATTTCTTACTTGCTTGCCTCTAAGCTGCCTTGCCATAGGCCAAAGCAGCTTATTTATTAACCAATGGGAACAACATATCTTCACAACATACAGAAAGACATCTTCTAGTACTTCCCCCTTTCTATCTAATCAAAAAGGAAAGTTTTAGCTTTAATATAGTAAAATTATATATAACAAATAGTTATCAAGAAAGAATTACAGTTATAATAACTAGTCTATTTGTATTTAGCAAAATTAAAGAAAATATTTTATTATCTAGCCTATATTTGTGAGTCTTGTTTCATTTCTAATTTATCTCTTATCATGACCAATGAAAATTATAACTATCCAGTCTTCAACTACATTAAAGACACCAGAAAGATATAATATTGCCTAAGTAAACAGAAAATGCATTGTAAGCAACTTCCAAAAATCTAGAATGACAAAGACAGCTGGCTGCCTAGACAGTTACTCAAAGTTTCTCTGCAATGTTGGGGCCTCCATCTTCAGCCTATAGGTCTGGAGTTTCTCAGTTTCTTCTCTCTGTGTCTTTTAGAATGTCTGGCAGTCTCCTCTGCAAAGCAGGAAACTGAAGGACCATCTTGCCATGTTTTGGCAAAATTTAGTGGTCATTTTTCAATGAGTCTCACATGTCCAGTTTATATAGCATACTGACAAGCATTCTAGGAAAGAGCAGTTTCTTGCCCAAATGATTAACTTTTGCCATAAGGAAAGCAAAATCCATATGGACTTTCTTTGATGACCATCATCTTCCTTGAAGTAAATCGGTGCTGCCAGGAGCAGATGTGTCTTACTGTCCTAAAAGTCTAAGTTTTTAAAACATTTTAAATGCCATATCCTATAAGGTATTTGAAGTGTTTGAAGATTGCCTGCCTAATTGAAATATACCTATGTATATCTAGAAAACTTAACTAACATGACTATAAGTTTGATCATCATAGATGACTAATTATTAATCTGTATTTATTTATTATACATTACAACTTCAAATGAGCTATACAAACATAATACTTTAAACAAGAGTAAAAATATACATACATTACAACAAAATTAACTTTAAATTTGTATCAATAAACTAAAATTCATAGCAATGTAAAACACTTCAAACAAGGTGTTGCTCTTTAAAAGTAGATTCAATAATCTACCTTTTTTATCCTATCATATCTATATCACCTTTTCTTCTTTAGAAAGAGATTGCATTTATAATCAACCGTCTTTAAATAAAAATAAACATTTATAAACAATATTTTAGGAATTTGAGTGTAGCTTCTCCTACTACTTCCTGATGATTGGGGATACTGGTAATCATTTGGGGATCCTGAGAAAATGAAGAATTATAGTTAAATCTTGGCTATAGTAATCTGTGAAAACTGGATCATCTCAGTCACTTGCCTTGAAGCTGATTTTGGATGTTGGATCATCTGGGCCATGGTGTCATTGGAGACCTTTCATGGGGTCTTGGCTGATCAAACCATATTGCCTGGAAGCAATCCATAGGTTCTCATCTGTGGAAACAAAGGGAGAACCTCTTTTCCAAAACAATGTATTCTTAGACACAAATTGTCAAGTCACGATACCTTTAATCTCTCTCTCTCTCTCTCTCTCTCTCTCTCTCTCTCTATATATATATATATATATATGTATATATATATATATATATATATATACGTATATATATATATATATATATATATATATATATATATAATCAAATGCCTTTCTGTAGTTAAAAATCCCAAAGACAATATAATCCACACTCTGTGTGATTTCCATCTTTATGTGTTTATTTTTTATATTACATTTACTGTCTCTTTAAAGATTTTTTTAAAAATTATCTATTTCTTTATATAACTGTCTATATCCTTTTCCTCTTTCTTCCAAGCCTATGCACATTTTATACATTGTGTAAACCATTTAGAGGTTAATTCCATCTGGATCTGTCTTTTGTGTATCTGTAATCCTTTTCTGATCATTCCAAAGTGCAGCATGGCTAAGATTGAAGCAGTGGTCCTGGCTGCTGACTCCACCCACCTACTTCAGCTTCCTAGGAGAGTCAGCTGATAGTACCAACTCTACAGTCCATGCTGCCACCAGGTAGTGTGCAGCTGGCCCATAAACCCTTTCTGTCTGTATGAGTAAAGGCTAAATCCATCAAGCAGCATCCTGCACAGTTTAGAGACACCTCTGTGTACCAAGGAGAGAATCTGCCATGCTGAGCTCAAGCCTGAATCCTGCAGTGTCTTGTGACTGAAGTAGGAAGCTGTTTTGAAGTCCGTTTTAAGAATCTCTTATTAAGTTCTCTCAGGTTTTAGGTGGAAACTCAAGCCAACACATTGGGTAGCCAAATGTAGCCAAAATGTTTCTCCAGTCCTGCCTGGCCCTGTGGTCCTGCAGTTGCTTATAAAATAATCACTCAGAGGCTTATATTAATTACAAACTAAATGGCCAATGGCTTAAGTTTCTTGCTTGCTAGCTCTATCATCTTAAATTAACCCACTTCTATTAATCTATTTTCTTGACACATGGCTGTGGCATTACAGGTCTGCTGGCATTTTGCTTCTCCTTTGTCAGCAGCTGGCATCTCTCTCTCTCCTCCCCTTTCTTTGCTCCATATATCTGCTTGGATTTCCTGCCTGCCCCTAAGGCCAATGAAGCTTTGTTTATTAACCAGTGAGAACAACACATATTCACAGAATACAGAAAGACATCTCACAGTACTGTCCCACCTTGTCTTGGCAAAGTTTAGCAGTCTTTTTCCTTTGTGTCCTGCTTGTCCAGTTTTTACAGTATACTGTCAGCACTTGAGGCAAGAGCAGTTTCTTGCCCAAATGGCTAGCTTTGCAATGAAGCTAATTCCATATGGAAATTCTTCAATGCCCATCATGCTTTTATGAAGTGGATTGGTACTGTCAGGAGTAGACATGCCTCATTATCATGAAAAGCCTTAGGTTATTAAACATCTTAAATGCCATATTCTGTGGGTCTCTGAAGGGTTTAAAGATAACTTATCTACCTAAAATATATATGTTTAACCTTGAAAATATGACTAAAAGTTTGATTGCTATAGATGATGATCTACTCACATGTATTTTTTAAACTATCATAAATAGTTTGTAATAATAGCTTTCAAAGACTAGAAATTTTTATTACATTTTTAAATGATCTGCATAGGTCCAATACCTTAAACAAGAGTAGAAACACACACACACACACACACACACACACACACACACTCCTCTTGGGAATGTGAATGTTGTGCTCTCTAGACTGCTTACTGTTGTCTAGGGGTGATGGCATCCCCAGGGGACACTGAAAAATTGAGATAATGGTCAAGCCCTAAGAAAACTAGCTATAAAATTTGTTGTTCAGTCTCTGTGCAATGGGAATGTATAAGGCTTATCTGAAGTTCTGGCTAGAATAGTCTGTGAGGCTGGGCTATCTTAGCCAGCAGTCTTGAAGCTATTCTGGATGCAGAACTCTGAGAAAACTGTAACAGAGGCATGGTGCAAGGCTGGATCCCCTGGGCCACCCATTTTCATTAGTGTCTGGTCCACTTGCTCAGAAAACACACAAACTTTCAAAAATAGTATATATATTTCTATTGACACAAGTGTGGACAGTACATTGTACACAACCCAGTTGAAGATGATTTTTTTGTGTTATGTTTGAGGATGTAAAAGACATTTATCAACTTTATTAGTTTGTTTGGACTATATAACCAATTTCTGTTTGGTTATATATTAAAGGATGACATGTAATAATAAGTCATGAGGACTCTGTGACCAACAAGATTTATCTTGTTTCATCCAGTCTCAATGTTATTTTCATGTCAAGGGATCAGCATATATACTATTGGCCTTGTAGTTGTTTTTTTTTTTTTAAGTTCATTTTTTATGTCTGTAGCTAAGGTTTCATGGGGTCTCCCCTAATCAAATCTGGTCTCTATTAATTTTGATGGGATCAACAGCCTTTCATTTCCTGTGAAAGCAAAAGTATAGCCTCTCCCCCATTTTCTGAATTTTATTTTAAAGGTAAGGCATCCCTAAAGTATCTAGGCTGGTTTAATTCTTTCACATTCCCATGTCGATCACTTGTTTAAAGGTTTTTTTTTTGTTGTTGTTTTGTTTTGTTTTGGTCTGTACCTGTTTTACACCTGTGGCATTCTCTGACAGTGTGAGCCAAAACTTAAATTGTTAAGTGGCGTTCAGATTGTTCCCGTAGATCTCATCCATTTCTCTGTCATTGGGTGATCCCTGTGTCTTTCTTAGGGTCCCGTTTTCTAGGTAGCCTCCCTGGAGTTGTGTAGCAGTCTAATCATCTTTGTTTTACATCTAGTATCCTCCTATGAGTGAGTACATACCATGTTTGTCCTTCTGAGTCTGGGTTACCTCACCCAGGATGATTTTTTTCTAGATCCATCCATTTGCCTGCAAACCTCATGATGTCATTGTTTTTCTCTGCTGAGTAGTACTCTATTGTTTATATGTACCATGTTTCTTTATCCATTCTTCAGTTGAAGGGCATCTAGGTTGTTTCCAGGTTCTGGCTATTACAAACAATGATCATATGAACATAGCTGAGCAAATGCCCTTGTGGTATGATTGAGCATTACTTGGGTATATGCCCAAGAGTACTACAGCTGGGTCTTGGGGGAGATGGATTCCCAAATTTCTAAGGAAGCGCCATATTGACTTCCAAAGTGGCTGTACAAGCTTGCATTCCCACCAGCAGTGGAGGAGAGTTCCCCTTGCTCCACATCCTCTCCAGCATAAGCTGTCTTCTGTGTTTTTTATTTTAGCCATTCTGACAGGTGTAAGGTAGTATCTCAGAGTCATTTTGATTTGCATTTCCCAGATAATTAGGGATGTTGAGCAATTCCTTAAATGTCTTTCTGCCATTTGAACTTGTAATGAAGGGCAAGGTTTGAGGGAAAGAAAGCTTAGGGGAGCAGGAGATCCCAGCTGGATCAAGAACACAAAGGGAGAAAAAGGAATAGCAGACCATGATAAATGATGACCACATGAGAACAGGAATAGGCAGAGTGCTTGAGAGGTCCCCAGAAATCCACAATGATACATCCTCTATAGACTGCTGGTGATGGTTGAGAGAAAGCCTGATCTGACCTAGTCTGGTGATCAGATGGCCAAACATCCTAATGGTCTTGCTGGAACTCTCATCCAATAACTGGTAGATGTGGATGCAAAGATCCTCAGCCAGGCCCCAGGTGGAGCTCATTGTGAGAAAGAGGAGGGACTGTAAGAGCGTGAATTGTTGAGACCAAGATTGGAAAAAGCACAGGGACAAATAGTCAAACGAATGGAAGCACATGAATTGTGAACCAAAGGCTGTGGAGCCCCCAGCTGGATCAGGCCCTCTGGATAAGTGAGACAATTGAATAGCTTGAACTGTTTGGGAGGCATCCAGGCTGTGGGACCAGGACCTGTCCTTAGTGCATGAGCTGGCTGTTTGGAGCCTTGGGCTTACACAGGGACACTTTGCTCAGCCTGGAAGGAGGGGACTGGACCTGCCTATACTGAATCTACCAGGTTTCAATGAATCCCCAGGGGAGTCTTGGCCCTGGTGGAGATGGGAATGCGGCGGAGGGGATTTAGGGAAGGTGGGGGCAGGGGCAGAATGGGGGAGGACAAGGAACCCATGGCTGATATTAAATTGTTTTCAAATTAAAATTAAAAACCAAAAAAAAATTGTTAAGTGGCAGCTAGACCCTCCTCTGTGTGGCCCTGGTGGTTGTGAGAACTGGGCCTTAAGCCCACAGTCCTGGCCAAGAGCTGCACTTAACTGCCCCAGCTCTAGGAAGTTGGTGCCCACACTGTAACAAGCATTTTTAGACAGCTTGCTGTTTTTACTTAGTATGCTGGCTGCATAAGTGCGTTGCTAGACAGCAGTGCCTCTTAAAGGAGACGTATCTTTTTTTGTTATGTTTTGTTTGATATAAATTGTAGAGGAAGAAGTCACAGCATCAGTATTTGCATATGATATGATAGTATACATATGTGACCCCAAAAATTCTACCAGGGAACTCTTACAGCTGGGAAACATCTTCAAAGAAGTGGTACAAAATAAACCAGAAAGAATATCAGTAGCTTTCCTATATACAAGTGATAAATGGGTCTAAAAGGAAATCAGGGAAACAGCAGCCTTCACAAAGGCCACAAATAATATAAAATAGCTTGGTGTAACTCTAACCAAGCGAGTGAAAAACGTATATGACAAAAACTTCAAGTATTTGAAGAAATAAATTTAAAAAGATATCAGAAGATGGAAAGATTTCCCATGCTCATGCATCAGTAGCATTAACATAGTAAAAAATAGCCTTCTAACCAAAAGCAATATACAAATTCAATGCAATTACCATCAAAATTTCAACACAATTCTTTACAGAACTTGAAAGATCAATACTCAACTTCATATGAAAAAACAAAAAACCCAGGATAGCCAAAAAATATCTTTTGTAATAAAATAACTTCTGGAGATATCACCCTCCCTGCTTTCAAGCTGAACAATAGTAATAAACAGAACAGAGAAATAGTAATAAAACTGCATAAAATTGGCATAAAACCAGATAGGTTGATCAATGGAATAAAATTGAAGACCTGATTTTTGAAGATGGCAAGAATAGACAATGGAAAAAAGAAAGCATCTTCAACAAATGGTTCAGGTCTAACAAGATGTCAACATGTAGAAGAATGCAAATGCATATCTTTCACTCTGCATAAAACTCAAGTCCAAATGGATCAAAGACCTCAACATAAATATAGATACACTGAACCTAATAGAAGAGAATGTGGGTAATAGTCTTAAAAGGATTGGCACAGGAGGCAACTTTCTGAACAGAATATGAATTGTGCATGCACTAAGATCAACAATTAGTAAATGGGACTGAAAAGCTTCTGAAAAGCAAAGGATCCTATCAATAGGACAAAATTGCAGCCTACAGAATGGGGAATTATATTCACCAACTCCACATTTGACTGAGGGCTGATTTCTAAAATATATAAAGAACTCAAGATACTAGATATCAAAAAACCAAATAATCAAATTAAAAATGTGGTCCAGCTCTAAATAGAATTCTCACAGAGAAATCTGAAATTGCCAAGAAGCACTTGAAGAAATGTTCAACATCCTTAGCCATCAGAAAAATGCAAATCAAAAGGACTCTGAGATTCAATCTTAAACTTGTCAGAATGGCTAAGATCAAAAACACAAGTTTCATCCCATGCTGGAGATGATGTAGAGCAAGGGGAACACTCCTCCACTGCTGGTGGAAGTGCAAATTTGGAGAGCCACTATGTTTTAAAGAGGCAGATGTCACCCTTTTTAAGGTATTGAACATTGCATATTTATCACTTTCATGTGGAATTGGACTAGAGGAATTTATGGACTAGTGACAGAATAGGATCATCTCTTGAAAAGAAATTTCAAATATAGGAAACTTTCATTAGATAATCATTTTAATAGTCCCCATATGTAATTTCCACTCGTATGTAAAATTCCATAAACCACTTATAAGGAACAAGGGCTGATTTTGTCTCATAGTATTAGAAGTCAGTCCATGCATGCTTGTCTTTGTTTCTTTTAGTGCTTGAGGCAAACATTATGTGAAGGAGTGTGTGGTAATACACTAATTAGCTCCTGTTGGCCAAGGACAGGGAGAGAAAGAGATAATGAATATAAAGGAGAGGGAAGGGTGATGTGGAGATCCCAGTTTTTCCACTCAAGGCATGCCCTAAGGGCCTAAATTACTTCCACTTTCTAAGGGCTCTACCAACTACACCCACAGGCCAATGAGCAGGTTTTCAACACTGGGCCTGTCCAGAAGCTGCAAAATTATAGCAGTATATTCTCTTTGAATCTGGGAGAAGACAACTCTTTTATTATTCCTTTTATTGAAAGTAGATTGTTTTCTCATACAATATTTACTGGTTACAGTTTTCCCTTCCTCTACTCCTCCAAGTACCTCCCCACCTTCCCTCCTATACAGACCATTCTCTTTCTGTCTCTCATTAGAAAAGAACAGGCTGATATTTTCTAGTTCCATCCATTTGCCTGCAAATTTCATGATGTCATTGCTTTTTACTGTTGAGTAGTGCTCCATTGTGTATATGTACCACATTTTCTTAATTCATTTATCAGTTGAGGGGCATCTAAATTGTTTCCAGGTTCTGGCTATTATGAATAATGCTGCTATGAACATGTTGAACATGTGTCCTTGTGGTATGATTGAGCATTCCTTGAGTATATGCCCAAGAGTGGTATAGCTGGGTCTTGAGGAAGATTGATTCACATTTTCCTGAGAAACCACCATACTGATTTCCAGAAGGACAAACATGGTATTTACTCACTCTTGAGTGGACACTAGATATAAAGCAAAGACTAATCAGACCACTACCCACAGCTCCCGAGAAGGTAGCTAACAAGGAGGACCCAAAGAGGGATTCATGGATCATCCTGGGAAGGGGAAACAGAGGAGATCTCTATCAGTAAACTGGGAATCAGTGAGGGGGCAATGGAGGGATGAGAATATAAAGGAATAGGACAGTTGAGATGGAACAGGGATGGAGTGGGAGAGCAATGAAAGAGATACCGTGATAGAGGTAGACAATGGCAATAGGGAGAAACCAGATGCTAGGGAAGTCCCTAGGAATCCCTAAGGATGACCCCAGCTTAGACTACTAGCAGTAGTGGAGAGGGTGCCTGAACTGGCTTATTCCAGTAATCAGATTGGTGAATATCCTAACTGTTTTTATAGAGCCTGTCTCCAGTAACAGATGGAAGCAGATGCAGAGATATACAGCCAAACACCAGGCTGAGTTCCAGGAGTCTGATTGAAGAGAAAAAAAAGAGGGATTCTATGAGCAAGGGGCATCAAGATCATAGTGGGGAAACCTATAGAGACAACCAAACTAAACTAGTGGGAACTCATGAATTTAGACCAACACCTGTGGATCCTCTACAGGACTGGACTAGGCTATCTGCATAAGAGATAAGTTGTGTAGCTTAATCTGTTTAAGGGCCCCCCTGGCAGTAGGATCAGGATCCATTCCTTGTGTATGAGCTGTCTTTTTTGTAGCTTACTACCTACTGGGGGAACACCTCACACATCCTTGAGGCAGGAAGAGGGGTTTAGATCTGCCTCTACTGCGTGTACCAGGCTCTGCTGAATCCCTATGGGGGGGCCTTACCTTCTTGTAGTAGGGAATTTGGGGGGCATGTTGGGTAGGGGAGGCTGAAGGGATGGGAAGAAGGAAGAGGGGGATCTGTGTTTGGTATGTAAAATGAATAAAAAACTTCTTGAGAAAAAAAAGTAAAGAACAGGCTTCTAAGAGAGCAAATTGCACACACACACACACACACACACACACATACACATACATACACACACACACACATACACACACACACACACATACACACACACACACACACACACACACACACACACACACACACACACACACACACACATACACACACACACATACACACACACACACACACACA
The DNA here is from genome assembly GCF_903995425.1 of Onychomys torridus. Taxonomy (NCBI): domain Eukaryota; kingdom Metazoa; phylum Chordata; class Mammalia; order Rodentia; family Cricetidae; genus Onychomys; species Onychomys torridus. Next base: position 138,729,628 of record NC_050443.1, on the reverse strand, counting down.
CACACACACACACACACACACACACACACATACACACACACACACACATACACATACACACACACACACACACACACACACACACACACACACACACACATCACACAGTAAGATAAGACGAAATCAAAATTGAGCAAGGCAAGCCAGCAAAAGGAAACGAATGCAAGGGAAGGCACAAGAATCAGAGATCTACTTGTTTACATACTCAGGAGTCCCATTAAAAATACTGAACTGAAAGCTATAATATGCACAGAGCACCTGGAGCAGACATATTTAGGCCCTGTGCTTGCTTTCTGTGAGTTTTTAAGTGCTTCACTCTGTGGATTCAGAGGACCTTGTTCTGGTGTTCTCTAACCCCTCTGTTCTTCCACTCGTTCTGCCCCCTCTTTGATGGGGTTCCCTGAGCTCATATGTATAAACCTATATGCATACATGTGTATCTATCATTATCTATCTATCTACCTATCTATCTATCTACCTACCTACCTACCTATCTATCTTCTATCTTTCTATCTATCATCTTGGTACCTAATAGATTATCCTCTAATATATATGTTAAGTCGATTATTAAAGATTTTCTGAGGATGTTTGCTAAAACATTCGATTTTATTCCCTATTATCCCCTTATTTAGCTAAAACATTATGTAAAATGAATATCTCTCCCAATTCATCCAATGATATGGTGCAGAAATTAACTTTTGAAATTAAGAATATTTCCTTTTAGCTTACTAGTGGACATTACACATTTGCTTATTTAATAATTTTGTTCACTCATTTTGCTATTATGGTTTGAAAATATAGAATGACTCCTACATTCTGAAATCTGATATTGATACCATGTTCTGGAAATAATTGCCTCAGACAGTTTATGAATTGCAGAAGGCAACAAAGGTGACTAGATAATAATACAGAACTCACAATTTAAGCTCAAAATCAAGAAAGTGTGACAAAAGGGAGACTGGGGTAGTGGGGCAGAAGTGAATTTGGGCAAGGTACAATGACTTATATGTATGAAAATGTCATAATGAAATCTATCATGTTGTATGCTGAATGAAAATATTATTAAACTTAGTAAGGGATGTGACAACTTCAGCAAAACATGCCATTCCTGTACCTCATCATATGCTTTCTTAAAATGCTCAGGACTTCTTTTTTTGTCTTTAAAATTGGAATCTAAAAAATTTGGGCTATGAAATTTTATACATTTCAAATGCACAGTATTATATACTCTGAGTATTTCTATATCACTGACAAGGCTACATAAAATGTAGTTTGATATTTAATATGAAAAGAAAAAGTATTCATATATTATACAAAGATTACAACAAAAATTAAAGTATACAAACAATTTTTGAGTAATATAGAATATAATTTGCAGCTATACCAAATATAATTATAAACCAGGTTTTAGTTATTGATGGAAGTTAAGTAAACAAAATTGAGTATTAATAAACCATGTTGCAAATAGAGTCAACTTTGAACTTGGGTGGTAAAACATGAATCTATTTGTAAAATAAATTATTATAATGCCAGCTAAATGCAGATGCTTATATTGACTTAAAAATTGTTTTTCCTATACTTAAAATGTAAGATAGAGCTTCTATAATTTTTAGTTCTCCTCATAGCAAATTATAGATAATGTCTAAACAGATCATTGAGTGGTTGACCATTTTGTGATGATGAAAGTACTCTGTTTTTGAAGAGTAATCCTCATAGATATTAGCAAGTAACTGCTTCTGGTCATGTATCATTCTTGGTGCAAAGACTGTCTATGCATAATTCAAAATGCCTAATATAATGCCATAGTAAGGCATTACAATATTCTGAAGCCAGGTAAATAGTCCTTCTAGTGAGCACAATTAAATTGCAGGTTTATGACATAGTGGATAACAAGAAATTCATTGTGCCTATTTGATTATGTTAATTGTTATTTACCTAACGATTGCTATGTAACTATCTTAGATTTCTTTTTCCTACCAATGTTTTAATACCTACAACTTACTAGCTGTAAGTGCTTTTTGTGTAACTGAGAGAAATAAGAATTGCTATTTAAACCAGGTGGTGGTGGCACATGCCTTTAATCCCAGCACTTGGGAGGCAGAGTCAGGCGGATCTCTGTGAGTTCCAGGCCAGCCAGGTCTGCAGAGTGATATCCAGGACAGGCACCAAAACTACACCGAGAAACCCTGTTTTAGAAAAGAAAAAGAAAAAGAATTGCTATTTAAGCCTTGCCTCTTTATAAAGCTGGTGGCTTAAAAGGATGTCTGCTGAGAGAAAGACTTGAGCAAATAGTGTTGAGTTTGCTTAGGCTCCTGCAAATGCAACACAAGTTGGGCAAAGGGTGTGTTGGGACTAGTTTCATGGTTCTCTGACAGGATCCCAAGACAAGTAAGTAACTCAAAGGAGGATAGATTTGTTCGGCTCTTCATTGAGAGGTTCCAATCCACAGTCAGTTGGCAAGTACCTTGGTGTTGACATCAGGCATGACAGTGTCATAGAAATCTCCTCACTTCATAGACCTCAAGAAACAAAGAGAAAGAAGAAAAACCCAGAAACAAAATATAACCTCCAAGGACACATTCACACAAGCTAAATGTAACACCCCGAATGAATTGTTATAATCAAAATATCACCCATCAAATTATGAACCTTTTAATGACTGTATCCATTAAAGAATTTCAAGTCCTTATGACCTGCCTTTCCTCTAAGCTCTAATTATGAGTATGTTTCATGTTTTGGGTGTATGCAAGTAGGGCACAGTAATGAAATTGCCAAAATGCCCATTCCATTAGTGGGAAGGATTTTTTAATTTTAATTTATAAAAATTTTTATTTATTTATTTATTTATCTATCTATCTATCTATCTATCTATCTATCTATCTATTTATTTAGTGTGTGTGTGTGTGTGTGTGTGTGTGTGTGTGTGTGTGTGTGTATAAGAAAGAAAGAAGATGTCCAGAGACACCTTGAAGAGTCCAGAGTGGAAAGGAAGAGAAATAGACAGCACATGGGCCATGAGCAAGAGAAGTGAGAAACAGGATGAAATTGTGGAAACGGCAAGAACCAGAGAATAGACAGAGAGAGAATAGGGAGAATAGCAAGATATAGCAAACAAGAGACTAGTGGAGATAACAGGGTTATAAGAAGGGTAGATAGCTGGCAGTGGAACAGGAGGCTAGAGTGGACTTTGGAATGTATAACAGGTACCTGTAAACAGGGACTGAGGAAGCTTCAAGACCAGCATGGGCTTTGACACAGTGATAGAAGCTCCAGGTATGCTGAGACATTTTACTCATCATGGGTATAGGGAGGAGGGGACTGGACCTGCCTCAACTGAATCTACCAGGCTGAGCTGAATCCCCACGGGAGACCTTGCCTTGGAGGAGGTGGGAATGGGGGGTGGACTGGGGGGTAAGGCTGGGAGGTGGAAGGAGGAAGGACAGGGTAATCTGTGGCTGATATGTAAAATCAAATTAATTATAAAATAAAATAATTAAAAAAAAGAAGTTCCAGGTAACCACATGTCCCTTATGCCAGCTGAGAGAAATAACTCATTTTGACAATAGGAACTGGTTTCACAAATTCCTAAAGAAGTCTTGCTTTTATCTTACCATTAGGAACCCTTCTATAGTCCATCTTGAGCCCATTTCTGGATATATGGATTATCTGAGACCTATTATATGGGACATTGCAGCTCTAAACAGTAACAGGGGTGATGAGTCAAGTTGTGGAAAAACTCAGGAAGTCTGAGTGATTTGGGAGAAAATTAGAAGATAAGTTTTTGAAATGGCCAGAAAATGTCCAAATTACAAAATATGCTATAATTGATTTAATGAACTTTGTGAATTCTGTGACTCTATTGTCTATTTGTCTGTCTTTTTATCTATGTATCTAACTATTCCCTACCTATAATTTATCCATCTGTCTGTCTGTTTACCATTGTCATCTTTCACTATCCTAGTTTGTAAAGTCCTCAATTTCTCCAAATGTGTTTTCCATCTCCAAAATTTATTAGTCATAAAGTTGACATATAAGAATGGAACAGGTTGACTTCCATATCTTAGAGTAGATAAAGGCAAAGAATAAAATCTCAAGAGAACAAAAGGCAGAAGCCTAGATTTGAAGCTCAGTAGGAGATGCTAAATACTCTGGAAATTTGTAGCAAGTGAAGAACTCTCGGACTTTTTATAATTTGCTAGATGAAATCTTGTGCTATATTGCTATAGCCAACTTAGGGTAGTAGCCAAAGAAAATATTAGATTATGTATATATAGTCTTGTTTAAATTTATCTTTGGATTGTAGCCAGTACATTTGATTCTACATACTGTGAAATAAGACAACCGGGTGTATTAACGATCCGGCTTCAATATCACATTTACATGAACATTCTCAGAGCTCCCATTTCCCTTCTTCTCACCAAGAAAATATTTGATTGTTTGCTTTGTGGTCATTACAATTAATTGTTTGAGGAAGAAATTTTCATATCTGCTTTGTCCTGAGATACAGACATAGAGTCTAGGGTGAAGCCCATGGATGTTATCTCACCATATGTGCAGAATGAATTACTTCCTAGCATCACAGAAAAGACTGGTATTCTTTTCTTACATATTCTCTAACTTTCCGCAGTGTCTTCTATCTAGCAGGAGCTCTGTAAATGCTTTTTTTTTTTTTTAAAAACAAAAAAAAACAAAACAAAAAACTATGGAAAGGTATGTATGAGATAGGAAGGTTATATCTAACTTTATTCTTCTGGAAAAGCAGTTAACTTTATTCAGTGGGATGGGAAAGATCCTAAGTGTTCACCACTATACCATGATTTTCACAAAGACGATCTGTGTAATTAAAGAAAATGCAGAGTGCTGTAACAAGATGGAACACTCATTAGCTGCTAAGCCTGGGAAAGCCTCTTGAACGATATTGGCAGATTGAGTTGTGAACAATTTAGAAGACAGCTGTGGGTTTAACTCAGATAAAATATGTTCCCATGCCTGGAAGAATTACTGATACATAGAAATGATGGTAAAAGAAGGGAATCCCTTTTATTTCCCAAAATTTCATGAGAACTCCCAGAATAAATATGAAGATGTTTTCACAGTTTCTGGGGGTGGGTAATTTTAACACTTTTCTAGAATATCCAGTATGTTCAGTGACATTAACTGGAAAACTTCATATTAGTTAGCAGTTCCCCAATTAGAATATAGCTGTCTATGGGCAGGACCTGATGAGATCTATTTCCTATGGTAGGGTTTGGGGGAGTATAAAATCACCCTTGAGGGGTGTGTAAACTTGGCTTCAATATACAGAGGAGGCTGGAAAAGGTACAGAAAATACATGAGTGGAGAAAATAGGTTTGTAAAAGATCAGAGGGAAACTTGATACAGCACAACATAGTGCTATTAACAAAATAGCTAAGTATATGACTACTTTTTTCTTCAGTAGCCCCATAAATTCCTCAAGAATCCCTGTGCTCCAAGCAGTCTTTAACTAGCTTGAGAGCAAAACTTTTACAAGCTCCCAACAAAGACATATGGAAGAGCAGTCTCCCTACCTCTTTAGCATGTAGAGCTGTGGTTGCAACTGTATGGATGAAAGAAAAAAAAAAAAAGTAAGATTCTGGAGGGGGAAAGAAAAATACATGCTACCATTATGTTTTCCATGGCCTGTCTCCACTTTAAATAACTTCCTGCCATAAGGTGGAGCTATATCCTATCCACACAAAAGTATCTGATATAAGATCTGCCAAAAGACCACTTAAATACTTTCTTCACTTGCCGTGCGTTTTGCACTTTGAAAAAGTTAAAATGCATGGCAGCCAACCGTAACACACTACCAACTGATAGGAAAGGGCTTGTTATTTCAGTCCAGCTCAGATTTTAATGTGTCGAAAAGGTGTGTGAAAACAAGCAGGAACTTTTTTTTTCTTTCTTTTTTTTTTTTTTTTAAAGTTTAGGCTGTAAAGGCAGCTCCAGGGGGAAGCCTTTGAAGTCCTGAGATCTGAGGTGGAGGGTGTTGAACCCCCTGAGGTAGCAGAGAGAAACTGCAGGTATCTGATAGTGTTTGCTCTGGATAAATCATCCAGAGAATCAAACACACAATTGGCAAACAAAATGGGGGCTGGGGGGAGAAGAGAGTGTTTTCTCTCCAAGAGTGCATTGTTGAATAGACTCAGGTTAAACAGGAGATCCGGAGAGTTTACGAGCCTGGATGTTTTGTTTCTGAGTTTGTGATTGTAAGCAAGTGGCCTGGCTATGAAAGCCCCCAGCTGAGTTATCTGTAAAACCCCTACCATCTCCACCCAAAGGAAAAAATGATCCCCTAAAGAGCAAGAGCTCCACAGGTTTCCTGATAACACATCAAGGGTAATGGAGATAAAGGAGAATGGCTCAACAGGAGTGTGTGTTGCCTGACTCCCTGGGCAGTGCTCTCTATCTGGAAATCAATTAAAGGGCAAGGTACATCCGCTCATGGCTGATTTGGGATTTCCGTAGTAGAGATTTGCATAAAAACCCCTCCAACAACTAAAACCTCTTATGGAAGGATGTTTGACTTTGGTGGAGAAAAATTTCTTTCCAATACAAACCACTGATATTGGGAACGATGTGTTATCTAAGTATCCAGTTGAATATGCAAGTTTGCTTTTCCCTGTTGTGAGCACACACTAGTCATCCCTCACAGCCTCACAGCGTCTGTGTTGTTCATGTTTCTTTCCAAGCTAGCTGTCAGCTTTCCTTCTAAAGACTCACCTTCTTTGCCCAGTCATCTCCAGTTCCTCAAAGAGCCTGGCATGTAACAGTTATACAACAAACAGTTTCTGAATATGTAATCTTCAGTCCAACTGGGAAAAATGCACACATAATGACTCACCCTTTCATTTATGTAATTCTCCTTTCCTCCTACGTCTTCCTGTCCCTTTGTGTCTTCATTTTACTCTGACAAATGCATGTTGGATTTCATGTGCTTTTGTTGTTGAAATAGGGCTCTCACCCATTCACCCATGTCTTTTGTCTCACAACTTTGGAGGACTTTCTGCTTTCTTCACTACAAAGCACATCTCAGGCACTTCGAATCAAGCTCCCCTGCCCCGGAGTTTCTAAGGCGCAGACTCACACTGTTGGGGATTGTCCATCCATCCAGAGCACCTGGGGTTTAAGGTGTAAGCAATTTTACTGTAATTGCTTCTTCTCAGCGGTTATTCCTTGAAGTGGTGGAGGGGGACGTTTGGTTGGTTCTCTTTTTCCATCTACATTAGTAGATATTGGAACCAAATCCAAAGAGCATGGCATGTTTATCTAGAAATAAATGCTACCCCCCATGAAGAGCGGCTTTATTTTTCTCCTTCTTTTTCTCGGCTTACATGTTAGCAGAAACTTAATTTACTCTTCCATTTACATTTGATACTTTCATTTTTCTGGGAAGATCAAACCTAAGTTTTACACTTTATTACTTAAATAAGTCACATCTTTTTCTTACCTCTCAGTGTTGATTTGATGCACTGATAACATGAATATGTTATCTTGGACTCAGTGCTAGTTACTTAAATTGTAAATGAAAAAAGTAAATTAATTCAGACACCTCTTCTAAGATTTTAGGTTCCTCAAACGTCTTTACTGGTTTTTGGCAAAGGAAAGCAGACCTCCTAGTTTTCACAATGGAGGACAGAGGATAGGAATCTAGTGATTTTTACTTCAATCTGTGCATTGTTTCAATTTCAGACCAAGAATTATGCTACTGGGGCTTTTTCTCAAAGGAAAATGTTGTGTGAGAAACATATCTTCGGGAACACTTTAATGAAGTATCAAAGTTTCAAAGGCAAAAATCAAATGCAGCCCAGAAAAGCAATAGAGAAATGGGCCATTTCCTCCTCCAAAGTGAATTGCTTCACAAGTCACTATATTTCAGTCAGCCATAGGGTATATAAGAGCAGAGTGTGCCATGGTGCCCTATGTAGAAGCAGGAGAGAATATGGGATTCCTTTTCTAGGTATTTATATGCTACAAGAGGATTTTTGATTCCTGTGAAAAAAGTCATCTCTTATAAAAACAATATGAGAATGTATCTATGAAGGACCTGCACTGTCTTTTTGCAAGTTTCATTTCTTAAGGTAGTAGGTAAAACTTTTTTGTGATTGTCCCACAGTAAAGATATAATTTAATTTCTAACATAATTCATAAGAGAACATGCAAATTTTTCAGCTGTTGCTTTTCAACATCACACTGTTCACATTTGCTCTCAATGTGTAGAGAAGATTTGAAATCGACTAGAATGTGTGCTAGTCTGTTGAAAGTACTTACTTCTTTGAAGAGTGTGCTTTCACAGTGTGCATGTAGCATGTGTGCTGTACTTCTAGGTAAGGTAACCATACAACTTATTCATCCAAGTTTGAGGGATGAAATGGAGACCTATCAATAAAAACACTATGTTACAAAGGAGAAACTAAGATTTTCTTAGTAGACATGAGGCAAGTGATCCTTGTTCTTATGGCCAGAGCTGAAGTCACACATAACACTGATGTGTCAATTTCTGAGGTTTCAGTGGTCCCACTAGAAGTGTCCAACCTATAGCTTATAGATCATATTGGCTCTAAGAGAGCTATGAATGTGCCCAACACATAATCATAAATGTACTTAGAATGCTATCAAATCTTGTGTGTGTGCATGCTTGTGTGTGCTTTTCTTTTCTTTCTTTCTTTTCCTTGTCTTTATTTATGTATTTATTTATTGTAAGCTGACTGTAAGATTCTTGGGTGTGAACTTTGTAGATGATGATGCCATGCTCTATCACAATGACAAAAAAATTTATACAGCGAGTCTAGAACTGACTTCTTAATATGCTGGCACTTTTAGAAACTGGAATAAATCCAATCTACATTTCAGTGAAATGTTTTATTATCGTTTTAAGGATGAAAGCAACATGTTAGTTAGATAAGGAGTATCTAATAGCCTAGGGAATCCAGATGGAACCTGAATGGAATGGTCATAAGATTGTGGATGAGTGAAGTAGTTGTGTACCTAAATCTCCAATGATCCATTTCTATGCCTCTCTGAGAAAACAACACCACAAGAGAAAAGAATCATGCTCTTGGATGACTGTGCTATCCCTTAAATGGCAGTTACATCTGTGTCGCTTGCCTATGTTTGTTCCATGACTGTATCTAGGCTGATTGATGAGCATGACACAAAACTGCACATACCTTTTCACCCTTAAGTCATAATATACTTCTGTATATTTATAAGAGAAGTGGTTTTCCTGGATGTAGGAGAGTTAAATCTTGCTCCTGAGCTTTAGTGCCTTCTAGTGGCATCAATAAGGCACATGTGTGCTTCTTCCTGCCATGTGTGAGAGAAGAATATGGTCAATTATGACAGGGAAATTTACTAAATGTGATGATAAACACTTTTAAAAGCAGCTCAACAAATGATTATGGATTTCACACTTTTACTAATTGCTTCAATTTCTGACTGAAATAAAAATCTACTTGCTCTAGTATTGTAGGGTAGCAAGCACTAGGATATGGTACAAATAGTCTCAAAGTCTCCTTCTGCACCTTACCATTATACTTTGGACTCTTTAGTCTTATAAATTAGGAATTTTTAAATTTTTCACATTTTCCACATAAAACTTAAATATAAAGGTAAGTGCATATAGCCCATGTCATATATAAACATATATGTATGTATATACCTATGCCTATTAAATAACATTATCTTAAATGCTTTTCTTTTACCAGCATTCTTCATTATTTCATAGAAATGTCAGATTTTGAAATCTTTGTCATAGAAATATAGATTTGACTTTCTTTTGGTGAAATTATTAAGGCCACTCCACGTAGTTAAAAGGGAGGTTTATTTTGTGGTGTAACTTACAAATGAAGGGGTAGGTTGCAGGGTCTGGCAAAGGTATAGTACAGTCCGGCGGTGTTCTCTGGAGAACTCTGCTCGGTCTACCTCCAGCGTCTAGGGTCCCGGAACCAAGAGAGAGACCTCCTCTCCATCCTTGGTCTTCCGCTTCCTCCTCTGCCCTGCCTTGTGGGCGTGACCATTACCGAAGCCTCAATGGGGGTTGGAACTTCCAGGCCAATGCTGGGATGGCTATCCACTACATCTCCCCCTTTTGTCTAAATAAGAAAGTTCTAACCTAATACTAGACTATATACAAAGAGATGGTTATCAAATATTGTCCAGGAGTAATGAGGGATAATGACCTAGATAAGTTGGAATTACAATAAGTGCAAACAATATCAAGCAAAAAACACATAGTAAAATCCAGGGAAGTCTAGGGCATGGGTAGGTGGAATGTTACAAAGATCATTCCAAAAGGTGTCCTATCCTAAAGAACCTGAGTCTAATACTTAATATATTCTATCTAAGATATTATATATGTATATATACTAAGTTGTAACTATAACTGCTAATCGTCAACCTCATCAAAAACCTGAGAAGGAATATAATAATACCTGAGAAATGGGAGAAGGACGCAAGCAACTTTTGGGAGTCTTGCAAGAGTAGACAGAGACAGCTAGCAGCCTGGACAGTCACCTAATGTTTCTCAGCATCGTTGGTGCATTTAAATTGGCTACAGGCCTAGAGTATCTGACCATTTTCAGAAGCAGGAATTCTGAAAGACCATCTTACCCTGTCTTGGCAAAGTATAGTGATCACTTTCCTTGTGTCCCGCTTGTCCAGAAAGGACAGCATTTGTACTGTCAGCAGTTGAGGCAAGGGCAGTTCTTTGCCCAGTAGGCCATTTTGTGCCAAGGAGACAAACTTCCAAATGGAAATGTCTTAGAAGCCCAACATTCTCTCGGGATCAAATTGGTGCTGCTAGGAGCAATTATGTCTCATGTCAACAGAATTCTAAGTTATTTAAATGCCATATTCTCTAGGTCCATGAAGTGTTTGAAGATTACCTGTCCATCTGACCTATGTATTTATAAATCTGGATAACCTAACTAACATAATTATAGAGATGACAAACATAGGTGACAATAACTCTGTAAGTCTTATCTACCTAAACAACCTAAGGACTAAGCTTCCTATAAATAAGGCAAACAGTCTGTAAGCAAATGTACAGTAAAAGGACAATGACTTTAAATTGTGACAATACACAAAATATCTTTAACAGAGGTAGGAATATATAGTGCAATATGTAATATGATAATAATCCTAAATATATATCAGTATACAGAATATCTTAAACAGAAGTAGAACATACATACAGTATGACAGATATAAATTCACATTTGTATCAATATAGAAATATTTCAAATAAGAGTAAAAATATGTGTACAATATAACAAACATAGTTCTGTATTTGTATCAATATACAAATTATCTTAAATAGGAATGTAAAAAGTTTATATTTGTATCAACATATAAGAATTCATAACAGTGCAAAGGCTGCTATATTACTAAATTTGTTTACTAATGTATATGATAGTCTACCATAATATCTTATACCTATCCATTCCATTTCTTCTTTTCCTTTTTTTTGAGACATATTTTCTTTCCTTAAGGAGAGTACTGAGTTTAACAGTTTCTTCCACCCCCAACCCTAGAACCATTATCCATAACCCTGAGAAATATGAAACCTTAGGGATAAGGGGTGTCGTTTTCGTAGAATTGCTTCCTGCTGTTTAGGGAGCGATGGTATCTCTGTTGGGTATTGTGAGAAAGCTCAGATAGTTAAATCTCAGTTAGACTAACTGTAGATTCTGCAGCAACTCTCAGAGTAATGGGTAAGATTGTCTGAAATGCTGGCAAGAAGTGTAGTATGATGATGATTACCATGGCATCATTCTGGATTGGGTAGAGTTGTTGTTGTTGGGGCCCCATCTTCCTTCTGGAGACTTCAGAGATTGCTATTGGAAAAAACTTATTTTTTATCAGAATGTAAGGCTTGGATTTAAAGATGTCATGACATGTAAGAAAGGATTCCATGAAATCAAGAATAAGCATGGAGAGAATTAGAATCTTGAAGATAATGGTCCCTTATAATTGGTTTCCTTCTGTCTCACACCAGAGGGCTCTTCTGATATGGGACCGAAGAATCTCTCAACCTTTTCTTTTATCAATATGCTTGGGTTTAGAGAAGGAGTGAGCCAATTCCATCTCCAAAGCCAGCTTGGTGTATAATTAAATTGGAACCACAACTATTCTAGATTGATAGAGATATAGATGTTAGACAGTGATATCTTACCCTGTATAGATTGGTACCAATAGATTCTTTCTTTCTGCTGGAAACATCTGGATATCCAAGGCCTTATGATTTCTGGAAGATGGGTATGTATTTCCATTATCCTGGAAAGACAAAAACAGAACCCTACCCCAACCTTTGATTGTTAAATTTTTCTTACAACCTGAAGAGATGTCACATTGGTGGATGATCTTTTACTTCTCCTCATCAAGGGGGTTCTCCTGTTTGAATCGAATTTTTATTAATTTTGTTGGTATCCATAGCTTTTCTTCTCCTGTGGAAACAAAAGCAAAACCCCTTCCCCAATGTAGGACATATCCAGGTTTCCATTCTGAGGTCAACACATCTTTGAAATAAACCGGTTGGTTTAGCTCAGGAGTTTTGTCTGTCGTCCAATGTCTCTCTGCAGCTGTTGTTCCTTTCTCATCAGCATTGAGAAAATTCAAGGTTTAATAAAGCACTATGCAATCTATTTCTAGGAGTCATTGTTACTTGTTGCTGTTTATTTAGCATATCCTTTAAAGTTCGATTGGATCTTTCTATGACTGCTTGGCCTGTGGGATTGCGTGGTATACCTGTAACATGCTTTATATTGTAATAAGCAAAGAACTGTCTCATTTTATTGGAGACATATGCTGGGGCATTGGCTGTCTTAATTTGTACAGGTATTCCCATGATGGCCATGACTTCTAATAGGTGTGTAATCACAGAATCAGCCTTTTCAGAACTCATAGGAGTTGCCCACTGAAATCCTGAATAGGAGTCAATGGTATGGTGTACATACTTTAAGCTTCCAAATTCTGCAAAATGAAACACATCCATCTGCCAAATTTCATTTCTTTGTATACCTTTTGGATTGCTTCCTGCAGGTAGTGGAGTTTGGTTATAGAAGGAACAAGTAGGACATTTTTTCACAATATCCTTAGCTTGTTGCCAAGTAATGGAGAAATCCTTCTTCAAACCTTTGCTATTTACATGGTGTTTCTTATGAAATTCTGAAGCTTCTAGCACATTACCTATTAGTAACTGATCAATCTCATCATTACCTTGTGCTAGAGGTCCTGGCAGACCTGTATGGGATCTGATATGTGTAGGATGTTCCCTTTTTCTGATGATTTCCTGCAATTGTATGAATAATGAAGTTAATTCTGTATTATCAGGAATAAATTCAGCAGTTTCAATGTGTAAAACAACTCTCTCTGCATATTGAGAGTCAGTGACTATATTGAGGGGTTCTGTGAAGTCCATCAGTACCTTCAATGCATGGTCATCTTCCCAGATAAGTATGATTATCCAGCCCTTGGTTGAGGTGTCAATAATCAAATATCAGTTCTGCAACATTTTTAAGATTTTATTATTTTTATATTAATTGTGTGCATGTGTGTGGACAGGGTAGAGAGGTCAGTATGTGGCTGGTTGGGGACTCAGTCCCCTCCTTTCATATTGTGGCTCCTGAAGATCAAGTTCAGACTATCTCACCCGCCTCAATTTTTTCCTATTAGAAATAAAATTTTACATTTTCCTATGTTTTAACTTTCTTCACCTTTAACATTCACCTTCATTTCTCTCATAGGATGCTTACCACACCTTTCCTTATCTTGTTTGATGCATATGCATTAAATAGGTTGATAGAGGCAGCAGTGTGGGACCAAGAGCACCGTATTGCGTAAAGTCTATTGCTCAGCGCTATTACAGTGATGTGTGTGTTTGTCTTTCTATCATTTAGCAAGCTACTTTGATGAGTATGTCTTGTATTGCTTCTGCTGTATACCTATCCTTACTTCCCCCTATACAATCCTTATGTGCTCTCAGATGAGTGTGCTTGTGTTCAACTGGCGGGAGGTCCAGGAGGTTATCTGAGACAGTTTTGCGGGCATTGTCTCCTGGCTTTGAAAAGATACCAGTTCCATTAGCTGTTGTGTATGTTCAGGTAGCTGCCCCTCTTCTTGTTCCTGCCTTAGTTCTAGAACTGGGTAAGCCTTCTCCATACTCACAGCTGCTGGGTATATGAATGCTATGTCCTCCATGCTGCCTTAATCCAGCTCTTCTTTCTCCAACTTGAATGTGCTGTTATTCATGTTTATTTTTACAAGCCATAGATTTTTTGGAATGAATAAAAGCACATAATCCAAAACTCTATCTCATCACCATGATTTCTGATAAGTATCTTAATTTCAGAAATAGCTGAGATTATAAAATGGAAAAACGGATTAACAATCTCTATTCAATAAAGTATGTTTGTGAGAATTCTTATTCAAGGTACATGTTTCTTTAAATATAAATGCATGTTAATTTTCTTTTTCTTTCTTTCTTTTTCTTTTTTTTTACCATTTCCTGACCATGTGTCCTGAGAGAAAACACCCAATCTATCTGAGCCAAACTGTCTTCAGTTTTTCTTTGAAAAGTAGAACATACTGAATCATATAGATCTTTCCCAGTGCTACTAACAGGATAAAGAGTGGGAAATTTCATCTCAAATGCAAGTCACAAGACTGTCATTGGGGCTTTAACTTGTACCCTTCTGTAGGGTGTGCTGTGAGGCTTAGTCTTGGTCACAGTGTTTCGTGTCATTCTTTTCATCTGCAGGCTCTATTTGTTTGCTAACAGACGGATGTTTTGCTTAGAGAAGGCTAACTTTTGAGAGAAGGGGTTTCAGATACCCTCCTGATTTTGTTGCTCATATGCTTCTACTGTCAACACAGGTTTAGCCTATTTTCTTTCCATATTAAAACAAACCACGTGGCTATTGACTTTTTTCCATTATATGCATTTTGGGGCACAGCAGCCCATCATGTTGTTTGAAAGTCTGACAAACTGTAACAAACTTTTTTTTCCCTTAAATTTGCTTTTCATTAGGACAGTCTCTACAGCACGTTCAAAAGCTTTAAGAGTCACTGATGGACACATGATAATCATAGCAACTGCGTTCTTTTTCCCAGGTGCTCCACGACAAGAAACAGTTCTTGTGATTTTGTGCTTCATCTGGAAATTTAGTGCTCACAGTACTGTGGAAGGCACACGAGCAGCTTCACTCAGTTTATTTATAACTACCATAACTGCTACATTTTACTATTGTAATGTAGACGGGATAGCAAGAAATTTCTTGTGTACCTTCATCATATTTCTATTAAAATTAAGCTCTATTACTCCTGGATCTTGGATCACTCTAAATAAATGATAATAAAAATATTTACTGATAGTTTTAAAGCCAAGAATTAAGGTAAGTAAACCTTTAGGAATACTGCTTGGCATTTAATGTGTATTGAAATATGCAGGTGTTTTATTCTAATTCCAGTATTGCTTTTTCTATGTATTTCAAAATACATATATAGTACTGTTTCTGTTATTTTTAGAAAGTTTATAATGTATTTAATTAATATCTCAGTAGGGAATTTCATATCTGATTTACACCTTCCACACATTTTTGTATCAAAAAATTCTTATTTTTGCCAGGAGTGCAATAAATATTTATGCATATATGAAAGTAAATATATTGCAGTGGGTGTATGTAAACCTCACTTAGCAGGATAAATGATAGCTGTGAAATTTTCTGGCACTTATTTCTGAAATAAAATCCTTTTATTGTTTTGAGGAAGTGACGCAGTGAAAGCTGCAGGGCCTCCATCACATCTCAGAAGTCATAGTCATTTTCGTGACCAGGGGATGCTGCCTGAGAATGGATATTTAAGAAGAGTAACTTAAGAGATAATGAAAATTATAAAAAATTATAAACAAGATGAAGAGATGCCTCTTCCACTATCACCTCTGAAATTGTCCTGCAGATCCTGGATGCCTTTTAGAGATTAGCAGTCAGGGAAGAGTGGGGCAATGGGAACTTCAATCTTCCTGTTCTCTGCTTCTGTGAAGTAAAAGTAAAGAGAAAAACAAAACAGAAAAGCACAACTTGCAGAGCGAAGATTGTGTGAGAATCTGCTAGAAGTAATAAAAGAGCTGGCTGGCTGCAGACTTACTGAGCTTTTCCCTTCTCCATATGTCAGGAATTTCGAAAAATTTAAAAGTGGCTTTCGACAAGATATTTGTTAGCTGCCTTACAAGTCTAGCAAACTTTAATTTTCATCGTTATGCTTTCTTCAGCCCAAGATAGACTACCTTTATTATTTTCAGTTTTTGCATAGCAATGAGGCTATGAATGTAAAGCCTAAGGAATTTACTTAATGATATCTCTAATTTTGTTTCTAATTCATTTCTTTTATATAACAAAAGATAGTGATTATAAGGTTGACTTAAAGGACAATGCTGGATATTTCCATATAGTTCTCAACGCCGCTATGCAGATAAGGAAATTTCAAGTTTTGTGAGATTAAATATATATGTGTGGATATATATGCATATAATGCAAATATATGTAAAAGTGTGATACCCTGAGTTCAGCTGCTCAGCTTGCAATATGTTAGCCTATAATTTACTGTCTGATCGTAAAAAGTTGAAAAACTACCAGTTTCAACTTTTACATGGGCCCTTTATTTAAGGATGCATTTTCTTTGCATTGCTTAATTGAATTGTCAAGACTCAGAGTATTAGTGGAAAATGTTTTGATTTGTGGCAGGATTAAAACATTTAATTTTTTTCAACATAATGAGTGTACTATTTATTTTCTACTGAAAATATCCCTATGAAGGAATATCCTAAATTCAATGTCGAGGAACATGTGTATATATATATATAAATTTTGTTAGTCCACAGACTTGAGATAGCTCTAGAAAAAGAATGAGAAGATGAAGAGGATGAGGAGAAGAACAGAAATCACAGTAGTATTCCAGCTTGCTGTGTGTTTCATTTTAGATGCTAGACCTATCGTTAAGGAAAAAAAAATGCTTAAAAAAATTCTGTATTGTATACTGTACTCACTACCCTCCAGTCCATTGTAAGCATTCCAGTCCCTATACCAAAATTGTATTGAAATTGCCATTGTCAATGGCTTTGTACACATACTCAGTTATTTTTCATCTTCTATGTTACCAACAAGGAGACCCAATTGAGATAGTAGGCAAAATATCTCTCCTCTGCTGTTCATAACTCTTGAAAGAGAAAGTTTTATTTTCTAGTCAAGATTCCTAACATAAAGGTGAAAGTGTTGATGAATTCCTCAGTGCGAGATACACTGCCCTAGCCCAATTCTCATTTTGATTTATTTAAGTTTGGAAATAACAGTATTAAATTAGCAAAGACGAGCAATGAACAAAGCCCTGGAGATGAATTAGCCATTGTCTCTGGTCCATTAATCTCCTCTTCAATTCAAGAGAATTGTGGCTCACCCAGACCCGAAGATCAAATAAAATGCCTAATTGGGAAAGTCCTAAACAAGTGTGTCCTGGGGAGCTTGAATTTATTTGTCACCGCTCAAACAACTGTGTTGTTTATATAAGTCTTTAAAACCCTGATACTTTCCTGCTACTATGTCTTAATCCCTGGTTCTTTATGCTCAGGAGTGCAATTGAGAGTTGTTTTCAATTAACTAGAATGGAGAGGGGCACTTATTCCAAAAACAGATAGCTGTGTTGTGAGTATTTTGCCAAACATGCTGAGCAGTTTAGAACTAAGCATCAGGTTTGGGAGATGCTTTGGGATCTCCTTGAAGATAATGCTATCTGCGTTTTGGTGCTTTTAATATCAGTAATAAAGGGTTGAACGGAATCGCAATTAAGAACGTATGGCAAGGAAGGTTGTGATGTTAAAGCTAAACACAATTGTGAAGCAATGAGCTAAGATAATTATCTAGGCTGGCAATCCAGACCCAGCAATGCTTTCATTAGAAATATGCAGAGGATATGCAGATAACAGAGGGCAAACTTTTTAACATACTGCTAAGTAGAATGAAAATTCATTTCCTGAATTCTATTCACCCAGAAATGGAGGTTGTTTTTCTTTCTTTTTTGGGGGGGGGGGGGGAGGTGATAGGTGGTGGTGGTAAATGCAATTGTGTTTAAGTTTCTATTAAGAAAAATCAAATGATTGGAAACTAGAAGTCAACTAACAGCAAAGTAGCAATACATAGTGTACATTCACACTGATTTAGCCTCAACAATCACTTAAACTCAGTGGTTTTGGTTTGTACTGTGTTACAAAAACAATGCTATTTGATCATCACTGTGACTAAGAAGGCAGGCGGTGGTGGCACACGCCTTTAATCCCAGCACTTGGGAGGCAGAGGCAGGCGGATCTTTGTGACAGCCTGGTCTACAGAGCAAGATCTAGGACAGGCACAAAGCTACACAAAGAAACCCTGTCCTGAAAAACCAAAAATAAATATATAAATAAATTAATTAATTTAAAAAAAAAGAAGCAGATAATGTTACTAGTTTCATCATCTTATGGATGAAGGCATGGGAGCATCCATGGGCCAGACATCAGCCAGCATTGGGTAGCAGGTGTGTTGTTTGGTGAAAGTCCAGACTCTAGCTGATCTGCTTCTATACAATAACTGCATGGCTATTATCACAGAGACTGTAAAGCCACTAGCAGAGTTTGTTGGAGAAGGTAGTTAAATAGGGTAAAAGTTAAAATAAGTTCCAGAGCCTCATGAACCCAGTAGAGTTCAAGAAAACATAAAGAGATTTTATACTTAGCAATGTCTTTGCCACAATGAAAACCCACTGAACCTTCACTGTGGCCTTGGCTTAACTGACCAGCTGTAGGATAGATAAGTTGTATTCTATCCCTGCAGCCTAGCTTCTCTTTTCTGGTGCTTTGGGGCACTTTGTCATCAGATGCAGTAATTAACTGAGGCAAGATAATAATGTGCTAGGGAATGTCACATATGGATTAAGTCAACTTGAGCATTTTACTGACTTTTGCTTCTCTATTATTAATCAACTCTACATTAATTTATTTTAAATAAATACTCATTGAAGCAGAGCCAGAGCAGACTTTATTTAAGATGACAAATAGTTTAAAATACAGGGATTATGAGATGATAATTAGCCTGATAATCTAATCATTAAAAACCCTTCTATTATTTTATGTAGGCTTGTGCACAGTTATTTGATTAGACAATTATATATCAAATTGGTCATTTAAAATAACTAATGTACAATAATAGCATAGCTACACAGTACTTTCAATAAAGGGACTTAAGTTTAGTGTTTTATTCATCTCTCAGAATAATCTTGTGGCTTATGTATTTTTACTCTACTATTTTAGCAAGAGAAAAATAAAGACATACATAATTTACATGGTTAGAGTAGCCATGGCTGTGAAGTAGCTGCCTACAGCAAAATCCAAGATAGCAAGATGGGAGAGATTATAAAAAATAGTATAGTGTAATATTGAAGTGTTTTACTTCCATGGTACCTTTTATGTGGTTTTCAAGCAGACAAATCCTTATGTTCTCAACTATAAAGTTTGCTATATCTAGGGAGAAAAATAAAAACAAGAATATTTTTCAATTTTAAAAAGTGAAACACTTGCTTATTTCAAGATATTTACTATTAGCTAGGACATTCTAATTATGTAGATCCATGGCTCTCTGTGGTCACCTGGTTTAAGTATAAGAAGTCTGTCTCAGTCTTTTCCCCAATCCTTTCTCCTGTTCTCCCTTCTCCTCCCTTATCTCTCCTTTCCCTCTCCTCTCATCCCAGTACTGGAACTATCAAGAGATATTATCTATTTGATGGCAGGTTGTATAAAAGAATTATTCTTGTTTGATATTTGAAATTCTCACCATCCTGGGACTGTGCCTTTAAATGTATAAGCAGGTGTTCAGGTAGAGTCTAAATATTCATAATATATTACAACTTGATTCTCTTCACATTTTAGCCTGGTTATTTTAGCTGTTGCATGCTTTTTTGGAAACATTCAATAAAGGAAGCAATATTAATTGCTGTATCATAAATTAATTTACCTAGTAAGATAACAAAAAGGTATCATTTAATTTCTAAATACCAGTCATTCTGATATAATCACAGAGTATAAACTAAGCAAAATTAGACACATTATCTGAAAGATAGTCATAAAATCATGTAAAATAAATATGAAATTTGCTACTTTTCTAGGTACCAGAAAAGATAGTCCTTTCTTTATTCTGTACTAGAGGAACACATGACTAGAAAAACTAGTCTGAGAGATCTGGAAAGGTTTCCCTGGAACTCTACACATGAGTGGAGGCTGAGGAGGAGATGCAGGAAAGGGATGCTGTAGTTGGAGATTACTCCAGTCCCTCTGGGGCCCGCAGCCACTCAATCCCAAGTAAACACACAGAGATTTATATTACTTATAAACTGTATGGCCGTGAAAGGCTTCTTGCTATCTAGTTTTCATATCTTACATTAACCCATTTCTATTAATCAATAAGTTGCCACATGGCTTGTGGCTTACCGGTACTTTACATCTTGCTTCTTCTCATGGTGGTGACTGGCAGCATCTCTTGACTTAGCCTTCCACTTCCCAACATTCTCCTCTCTGCTTATCCCACCTACACTATATTTCCTGCCTGACTACTGGCCAATCAGCACTTTATTTATCAGTCAATCAAAGCAACATATTCACAGAATACAGAGCAACATCACCCATCAGAATGCACAGTGAAGAACTTCCAAATGCACCTTCAGAAAGAGCTCAGCATAATAGGTTGACTAGAGCCAGAGGAACAGGCCATTATGCAGCTTAGTGGTATGTTTGATGATTAATTTTAAGAATCAACCTTGGTGGTCACAAAGCCCAGATGTTTGGAAAAGGTAATTGTGGACATTTCTGGGTTTTAGCTGAGGTCAGCTTGTGAAATGATGGACAGTCAGTACAGTCACTGACCTTTCAGAATATGGGTGAGCCTTGGTCAATCAGTGGAAAGCCTCAATAGCACAAATACTCACCCCTCTTACTCTCTCCCCCCCACCTTCAAGAAAAGGCATTTTTCTAGGATACTGCCCCTGGCCTGGAGCAGCAGCTTTGCTCTCATCTCTAGCCTGCTGGTCTACCCAGCAGCTTTTGCACTGTGAGAGTCGTAATGGACACCCAAGACAATTCTTCAAAATAATTACCACTTGACACAGTTCCTATATAAGTTCCCAGGACTCAATGAAGAGAGCAAAGTCTTTGCTATGATGTTATAGTGTGGATGTGGTCTAGGCACATCATCCAGAGCATTTTAAATTCCTTCTAGCTTACCTATAATACTTACTCAACATAAATGCTGCAAACTATTGGAATGATTATGATAAAGGACAAGGAAAATTATGTGTTTTCAGTGTAGATATCACTTAAGAATATTTTATTCTGTGAATCTAAAGCTGTGGAACTCATGGGATTGGAAGGAAATAGTAGATAGGCAACAGATCAAAGAGAGGAGATGGAAGAATGATAGATAGGCACAGAATAGATATAGAGGAGAGCTGTGGTTGGAGGGGAGAGGAAGAAGAACAAGAAGAAAAGAGAAGAACAATGAGTTTAAATCTTATGAATATCCATTTTATTTCTTGTTTCTCTAGGGAAATCTAATTAACATACTAGGTTATTGCCATGATTAAATACATAGATATCTTAAGCAGATTTTAAACATGATGCATGGAGAAAGTGAATACAACGTACAGTTGACACAAATGTATGGGATATAATTATCACTGCTAAATGAAGGGGGGTTGTGACTAACCAGGCAGAGAAATGGCTTTCTTGGGAGGTAATATGAGCCCCTGGGACACAAAGGGTGGTCTGGATCCTGCCTAAGCAACAGAGTGACGCAGAACTAGGTGTGAGTTGATGGCCAGTGCCTGAACCAGCAGGAGTCAGGCAACAAACACTGCAGCCTGCCATCTTTCCCTGATTTAGAAAGGAGAAGGATCAGAACTCAGAACTGCCTACTTCGCAAAAAGAAGCAGATACCGTATAAAGCAAGATGTTGTGAGGCTACCTCCTAGGGAAAGCAAGCTGTTAAGAGCGTCTTTATGAATTATTTAGAAAGAGGAAATTAAGTAATGAGCCCCGAACAACTGGCTAGCTCTTTCTGGCTTGCTTTCTCTCCGCATGGGGATATACAATAAGATGAGTAGAGGAAAAAAGAAAGTGAAATAACCACTCAGCCAAATATAGCTTGAGAAACAGTGCGGTGGACTCTCAGCATGGGGACAAGCGGAGAGCACTCCTGAGGGAGCTTGCAGCCAGCCTCCTGCTCCTGTGATGCGAACCTGCACCAGCGAGCCACAGCCCAGCACTGCTCTTTATGCAACTAGGTTAATCTTGTTTCCTTCTTTCCAGCTTTCTGGAGAATTTTACTGTAGGTAATGTCTGGGAAAGGCCTTATTTTGAGTGTACCTTGATACTGGCTGCAACAAAACCAGTTTGTTAGTCAACAGTTGAAAACTTCAGTCCTGAGTTGCCATGCTAAGCAGGTTCATTTTGGGGAAGAATAACCAAGTTTTGCCACTTTGGGGGCATACAGAGTGTATTTTGTATGGGCTGTCTTATAAACAGGGTTTCATTTATTCTAACTTCTCTAAATAACATATTAGGGTGTTTATATAACTTATATGTAACCCTCTGCATTGATTCAAAGTGGCAGCTGGGTCACTTGGGCAAGTTGGCAGAAAAAGGTAGGGATACTTTTAGAGAGCATGCTGTAAAAATCTTTAAAAAGATTTTCGCATTTTTATGATGTAGGGAATTTTTTTAAAAAAATGAGACTGACATAATATGAGGAGGGGGTGGAGAAATGCCAAAGCTCTGGAAATTTAGCAGAATCTTGCATTCAGTTGCTGAGGTGGTGAGAGAGGGTAGGAAGTATATTGTCCTTATTCAAGACACTCATGTAAAATTTATAGACTATTCACACACTGTGTGACTGTATAATTGTACATTTATCTCAGGCAGTTTATTGAATTCTTCCTTTGTGTCTGTTGCTGGGCACACAGCTGTGGGTAAATCTGACCAGATTCCCTGTGTCTTTCTTTAATTGTCCCACTGGAGTGAGAGTAATTAAAAGTAGAGGGGGGATTGTACCTAGACAGGCCCAAGCTCCTCTTGCAGCACTGTCAGGTCATCTAGAACAGTACCCAACACAGTGTGTGCTCCATGCTCAGGTTAAATGATGGAAAGGGCTCCAGGAAAGGTAAAGCATTATACTCTTTGCCCAGCATCTCTGTGCTGTGATCTTTACATGCCCATGGGGTGGTATTTCTACTTCAAACATCCTACTTGTGTTCTGTCTCCAAATATTGACATTTCTAAATTTAAAGTTCAAGCCTCCCTTCTTTTTGCTTAGTATTAGCCCCACCTCTGTGTTTACATTCCTTCCCTATGAGTACCCTTGCTCTCTCCCTTCCTCCTCCTTCCCTCCTCTCTTCCTTTCTTTCTTCTTTTCTTGCTTCCTTTCTCATTTTCTTCCCCTTTGTCATTGTTACTTGTACTTCAGGATATGTCTTTTCTTTATTTCCATTAAAACCATTATTTCCAGGTGTTTGAAAACCACTTGGCATTCAAATGGTTTACAAAGCTTTAAATACACAACACATCTGCTTACATGTAGGAGGTAGGAAAAGTAACCAGTAGACCAATTCTTGCCTGGGTTGCAGACAGGGAGACAGGAAATAAAGAGGCAAGCCTGTAATTGAATGTGACAAGTGACACCTTCAGTACAATGAAGAAGACAATGCTAGGAAAAGCAAGAGTGGGACAAGGAAGTGAGTGGCTCCAGAGGACCGTTCTGAAGTGGTAACATTTGAATTGAGAACTGGAAGAAGAAAGTTTCCTCGACTGACAGGAAACTCAGAGAGGTACAGTGAACATGAATACTGACGGGTAGGGAAGATGCTTCATGCTGGCAGGACGGTTATGGTTCAGGGCATGATGACCCAGAAGGCTAATGCATGGCAGGGAAGATCGGGGCATGTTTGGATTTTATTTAATGGAAATGGAAGTTTTCACTTGGCTGTGTATTGATGGGTGAAAGGTCTGTCTTATACTTAGAAAACCACCTTGGTGTCATGGTGGTGGACAGATCAACAAACAGGAGTAATCGGAATAGTCAGGAAGAAGTTACTTTAATATTTTAGGTATGAATTAGTGGTGAAGGAGTTGGAATGATAGCTCAACATTTAAGAGAACTGACTAGTTTTCCAGAGGTCCTGGATTCAATTCCCAGGACCCACATGGCAGCTCACAACTGACTGTATCTCCACTTTCAGAGGGTCTAACACCCTCACACAGACATGCATACAGGCAAAACATCAATACATATAAAATGAATAAACAAATAAGTAAGGCATCTAAAAAATAGAGTTAATGGTGGAAATAAGGGGAAAGATTTTGTTTAAAGATAATGATAGCCAGGTATGGAGGGACACATCTTGCCTCAACTACCAAGTAGCCTGTATGGACCATCATTTAGTCTTAGGAGTTACAGACTAACCTGGGATGTATAAGGAGCGAGACCTCCAATGTAACAAAAATATTAAGGCAGACAAAAATTTAATGGAGTGGTGAACCAAAGCAGAGGAAGAGATATAAAAGGTGATCCTAAGGTTTTGTGTTGTAGTTCTTGTTTGTTTGTTTGATTTTTGTGGTTTGAAAGAGGGTCTTACTATGTACCCCCTGCTTTCCTGAAATTTGCTATGTGGATCAGACTGTCCTTGAACTCACAGAGATGTGCTCACCTCTGCCTTTCAAGTGCTGACTTGAAGATGTGCACTACCATGCCAATCACTCAGATCCTAAATTTGAATAACTGGTTCATCAATAAGTTGGCAAGAAGAGTCGGTAATCCTGAAGAAGTTCAGAGAGTGGGGCACTGCATAGATGTGCACAAAGTGGCTCAGAAGAATTTCTGTATGTTTTTGTCTCCCTTGAGTTTCAGTAGTATTGATGTCAATGAATTGTCTTGATACATGGAGATGAACCAGGCATTGACATCAGACATAACAATTTTAAAATCATCAATGAATATGCAGTTCAGATTGAGTTTGAGAGCTCAAAGCAGCCCTGAGTAGGAAGAAATGAGTGATGAGGTCTGTGAGATTTTTGGGTTTATTCACAATGACAAGCTTCACAGCAGAAAGAGGGGAAGAAAAGAGATGTGGATCGAATATCTCAGGAAGAGATAGATTTTCACTTGCAAAATATAGATTTTGTGTCACTATTAATGTGGCTGGTCATGTTTTGGGTAGGGATGTCTTCACAGGACCAAGGAATGAATAGAAACAAAGTTTTGATTATTATAAGTCACATTTTAGTATACCTTTAAACTTCCTCAGTGAGTATCTCTTTTGATTTATCCATGTATTAATTTATTTATTCAATGAATAAACATTTTAACTGGCACATTAAGAGACCTCTCAGCTCTGGAGGCACACACACACATACACCAAATACACTCCAAATACACACACACACATACACACACACACACACACACCAAATACACACACACACACACAGACACACAGACACACACACACATGCACACACACACACACATACACACACAGACACACACACACACACACACACATGCACACACACACACACACACACACACACACACACACACACACACACACATGCACACACATACACACATACATACACACACACCCCTAGATTCTTTGTGGATTATAAAATGCTGGAGTTTTAAGAGTAAACGCCATCAAGCACAAGCATAGTCATTTGCATCAATGAGAAGAGCATATTCACAACTGTTCACTGAGTGCTGACACCATCAGGCCCTGTCCACACACTATGGAATGCCCATTTAGTGATCTCACCATTTTCAGATGCTTCCTATCTACCCTTTACAAACAAAGGACTGGAAAGTTATTTGCTCAGTGTCACAGTGTTAGTTACCTGTTAGATTGCTGTGCCAAGACAGCTGACAACAGCAAATTAGAGAAGGAAAGATTTGTTGTCTTTTACTTAATTCCCAGTCCAAACACAAATGCTGAGCTTTAAAATGGGGTATTTCTATAAACAGGAATCTTTATGTGATAGGCTTGTTAGTGGACTCTTAGATACAATACTTTTGGAATTTGTAGGTGTGGCAAAATGGCCAGAGGGCATTTAATGTGAAGTAATTATTTTAGCTTGGTTGTACATGAGTGAAGCTGATGACTGGGCCTCGAACTGAAGAATGCCCCATACACACTGTACACATATATTTCTACATAGATGGAATAAAACTGGAGGAACCGGCAACCTTGTCGGCCACAGTGTCTATGTAGAAATCCTGGTCTGTCTATCCTGTCACTGCTGCTACTTTTGCCCCTTTCCATCCCGGTGTTTAAGGTATTGAATTTGGTTGGTGAAATTGGAAGTCCTGAGGTAGATAAGGCAGCGTTTAGGGAACGGTCAATGTATCTCAATGGAAGTCCTGGTATGAACCTTTCTGAGCAAAGGGCAAATTCCTACTAAGATGAGTAGAAGCACAGGGGAGAAGGGTGATAGAAAGTTTGACAAGGCATGCACTTGTGACCAATGCTACCAATAATGAACCTAAATAAACACATTGGCTTATCTGTAGACAATACCTCTGACTAGAGCCACCCCATAAATTAAAACCTAAAACGTTACCCCACTCTAAGAGAGGTGGTCTCTCTCTCTCTCTCTCTCTCTCTCTCTCTCTCTCTCTCTCTCTCTCTCTTTCTCTCTCTCTCTCATTTTGGAAAATAGCCACTGGGCTCTCCTTTCTTGTACTTGGGGAGTGGATGGAGGTGGAGAGTTAGCATTAGTAAACTACTAACTACAGAATTACCTATTACAGGGCAAAAGGGTCAGAAAAGGCATGGCTCATAGTACTTTCTAATCAGTAATTTACCTTTACATTTACAGAGCATTGGAAGCGACAGGTAACAGCAGGATTACCCAAAATGTGTACACAGTGGTGCCAGCCCATTTTACAGATCTCTTATTACTCCTTTATAATCCCTGTGTGTAGCTGGAGTTATTCTCTCTATCTCCCACCAAGCCCCTGCAGTCCCACAACCCACATATAAAATAATCACTCAGATGCTTAAATTACTTATAAACTGTATGGTCGTAGCAGGCTTCTTTTTCTACTTCTTCTATCTTAAATTAATCCATTTCTATTAATCTATACTTTGTCATGTGGCTCGTGGCTTACCGGTACCTTACATCTCCCTTGTCATGGTGGCGGCTGGCAGGTCTCTCCACCTCAGCCTTCCACCTCCCCCAATTCTCTTCTCTTTGTCCTGCCTATACTTCCTACCTGGCTACTGGCCAATCAGTGTTTTATTTATTACCCAATCAGAGCAACACACGTCACATACAGAACATCCCACAGCACCTGTGCCTTCAGTTTTGTGATAGCTGCAATCTTGCTTGGTTTGCTGGCTTTCTGAATACACTTCTTTTCATTGCTCCAGAGTTTGTTATTGAGTCATTGACTTCTTCCTATGCTTAGCAAGGAACACAGGTTCACAGTTAAACTGACAGTACCTGGGAACAGTCATGGCTCCATACAGGAAGCCCTACAGCTACTAGAATGATTTGGGGTAGTGGGTCCAGATACAACCTATGAGGATGAGCCAGATAAAGTCTAGCAAGAAAATAGCAGGAAATGGACTTTTGCCTTGACTGCTGAGCAATCTCTCCAGCTCCATCAGGCTATACTTCTTTAGCCAGACTAGTCTAGGATATAGCAAGAAATAATATATTTCTCCTGGTTTAGAGTATGATAGTCCTTCCTCATGTCTACTAGGGCCTTCTGAGATTGTGGCTTATACTCTCTAGACTCAAAAGAGTGTTCTCTGTCTATTTATGTTTAAGATGACATTTAAGTTTCCCATCTCTTCCACTCTCTGCTAACTTCTCCTAATTTATAAATTTATTGAGAAAGGGCTAATTGCAAAAAAAATAAAGAAAAAATTTAATTGCTTTTAAATTTGGCATTGAAATTTAAATTCAAGAATATTGATTATTTTTCCTGTTAATTTAATGGCATATTGTTTTTAATTTATCATTTGGACAAACCATTAAACTGAATAATAGCAAGTCCCCTGTCCCTTCCCTTTTTGAATTTGTATCAGCTATTCATGCTATAGGAAAATGTCTTTACAGTGTAGCTCTGAGATACCACATAGGGGGCACTTTGGATTAACTACACACACACATCATCATCATCATCATCATCATCATCATCATCATCATGGACAAACTTTTCAGTATCAGTACACATAGAACATACTCTTGGTTTCCTCTGACTAAACCCATGCTCTGAAGGCATCTCTTGTAATCACAGGACACAAAAGAACTTCAAAGAGCCCCTTAAGTGTGGAACTTTCTTATTATCTGAAATATTCCATTAAAAAGAAGACGGAACAGATTTTATACTAAATTGAAACTCCTCAACAAGAAACCTGTGATACCTCAGGGGGGAAAAATTATAGGGTTGCCATTGGGACTTGACATGGTGTAAGTTTCTATCTAATATGACAATAACCTCACTCATGTATTCTCTTTCTTTAATAATACAATCGAAGTTCTTATATAAAAAGTATTAAGTTGCTTTGTTGATTTAGCAACATAATTTTTCCTTAAAAATGCAAAAAGCATCTAAATAATTGTTAGAATCATGCTCTGAACACACCGTCAGTACAAAGGAAGGTATAAAAGACAAAAGAAATGAGAGGGGACGAACGGGTCAAAAATTAGTGGAAGGAAGAATAATGAAAAAAAAAAGAAAGACTATAAATTGCTTTTTTTTTCTGGTGGCTTAAGCTATTACTCTATTCTGGGTTGAAAAAAATCTTCAGGTGAACTCTAGTAAATGATTGCCATTTATCATATTGTGAAATTTGTCACATGGGTTTAGGTGGTTTATTGTGTTGCATGCTGTTGATAAATCTACAAACAAGCAACTGTCACCATTGCCCACAGATTCATTTTCCATATGTTGAGTGGTGTTTTTTAAAAACATTACTTGGCCGGTACAACTTTTGTCTGGCTAAATTGGCTTTGTCTGAATATTAAGCATTTTTCATTTTAAGCGACAGAAGGAGTAAGTTATGCATAAACACCACAGGAGGTCAGCTTAAATTTCTTCAGACCACATGCAGCTTTTGTGGCAACACAGGATTATTGTACCCGTTTGTGCAGTGATAGGCACTTAGGAGTTGAAGAATGGATATTGAATGGAAAAATACTTTAAGCTGGGATATTGGCCCAGGTCATTTCATTCTTTTGCCATATACAGATTACTTTGAAGTTACGTGTCCTGATATTCTTCCATGCCAAATTAAACGGAGAAAGAGCTTGAATGAAAATGGCTTTCATATGGGTGAGCTTAGTATCTGGTCAGTATTGATTATGACTCACCTGTGAATTACTACCAAGCAGACGCGTATCTACTGGATCTCTGTTATATTTGGAGGCATACTTTCTTCTGCATATTCTTAGCACTGGATTATTAACACTTTTTAAATTGTTTGTCAGTTTAGAAACCATATTCACGTACATGATAGCTTTTCTTGTTTACTAGAGGAAAGATTTCTACCTCTGTTATACTTATTTCATTTTGTAGAAATGCTTCAGAATTTTGGTAGCATTCTTTTCAAATTTCTTTTCTTTTATTGAAAATAGACTTTTCTCCTCTCATAATATATCCAGATTTCAGTTTACCCTCCCTCTACTCCTTCCAGTTTCTCCCCACCTCTCCTCCCATCTGGATCCCCCTTATCAAGCTTCCAAGGGTTAATAACAAAATAAATTAAAATAAAATAAATACAATGAGATAGAACAAAAACTAACTTGTTGGAATAGGACAAAACAAACAAAGAAAAAGGGCCCAAGGAAAGACATAAGAAACAGATATGGACATAAAGACTACTTATTTGCACACTCAGGAAACCCCTAAGAATACTAATCTGGAAGCCATAATATGTATTCAAAGGACTTGTAGGGTAAAAAGAGAGAAAAAACATAAATAAAAATTTTAAAAGGCATAATAAGGAAAATAACATGACATTATGAGACAAGGAGTATCCAAAAGTGCATTGAGTTTGTGTTCTTTTGGCAATCTAATGCTGGGCATGTATCATACACTTAAGAATAGTTTGTTTCTTCTGTGAGACTTCCTTGGAGAAAACTAAAATTTCACTTGGAAGTAGTTATCAATTGGGTTAGGAACAGGGGTATGTGTCCACTTCTCCTTTCAGCTCTATGTTGTGTTGGCATTCTTTTAATTTAATTTATGGTCCCCACATGTTAAAGAAAGTAAATTGTTTGAAAAAAATGTCTTTCTGTTTCCACTGTGTACTGGCATTCAACACAGTCTTTGAAATACAGGAATCTTTCCCACCCTGACAACAAATTCTTGGAGTTTCAACTTGTGTTAAAAATGTTAAGTACCTGGATTATTGATTGTATGCCTCTGTACAGCACATCCTTCTCTGTCTTAGTTTTTAAGCTGTATGTTATGGTGTGTTTCAGAGACAAATATCACTTATATTACTTGTAGTCTAGCCCCTTCATTTAAGTCTTTATTTACTTTAACAATATTATTATGTTAAGACTGTGACTCACTATTCTCTTCTACCATCTGTGTGCTTCAAGTCAGCTTTCAACTTATTTATACTCTTTAAGTCATGTTCTTTTACTGGACTATGGTGCCGCTAATGTCAGTTTTAAAAGTAGTAAACAAAGAAAGGAAAGGGAAGAATGAGGGAAGGAAGAAAGAATTAAGAATTGAAATGATAGAAGGAAGGAAAGGAGAAAGGGACGAAGAGAGGAAGTGAGGGAAAGAAAATAGATGAAGGGCATCTGAATTGCAGTACCAGATTGTTTTTCCTTTTAATTTATAGTAACGAGTAACACAGAAAAACATTTGTTTGACATTTGTCCAATGGTTCACTGTATCAGTATTGGAAGTATTTATTATTTCTATACCACATTAAACTAAATAAATCTATGTACTCAATCATTTTGCTCCGTCAATTCTGTAGAATGCAATTATATGAAAAAGCCACAGAAAAACAACTTGTGGTATAATAGATTATATTTCTTGAAACTCAGCTTCCCAATCTCTATATGTGTATAAAAAATAATAATGACTTAACAAGATATGTCTGCTGGAATTGTCTGGACAAATTGGCTTTGTCTGAATATTAAATATTTTAAGCAACAGCAATAGTGGCACCAATGTCATGGGTGTAACCAAACACTTTCTGATTGGATTAAAGGCCCAGTCCACAAGATGGACCCATACATTTCATAATTAAAGCCAATAACCTGTGGTTAGAGAGGTTACAAGCCCTAGGGGAGAGTCTACTTTTTTTTTTTTTTTTGTAATGGGACACAGTATTAATCTGATACCTAGTAACTTCTTATAATCCTTGATTAGTATATCTTTCAGTCCTTATTGGAGAAGCTTCTTTTTGTAGATGACTATTAACCCAGAGACCCACAAGTGGCCAAGGTATGGGGAATAAGTAATAGTGAAGTGCTCAGTTAAAAGGGACCTCTATATTATATCCCATTCTTCCAAGAATCAGGGATCATTAGGGAATACTGTAAGAGCCAGGGGTGATGGATGACCACAATGAATGAGTGTTTTCTGTACACAATAGGGCAGTTGCACATATGAACTTATAGGCATTGTGACAGCATGTACAAGACCTGAGCAAGCCCAAGCCAGATAAAATCCCAACATGAGAGGTGAGCACAGAGTCCTACTATCTGAAGTGCTTTTGATAAGAGGTAGCTACAGGAAGATATATATATATATATATATATATATATATATATATATATATATATTCTATATTCTAGAAATCTTCAAGGACCTTAGCCATTCTTTTGGAATTTCATTAACAGAGATTCTAAGGAGAAGAATGTAGTTAAACATCTTTGATAAGTGACATCTGTGAATGTTCATAACTCTGTGACCAATTAACAGGTTCACTCTTAACAGCTTTATCCTAATATCTTCCAAGGGTTACCAGGAGCTCACCTCAACATAAAGCCTCCACAGTTCTTTGTTTCAGTACAACTGAGTTCGATCTATTTTCCTCTTGCACTAGTTATGTTGAAGCATTTCTTGCCTCTTTAATTGGTTCAATGAATTTTTTTCTTTTACACATCACATTGATTATTTTTCTCTCTAAGCACAGAACTGAAACACCAAGTATAAATAAAGCCAAACTTTCTCAAACAAGAAAATGCAGGAGTAGGGAATTTCAAGGTAGATACTAAATAGGTCTTTCTTAAAAAACCAAATTGAAGGAACATTCAAAAGACTATAAAAAATGTCCTCAAAACTTTGATTTATTTCTTTAAATACAATATTGGTGAAAAAGCAATACCCACTCTTAGGAGGGTCTTCTTCCTTTACTCAATGTTCTGGGAAGTGCCCTGGTATATCTGTCCAGAGGAAGGACTCTTAGAAGCTTCAGATCCTATCAAATTAACAATCAAAACTAACCATCACCAGCTTGGATCTCAAAAACAATGTCATGCAAACAATACAAAACAAGAAAATATCTCATTTCCTTCACACTTTTGTGGAACTTTAAGGTCTGAGACTATAACAGGACAATGGTATTTTAGTGCCAAGCCTATTCTGGGTGCACCCATTTAACACTTTAGCTTTCCAGATGTCTCTACTTTGAAGACATTACAGGCCTATTATTGTACATTCACTATTGTTGCATAGAATCATTTGTTTCATCCAGATAATTCTTGAGGAATATGCATCTGTTTGAAACCCTCTTTTTATTTTATTTTTTTGACTTCTTAAATTTTCTTTGTTAAAGTTAATAGTATGGGTCAGTTTTACCAAGCAAGTTCAAATGAATGAACAACATTTATATACCTGTATTGTTTCTGTGGCTTGACAGAGGTTCATCTAAACAATGCCCTTAGCATCTTAATGAGACCTTGACTTTCCTATCCTACAGAATAAAGCAAAGGATTACAATTTCAAGTCTGGACCTCATGACAATATTTGCTTATCTATGAGGTGCAAGTAGTCAGTTCCAGTTAGACCATGTCTTCAGAATGTTCTAATTCTAGATAGTTCTTTAAAGAATTCTATGCCTTCTGGAATTATCCCATTTTTAAGTTCAGATTGAACAAAATGTCTCTACACTTTTAACACTTAAAAGTCTGCATTGTATGTATGCATGTAATTAGCATGTTCATCTACTCTTTTCAGTACTCTCTATGGTAAATAGAAAGATTGTTGCTCTGCTTCATACTGAACTCTCACTTCTGGCTCTAGACCACAATGAGAGCATTTGTAATAAAAACTAGAATATACCCTCTTCTTGTCTCTTTGAAAACAATGTACATGTGTGGCACACATATATACATGCAGTCAAAATACACCTAAACATGAAAATAAGTAAAGAAAATCTTTGAAAAAATCCATCATGTTTATGTAAATAACTATAAGTTCATTAATTTGAAATCATTTAACTAGCATTACTTGAGGTTGAAATTATTATTCTGGGATGACCTAGAAGTTATCACAATCTTACATAATGATCACTTCAAAAAATTTCTGGGGATTTTGCTTTAAAATATTCAAAAACTATAAAATTTTGGCCTGTAAGATGGCTCTGTGGGTAACAGTGATTGCCATTCAGCCTGACAACCTGAATTCTTATAATTTTGGTTGTAAGCCTAGACTAATGACTGGAGCCATTTCTCCAGCCCACAACCTGAATTCTATTCCTTGGGCCCACACAGTGGAAGGAAGAAACAGAATCTCACAAGTTGTCTTCTAACACCATGGCATTTGTTACACACACACACACACACACACACACACACACACACACACACACACACACAGTGTAGTTTATATAAATGCACTCTTCTACTAGAAAATCAGGTTAAGAGCCATACTCTTCATGACACACTAATTTGATGAAATTATTAGTGAACAACAATGATATTTGACCTCTGTTATTTCCTCATCTGTGGCTTTACTCTAAATTTCAGCTTGGTGAGCTATAACAAACATATTGGGTTAGATGATGGGGCAAGCATTGCAACCACTTGCTAATGATTCTGTGTTCAATCACGTTCTGGAATATACCCCTTGAGATGAGTGATTTTGAGAAGTGATGCGTGATGTGAAATGAAATACACCAGTTGTGTCTGGTACCGTTCTTTCCTGCATAGGAATTGTGGAAGCATGTGCTGAAGGGGAGATTGCTCATAAGTAAAGGCACCTGTAACGCTAAGCAGCAACGCTAAGCAGCTCGTGGAGAACAGCTGCCTTGGAGAGATCTCTAGGCTTGGCAGGAAATGATAAATTTTCATTGTGCTAAGCAATACACTTCTGTTTTACTTACATTACCTATACTTCTAATATAGAAGATTTCTAGAATTATATCTTACTTTTACTAATTTATAAATAACTATGGCAAAAATGCTTGACCTAAATCTAGCCCAACAAAATAAATAAAGGGATCATTGATGATAAGAGGTATAATATCAAGCTCATGATACTAGAGGAAGAGATAGGAATATTTTAGACATAAGAGCCACATAAGTTTGGTAGTATGATTTATATTTTAAAATTATTTTACCGTTGGATATTTTCCCCGTTTGGCAAAGAGGTAGTTAACTTAGACCAAACTAATAAGAATAAACAGTACTCTGAAATTTTAGTATGTACTATTGGATTAGTCAAGCTTGAATGATTCCAGACATGTAAATGTCATAATGACCATACTCATTTGCAGCTGAGGACCTGGGTTTGGCCTCATGAAAGATGGATGGAATGTAGAAAAGGCTGTTAGCGCCATAGTGGATATGAAATGTCAGCTGTCTGCCATGTTGTCCATCAAAATTCAGATTGTCTGGCTTTTTAGGCTTTGTATTTCATTCAAATTACAATTGGAATACTATGGTATTATTGAAGTTGTTATTAATCTATTAAATCTTTAAGTGTCTTTGAACAATAAAATTTTAATTTCATGTTTAAAGTTCACTGAGTCATAGAGGTCTAGAAGCAGGACATATATTTCACTTTTTCACTGAGACATTCATTTTTCCATTTTTGGAGCAGTAATCTTCCTAAAGAGTGGAAAGTGTAATGCCTAAATATATTGATTTATTTCATATTTATGCAGCGTGGCAATGTCCTTTTCCTTTTTGAGGTAAAAGTGAACTTTCCATTTCAGCACTTTTCTATTTAAAAACCCTGAAATCATATGAACTCAGAATAAACATAAAAACGTCAGAAGTAAAATATTTTGGGATCAGATGGCCTGCTTGCTTTACCTCAATGATATTTGTTTACAGTGAAGATGGAATTGGTTTTCTTACCATTAATAACCAGAAATTTGAAGCTACAAAAGGGGCTTTAATTCAACTACAAGCTCTATTTCTTTCGTGATCACTACTTTGATGTTCTAAGGTCATGTTACGACTAATTTTCTATTGACTTACCTCATTGTACCAAGTTAGTTGCTTATTGAATGTCTGTTTTACTTTAGAAGTGCCGACCTCATTTTCACCACGATAATTATTATTACATGACATTTTTTTCTTACCAGTTTCCAAGTGTGTCTGTTCTACTTGTTTAATAGTTACTTCTTTCCCTATGAATTTTAATCAATCCTGCAATATACATATACATACCTAAGCTTTGATTTGTAGATTAATTTTTAGCAGTTTATTTTTCAAAGTTTTCAGATTATTAATGAAAAATTTATAGGAACAGACAAATATGTTTTGCAGTCTCACAGAGATTATATACCACGTGATAAATAACAGCAAATTGCAGCTTAAACTAACCTTAAGTACATCCTTCATCAGCCATGCAACAAGAGACAGTTGAGCAGAATTGCTCCTGTTGAACTGGACACAATCCACAGTGTCAGTGGTCTTTTGTGAGAACAACAAAAGGTCTGAACTGTTGTAAGAAAGTTGCTGAAGAAAAATCAGCACTAATCCTTTTAAGTCAAACCACATGTCTTAGTTTCTTTTCTAATCTGTGATTAAATAGGCTGGCAAAGGCAACCAAAGTGATAAAGCTTTCAGGTTGCCTTCCACTTCCAGAGGGGTTACAGTCGAGCATGATAGGAAAGGCATATCAGTGGGAGCATGAAGATGGCCTTTCCAAATGCATCTGCAGTCTGGAAGGAGAGAAAGAATACAAAGTGAGGCTAGGCTGTAAAAGTATGAAGCCTGCCCACGGTAATGTACATTCTCTAGCAATGTTATGCCTCATCAAGGTTCCATAACCTCCCCAAACTACACCACCAGTAGGACCAGATGTTCAAGTACATGAGCATATGAGGGACATTTTATTTTCAAACCACAACATCAGGCAATTGGACCTCTCATAATCAAAGATAGGGATGGAAGGAAAATAGACCTGGTAAAAGTGCCTATATTTTGTTCATCATAATAAACAGAAGAGTGAATCTAGGCTAGTAGGCCTTGGTCCCAATAGACAATATAAGAACTGCATTTCTGGTAAAAAAGTGAAGTATTTATTTTTGAAAGGCATACCTGTTGGTGGTTTCAGGTTGATAGAGGCATGCTTCACAATTCATTTGGGTCCATAAATGGAGCATCCTGAGTAGCCTGTCGAATGTGTGCCAGGTGTGACTGAGTTGAGGCTGACAGGGGAGAAGTGATTGTCCTCTTATGGATTCCAGCACAAAGTTACAACCTGCTGCTTTAGAAAGGAGATGCTGCTTTAATCACGACAGGTGAGCATCATAGATGATCATCAATATTCATGATTACACCAAAGTAAACAAATTTCACTTTTCTGTATATCCAATAAATTGTGCATCCAAGCAGAAGATTTATCCACCATTAGGTAATGATGACTGGTAGGGAAGTAATTTTTCTCTATATTATTTCTGTGGTGCTTGCTATCATTCCAATAATGAAGACCAAGGAAAACATGTTGGAAGAATGTATCTGACATGTGGGATATTACTTTATTCAAATTTCATCAAATTTTACTTCAGCAGAGGAAACAAATAGAACAATATTGTAAGATGAAAAAGCAAATGACGCTTTCTTCTGCCTTTGCCCCTGTCATGTTTAAAGGATTTATGACCCCTGGTTTCAGATATTACTTTCTATCTGAATTAGGAACCATCTGCTGCCGTGTCTTCATTTCAGATTTTTGCACCAGCAATATCATGAAAGGCAATTAACTTAGTCACCTACTTCAATTAGCCTTATTTCAACATCCTTGAAGCTACCTTCTAGATGGAGTCCCACAATTCTTGGGTTTGAGAATTACCTACAACTTCTATAGTTTTTCATTTGTAGCCTGTATTTACTGTCAGAGAGCATACCTATTTTAACTTATTCTTATGTCTA
The DNA here is from genome assembly GCF_903995425.1 of Onychomys torridus. Lineage (NCBI taxonomy): Eukaryota > Metazoa > Chordata > Mammalia > Rodentia > Cricetidae > Onychomys > Onychomys torridus. Next base: position 138,692,181 of record NC_050443.1, on the reverse strand, counting down.
GAACACATAATTTTACCACTGGATATAGTTCAGAATGCATCCAGGTACAATAATTAGACAAATGTCATTGTCATCAAGATTCACTAGTTTTTAAATTTAAAACTTCTGAAATATATTTTTAAAGGTGTGTTTACTATCACATATCAGGGTACTATGCTATGAGGATGTAGTATGAACTTTAATTTGATCATATGTTTAATGATTTAAATCTGGCCATTCACCTTTATTTTACTACTCAAGTGGTCTTTCTTATCTTCTCCTTCTCCTTCTCCTTCTTCTCTTTCTCCTCCTCCTCCTTCTCCTCCTCCTCCTCCTCCTTCTCCTCCTCCTCCTCCCCCTCCCCCTCCTCCTCCTCCTCCTCCTCCTCCTCCTCCTCCTCCTCCTCCTTCTTCTTCGAGACAGGGTTTATCTATGTAGCTTTGTGTCTTTCCTGGATCTCACTCAGTAGACCAGGCTGGCCTTGGTGATATTTCTTCTTTACAAATGGGAATATCCCATGAGTTCATACTCTCAAGATAAATTCCTATGGAAGCTCATCCAAGTGTAAGAGAAAAGAAAAATGTTACATTAGGGTATACTTATTTTTATTTTACATTCTTATATGATAAACTAATTTTCTCTTTGGGTCTTAAACATGGCTCTACATTGGAAGTAATAATTAATGGTTGATTGTGATTGGAATGATTTTTTGATTTTGTCCAGCTGATCTATTAGAAAAAAATTCTTTGTTTAAAATAAAATCATCCCTAGATTAAAGCTGTCCTTATTAGACATGAGAATGCAGTGGGACACCATGGAAAGAGATGAAGGAAATGCTATTGTTAACCTGATCATTCAGAAGTGAGGCCTAAAACTCCTTCACTTCCTGTTCACTTGTTCACTTGTGTGTCTAGCAGACCATTGTCATCTACCAGCTACTCAATATCTCCAGTGATTTCATTTTTAAGTAGAACTTTGCTTTCATTCTCCATCCATTGGAAGCTGGAGCCTTTTATTAGGCTGGTCACAGGCTGTATCTAGACTCTCATGGTGGTTTCTCATTATCTATTCCATGATATTCCCACTCTAAAATTTGACTTTCTTTCATGCATCCCACACTCAGTTATCCTTCACTGTTCCTTCTTCCTTCTTCCTGTTCTTTCTTATGCAAGCCTGTACACATACCATTCCCTGACCTGGATCCTTCATTATCTGATCTTTTAGGAGATATCTCTTCAAAGACATGAAAAAACAAATAAAACAAAACAACAAAACACCTTTTCTTCTGAAAACTTTCGGATTATTTCAGGACCAAAATATCCTTTGTTTTATTTCAACTCCTGACACTGTGTACCACAGAATGACTTTAACATTAATTAATTCTAGGTTTCTTGAGTTAGTGGACTATACCACACAATAGCTAATGGATTAGTGACCATAAGTTTGCATTCAATAGATGTTATTAAATGCATATTAACATTTATGTGGCTTGGGCACAACCAGACCTGTTTCGGAGTAATCTGAACTGAATTTCTAATGGTTTAGTTCAGGGTTTCTTAATCTTACTCTCAGGCACTTCCAAATGATTTGATTGAATTGTGTTTCTGTTGGTGTGTAAAATATCTTGAAAACATTTATGGGAGGAAGCATTTATTTAACAGTTCCAAGTTACAGTTCCTAATTTCAGAGGAGTTGAAGGAGAGACTCAAGCATCTAGTCATATCATATTCACAGTCAAGAGCTAAGTGAAACACATGCATCATTGATTATGTTCTTGCATGCTTCCAGCTAACTTTCTACTATTTTACTGGTCAGGACCCTTATGAAAAAGGTGCCACCACAAATGGGCTGGGTTTTCCTAACTCAGTTAACAATGAGTAAATTCTCTCACATATGCTCATATACCAATCTGATACATATAATTCTACATAATTAAGACTGTCTTTGGAGGTAGTTCTAGATTATGTTAGGAAGACAGTTAAGATTAACAGGCACATGAGCATGAGTCTTTTTGGAAACTTTATCTTTTTCATAATTCATCTTCCATGAAAAAATGATATCTCAGTGGTACTGTATATATGTTTGTAGCCTGAATGGACCTATGTTTGGTAGGGCAAAGATTGTTTTTACTTCTGCTGCTTTCAAAGCAACCTTACTTCCTTGACCAAGCACAATTTATTCTTCTTCAAACCATGAACACTTACAAGTAGAAAATCTCACACAGATGTGTGATGTGGCACAAAAATGGAGGGTTTGAGCTGTGTTTGGGAAGAAGAGAAAGGGTTATTAAGTATCTATAGATTTCTTGCAAATATTACTTAATGAAATCTCATTAAAACCACAAAATGCAGATAATAGTAGTTGTCTGAACTTTCCACAAAGCATTATATCCCTTAATTTATTAATTATAACACATGGCTCTGCTAATATTTGCTTATATTATTTACTTCCTCTGGATTGCTCCTCATCTCAACTGTGGCTTTCTATCTGCTAAGATGTTTAAGAATCAGTAAGAAGCAGGTACTTTTGAGTCTGAAAATACATGCTGTTTGCTACCCTGAATTCTGTATCTGAGATTATGATTTATTCAGTTCTGTGCCTTTAATAAAACTGGAAAACTGTTCTACTGGTACACTTCCTCTCAATTGATCATATAAATAATAGTTCAGGACTAAAGTTAGATCTCTTCTCTTTGGCCCTATATAATTTAGTTGTACAATAAGAGATCTCAACATCTTATATGTCTACCAACTGACTACCTAAAAAGAAAATTTTCATTTGGTTTAAATCATTTTGCTAACTATAGTTATATTTTATGGATATTTATTTATAAACTGTGCCATGTCTTGTATATTTTTTTCAATATAATCTGGTTAGCATAGTTTCCATTAAGTTACATTCTTGAGCATTGTTGATTTGACCCAGTAGTTAAGAGCACTTTTTCTTGCGGAGAACTTAAACTCAGTTATAGCACCTACATAGTAGTTCATAACCATCTGTAAATCCAGTCCTGACAAATTTGATGCCTTCTTCTGATCACCATTGGTACCAGACATGCATGTTGTACATATGCATACATACAGGCAAAATATTCACACACACACACACACACACACACACACACACACACACACACTACCATTACAAATATTTATTTCTTGTCCAAGTCTTGAATCTTGAATCTGTTTTTTTTTTGTTTGTGTGTGTGTTTGTTTTTTGTTGTTGTTTTTTTGTTTTTTTTGTAGCACAAGAACATCACCCAGGTAAGTACAGAAAATGCTCTACACAGCGTATCATGCAAGTAAATTGTTATTTTATAATTTTTTCTCTGTGCAGTCACATTTTTATTTGGTAGTATAACATTTCCATTTTTACAAATGTAATAGAAGTTGACCATCTCTGCATTCTGGCAGAGTCTTAAGCAAGTTATTGGACATTAACCTAATATTCTTTTGTAAAACTAACATGATCTGTTTGCTTGTACATTATAGACTTTATTTTACATGTACCTAATATCCCAGTTCTGATTTGATAACTAAAACTATAAATTTCTTGTTGACATTTTTGTTGAGCAGCATTTTATAATTTGTATTACATACTCATAGTTTTGAAAATATCATTGACAGAATTAATTAGTATTAAATCAAATTAATTTCACATTTCACTTGGTATGTGTATAAATACATTATCTTAAGATGATAATTTATATTTGCTAGATTTGGGCTTGAATATCATTTATTTTTGTTTTAAAAGACCACAGAAAATGAAGGTAGTAGGTAATAAAAAAATAACAAAAAACAAAACAAAACAAAACAAAAAACATGGTCTAGAGGTACTTTGTTTTTCTTTGCTTATTTCCCTATAGGATGGCAGGAACCAACATTTGGTAAATTAATGGATGGATATAGGCTCAGCAAGATTACTTCCTTGTTTCACTGTTATTTCAGTGCATTTTTCATTTTTGCTTTTTTACTTTCTCTCTGAACAGAAAATGGTGTTTTGTATTCTTTACATTTTCTCCAGATATTTATGTTAGAGAACAGAAAGACACCATTTTCATGTAATAGTCTGTAAGTGCTGCTAGATGAATTCTCAAATTATCACAGCAATTGTAGCTCTTAGGATGTTGGCTGCTCTTCATTAAAATTCCATATAACAAACAGAAAGACAGATGAGCCAGTATGTGTCTTGTGGTAGAAACGCCAGTCAAGCTCCATATGGTTTGGATTCAGTCTGGTGTCTAAGAGGTTATCAGCCTTCTAGGCCATCACTTACTTGAGTTACTTGGGCATTTATGATTGTCTTTAATGCCTATTGTTGTTTCTGCATTTGAAGAGTTAACTTCCACCATAGATGCTCATTGTGACCTTACAAAGGTATGTTGAAGCCGGGTGGTGGTGGCGGCAGTGGTGGTGGGACAGCTGCGGTGCACACCTTTAATCCCAGCACTCGGGAGGCAGAGGCAGGTGGATATCTGTGAGTTCGAGGCCAGCCTGGTCTCCAAAGCGAGTTCCAGGAAAGGCGCAAAGCTACACAGAGAAACCCTGTCTCGAAAAACAAAACAAAACAAAAAACAACAACCCACAAACAAACAAACAAACAACAACAAAAAAGGTGCGTTGATATATCAGAGACAATTGTCTTCCTGTGTGGAAGGATAGTTTTTTACTGTAATATAAACAATACAAATTTTCCATAACCAAATAAAATAATGTGTCTGTAGTGGATAGCCAACCCAGCATTGGCCTGGAAGTTCCAACCCCCATTGAGGCTTCAGTAATGATCACGCCCACAAGGCGGGGCAGAGGAGGGAGCCAAAGACTGAGGATCAGGAGGAGGTCGCTCTCTTGGTTCGGGGCTCTGGACGCTGGAGGTAGACTGAGCAGAGTTCTCCAGAGAACACCGCCGGACTGTGCTATACCTTTGCCAGACCCTGCAACCTACCCCTTCATTTTTAAGTTACCCCACAAAATAAACCTCCCTTTTAACTACATGGAGTGGCCTTAATAATTTCACCAATATGTGTCAGTGTCAAATTGAGTAATCTAGAGTGCTAAGAAGAAGCTTTACATTTCTGATATTTGAGATTGAATTTTTGGTCTCATGCATGCTAGGCAAGAACATTCCCACTGAACTCCAGTCCATAAAGTGAAAAAGAAAATAAAACCAACTTTTTACAAGATAGAAATGATAAGGGAATCATTTTAAGGAACTGCATTAAATAAAAAAAAAAAAAGATGTTTTGACTAGAATACATACCTGAACAAAAAAAAATGCATAAACAATAGTAATTAAGTGACTGACTCTAGTATTAGAAATTCAATAGAGCACAAATTACAGTTTTTTTTTTATTTTAACATGATTATATTTGACTAGGAAATACAATTACCTTTTAACTTTACACAATATATCTTAAGTAAAAACATCATAGTGGTTGTTTATAGATGTTTTTAAGGTAATTTCTCAAAACAGTGCTTTTCTAAATACTACAGTATATGTATTGTTACAGAAAATTCATTCAACGCATGAGTAATTTTGCACCAATCTTCTTATTGAAACAATATACCATACTTTCATCTGTCGGCATGTACTAGAAGTCATATCAATCATGATCTTCACCAGAATACAAATCCCATACAATAATTAGATTAGAGTGTTTGTAGAAAAGGAAAAGAGTCAAGAAAGGAAGTTTGAGAGGCAGGCAATCTCTGTTAAACACTTTCAATTATATGTGACAAAACATCTGAAATAATAAAAAGTTAAGAGGAAGGAAGTTCATTTGGACTCACAGCTTTGGGGGTTGGGTTCTTGGTTGGTTGATTCTGTTGCTTTTGGGTTTATCATAAAGAATTATATCATGGTGTATGCAATTTCAGGGAGGTCAAGAGAGAAATAGGAAGGGCCAAAGACCTAATATCTTCACGAATCTCATGCTCCTAGTAATCTAGCTCACTCTCACTAGACCTCACCTTTTCAAGGATCCACTACTTGCCAGTAGTGCCTTGGATTAGAAGCCAAACCTTCAAGATATGGGCCTTCTACACAATTAATTGCAGCACAGCACTTTTTATGTTAAGAAGTGGATCCACTCTCTGAAGGGTATCAAAATATTTGGTACAAGTTTACAGCACTCACAGATACAAACTCAGTGGATCTAAGGAATGATAAAATGTTTAGTACTTATAATTAGGAAGTTAACAGTTGCGTATATTAAGATAGAATTAGCAGTGTATTTATAGTGGAAAAGAACTGGCTTCACATGAAACTGAGACTTCCTTTAAATTTTTATTTAAAATTAAAAATTAATCTTTATTTTTTAATTTGTGTGTATATGCCTGTGTCTGTACATGGGTACATACAAGTGAGTTCAGATGCCCATGGAGTTCAGATGCATCTGACACCTTGGGCCTGGAGTTATTGGAGATTGTGGACCACTTAATGTGGATGCTGGGAACTGAACTCAGGATCTCTGAAAAAGATTCAAGTGTCCTTACTGCTGCACTATCCCTCAAGCCCCATCAACCATGGTTTCTTTCTTTTTTTAAAAAAAATTTTATGATTAATTTAATTTTACATATCAGCCACAGATTCCCTTGTCCTCCCTCCTCCTGCCCCTTCCCTCTCCCCAATCTACCCCCCATTCCCACCTCCTCCAAGGCAAGGACTCCCCTTAGGATTTGGCTCAACCTGCATCTGCTTCCATCAGTCATTGGATGACAGTTCTATCACGACAGTTAGGATGTTCAGCCATCTGATCATGAGAGTAGGTCAGTTCAGGCTTTCTCTTGACCTTTGCCAGTAGTCTATTGTGGAGGTATCTTTGTGGACTTCTGGGGACCTCTCTAGCACTTTGCTTCTTCCTATTCCCATGGGGTCTTCATTTATCATGGTATCTCTTTCCTTGTCCTCCCTCTCTGTTCTTGATCCAGCTGGGATCTCCCCCTTCCCTAAGCTCTCTTTCCCCCAACACTTGCCCTTCATTACCACACCCCACCCCTGCCATGTCCAGTTTACTCATGTAGATCTCATCCATTTCTCTGTCGTTGGATGATCCCTGTGTCTTTCTTAGGGTCCTCTTTACTAGGTACCCTCCCTGGAGTTGTGAGTAGCAGTCTAGTCATCCTTTGCTTTACATCTAGTATCCACCTATGAGTAAGTACATATCATGTTTGTCTTTCTGAGTCTGGGTCACCCAACCATGGTTTCTTAATATATTGGTACTTTAGGAAATCATACCTATCCAGAAGACCAAGACATTAATGTCTTTTAAGGTGTGTGATGCATATTGGAATACTACTATGAAAAAATAATGTGTTTGTTTACTTGTTTTTTATCCTTTTGTCACTGTATTTTTTGCTTGTGTATTTTTAACTGGGGCCCTTGAATAAAATGACATAATGTTGAATGTAGAGGAATGCAATGAAACTCAGGAGAAATCCATTTGTGTGAGTGTTAACTAGATATTTAACATTTTTCATGTCTCAGCAATTAAAAATATGATGTCAGTGAATACTAAGATTGTCAGGACAGAAGAAAGAGGTCATAAGTTCAAGCACATCCAAGGACTTACTATGCAATGGAGACCATAATCCACATCAATGGAGATGAACCATTTACCTTATACCATTGGGATGAATGGTTCTGTTAACACTAGAGGAAATAACCAGGCAAAAATTGACTGTTGGAGATGGATTTGTCTCTCAGACTTCTTTGAGGTTCCAGAATTAACTAAAGATTAATCATGGAACAAATTAAATCATAAGTTTGAAAGTAAAAATAAGAATAGTTGTAGTATTAATTCAGAGTGTAAGATGAGACAGTAGTGATATGAAATTCAGAATATGGGCTTTCAAAGAAAGTGCTTGCATCAAACCTGGAGAGGTAGCTCAATGATTAAGAACAGAGCTGGATTCCTAGAAGTGGTGGATGGCTCACAACTGCATATATATATCCAGCTTCAGGGTTTGGCCTCTGTAGGCACCACACTCCTGTGCCTATAACAATATACAGATATACACACACATACATAATTAAAATAAATAAAAAATCAACATTATTGTAAATATAAGCTAATAGATCCGTGATTTAAAATTTCTATTTCCTCTAGTCTACCTTTATGTCTTAAAATAGTGGCATTATACTCTCTTCTTCTCTAGTTTTGAGCCATCTCATCATTTTTTGTTTTTTTGAATCAAACCATTTTCTGCTTATTTGTTTCTTATAAGTATATTTTAAATCTGACAAACACTAAGCTTGTTTTTTGACTAGTTAGTTTTAGGATTCTGCTGGATTTCTAACATCAGTGATTATGGTATCTCTACAATTGTTTGAAAGAAAAATATCTCCCCCAGGCTCACATGCTTGAACACTCTAGCCCCAGTGGGTGGTGCTGTTTCAGGTAGTTATGAAACTTGTAGGCGGCAGACTCTTGCAGGAAAAGTGTTTCATTGGATGAAATTGGAGGGTGTATAGCCTAGCTACACTTCTTGTTTTCCCTCTGCTTCCTGTGTGCACATGAAATGTGATCCCTCACACTCCTGTTATCTCGCCTGCCTCACTCTGCTGGGTGTTGTCCCTCTGGAACTAAGCCAAAACATACCTTTTTCCCTTACCAAAGAAGGAGCTGATTTTATAGAAATATATAATTACACTTTTAACTGGATAAAAGAGAAAGGCAAATTTAGAGAAATTTAAGAGATACACAGGAAACAAAAGAATAGAAGGAAAGTATTTTCTATTTTAAAACTCCTACACACCAAGGAAAAGTTGAAAAGTTTCCCTTCAGTCCTGTAAACTCAGTTAGTGATTGAGAAGAGAAAAAAAAAAAAAAAACAAACCACACAAACGCCAGATGAAATCAATTAAATATTGACTAAATGTTACAACTGGTTTTTACAAAATCCAATAACAAGAATAACAACAAACACCTTGATATTTGGTTACAATTAACCAAATGTTTCATATTTATGTCATAAATCTGTGATCACAAAGGGACACATTCAGTGATGGTTAGCTCTTTCCTCAGACATGCACAGATGTTTCTCCAAAGCAGCACTGACTGGATTTTTCTGCAGAACTGGGAAAGAATGCAGAACTAGGAATACTATCAGAGTCCATTCTTGCCATACAAGATAACAAATTTCAGTAATTTTAAGTGCATCCACATTGTTTATCCTTCCATCTTTTGCATGATAGTGATGATGTGATCACAGATTTTGTCCAAAATGATGAAAAAAATAAATTTTGAACGCAGGTAATGATGATACTCTCCTGCCACGAGAACATCTTATGCAACTAAAGCTGAGTTAAAGGACAGCATGCAAAATGAAACATATAGTGTATATTTCTTTCATAATAAAAAGTTAAAATGGCATTTTTTATAATGAGACATTCTTGATCTGCCTAAAAGATCAATGCCTACTAAAAAGGAAAGGAGGAGGATGAGGAGGAAGAGCTGGAAAGTCCTTGATATTCTTACAGTTTCTTGGAGTCTGGAAAAACATATATGCATTTTTGCATGATATTTACAAATTTCTGTCAAATGTAAATGACATAACCATTACTAGGCTTTAGGGTATGGAAATACATTGGCAAATGTTTGTATGTATCAGACAAATAGGTTGGTGATAGAAAGATGATATATACATAGGTACCCATCATGGAAATTTGGAATTAATTTTTGTTCTTAAAAACCTGGAAATAATAAAAAGTAAATCGCATAGAATTATTGAATAATTTTTACTACATACATATAGTTGAGCTTTAGTACAATTTATTTGATTTCAAATTATAGTTTACAAACAAAAGTTTTAAGGTGCTAAGAGACCAAAAGAATTTATGAGTTTCAAGACAGTAGAAAAGGGAAAATATTTCTAAGTAATTCTATAAAAGGCAGGAAAAGGAAGGTGAGTTAAAACATGAAATAATAAATAATTACTTAAAAATATATACATATTATAATTTTATGCCAGGCAGTGGTGGTGCATGCCTTTAATCCTAGCACTCAGGAGGCAGAGACAGGATGATCTCTGTGAGTTCAAGACCAGCCTGGTCTAAAGAGTGAGTTCCAGGACAGGCTCCAAAGATACACAGAGAAATCCTGTCTCAAAAAACTAATGTGTGTGTGTGTATATATATATATATGTGTGTGTGTGTGTGTGTATATATATACATATATATATATATATATGTATATATAAAATTTTAATAAATGCCATCTTTTGAAGAAAAAAATGGGTGATATCTAATATTTTTTATTTTGAAAGATTTTTTTTATGTAAGTCAGTATTACTCAAGTATGATTAGTTTTAATGGAAAACACTAGAATTAATTTGGTTAACAACCAGCTATGCATTTAACACTGGACTGAATGTTTTTGAAATTATCTTCCCCACACACTAGCAATAGTCTACAATAGTCATTGGGGATGGTTATTTACAGAAAATGAAGAGTGGCTAGCATGGGGCATCATTCATATGAGATGAGAGAAGTATGAGCTGAAGTATGGAAAGTTTATGTGCGAATGTGAGCACAATCTCACTTAAGACTGTAACTGGACGATTCCTGTCCCGAACCACCTATTCCCAAATAACCCTCAGCCACTTCCAGAATCACAACTCAGAGGCTTATATTAATTATAAATCTTTGATCCATAGCTTAGGTTGTTACTAACCCGCTCTTGCAGTTTAAATTAACCCATTACTATTAATCTGTGTATTGCCATGTTGCTTGTCCTCTAGCAATGCTTCCTGGGCAGCTGGCTGGAGTCTCCCTGACTCCATCCTTCTTCTTCCCATCATTCTCAGTTTGACTTTCCCACCTACCTTCCTGCCCAGCTACTGGCCTGTCAGTTTTTTATTAATGAGAGTAATACATATTCATAGTGTAGAAAAGGATTGTTCCACAGCAAATAACTTGATCAAAGGCTGCCTGTTGCATGATGGTGTCCTCAGTAATTTGGACAGTGCTTGCATTTTCAGATACTGTCTATATTTTCATGACAGGAGAGCTTCGCAGTACATGGATAAATATTAGATACATTTTCTTCAGAAGTAAGACTCATTGGATTCTTTGCTATTGGTGCCATTTCTTGAAAATAATTAAGGTGATAAAACACCCATTTGGATGTACTAGTAATAAGTTGAGAGAATTAGATGTATTGTTGGGCTGGGGCCAGGGGGTTTATCTCATTCTCTGTGTGCTATAATACCTAGCACATTTTTGATACTAAATGAATATTAATAATGAGAGCGTTGATAATTTCAATTTAGCTCTCTATGTAGAATACAGATGTAGCAGAAATTTCTGCTGAAGTTTTTCTCATAATGCAAATTTTGAGTAATACCCCAGATTTATCCCTGCTACTGACTAAATCTATGTGCTCTAGCAAATTATTTAATATCTCCATTCCTATGATTCCATCTATAAAATGGGGATAATAACATGGAACTGTTTAATTATTTAGTTATCCAGGATGCTGAGATGTTTTATTCAAGTTAATTATAAGAAAACTACTGCAAGTTCAGTTCACTATTTAATGTGTTTATTTGATTTTGTGTGATATAACCTACCAGTTATACCTGGTATAATAAGCATGGGTGATAAGAAAACGAATTAATAGTGTATGAACCATAGTAGCAAACTATAAGAGAAGTTACTTAATATAATAGAAGAATAATTCAAAACTGCAGGTTAACATTGCTTAAATATAAAAAAATTAAGGACTATTATGCTCCTGATATCTAGTTTAAAAGTAATTAAAAATTTAAAAATTGCTTGAATAGTTATATTTTATACGACATAAAATTTTTTATTTTAGCATACTAGAGAAATAGTTTATTGATAATTTATTATTTAAGATTATAACTATTTATTGTGAAATACGGTGTTTAAAATACAGTGTGTACATGAATATAGCAACAGAATAAGCTAATAAATGATATTTTATTATTAAAAATAATAGAAGGTAATTGAATTAATGACATTTAATGCATCACTCACTGCATTAAACAAGTAAGACAGACTGTTTATTTTATCTAAGAAATGCTTTGAAAAAAGAGATTTGTTCATATAACACTTAGTAATAGAATCCAACTGTCTAAATTTGTGAGTCTAGTTTAGATTCTTTCTAATGCTCATCAAGTAATTACTGTAATTTTTTTAATTAATAAAGCATCCCTAGGCCTCCCTGCTTCTTCCTTGCCCTCCCTTTCCTGATTCATTATTTTCTCTGGAGGAAGTATTTCACAATACCTTTAGTCATTGATTTATTTCAGGCCTTTGGCTGTGTGGGAAATGCAACTAAATTTTGTTCCATTATCCAATCCTCTCCTTTTGCTTACATAGGAGAGCCTCCACATTTTAGCTGCACAGGTAAGTCAGCAGCATCCTTTCCTCAGATTCTCTTACTTACAACCCCGATGTTTTATACAATCAGGTTCTGTGTAACAAAGGGAGGCAGAAGAAACAGAATGCATTTTCTTGAACTTCCAAAAGAGAATCACAGTGCAGTAAGGGCTCTCATCGACTTCACATTTCCAGTAAATTGGAAGAGATTTTGCAGGCCACAATATTGTAGCCACAGGAATGCAACAGCAGGCTAGAAGAAGCATAGGTTGTCAATGCACAGGAGCATGGGATCTTCATAGACTTCTTATATAGTTTCTGGGGGACAGAGAAAAATAAAATGGTGGGAACTCCTTGTTAAACAATTATTTAAATATAATAAAATATACTGCATTTTCTTTCATTTTTAGTTGGTAATTAGCATATTATGGCACATTTATTTTTAATTTTATTTAATGAACTATTTTAGTTTATGTGTATGAGTACTTTTTCTTCATATATGTCTTTACACAGTGCATGCCTTGTACTCACGGAGGTGAGAAGAGGGTATGGGTATCCCTGGAACAGGAATTACAGATGGTCCTACGTCTTCATGTAAGGTGGTGGGAATCAAACTCAGGTCCCGTACAAGAACAGTAAGTCCTTCTTAACTACTGAGCACTCTCTCAGTTTCTGCCATGACATTTTTGTTTTCACTATACATCATCATTCAGTTTAAATAAAAAATGTGAAATATTATTAGTATGAATTATCGTCCTTTAAATATTGATTTTAAGTAAAAATATGAGACTTCAACTTATTTGCTTAAGTGTAAAAATCAACACCTTGAGCTGGGTGGTGGTGGTGTACGCCTGTAATCCCAGGACTCAGGAGGCAGAGGAAGGTGGATCTCTGTGAGTTTGAGGCCAGCTTGGTCTACAGAGTGAGTTCCAGGACAGCCTCCAAAGCTACAGAGAAACCCTGTTTTGGATACTATATGTAAAACAAAGATGACTAGACTGCTACACAACTCCAGGGAGGTTACCTAGAAAACGGGACCCTAGGAAAGACACAGGGATCGCCCAATGACAAAGAAATGGATGAGATCTACATGAACAACCTGGATGACAGTGGGAGTAATGAAGGGTGAAAAAACCAAAAAAACAAAAAACAAAAAAACAAAAAACAAAAAACAAAAAAAAAATCAGCACCTTGTATATCATACCTTTTTCATGTTTTTTCAACATAATTAATTAAATAAATAATTAGATTAAAACTAGTACCAAAGAGAGTTTTTATTTCACTTCTTGATAAAAGCACACATTGTAGCAACACTACTAACTTTGGGTCAAGGAACTCTGGGCATCCTTATCTTTGTTTCCCTTGTGTCATCTTATCTGCAGAAGGGCTGGATTTATGGGTCACCAACAGCAGTGTGGAGCACGATTTGGGGTAGTTTGCATCTCTTAGAAGGCGATGAATTTTTTTCCCTCCTTCTGAAGCAAGTCCTTAGTTGTACCAAAAGCATGACCCCTCTTGGACTGCTAGTAACTCCCATACAAAACTTATAGAAATCAATCATAAATTGTCCTTGCTTCATGGTACCCATCAACAATCTTGAAGATTACATACAAATAAGACAGCAAAGACTGACAGTGTATATTCCTGCTTGTACACTTCCCTTTTAAAGTTGAATTCACTGACTAAGCATCAATTCAAATTCTTACTTAGAATTTTCCTAGGGCTCCTGCAGAGTCTAGTCCCACTGTTGCCTGGTGGCTACCCAGATCAGCCTCCTGTGAAGGTGTCTGGCCCTGACTCTCATCTGCTATCTTGGACTTTTAATATTCTGGCTGTCGCGTAAGCTCTGCTATTTGGAGGCTTTAATCAGCTCCAAGTTTTTGACTAGATAAAGCACATACCTCAGACCTAACATATAATAAACTCAATAGTAATTGTCATCATTATGAACAGCGAAGTGCTGTAATAATTAAAATTAACTAGTACTTTATGGCTCACAAATGTCTATAGATACTTAAGATGTATCAGTACTTTCATGACATAATGAAATCACATGTAAAAGTTCCATCTGTATATTCTTGAACATTATTGGGTTGAGAAAAAAAAAGAAATCCAATTGAAAATAACTGTGTTCCCTTGTGAGACTAAGCCTAAAGCCTCAAAGCAAATATGGTTTGCTGTTGCAGGAAATAAAATATTTCATTCTTTTAACTACAGATACAAACTCTCAAATATATCAAGGTTTGGAAAAAGTTACTGGTGATATCAAGCTTGGTAGGAAAATGGTATCAGAGTGCTCTTTAGTTCCTGGACTAAGTATTAAAATATATATTTTTGAAATTTCTAGTAGGTCCAGTGAGAGGTTGGGATTATGAGGGTCTCCAGTATCTTCTCCCCAGAGTAGCAATTCCTAACTGTAGAATATACAATTGGGAATGTATACATGGGCAAACATTTAGAAAAGGGGAAAGAAAATTCATTCAAAACATAGAGGTGGATTTGTCAGAGTCCATAAGAAATGGTAGTAAACTGTACTCTTCCCATGGGCTGGGCAGGTTCTCAATTAGTAGAATTATTGCCTTCCATGAACAAAACCTAGGCTTTGAAGCCCAACACTGTGCAAAACCAGACATGCTGATACAGGACCTAATTCCAGGACTTGAGAGGTAGAGGCAGAAAGGTAAGTTCAAGGTTACTCTTACCTATATAGTGAGTTTGAAGCCTGTCTGGTCTATGGGAGGCTTAGAAGAAAAATAAATCTAAAATAAAATAAAACCAAAAAGGTAAATCAATTAGACATTTTCTAATTTGTGTGAGTTCCTCAAAAGCTAGAGGCAAGTCTTAGATGGTCCCCCAGTGATTAGGACAATGATTTGCACCCAGTGGACACGTTTGTTTGTTTATTCTTTCTGTAGGGAAAAAGAAGATGGGATCAGGTGAAAAATGAAGCGAATTGAGAACATACTGACACCCTCAAATAGCTATCAAGGATTTAGAGGCCGTGTCTTAAATGGTTTGGACATCTGGTGAAGTAACACAAAAATAGAAACCCCAGTAGGATTTTAAAAAAAAATAAACCCAAAGTAGAAAGAGATCTAGAAGCAGCCCTTGAAATCCCTGCAGAGACATAATAGAGAAAAGACTTTAAATAGAAGCTGTAGCAAAAAAAAAAAAAAAAAAAAAAAAAAAAAAAGTATCTTCCAGGACTTTAAAAAGGTGGCAGGGTTTCTGTGCCTTGGAAGGAATGTGGAAGGGCTGTGTTCTGCACAGATGTAGGGAATTGCAAACTACCTGGCTTTAAGCACACTCTTACAAATGCATCCACACAAACCCTGTTGAGAAGTCATCCTGCATCTCCCTGCCATCATAGTTTGCTCTTGTATATGGCCAGAGTCATCTGCTTCAGGAAGACCTTCCACACTGTTTCTTAGATATTTAAGGAATTAAAAATATTTGGGAAAATACCATTCAGAAAAAATGGAATGTTAAACAAGTAATAAGGACAATAGAGGTTTAATTTAAATTTTGAAATAATGTTAGCATGGGGCACATTAGATTTATTAAGTTTGAGTCATTATTTCTAGTGTATTATAACTTTTTTTCAGTGTTTTAAAAGACATGGCTGCTATATTTTACTGTTTTAGGCTTGTCTTAACATTTCCAACTCACCTAAAGTCATGAACAAATGCTTGAATTCACTGTTTAGAATTAGTAAAAAACCTTCCACTGGCCTTCCTCATGTTTACGTGGAGGGATATAGATCTGAGGGAAAGAAAAAAAAAAACAGAATCTGAATTGCCAGCAAATTAAATAAATATAAGAGGAGTCTAAAAGCTCCTGACTAAGCCAGAATGTTTCTTACAATTTGATTTTATTATAGTTGTTTTTAAGGCTTTGTAATACTTTTACTATTTCTTGGAATCAGAAAGATATAAGGGAGTTTGAACATGGAAAACTAAGCAGAAAACAATTTTTTAAAAAAATTTTCCCTAATGATAACCTTATATATCTGTGATTTTCATGTCTATTTACAAAGAGGTTTTGACAAATGTACTTTCTCAGAGAAGGGTACAGTATACTATCTTATTTTTGTGATGGTAGCCATCCCAAATATCCCACATAGGTCCTTAGGTAAAAACAAACAAAAAACAAACAAACGAAAACCTTGCCATCATCCCGTGGTGCTTGAGGGATGTCATTGAGCATTTAGGAGATGGAACCTAGTTTAAGGAAGTTGGGTTGTTAGGGGCATGACCTAATGGAGATTAGTACCTTGACCCTTCTCCTTCCTTATCCTCTCTTTTGATTTTTGGTTTACTCATTTTTTTTTTTTTTTGCACTTTCTTCCCAGCCTTCATCAGGTGAACAGCTTTACTGCACTACCCATTCCCTGCCATGGTGTTGTGCATCACCATAGGATAGGTCCCAAAACACGAGAGCCAATCAGCTGTGGACTTATGAAGTCATCAGGCAAAATATCAATGATCTACTTGGCATTTGTTTTCACAGATGTCTTATCACAGTGAGAAAAACTGTCTTACAGGTTTTATCAGCCTTCTAACTAATCAGGATAGCACAGGCAGAAGCAGAGCCTCTTCAGATATGGAAGTGAAGTTCCTTGAGTCAAGTGCTTAGGAAATTTTTCTTTTAAAAATAGTATTAGCCTATTTATTAAAGTTCTGTTAATATTTTTTGGGGGGAATAGAGCAGAAGCATCAGTGGCTGGTGATAGAAGTAGATGCAGCATGTTCTAGGCTGTTTGGCAGATCTGATGTGTGATAAATGCACTCCCCTTGCATTTATCAAATCTAATATTTCCTTCTGGATACTTTGTATAGATACTCTACCCAGTGTTGTCAGGGGAAAAATTCCATATAATTACCATGTAAATGTTTATTTCTCTTTTCTTATTCTCTTAATCATGTGTGTGTGTGTGTGTGTGTGTGTGTGTGTGTGTGCTCCAAAACTAAAGATATTTGTATTTACAATTATTAAAACATTTTGATAAGTCAGCCCATTTACCGTATTGTTATCTTAAGTCTCTAAATTTTAACTTAAAATCTATTATGCCAATAGAAACAAGCATTGCCCAGCTGTCCCTGCTGATTTATTTTTACCATCTCCACAACAAATCTTCTCCTTTCATTCCTTCACTTTCAGTCTATGTGTGTCCTTAAAAACTGAAGTGAGTCACTTGTAGGCAGCACATCTTATTTCTGTTTCTATTTAAGCAACCCTTCTATGTCTTTTGATTGGAGGATTTAAACCCTTTGTAACATTAATCCATTAATCTTTTAGCTCTTCTTGTAAGGACACTAATCACTCTCTTTAATTACTTCCTAAGGCTTCACTTCCAAATGTCATCTCATTGGATATGACATATCAGCACATACATTTTGAGAAACACAAATTCATTGAACTGCAGAGAAAAATTCTTTTTTATACCATTTCAGGTATTGCAGCTAAAATATAACTAATACATTATGCTGTACACACTTCATAAACAACATGAACAAAAAGATAAAGAAACTGCATCACATTTTTTAAAATAATGTTTTTGGACATTTTTAAAATAGTCATGCAATATTTGATTCTCTACTTTTGGAAAAACAATTAAAACTATGTGTCA
Source organism: Onychomys torridus (assembly GCF_903995425.1). Lineage (NCBI taxonomy): Eukaryota > Metazoa > Chordata > Mammalia > Rodentia > Cricetidae > Onychomys > Onychomys torridus. The sequence continues at coordinate 138,674,228 of NC_050443.1, read as the reverse complement.
TTTGTGTTTATAAAAATAATTTATTCAGTACATACTCATTGAATATTTAGTATGTGTGAAGATTCCTGCAGTGTACCTGGGGCAAGATGGATTGTAAATGATTCTTGTTATCTAAGGGAGTTTGATTGCAATTGGAAGAAAACAAGACCCAAATTCCAACATATAATGTACATGTTCATAAAAGCATTAATAAGTCAATACAATGTGAGTTCAAAGGATGAGAAAAACTGTAATTTTGAAATTTATGCCTTTAAATACTTCTATTTATGAATGATATACTCTGATACACATATACATAGGGGTATATGAGTTTTATATTCCCACAATGTAAATGATAGGTAGAAGCATATATAACATTCCCAAGGGTGTGGACGATAGGTAGGACTGTAGAGCTGTATATATTTTGTATTTTCAGCAGAATGAATAATGTATGTGATGTTCCTAGCAGTGTGAATGATGACAGAAAAGGTAAGTATTTGGGAGGGGGATGGCAAGATGAATCATCAGGTCAATGCACTTTCCAATGAGTTTAGTGATCTGGATTCAAATCTGCAGCCTCCTGCCATGAAAAAGTTAACTGACTCCTGAACATTGTCCACTGACATCCATATACATATGTTATAGCCTGTGCTCCCACATGCAAAAGCGCGCGCGCGCGCGCACACACACACACACACACACACACACACACACACACACACAAATAAATAAATAAAGTTAAAAATGTATTTTGTTTTTTTTGTTTTTTGTTTGTTTGTTTGTTTGTTTTTTCAAGACAGGGTTTCTCTGTAGCTTTTGGAGCCTGTGCTGGACTAGCTTTGTGGACCACGCTGGCCTCGAACTCACAGAGATCCACCTGCCTCTGCCTCCCGAGTCCTGGGATTACAGGTGTGCGCCACCACCGCCCGGCAAAAAATGTAATTTTTAAAAGGAAGAATAATTTGGACTAGGAAAGAAACTGAGTGTTGCTCAGTGGCCATGGATATTATTTTCACCTACATCATCATGTTATAGAAATTGCCCTGATTTTATCTTTTTCCTTCTGTAGATTCCACTGTCCCAGAAAATGTAAGTACCAAAAGTTCATTCAAGACTCCGTCCCACACTCAAATAGCACTTTGTAAATTTTTTTTGTATAGCTTTTAACCTGCAGAAAATATTTCGTTCTTCATTGTTAAGATTTGTAGGACACATCCTACCTAAAAATAAAAGGTGTTATAGAAGAAAGGAAACACTGTGTATAGCAATATGCTTTTAGTCATCCAAAATGCCAGTCAGAGTGTGACAGCAGGTAGAGAGTAGGATGGCTCAAACCATAAGAAACCATATAGATTTGTCTTAGAAAATTTTAAATGTATTCTAGATTCTCTATGGAAGGCTGTGTAAGGTTTCTGTCTCCATACCACTGTGTTATTAAAGCTCAGACCCTCTACATATCAAGAATTGGCTGGTGAGAAAATGAGAAACAGAGATGGAATCAAAGTCATCTCCCTTGGCGATCACACTGCTGGCATTATTGGGGATTGCAGAGTGCATAGAAACTGCTTTGTGACAGCACAGAAAACAACAACAAAAAATTTTCCCCAGGGAGAAAAATTACTTTTAGGAAAGGACAAAATAAAGTGATTTTCAGTTTTTCCAAATATTTCACCCTCTGGCAACTTTTCTAATAGTGTTTTAAACTACTTTCATCTTTGACATTATCAATGTGACTGACCATGATAGAACTAGGCATTTGAAATTATTTCCTAATTAAAAACAGTAAGAACTAGGAACTTAGTTTTAAACATGCATTGTTCTCCTTGATGGCTAATATTGGCTGTCAAATTGCCACACATGGGTAGAGGAAGCCTCAGTTGAGGAATTGCTGACATCTGATTGGCCTGTGGGCATTTCTGTGGGATATTTTCTTCATTGCTAATTGATGTGGAAATGTCCAGCCTACAGTGGGCAGTGCCATCTCTGTGCAGGTTGCCTTGGGTTCTATAAGAAAGGATCCTGAGCAAGACAAGGGAAGCAAATAGCATCCTTTTTGGTCTCTGCTTTGGTTCTGTCCCAGACTTCCCTCACTGACATACCTGAGCATTGAAGTGTAAGCCAAATAAACCATTTCCTCCCCCAGTTTGATTTGGACTGGGCCACAGCAACAGAAAGAAAGCTAGAACAGTCTCTCAAAAGTATATTAAAAGTATTATCTAGAATTGTTCTGTTTATTTTTAAATTTAACATAGGTACTTGCTGACCACCGACATAGCTAAGGATTTTTTGCCATAACTTTGCAAAATCTCTTTAGTTTTTAAATCTTTAATGTGAAAATAGAATAAATGTTCAGAGTCACCAGGCAGCGGTGGGACACTCCTTTAATCCCAGCACTTGGGAGGAAGAAGCAGGAAGATCTCTGTGAGTTCGAGGTCAGCCTTGTCTGTAGAGCTTGTTCCAGGACAGTCAAAGCTACACAAAGACATTCTGTCTCTGAAAAACAACCAATCAAACAAACAGACAAACAAACAGTTCAAAGTGACTTAATGAGCAGATTCCTCAACACACAGACAGGGGTTGCTTTTTGACACCTGGCACGATCCGTTACTGATGCACTCATTTATAAAAGATAAGACCGATGGTTTCATGAAGCTATTTATTTGCTTATCTTTGCCTTTGTGTCCTCAATAAATGGGGCATTCATTACACATCAGTTGTGGATAAATGTTTGAGTTAAGTAATAATGGACAAATTACAAATAAATCACCCTGTGTTAATTGGTTGCTAATTGATGTGGGAGTGTTCAGCCTACAGTGGGCAATGCCTTCCCCACGCGGGTTACCATGGGTTCTATAAGAAAGTGGGCCAGACAAGGGAAGAAAACTAGGAAGAAACTGATTTTGGATTAAGGATTTTCAGATACCATACCCTGGCCAGGATCCTGTGATGTACTGCTTTCCTATGAAGGTACCAGCATCGACCACACCGAAGCAGACAGTGTGGACTTAGAGAACACCTTGGCTTGCAGGGAAATACAGCTGATAGACCTATAGTGACGGTAATGATCTACTTGGAAGTAGGGAGATCCTCACATGAGAGTCCAGTCACTACTGTCTCCCACAGATTCAGGTAACCTTGCCCCAGTGTTAGTTAAATAGTTGGGTATTAGCAGGCCTGGAGCTCACTAGGGATGAACACTACCTTACAGTCAGTAGCTGGTAAAACTAAGAACTTTCACTAGACTCTGGTAACCATTGGAAGAATGCCAGGTGGTGGTGGAACACATCTTTAATCCCAGCACTCAGTAGGCAGAGGCTGGCAGATCTCTGAGTCCGAGGCCAGCCTGATCAATAAAGTGAATTCCAGGATAGCCAGGACTGTTTCACAGAGAAACTCTGTCTCAAAAAAAAAAAAAAAAAAAAAAAAAAAAAAAAGCCAATATGATCTGAGAATGATCTCTTACTTTGGTAGATATATGACTTCCTGAACATCCTAGAAGGCCATAAGACTACTTTCCACTGGAGACTTTCATTATTTTATCATCATTTTATTTTATTTGTGTGTATGTTATATGCATTTGCACATATTTGGATGCATGTACATATGCTAATTCAGGTGAGCATGCATATGTAAGTGCTTACCAGAGGAAGCTACAAGTTAATTTGGGGTACTTTCTTCATTATTTTCAATCATACTTTTGAAAACAGGTGTCTCACTAAACCTAGACTTCAAAACTTCAGCTACGTTGGCTTCCAACAAGGCCAGGGATGCCTTCTGTTTCCAAACTCTCTACCTATCAAGAATTTACTGGAGAGGGAATTAGAAATTGAGATGGCATTGAAGTCATCTCTCTGGAGGTCATTTGGTTGGAATTTATTACAATTACCTGCATGCACTTACACCCTAGCCTTTTCTTTCTATTTTTTAATAAGATATTTTTATTGATTTTACATACCAATCACAGATCCCACTCTCTACCTTCCTCCTACCTCCCCACCCCAGCCTCCCCATCCAATCCACCCACAGTCTGAAATGGTAAGGCCTCCCATGGGGAGTCAGCAAAGCCTGGTACATTCAGTTGAGGCAGGTCCAAGCCCCTTCCCCTGCATCAAGGCTGTGCAAGCTGTCCCCCAATAGGCACTGGGCTCCAAAAAGCCAGCCCATTCACCAGGGATGGATCCTGATCCTATTGTCACACACTCTAGCTTTTTATATGAATCTTGATACTCTGAACACAGATCTCCATGACTGTACATCAAGAATGTTAGTGAGTTCATCTTCCCAGTCCCATAGCTGAAGGCTTTCTGATGAAGAACAACCATAAAAAGATATTGTTCCCTCGCATAAGAGCTGATCCAAATGAGCCTGGCAATTATCCAAATAATATAATGTCCTTCAAGAAAGTTGCCTGTTCCATAATATAAAGCTTCCTTAGCACCATACAATATTCTTTTTGTCATTATCAACTCAACTATTGGGGAGGGGGTGTTTTTCTCTGTTCTGCAATCCACTGATAATCCCTTAAATTAGGCTGGCTGTGTCTCCTTTGAATTCTTCCACAGAGCTTATAGGAACAAAGGAGCCAACAGGAGTCTAAATCCTGGTGACATCAATATCATATTGTGTTGGTGGTACTGGAGTGTATAAGAAATACAAGGATGACTGGAGTAGGCGCTTTCTTGTATTGCAGCTACCTATAAAATATGCATTCTGGGGAGAAACTTCCCAGTGATTTAACTACTTTGGAGTAGTCCATGCCCCTGTAAGTAACTCAAATAAACTCATTAGTTTAGTTTACCACACTGAATTTTGGCAGAATCTTTTTTTCTTCTTCTCCTTCTCCTTCTCCTTCTCCTTCTCCTTCTCCTTCTCCTTCTCCTTCTCCTTCTCCTTCTCCTTCTCCTTCTCCTTCTCCTTCTCCTTCTCCTTCTCCTTCTCCTTCTCCTTCTCCTTCTCCTTCTCCTTCTCCTTCTCCTTCTTCTTCTTCTTCTTCTTCTTCTTCTTCTTCTTCCTCTTCTTCTTCTTCTTGTCTAATGATGCCCTCACTATCTGGAGTGAATAGATTTTTTATATCATCAGAAGCAAAGTCATGCAATGGATCTTACTTTATATTATAGCAAAAATAAATAAAGGTAGATAGAAATAAAATGGCCAGTGAGAGAGATGTATAGTATCTTTAAAAAAAATACATGGGGATATTCATTAGACAGGGAAAAGTGGGTTGTGTGAATAGACTGTAGAGATAGCCATCTAGCCATCAGTGACAATCTTATTTTCAGAATTTCTTTTATTTAAAAATAATTTATATAATATATCTCTATTATATTCTTCCCTCCATCCCCTCCTAGATTCTTTACCACCTTCCTACCTACCCAAGTGAACATTTTTTTTTCCTAAAATAAGCCAACACACACACACACACAAAACAAACAAACAAACAAACAAACAAACAAAAAAACCCAAACAAACAGCATGGACACTATTGTGTCTTGGACAACTACTCTTGAGCATGAGGCCTACCCTGTAGTTATATGCCCTTTGTTAGAGGGTTGGTTACATTTGGTTAGATACCCTGTGTTACAACATTGAAAGATACTTATTTTTCCCTGTCCCAAAGCTATCAACTGCAAAAGTTTCTTCATTCCTAAATGGGATATAATTATCACAGTATTTTACTCAAGGCTTAAAGATCTGTGAGGAAGAGGAGGCAAAATGACTGTAAGAGGCACAGGTTGAGGATAATTGCAAAGACAAAGCATTTTGTAGACACAGCAGGGCTGGACATTTATGAACTCACAGAGGCTGTGATAACACCATTTTTCTTAGCAAGCACACAAGTCAGCTAAAGTCCTATGCCTCTCAGGAAAGTGTGTCTAGTTGTCACTAAGACTGAGCATAGATCAATGTTCAGTTAGCAACATGGTTCTTACTGAAGAATGTCCTGTGTTCTTCACACATTTAGTAAATTTCAGTATATTTACTTTTGATACGTTATTAGTTCAAGGACCATTGTGCATGGCCAGTGGGCTGAGAATATGGTTTTATTTGGCATTTTAAATGAATGAAAAACATTATAAAAATATAAAAAAATATTAAAATAATAGAATTATTTTAAAGATTTCTCAGTGTTGGTAGGAAATTGGTTCCAGGTTATCCTGAATAGGTTCAAAACCTTCAGATGTTTCTTTTTCCTACATAAGGTGTTTTAGTTATCTCTGTAGAACTTATGACATCCTCTTATCACTTTAAATTGTTTCCACACTATCGTAATATGCATCATAGTGTAAGCACTATGGAAATCAGTGTCATGCTGTATTGTTCAGTGAATACTGACAAGAAGCAAAGTATATGTTCAGTATTAATGCACTTTCTATTTCCAATCTGAGATGCTAGTTGTGGATATATAACTCATGGAGTCCCTCAACCTCACCCCCTTTTATCTAACCAGCCTCATAGAATTTATGTTACTTATATTCTGTATTAACACATACACACAAACACATAAAACATCATGACTTTTTTCTTATGATTTTAAACTGATGCCTTATGATCTAATTTGGGCTCCCAACTTTGTTAGTTTATAACCTTATTTCCAATTCTGAAAAAATCCTATTTCTACCATTTTTAAAAATAACTTCTTAAAATGTATTAAACTCATAAAGAAATTCTAAAACTCTCTCTTAGTGTGTAACACTTTTCTAATTAAATATAACCTATTTTGCACCCAAATTTTATATTGTTTTCATTGTCTTATCTTTGGGAGTTATCAAACAAACTTCACTTGAGTCTATTCTTTCTTTGTGAGATCTTTTACTTCTCTATTTTGTCTATATTTTAATCAATTATTATTATTTTCAATTTCCCACTTTCATTTATTTCCATTACTAACCTGTCCATGATTTAATATTATGCAGCAACCAATGTATTAAGAAAAACCTTCAAATCTAGAGAGCCTAGACAGAAAGAATTGAAATTATAAAAATTTGAACAATGACCATTATAGTGATATTGTGTTTCCCAAAATATTGTGCACCTTAATAAACTTATCTGGGGTCAGAGAACAGAACAGCCACTAGATATAAAGGCCAGAAAATGTTGGCACACACACCTTTAATCCTAGCATACCAGAGGCAGAGATCGGTCTGGATCTCTGAGTTCAAAGCCACATTGGAAACAGCCAGGCATTGTGACACACGCCTTTAATCCCAGGAAGTGATGGCAGGAAGCAGCAAGTTATGTAAGGCATGAGTTCTAGGAACTAGAGCTGGTTAAGCTTTTAGGCTTTTAGCAGCAGTTCAGGTGAGATTCATTCTGGATGAGGACTCAGAGGCTTCTAGTCTGAGGAAACAGGATTGGCTGAGGAATTGGCAAGGTGAGGCTATGGCTTGTTCTGCTTCTCTGATCTTCAAGCATTCACCTCAATACCTGCTCTGGGTTTGTTCTTATTTATAAGAACTTTTAAGATTCATGCTACAGACCATGGTATCTTATACCCACATATATGATGGCAAACACATGTCATTGAATTGTTCCATAATGGTTTTTTAGGTTTTACTAACTCATATATGTAAATAGATTTCTAAGCTATCTATTGTACTACATAATTCATTTTCTGCCTTTGATTTATTTTGATCAGCATATGTTGAAAACTGTTTGTTAAGATGTGTATCAGGCCGAGTTTTCGTCAGATGACAGGGACTTTTAGTTACTAATGTTTATTTACTCATTCCCTAGGGAATGGATGTTTAGATTGGTTCTGGGTTTTCCACTTCCTTATTTTTATTGTGTATGATTGAACTAAAGAAAGTATAGACTGTGGTACTTCTTGCTGAAGTTTAAATTTATCTAAGGGTACAGTTTTGAGGTATGCATAATTGCAAGTCGAAAAAGAATAGTAGACTTTGCAGGCAAGGAAACTCAGCGGTGTAAGTTTACCTATGAAACTGTAGTTTTATATTTTACTACAAAAAAACAGAAAGAAAAAGAAATTGTCACAGTGAAGCCTTTGTTCTTGCAGGATTTCCCTCCATTATTTATGAGGTTTGGGGAGGATTTATTGGGTTATGAAGAGAATCCCAAAGGCCAAGTTAGTGGCTGATACATCAGCAGTATCTGCTGTAGAAATGGGAGCCCTGATGGAGACTGTGTTTGCTCAGAAATGTTCATCAGTACAGATACGGGCTGTTTCAGGGATGCACCTGAACCAAAAAAAAAAAAAAAAAAAAAAAAAAGCAAAAAACAAAACAATGTTCAGTAAGCAAAACTGTAACAGGAGATGAAGCAAAATGAGCTGCCATTCAGTTAGTAGAGAAAGGTCTCTAATGCATCCAGTACCTTCTCTGTCTTCAGACTTGCTGTGTGCAGAAAGAACATCAGAGTACTAAAATCCTCACCCAGATTATCTGTAATTTCACATAACCAGGCTTCGCTGGGAGCTGCACTCTCAGGCTTTTTTACTTCCGTGTGAGGTTCATGATGAGGATTTTAAAAGAATTGTTTTAGCATTGATCTGTCAGTCCCTGTAACCCATAGTTCTTCTGTACAACTTTGAATGTCCCAGAAATTCACCACCCCTCGGCATCCATCATAGCCCCATCCATCAAAACAAATGCACTGGAAGGCCACAGCAGCCCATTGGTAGCATTTTCATTTTTAAAACTACATGACGCTGGTTATGAACATTAGAGTCATGTTTCCGTACTTCCCTCAGGGTCTCGCATTGTCACACATAGAGCCATCTAAAAATAGTCTAAGCTAAAATGATTTAGTTACAATTAAATTTTTTGAAAGTATGTTATGTATCCCTGTACATAATAGTCCAGAATGGTTTGGATTGACAACAGATATTATTTTGTACTTTGGGATATTTATACAGTAAACTATTAAAGCTCCTGTATTTTCTTGTGTATTTTTTTAAATATTACTATTCAGGTCTATTTTGGTGAAGTGAGGCTGAGTTAGTTTATGTTTGTAGTTTTTGTTTCTTAAATTGTATCACTTTTATTCAAACAAAAATGCATCCTATTTTGATTTGCATATCTTTTAAAAACCTGGTTTTTGAGGTTTGAAAAAGTATTCTATTTTATGTTTGTCTTACTCAAAATGTAACTACATTATTCCTAAAACTCCAATGACTGCCCCGTCTTCAATTTAAGGCTGCCCACTCTCATTTGTTGAGTGTAATTGAAAAGAAATGGAGAAATCATTTTTGTATATGAAAACAGCATAGTACTGAGGCTGTAGATTAGTTGGTTGAGGTATTGCCTAGCATGTGCAAAGGCCCAAGCTTAATTTCTATTACTGTGTGATCACATCAACTGGAAATTATGGCTCCAGGCAGTGATCCCCAGAATTATAGCAAATTTGAGGCTAGCCTGAGATACATCTGGGATACATAACATACTAGCAAAAAGTTTAAAATGAAAACTAGAACTAGATCCGGGGTAGGTATACCTACATTGATTTTTATTTTTATTATTATTATTATTATTATTATTATTATTATTATTATTATTATATTTGTGTTTTAATTTTACACATCAGCCATGGGTTCCCCTGTCCTCCCCCCTCCCGCCCCCACCTTCACCTTCCCCCCAGCCCCTCCCCTCCATTCCCATCTCCTCCAGGGCCAAGACTCCCCTAGGGATTCATTTAAACCTGGTGGATTCACTACAGGCAGGTCCAGTCCCCTCCTTCCAGGCTGAGCAAAGTGTCCCTGTGTAAGCCCAAGGTTCCAAACAGCCAGCTCATGCACTATTTAAATCAAGCCTTTAAAAGTTCATTAAGCCAGGATTCACTAACATATGAATTATAAGCTTATGATGTGTGATGTTTCTAATTCTTAGTGGCTGTGGTAGTATGAATCTTTTAATTAATTCAAGACTAAAACTCTATTTCTCCTATTTGGAATTACTAGGGAAAGACAAGAGATCTTCACGGTGAGGATATAATAGAGGGAAGAAGATGAGTTGGTCCATTTTGGTTGCTATTAAAGGCTATGGGTTTGATTTAGCTACTGATCTTCCTCTGTCCCAGTAAGACTTCCTGTTACAGACTTCCCTGGCAAAGGCTGGGGTTCTCTAATTAGCTCTTCAGTTATGCTTCATGGCCCTTCCCCTTTCCTCTCTTCCTAGAATCCTCAAGGATCATTTTCTGCTCTCTTCAGTGGAGTTCTTCCTCCTCTCTAAATCTTTGAATGGATCTAGTGCCCCCCTAACTTTTAAACTATAGCCCTTCTCATTTATTTATTTATTTATTTATTTATTTATTTATTTATTTATTTTCACCAATATTAGATAAAGGGATGGCCTCAGAAAACCACTTACAACAAACAGGCTTTGCTTTCCCAACCCTTAGTCCCTCTTACCCTTAAAGACCATTCTAGAAGCTTGCACTTACTGAGATGAGACTGGCAGCCTATTCCTTTCTACCCATGATTTTCTAAGGTAGCATTTCTAAAGTGCTCTGAGAAAACAGCACATAAATTCATCTTTATTGTGCTAACATGTGAAGTTAAAAGCAATTACTTCTTCCTTCACTTTCTTTTTAGAAAAAAAAAAGTCATTGGTTTTAAGATGGGCTACATTAATGTAATTGTTTCAACTTACAGTTTATCAAATCAGTAAAAGCAAGCCTTAAATCCGTGTCATTTTTCAGCCTTAAAATAAGTTCTTCTCTGAATTTGGGCAGCTTATTTCTGGCAGTTTGCAGATGGACAGCCTCATGGCATTACTGAATGTATGCATTAGTACATAATTAGATCTATGTAAAGATAGGTTTAGCTTCATCTAAATGGGTTAATCAGTTCTCGCTGAATTCAAGAAATGTAGGGAAGCTCAGTGCTCAGTGCCCCTCGATTGACTGGTGTAGACTGTGCTAGTTGACTGAAAATTCATATGAACTCCATTGGGAACAAGTTCTATTGAATTCTGCTTTCTTGTTGAGCTATGGAAGTGTGAACATTACTGGTCATGTTCCAGAATTTTCTTCGCTTTTTGCCTTGTTGCTTTATATTTGTAATCATAAACTTGACATTTGTACTCTTAGGCAGACCTCTGGAGCTGGTTGCTGCACTTGCAGGTTGGCTGGAAAGGGGCCAGTGCTCATTTTCTTATTAGTAAACCCAGTTGTTAGGACTGTGATATCTGACTGACAGGTGATTAACACAATAATTTGAAGAAGGAAAACTGACATTCATCTCCGGCTATCACCTTGCACACCTGCTGTTTGTCTTTTCTTCCTTTGTGCTGCACACTCCCAGTGGCATCTCAAGCTGTTGCTCCTCTTTATTTCCACCCTTTTTGGATGGGTTCTTATCCAGCCTTCAGCCAACAGACTCCATTTTCACATGGATGGATCCTGAATGTTCATCTCTGGACTGACTTCTTGTGTTCTCATTGGGGAATCTCAGAGATGTCTTCATGTAACAGTCTCTGAACAGAAGTCATGATTCTGTCTCATGTTGTATTTCTGTGTGACTACTGGCTGCTTTCAAGTCTTTTCAATTTAACAAAAAGACAGCACTATCTCCCAGATGTCCAGCAGGCATCCCAAAGTTCCTCTTTACATGCTAATTCAACTAACATACAAAATAATAATGCTCATGACTTATGGACACCAGGTAATGACTTAATATATTAAACATCTGTTTCTATAAAAAAAAAAAACCTTTATTTTCTTATGCATAAACATTAAAGATTCTTCCTGGTTTTTGACACACTGGGCTCATTAACATAATGACAGCACTCATCAATTTACCCCTGTCTAAACTTAACTTGATGTCATCAACCTTTAACCGTCACTCCATCTGCCCATCTAAATCATCACCTCCCAGTGTAGATGTAACAGGCTTCTTAAATAAGAAACACAGAACTGATTGCAGAGTTAAAAACCACGAAGTCAGAGCAAGAGCGGAAAACCTTACCCTTCACTGCTTCTGCTGTTCTTCCTCTCTGCCAGAGACCTACTTCTGTGCATCCTGTCTATTTAAAGATTTTCTGTTCTGTTTTTCTCATTGGTTGTAAACCCAGCCACATGACCTCCTTGTCACTGCCTATTTGTACAGACCTCCAGGTCTTCTATGGTTGGTATTGAGATTAAAGGCGTGTGTCTGCCATGCTGGCTGTGTCCTTGAACACACAGAGATCTGCCTAGCTCTGCCTCCCAAGTGCTGGGATTAAGGGCGTGCCCCACTACTGCTCGGCTTCTGCTCTGGCTTGCTCTGACCTCAAGGCAACTTTATTGCCATACAAATAAAACCACATTTCAATACAAATAAAATATCACTATATCCCAGCCTCTGGTGTTTGCTGCTGTAAGAAATTAAATAAATTAGATTCCATGTGAGACTGAACAAGACTTGACCACCTGTGCCTATCTCATTTTATTCAAAATACTTAAATCTCAGTTGCATCATGTTTCAAATTACAGAGTACCATTCTTTACATGGGTGAATAGTATTCCAGTGTGCAACACATTTTTATTATCCATAATTGGTAGTAGTTGGACCCTTACTTTATTTCTTTTTAGCTCTTATGACTACTGCTGCATAACTAAGGAAGTGAGATGTCTGCTCAACACCAACTTCATTTACTTTGGATAGGTGCCAGGGCTGGGTTGCTGTCACATCACAGCTCTGTTTCCAGATACTTGAGGAAACTCCATGTGGTTCTTCAGAATGACTCTGTCATGCTGTTAGCTGTACCAGTGGTTCCATGTAGGCTCCCTTTTCTCCTTCTCCTGGTCCAAACTATGTTTTATTTTATTTTTTTCAGGAAACATTCATACTGAGAAACACTGATAGTTCATTTCATGCAGATACAAATCTAACCAATGGAAAGTACAGATGTCTCAATCTCTAAATTTCCAACTCACTCCTTATCTGACTTGTTCCTCTCTAGTCTCACATTATGAACTTCTAGAAGGATTTCCTGCCGCAACCTGTACCCTCTTCAGAAACCTTAATGAAAATAGTATCTTCATTCTTTATGCCATTTGTTTCTTTTCAAAATTATAGAAAATTCCAAGCAGACTAAAAATTAGTACAAATAGTGCAGTGAAGCCCCATGTTGCCAGCCACCTGCCAGGTTTACAGATTCTCAGTTGCCGAAATATAGCTTTGTTGGCTCCAAGACACTCTTCAATACTCTGAGGTAAACTGCAAATATTGTAGTGCTTATCTGTAAATATTTAAGTACATATTACCATGAGATAATGGTTCTAATGATTTTTTAATAAAATTTCTCTTGAAGTTTTAGATCTTTCACACATTACTTGGTTTGAAGACTCCCTACATCTCTTATCATTAAATTTACTTACTCTTTTTTTTTTTTTGCCTTACCTCTTTTATAAGTTTGTTTATTTGTTTATTTATTTATTTATTTAGAGGCAAAATTTCTCTGTGTAGTCCTTGTTGTCCTGGAACTCACTCTGTAGACCAGTCGGCCAGGTTGGCCTTGAACTCAGAGATCCACCTGCCTCTACTTCCCAAGTGCTGGGATTTTTTAAAGGCATGTATCACCACCTGTCTTTATTTACTCTATTTTTCTTCAAGTTTATCTGTAGAATACCTTCATTTATTGGCTGACCACTTTGAATTTTTCTAATTGTGTGTTTTCTGGCTTTGTGCTTTTTTAAGATTTACCTTTGTCTCATACTTTATGAAGTTTGATTGTTACATTTTGGACTATTCCAGAATCAAGTTCACATTGGGCAAGAATAGTTTACAGTAGTTTACATTACCTGGTTGTGATGGTCAATATTTCTGTCATCTTGATTGAATCTGGAATAAACTACAAGATACACCTCTGAGCTGATTTGTGCAGATGCTCATTGGATAGAGTATCTTATAGTGGAAGACTGTCCCCTACAACAGGCAATATCTTTTGGGGGATATTCAGATAAATAGAGCTGGAGGAGAAAAGCTGCTGCTTTTTTCCCTGTCTACCTTTCCACCCTGATGCTAGTGAATATGTCTACCCTGTGACTGCTGCTGTTGCTGACATCCTTCATTGACATTCACCCTCATCTTCTTCAGCATCCAAAAAGGACTGATGAGCAGTTGTTCTCAAATATCCTCTAACCATTCAGCTACAAATTGGGATGCTGAGGACTCGATCATTGTGGACTGAATAGAATCTACTGGGCTCTTAGCAATGATAAGGTGAAGATAGTCATTATTGAACTACCCGGTACATATCTCATAAGAAAATGTATTAAATCATCTTTCTAATAAGTGTTCCTTCTATCAGTTCTGTTCCTGCAGAAAGCCATGAACAAAATATTGGAGTATCATCTCAACACTTAGATACTCTTTCCTTCTCTTCTCCTGTTCCTGCCCCCCATCCTTACCTCTTTCTAGCTTTTCTTACCCTTTCTTACCTAATCATTATCCTTCTTTAAATCTGTTCCACAAGTTAATGGATTGTCAGCATGCTGTGGTCATATTAATGCTTCCTAACTGCAATTCTATTAGTTTAGGTGCTGTTGAAGTTTGTAGTCTGAATTAATTATATTAATGAATGTAGAAAGCTGGTAATATTCAATTTTCACATTACTTTTTCATTCATTTGCTAGGTTCTACAGAGAATATCTCTCATCATCTTGTCATTAATATTGAGGTTGATTTGTACAGGAAATACAGGCTCAATGGGATGTTTTTCTTATTTGTCACATGTTTTATGAAAATTCATTATTTTCTTAGCATGTCTTATGTCAATTAACATATCTGTACATAGTATATATATTACATATAGATATCTGCTATTGGGTAAAATTATGAAATCATATATTTTTATATTTTAACATAAATCTATTGTAGCTATTGTTATTAGCCCCAGTTTTTGTCCTATTGAACAATTTCAGGTTGGTTCCTGGTGGTTATTGTTATGAGCCAATTCTTCTATTATTTCTTCTATTATTCATTTATTATTATTCTATTAAGATGTTATACATTTCATTTGTTCACAACCTCAAAACAGTAATTTTTATAAAAACTCCAGTAAACTCTAAGCAGGAAATAATTTTTCAATCCCTTGTGTACCAAAATCATTAATGGCTACTCTTTACGGCTTTTTCAACAGACACAACTTTGGAAAGTATTAGAGTTGAAAAATGCATGAATTCATGACCAAAGGACTTTTTCTAGTATTACTTTGATTTTAAAACTCTTAAACACACATGCCTTTTCTCTCATGTTAAAATTCTTGTATTCCTATTGAATCCAACATGAGTTTTCTTGCTTATCACAAGTGTGTATGTGTATGTGTATGAGTATGCACACTTATATATTATTGTGGCTTGGAACTAATGAAATCTTTTGAGTTACTCTATGGTTTAGTCTCTAAAATGCAGTTGATCTTAGTTTTATTGCCTTCAAACCCTTCACTATTTATTTCTGCTTATAAGATACTTATATTTTGTGTAGTTTTTGGTTCTGTTGTAAGATGAGAGTCTTGTGCATTCTATTCAAGGACTCTACCATTGAACCATATCCCAAGCTTATTTCACTTGTTTTATCTGTATAGTTATAAAAAAGACTACACCATTCTTACCAAAACTAAAAAATCAGGCAATGAGAAATATCACTTCCAACACAATCATTTCCAATCTAGTCTATTTCTTTTTCTAGAAAACTTGATTCTTTGAAAACCAATTTTTATTCCCTCTCTTCCATTAAACACATGTTTGTGCATGAGTGGATATGTGTGACCTTGCTGTACTCATGATAAAATCTGACATAATAGACCCTCCTCTTCATTTATTGTTTCCTATCACTCTACAGTAGGCGTAGGCTATTATCATTTCTTTATAGATACATGGTATGTTTTTACAGATACCCCACAATGAATTGGATTCATCAACTATAAATGAATCTTTATTTTTCTCTATAAACATTGCTATTCTCTGGCTTAAAACACTTCTATTGCTTATAGATACTTTCAGATAAAAAAATAAGCAACTATGTGTAGCCTTCCAGGGCTGTCCTTTATATTTGTATCTGTTTTAATTATCCTTCCTCAGCTCACACAATACTCTCTATTAGTTTTATTCCTGCTTTACTGTACTTTTTGTCATCAAATACACCAAGATTTATTAATTTGTAGACAATTTTATTTCCTTCTTCCATCTATGATCAGTTTTTTAGGACCAGTTTTCATGGCTGACAGATCTTGCTATTTAGATCTGGGAATTCAAGTGTTCATGCCTTAGATATTTCTTCCCAAAGAAGTCAACTTAATGTCACACTGCCATCCACTTACTTGTTTGCTTTCTATATGATACATATCACAGTCTAAAGGCATGATATGTATGGAATGCTGATATTACTCATGATCATTACCTTCTATTGGACCATGTATTCATCTCAGGGATGCTCCCACTAAATGTCTTTGTGAAAATTGACTCCTTTACATCCTGTCTCGTGTTTAACAGATTGACTGGCTTACAAAGCATGTGTTGAAGTAAACATTGAGAGTTTCAATACTGTGGCTAAGTTCACAAAGTCTTATCAACCAAGATCTAACCTGATCTTTTAGTATATTATTATATTTTTCCACGAGATTATCATTTTCATGGTGTCTGAGGATTAAAAATTTTAAGTGTACAACATTATTTGTTGAGATTCACCCATGCCATTGCATATAGTTTTAAATCATTTATTCTAATTGCTGTATATTATTCCATTGTATAAAAATGCCATGATTTATTTATCCTTTCTATTGTCAATGAGCATCAGTGTTGTTTCCAGGATTTGGCTATTATAAAAATATTACTATAAACATTCTTGTATGCATAAAAATTTTAAGTGAAAAATTTTAAATATTGAACAATCATGTTTATTGTGCTTCATTTCATATAAGTCATTGAAAGTGAGTGATGGGCTGCCATCTAGAAGTGGAAAGCAAGTGTTTACTTTATGTAACTACATTATTTGTAGCACAGATGCTTGAGAAAGCCTTGAGTTGTTATCTACCCATTTCATTTTCAATGATTAAGTTGTAACTTGTCAAAGGCTTCCTTTTCTTATGAGCTTTTCTTCCTTGCCCTTCCCTCACATACATAGGAGGGAAAGGATGATTATAGATCTTGTGTTTTTGAAAGTATCAAGAGAATAATGGAGACAGACATAGAACAAGATGACACAATGGAAATCTCATTAAAGTAAAAATTTTCCATATTTCTCCTAGGCCACAAAAGCGCAGTGTTCTGTCTCTTGACACTTGTAGTTATGACAGACAAACTTGAGCAAGCTGTTACATACTTTACTATCATAATATCATTCATTAAATATTAGCTGCTTTTTACAGTTTCCACTGCATCACATTTATATCCAGAATATTGTAGTTTTTGTTTTATTTCAGTTAAAAGTAAATCCTGAAAAAAAGCAGTTCAGAATTGTCCTTTTGGCTAAGAGTATGAGTGGTCCTTGATCTCTTACATATCCTCCAACCACAATCAGCTATAAAACCATGAGGAATAAAAAAGAGGAGCTGTGTTCATGATCTGTAATTGTAGACTGAGAATATCTAGGAAAAAGGGAATGAATCATCTATACACTATGATTTTCTGTGTTTTCTCCTTGAGACTCATACGAAGCAATAGTGATCCAGGAGAACACTGTCATGCAGAGTACACATCTTGCTGAAAAGAGGAGACAGAATCAATCCAGAGAGGCAAAGTGGCTGGAATTTGTAGTGTAGACCACCAAAGAATGAGACACAAGCAAAGGGGATTCAAAAATGATATGGGTGTCATTTTTGAGTCTCTTGCTAAGTGTGGGTCTTCAGTAACTGCACAGAGTCCCATGGGGCTGGAGTAGAATCAGTAGGGAGGTATAAACCAAAGAACAATCACAGTTTGCCCAGGCCTGCAGAACAAGAAAGCATGATTAGAGGCCCCTTGCTGTGTACAGACTTGTGATAGCAAAGCATTAGAAAAATAGGTACTGGAAGAGGAAAGGCTCCCTTGGGACTACTATCATGGAACAAAAGTAGAGCTTAGAAACTTCTATTTGTCCTAGTGTTGAGAAAAGATGTAAACCCTAATCCTTTCTTTATAACCTGCCTTCTATCCAGTTACATGTGACCTACTATCAATCTTTATATATAATTCTTACAGTTCTTCCTAGAAGGGATTGTAGTGGATATTAACTAACTGGAAGTAGATTTTTATTCAATAAGTCTTATTCCAAATACAGTTTTGTTATGTTATCATGTTAATGAACATGATATCAAAATGCATAATGTAAAAAGACAAATTTCAAAATTTAATCATTTAATGGATTAGTGAGATGCCTCAGGAGATAAAGGCTTTGCTGCCAAGACTAATGATCTGAGCTCATTTTCTAGGACTCAAAGGGTGGAAGAAGAGAATCAACCCCTGAAAGTTATTCTGTAACTTCTATATATGCACCCAGACTTCCACATACAACACAGATACAGACACATGTTTGTACATGCACACAATAATTAATAATTAATATTTTTAAAGGAATTCACAATGACCTAGTAAGTAAAATTACTTACTGTTTAGCCTGGGCCCTAAATTCAATTTCCTGAACCCACATAGAAGAATGAGAACATATTCCAGCACGTTGTCTTCTGACCTTCCCACATGTGTTGTGACATGTGTGCTTACACATACTCACATGCACACAAACTATTTACTAGAGAGAAACAATAAAAAATAATTTTTTTCTTAATAAAATAGTTCAGAATACAGTTTAGTCAAACAAATACTTCTAGTAACTGGCAAAATCCCTATATAAATACAGAAAATAAACTGTTAACTTGTGATGATGTGTTGTACAGAAAGCCTATGCTAAAATGGAGACACTGAAGCAAAAGCATTTTTGAGAATCAAAACAGACTAAAAAGCAAAGGTGCATTTAAAATCTCTGTAAAATGCATAAAATTGGTAAAGATAGTAAGTAGCTTTAGAAACTTGAAATTTGAAAAACATTTTTTAAAAATATTTTAAATATCCCAGTAAAAGCAGATGGAACAAATATTTGTATCATACAATTGGAAGCAAATACAGCAGAAAGGCTGACAGTAACAACCAATATAGAAGAAAATATTCTCTAAGTCGTATCTACTTTGAAAATAAATTGTTAGAAAATGACTTACTGACCGACAATATTATCAAGATGCAAAAAAGTGAATATATTTTTAACTAATTCAGTATTTTAGGATATCATTAAATTATACTCCATTGCCATTTCAAAATGGAAAATGTGTTCAGTCCAAATTAAAATGTCTCCACATTCTTACAGACTCAACAATGTTCAAAGAGTTCCAAATTCTTTTCTGGCACTAAAGGCAATCTCCTAAAGATGAGTGACTGCAAAATAAAAAAAAAAGTTACATATTTGTAATATACAATGGCATGAAAAAAACATCCCTACTTCAGAAGGGATGGGTGGGAATAGAGTAGAGAGAGCTCCAGCAAGACCAAAACTCACAGTATAAACACAAAGCTCTGCAGTTCCGTGACCAGTACCTGGAGCTCACTGTCATGTTCCCTAGTCTCTGATACACTTAGCCCTTCACCTTCGGCTCTGCCACCTATAGTAGTACGCCTCTTTCTTGGACTGACTCCATTTAATACTTGGGGATTTCCTTGGCAGATGTCTTATGTTCTATATACATCGCTAATAACCTTAGATCTCCAGCAAAACCTGGGCTTTGCACTCACACTTCACTAAGTATATCAGTTACTCTTTTGTTGTTGTGATAAAACACAGTAGCCCAAAGTTATTTATTTAAGCGTTAATTTTGGCTTCCAATTCCAGAGGGCAAGTCTGTAACGGTGAGGGATGCATTGGGGAAAGCAGCTGGAGCAGGAAGCAGAAAGATCACCATCTTCAATAGCAAAGGAGATCAGTTGAGAAGTGCAGTGAGGCTATGAATTGTAAAAGCCTACTCCAGTGATAAAATTCTTCTATCAAGGCTATACATATCCCATAACCTTCTACAAATAGCACCAACAACTGGGAACTAAGTGGTAAAATATCAGAGCCTTTGAGGGACATTTCTCATTTAAACAACTAACTCGGGAGCCACTCAGTAAATCCAGGTCGGAATTCAATCCTGCTGCAGAGTTCCTGCTTTCGGCAACAATCTGGGACCTTGGTGCAAATTTCTGTTCTATGTACTCACAAAACTAGCAACATGTAGACCACTCTTCTTTAGGGTATTTTTAATCAGAGAACAGCAGGTTCAAGCAGCCAGGTTCTTCAGGTTGGACTTAATCTTCATTTTCATTCTTATAGCCTTAAACCTTGCATTCAAGACAACATTGCACTTGTCCTAGTCCAAACCATACACTTTCTATCTAGTGCACTGGTCCATGAAACAGTCGTAGTCCCTTTGTCTGCATATGCCTCGTCCTTTCTGAATGAACTGTAACCATATCTGTATTTTTTTCTTGTAAAGTTACTACTTTGTCCTATCTTTCTGTTATACTTCTTTCTTTTTATCAATAAACATGTAAATACGATAACAGCAATAGGGTAGTAGCCATGGCAGAGCTCAGATGCTATGCTGTACTGAAACTTTCTTTCAAACAACTTTGTGTATAACTTTGGAATAAATTTTCAGTGCATAAGCATCACATAGGCCAATGACTTGCTGCAATGTAACGTGAATGACCTTTAGTACAATTTCTGAATATTGTTTTCTTGAAAGCTCAGGAGCTGGTGGGACATGGTTTACATGCTAACCTCTCTGGCATGTGTAGTTTCCCTTTACACAAGCAGCATTAATTTTCATTGCAGTTAATGTCACAGCTCACTTTTATGCAGAGCATGCACACATTAGTAAAACTCCCTTATGAGGGTAGTTTCATTGTTAAGTCTTCCTAATTATGATCCATTCCATTTACAACACTTTGCAGAAAGTGATTGTGTATAGTAAATCGTTTGAAGGATCCTATGCAAGGAGGGGAAGCTTGGGCACTGAACAGGGAGCACATTTTCTACCTTTTATCATTATGTACACATGTGGGGTATAGCTAGCTCTCTGTGTGTAAGTGAGTAAGTGAATGAGTGTGTGTGTGTGTGTGTGTGTGTGTGTGTGTGTGTGTGTGTGTGTAGAGAGAGATTCTATATGCATTTATGCATCATGACATGATATGTTAATTTTATAATGACTGAATGAAATGAAAACAGTGCCCAATATATGTTGGCTTTATAGTTTTAGGTTATAATCCAAGAAAATAGCCTAATAGATAATGTTACCCCCAAAATACTAAATGTTCCTAGAAACAATTACTGTGGAGAGAAATACAGAGTAATTCATTATTATCCAAAACCATTGATACAGACCTTCAGGAAGAGAAGGGAGAAATGATATTCATTATCTGAAGTTTAGGATAGTTTAATATGCCTCATACCTTCATCAGCATATGAAGTTCATTCGTTATTTTCCTTGAAGTGTTTGTCTTCTCAATTTCTTTCCCAGAGCTCTAGTTTACTATCCTGAGTTAAATTTTAGTTTTTGAAAAACTGGCCAAAGACGTTGATGGTTTCTGTGTTTGATGAATGGCAGTTAATTTAATCCTAAAAACAACATTACAATAGATATTGATATTCTTTTTATTTTACAGATAAGGAACTTGAATCAGTAAGTTTAAGCTACTATCTAAATATTGGACATACCTAACTGGCAGATCAATAACTGAATTAAGACTCCAGATCCATGATCTTTGTGAACATGCTACATAGACTTCGTGCTACTTACTGCAGTTCTTATCTCCAAAATAGGAGGAAAGGAAGGATGGAAGGTAGAATGGACAGACCAAAGGAAGGAAAAAAGGAAAAAAGGAAGAAAGGAAGAAAGACAGGACAAAAGAGGAATGAAGGACAGAAGAATGAAGGATAGAAGGAAGGAAAGAAACACAGAAGGAAGGAAGAAAGGATGGGAGAGGGAGAGGGAGGGAGGGAGGGAAGGAGGGAGGAAGGGAAGGAGGGAGGGAGGGAAGGAGGGAGGAAGGGAGGGAGGGAGGGAGAGAGGAAAAAAGGGAAGGAATGGGGCAGCATGAACAGTTGTTCTTTTTGTGTTAGGTAATCTCATACCTTTCCTGGCAGCCGAATCTTCTACTACTTTCAGGTTCCTCAGTGTCATATGCATGTCAACTCTTCAGTTTATTAAAGTATGGATTACAAAGGAGTTCTGCCATTAGAGTTTCAAATTAAGGCATTAGTATTCAAGATAATGGGTAAATAGACTAAAAGAAATAGTACAGAAGAATGTAGGAGGAGACAGTTACACCAAGGCACAAAGTTGTCCTTTTAAAACATTGACTGCATGCCGTATTTTATTGTTTATTGCAAGTGTATTCAAAAGATTTTTTCAAACTCTATTTGAAATTTTTTAGAGGATTTTTTAGAGGGCCTGTTTTCATTCTTTCCTGGGTTTAAAAAAACTATATTGGGATTTACATTTATAAGTAAATGTGTATAATTTAACTCACTGTTTTGGGGTATTTGAAGTAAAAAAAACAGAATTCTGATAAGTTATTGTACATTAAGGTTATATAGTTTTAGCTTCTGAAATCTATCTGATGTTAGGAATGATGAGGGGAGATGTTGTTGTTAACCTACTCAGTACAAGAAGAAAAGCTTAGATTTGGGGGATTTGGCTACACACTGAGTTATGGTATGTATTATTTGATACTGAGATGCTGTTTGCTTTGCTTTCTTTCAGGAAACACTGTGTTAAGTTGTTGCCTGTCCAGAGAAGCATACATTTTTTTCTAAGTTTAAAACTAATAACTTTTCTATTTAGGACAATTGCATTATTTGACCTATGTCCTTGGATATATGTACCAATTAATATATTACATTTTATGTTCTGAGGTACTAAATTCTTTAAAAAATAGTTATTGGATAGCCATTGTATAGGTATGTGTCCTTTAAAAATGAAAATGATAATTACTAGGTGGAGAAAAGAATCAATGGCTTTTCCAGAGTTTTCAGTATCATCTTTCAATAAAAACAGTAATAACAGATCTTCAGTCACTCTTGGCCATGTAGGAGTTCAAACTTCAGTTTCTCTCTCTACATTTCATGATTTATTAGACAGACTTCTGAACACCGAATTTGCAAGTTGTCTTTCACCTCTCTGATAATTCACAAGAATGGCCTTTATTTAATCATGGTAGTGTGTAGAATGTCTTTTCAAATTGATTTACAATCATTATTCTATCATTCCACCAAGTTTATCAACACAGTTTCTGATGTGAGATAGTTACCTGAGGTAAGTAAAATGAAATATGATAAAATGGATGGTTTGCATTTTACCCTTAGATAGAAAAAACAAACATTCAGTAAAACCCAAGCCAACTTGTAACTGTGACTTAAACTGTTCCTGAAACTCTGGTTTACACTATCTATTTAATAGTGTGGATAAAGTGAGATGCTAACAGAGCTATTATCTTCTAAGTTTAGGGGCTGCCATCTTGCTTATTTTCACATAAACCCAGCTGGTTCAGAGGTCACTATTATTCCAGGTTTTGACTTAAGAACGAAACTCATTTTTTTTTAGGATATACTCAACAACATGCTTTGAAGTTAGTTTATCTAATTCACTTCTTCCAATTCACATCTCTGTTGGCTAGTATTATATATAGTCATCTGAGAGTTAGAAACCTCAGCTAAGAAAATGACTCTATAAGCTCTGCTATAGGCAGGCCTGTCTTTGGTCATTTTCTTAATTAATAGTTGATGGGGGGGAGCAAATCACTGTGGGTGTTATCATCCCTGGACTGATGGTCCCGGGTTCTATAAGAAAGCAGACTGAGCAAGTCATGAGAAGCAAGCCAGTAAGCAGCACCCTTCATGGCCTCTGCATCAGATATGCCTTCAGATTTCTGCCTGATTTAAGTTCCTGCCTTGAATTCCTTAAGTGGACTGCAATTCAGGATATGTAAGTCCAATAAACCCTTTCTTCTCTAAGTTCATTTTGGTCATGGTCTTCAGCATAACAATAGTAACCCTTATAAATACAATATTCAAGAATTTGGAGAAAAAAGTAGAGGAGACATAGAAAATTTGTGAAATATGATTCTCCAACTAACAAATTTGATAACACCCATTCTAAATCATAAATAATAAGGCTTAACATATTTATGGTAAATATATATCATTTTTATTTGTTCTAGAATGAACTTAGCTAAACTAGATTTTACTAGGAAGTATAAAGAGATATCTCTGATGGAAAATGAATACAACTTGTGTTTATTTATCAATGGTTTTGATTAGTCTTTTACACAAGTGGTATTATTTCAGAATAAACACATTCAAAATGTGCTGTAGACTTCTTTTTTGGTTGCAGTTACTATGAAATAAATTTGAGTTTCAGTTCTTGAATAGTATTTATATATTCTGCCAGACTTTGTAACTTATAGTGATATCTCTTAGACCAGGGATTCCTAAAACCAAGGGTTGGCTTCTTCAAAATGATTATGTACCACTGAACTAAATCCCCAACTCAGAGGTAGAGCACTTGCCTAGCAAGCACAATGCCCTGGGTTCGGTCCTCAGTTCCAAAAAACAAACAAACAAACAAAATATTATGTAATCTTAAACACTACTCATTTTCAAATACTCTCAATTTTTGTATTACCAATTACATCATAATACTTGTTAACTGATTAATCAATATTTTTGCTGCTACTATTTAGAAGTTGTTCTTCATGTCCTATAAAAGAGTTTTAATTTATTTAGTGGTGTTCATGTTCCTTTTGTTGAATCTTTTATTTAAAAATATTCACTAAACAGCAATTTGCAATCTCTTTATCTCTCTTTTCACAGAAATAACTGAGAAATTTATTTATTTTTAAGGTTTTAAATGTCACAGGAGAGCCATGACTTCTCCATGTTGGGGCTGGGCATGGCTCATGGGCTTTCCTAAAGGCTTATTCTACTTTACAGATACATTTGGGTCCTCCTCTTTTGCCTGGCCATTCATCCACCCCCAATATTATTTATCTTTCCACCCCCACACCTTTTCTCATTGGCATCTTATCTATTCTTACACCTCCACTGCCATCTGTTGATATGTTCCTAATCTGTTTCTTCAAAATAGACTTCTATTTCAGACTTGTATGATTTAATGGGAAGCAGATGTCTCCCAAACACCTCAGATTTGATGTCCTGTTCCCACCCTCTCACTTTCTACTGAAAGTGCCTCTTCTTTCTGCACTCCCATCCCTGATCCTTTGCATAAAAGTGCCAAATTATCTATATGGTATTCTAATAGCCCTATTTAATAGAAATTAAAAAGCCCTTTAATGCCTCGTGGGCACATTATGTATTCTTTCATACATTTCTGGTTTTAGTGCACATTTTGGGGCCAGTTATTAATTTTCTTTTCCATGGACTAACAAGAGATTACACACCTTTTATAGTTTAAGTACAAAGTAGCATGCTTGTGTTTGGAATTTTTCTTGACATGGTTACTGTTAAAAGTCGGATAATTCCTAGATGTGGTAAGCAGTCCAGAATATCTCTGTCCTCCAGACAGTAAAATTTTTCAGCTGTGAAATAAAACTATATCTGTTGATAATTGTGCCCTGGTGGACAAAATCGCCTGCCACTGAATATGCCCCCCAACTAGTACAGCTGCACCCTAACTTATTCCTGTGTTTTCAGCCATAATTTTCTTTAGTCTACTTTCTGCCAAAATTGATTTTCCAAAAATAACATATTCTTACACATCTTAAAACTCTCCTGTTTAAAACCCTCTTTGACTACAGATTGCCCCATAATGAAAAGAAAGAAAGAAAGAAAGAAAGAAAGAAAGAAAGAAAGAAAGAAAGAAAGAAAGAAAGAAAGAGAAAACAAAACCTATTTAGGCACCTCAGAGCCTCCACCATCCATTTTCTGTCAGCCTACATGGGTTTCTAAAGGAGATAACAGTTAATATCTAATGCTTTGTATTTAATATATCCTTGAGATAAGCAGGCATGTTTTAACATTCCTAATGTGACTGTTCATTCTTCATCCATGGTAGCATTTGGCAACTTGGGAAGGATATTTAATCACTGCAAACCTCCCTATCCTTTCTTTGTTGCGTCCTCTTTCTTTTTACCTAGGCTACACAAAAAGCTCCAGTTCAATAGAAACATATTCCTTTAAAGCACTGTCAGGGTAGAAACTTCCTTAGAAGAAAATCAAAACAAGAGCTGCAAGCTGTACATTTTAATTCCTATCCCTTTCAAACTATGTGCAAGAAAACAGAGAAACAGAAACAAGGGTCCAACCAAAACAACAGCATATATTTCAATGCACAATTCCAATGCACCCACATTCGTCAGAAATGCCATGGTAGTCACCCGACCTATTGTTAGAAATCTAGCAGGGACATTTTTCACTGTTTTCCAGTGGGACTTTATGCCAACTGGTATTGATTGCAAGAGTTCTGAACTTCTATTAGGCTCTACTCTTCTTTCAGTTGATGATTATTTTATCCCAACAATAAGACAATTTAGAATTGTGAATATAAATTGAAAGATACTTTAGAGGCTTGGTAATCTTAGTTGTTTTCATTTGCTATCAAAGCATGACAGTTTCTGAACATAGATATTTCTCTAAAACTTTTTTATTAACCTCTAGATAGATTTGAAAGTAATTGTTTTATTTCAGAAAACTATGAAATGCTCAATCTATCCTATGAGATGAATAAAATTCTGTATTATTCAGTGGAGTGATATTTAAGAAGGAAAGAGAAGCATGATGTGCCAAAAGGAATGAGTAGGTGGGTTCATGGGCTGTCACTTGACCTTTCTTATGTTATAAGGATTTGTTACTTTGAAATAGATTTAAGTTCAGCTATTTGGTTTAACTTCTATCCTTTAATATTATATATATACTCCAGTAAACCATTCAAGCTCATTAGGTCCCACACTGTCATTTATAATTGTCAGTGTAGGATAGTAGTGTTTGGACTGTTTAGACACAGATTTTAACTTCACAAGCCACTAATAACATAGTGTTTGTTAAGTCAGTCTGTTTCTGTGCCTCACTTTTCTTATCTGAAAAATAATGCCTGTAATAATGCTACTTTCTACAAGAGGCTGTATTATTCAATCAACAGTCCACGCTAAATGCTAAGAACAAAGCCTCCCATGGAATAGCTATTCAACAGTCTATTATCCAAAGACAGTCTCACAAGCAGAAAATTAAGACCAAGACAGAAGAAGGTAATATCTCCATAGTCAGTTTGTGATGGCAAGAGCTAACATGCTTAACACAGGCTGGAATGGATTCAATAAAGTAAGGTTCTTTCTCTTCCTAGTTTACCTTGTTCATGATGTCTGCCTGGTGGTCACATGGAGCATTCTAGTACCATTTATCTCCCAGTTTAACTTGTGGCTGTGATACCTTTAATTGTGGGCCTCAATTCAGAACTTGAAATAAGAAATATGGTCATTTATACCTCTTCTTTTAATTTTAAAAGATCTTATACAATGAGCTTTTAATATAGAATGAAATGCTACAGTTTTCCTAGATGACTTTAGCTGATGGAGTGTGGTTTGTCTGCTGTATTTACTGTTATTCTATTAACTGACAAACGCTGCTTTCCTATTTCACTTTTGTTTGAAATAATCATTTTCTGTTGTTACCCATCACAAGTGAACATTCTATCCTTTCCCCCCATTAGGTTGATATTTTTTTGTTTAATTAATGCTATTCATAAACTCTGGAGTATTTACCCTGGAGTTCCAAGGAGAAAGATATTATGGAAAATAATACTGCAACCACTATCAATAATAGTATTAACAGCACACTGCAACTGTGAAGGAACTAGGAGGAATGTACCCTGGGACCTTGGATGTGTATACTGAAACAGCAAAGTAAAAACATACTTGTCTCTGGCTGTACTTTAATTGGGTCTAGAAACCCAGTCAACAAGGCATTGGCCTTTTCACCCCCTCATTTTGAACTTGTTCTTTTATATTGGCTGGTAATTACTGCCCAGTGTCATGACCATCCTGCTGTGCTCTGCCTATGTTATTTGGTTGTAGTGATTCCCAATTTCTGCTGAGGAGTGCACTCTTTCCCACTGGTTAGTGACTGTTAAATCACCCTACAAAGAGGCAAAGGAACTGATTCACTGTGAAGAAAGAGCAGATGGTGGAAATGCCCCCACCCCCTTTCTTGTACAATGAAGGTAAATTCAGATACACATAGAAAATACATGGAGCTTTCTAGGTCCTTATTTCTCTAGATCATATTTAAAGATATGTATACTCCCTGAAGAGGCAATTCTGCAGCTTTTCCAAAATGATTCCATCGAATCCCATGTAAAATGTCTGAGGGCAGAGATTTTATCTTCCTTAAAAAAAGTTTGATGGGAAATAAAAGCCAAATATATGTCACTTTAAGAATCATTTAGAGTCCACAGTTCTATCTTTGAATTGACGTCTTTGCCTCGTTCTACCATCTGCAACTTATGCACAAGAAGATGGTCACTACTTTAGAGCCAACAAATCATTAACTTTCATTGTAACCTATTGACTGGAGACATAATTGTAGTCATCCAGACAGGATGACAATTTTAAATTTGTTGTCTCTTAACTTTCTCATCTTCAAACTTTTCCCTCAGGAAAAGTTAGTTCTCAGCTACTCATATTAAACTAGAATTTAGGAGAATGGTTAAGCTTATGCATATAGATATGACAAAAAAAAAGTTTAGGTGCTCACATTTTGAGATACAGCCCTGCAACTTTTCAAACACTAAAAAATGTTTGGCACTGGGAGATACTTGGTGATAAGGGGAGTAGCAAGAGATTTGTAGTCTATATTGTAAAGAAAATTACAAAGAAACCAAGTAACTTATCTTGCTATAGCTTCCTTGGCCCTGTGGTTGTACAAGCTTCTTTTTAATGTATTAATATTTGTTGTAGATATCAAACACAATGAGATATAAACAAGAACAAGAAATATTCATTTATCTGAAAAAAATGAGATGTGAATTAAGAGGCATGATTTAATGTTATCTTCTAGGAAATTGTTTTTCTTGTTTCCCAAATTTACATAAATTGTACCTTTGATGAGAAAGAGAAAATAATTTTACCATCTGCTTAGGTAGAGTAAGGTCTCTGGTTGTTTAGCACTTGCATTTCTCAACCAAGTGGCCAGTGGCTATGAATAGCTATACACAAGCATGTGACTTGTGTTTCAACCGAATATAATTATAATACAAGTATATAATAGATGAGTACTTCCTAGGAGTAGTATAACAACATGTAAAATATCTCATTAACATTTATATTGATTACAAATTGAAATAATAGTTTTATAAAATATATAATTTGATCTTTTAATTTTATATATAGAGAAAAATAAAAAATTTCCATTGCATATCTGTCCTCTATTATATTTTATATTTTTTCATTTGGATGTTGCAGAGGGAAAAACTAGGAAGAAAAAATTATACATGCAGGATGAAAAGAACCATGTGACTCTGTCCTCAAATCCATTCTACATTCTGACTGTAGAGCCACATCTGAAGGAGTTGCTGGTAGCAAAAGAACAAAGAACATTTGTGAGAAACTGAAGTAGAATCATCCCTGCTATCCTAGAATGTAACACAAAAGCAAGAGACAGAATGATATTAGATAGAAAACCCCTTGCTTATCTTCTGTGGCATCTTTCAGGATTTGTGAGCAGCTAGTGAGGAAACTTATTGGTCAAGGCCCCAATTCTTGGAGGGCAAGGACCAACAGCCAGTATATTCATCCATGCCCAGTGTGTCACAGGCAGAGAATGAGCAGAACCTGATAGAAACAGTCCATGGAGCACTGAGCTTTGTTTTGGGTTGTAGCAAGGATTCAGGAATATGCATCAGAAGCTAATTCCTCCTGTTGTCATTTTCTCCATTGTTAGTGATGGGCTCATGAAGTTGGGAAAAAATCTGAGTCTCATATTTATTCTAAATGCAAAAGTAAATAGTACTAACATTTACATTTTCATCACTGCCTGGTTTAATTTTTTCTTTAAACAGAATTTATCAATTATTATAAGCTTATTTTCTCATTCAATTAAGTAGATTCTACTTTGAAATAATGTATTAGTCTTATATATAATTTATTTTCAACATATTGCATTTTTTCCTACAAACTGGTTTGACAGATATGTTTCTTTACATGAACTAATTCTGCTTAATTTTCTTCTCCATAGGAGTTCTTGGTAGTAGATTTGTCTTAGGTCATTTTATACATCTATCTCATAATATTACCTTATTTATGGTGAATATCTTATTTCAGAATACACAAATAATTTTTGCACCAGTGACTTATTTCTCACTGATGCAAGTGTACCAGTGATGTGTGTAACTTTTCCCTTCTCCTTTACCTTGGAGAGGTGATAGCTGTGCATGATGTGTGTGGATGAGTCAGAAGTCAACAGTGTGGATAGGCTTCAGTTTGATGGTTTAATCTAGGGCTTCATGATGACTTTCATTTCTGCAAGAAAATGGAAGTCTTGAGTTATGGTTAAGGATTTGGAAGCCATGAGAGACAATTGTTTAATTTTTATTTCTCAGGAGCAGAAATTAAGATTACACGAAGCTTATTCATCCTGGGTAAATAATCAGGAAAACTTCCTGACTGATATAGGTTGCCCACTGCTTTTCCTTTACTTTATGTCTTGGCTATTTCTTCATGTTTATTTGAAAACTGAGTCACCTATGACAACCCATGGTGTTTAGTTTATTGTTAAAATAGCAGGTATGATTAATGACCTTAGTGAAATTATGGATTCCTATTGTTACTAGGTTCATATCATAAGAACTAACAAAAATCTTGTGTATGATCCATACACATGTGGCATTCTTTGGTATATCAATGTTGCATTAGTGCTGATAATATAGATTTTACTTTCTGACCTATATTAACATAAAAAAGCATAGACAGAGTATGTAATTCATATTTCATTAGTGCTTTCTCAAAATTAATAGTTTTAAATTTTGTTTCTCTATACAATTACAAGAGAAGCTGGGTGATTTACATAATGACTGCAATCTGATTTAAAGTCAAATTACTGACATTTTTAAGTGAATGCAGTTTCATTTTATTTATTATTTAAATTTATTATTAGTTATTGGCAAATGTTAGGTATTCTATGTTCTCCTAAACTTTTAAACAAATACCCTGCAATGATCACACTAATATTGTGTAGATATATTATGTATGGTTATTTATATCAATGAAAGTGATAACTAACAGTTAAAACAATCTTTTAAAGTTCTTTTTCTTTGAAGGTTTTGCACACGCATAGAATACATTGTGATTATATATGCCTCTCCCCCTGCTTGCAGACTCTCCATCACACTCCCTTCCCTGTTTCACACCCTTTCTTTTTATAACAACTCATTGAGTCCAGTCAGTACTTCCTGTATGCACTGGGTGTTGGGACATCCACTTAACCAACAATTACATATTGCTTTGTGTTCTCCCTCATATTTGGTTAAGTATTGAGCTGATACACCATTCAATTTACAAGGCTGCTAAAAGACTGAGGAAAATAACAAAAATTATAACAAAGTGGCAACGTATTAAGCATAAAATAATTGCTCAACATCACAATTTAATGACACAGCCTTCCTTGACCAAGCCCTGTTGGTGGTATAGATATATTATAGATATATTTTAATTACATTACTTTTAATAATCAAGTTAACAAGATGAAAAAGAATAACTACACTGTATGAGTTGTTAATAATAGTTTTAATGAGCTCTTGGAAGCAAGAAACCCCTATTTTCAGGAATTTGTCATGGAGATGGTGATTAGAATGTTAGTATCTGTGTAAAATATCAACTATGTGTCTACTTGTATGGATGGAAGAGATAGGTTCATATTACATAAGACTTTTCTAAAGCCAATATTCTCTCTCTATTATTATATATGTATAATATATAGGTGTGTGTGTGTGTGTGTGTGTGTGTGTGTGTGTGTGTGTGTGTGTTGCTGTTGTTGTTGTGGTTGTTAGATTGGATTGTATGCTCACAGGGACTGATAGTTTCCCAAGAACCTGCAGCTTTCAAACGACAACAGAAAAATCAGGAAATCTCCAGCCTCAAGCCAAAGACTAAATGGCTCCAAGAAACCTACTGGTGTTGATCTATGCTTAAAAGCTGAGAAACCCTGAGTCTGGTGTGAGCAGGGAAAGCAGCAGAAAATGCATGCACTTGGGACAAAAGAGGCATGAGCCAGTGAGCCACCCTCCTATTCTACATTTTTATCCTATCAGAACTCTAACCCTTTAGGTGTTTCCACCTATATACCCAGCCTTTGTATTCAGATCCTTTGCAGACATGACTGCAATTGTGATTTACTAATTATCTCAGTATTCCTTCATATAGTCAAGTTGAAAACAAATTAATCACAAGTCCACCACTGTCTTCTTGAATCTACATAGGTCTTTTTAAGCAGAGTTTTCTCCAAATAAAGACATGAGAAAGGCCATCATTGCACTGGATATAATATAACTATCCTGCATATAAGCCCACATGTATGAAATCTTTTCCCAGAAAAAAAGGATAAAAGTTTTAATTTGTTTAAATTTTGTATTTTGATATAGAGCCTCATTCATAGCATAGGCTTATCTAAAAGAGATGAAGTTTTTAAGTGATGTATAATCTTTTCCTCATGTCCTATAATATTAAAATTATGTGGTAAATCTAGTGATGCTCATGTATTACTAGAAAACAAAGTAATTATATTACACGATGAAAGATATGAGAGAAATGAAGGAAAAGTAATTTGCTTCACATATATGTATATTTGCACAAGTATTTTCATAGTAATGTAAGGAAGTGATTTTAATGAAAAGCTTATGAAATAGGTCACATGATTATGCTTTACACTTACAGATAACTTCTTCTACTACCCATCCCATGCTCTCTCTATCTTCAACAAGTACTTCAGCATAGTTATTTACCTGATAGACTGGCCCATGTAGCACAAATTCTAATTGGTTTTAATAATAAAAACTGGAGTCAAATTTAGGGGTAAATGCTGAAAGATTGGAGAAGTAAAGGAGCAAGCCACAGCCACTTCTTACCTCTCATGAATTCGCAGACCAAAATGGGTTAAGTTCCTGTCTCTACCCCACCTTACCACTTCCTCTCTCCACCCAGCTGTATCACTTCCTGTTTCCTCCTCTCAAGTGCTAGGATTAAAGGTGGGCCTTCCATGTACTGGATACAAGGTGTGAGATCCAAAATGTTGGGATTAAAGGTGTGTGCTACACTCCCTGGCCTCTAGTAACTAGCTTTGCACTCTGATCTTCAAGCAAGCTTTATTTGTTAGAGCACAAACAACATATCACCACAGACCTATGCTTTTATTACTGAAAAGTCTGGGTCATCTCCATAGCTGAGTAGGAGACTTACAGTTGTTCATTGTTCTTAATCACATACTACAGTGATATTGAGTGACATACTATGGAATTATCTTTACTCCAAAAATACTCTTTCTTACCTGAACTTAGTGTAGTAGTTCAGTATCTCCTTGGTGGTTTGAATAAATAATTTGTATCAGTTCTGTATCTCTATTCTTAGGATATTGACTCAGAGGCAAGAAGAGGGACCTACAGTTACAGGAAGGTGTTTTAATTTCAAAATACTTTAATTTCTGGTTCAATAAATTTAGTGAATCAGTAAATTACCTAGTAGAGCTATTAGATCTCAGTAACTAAAATTTCTAGGTCAACAGAGTGTAAGGTTGTAGGAGGAGAAAAGCAAACTATTTTTAATGGGTCACTAGGGGCAGTGGGGGTGTACTAATTTTTATTTATGCTCCTTGATTTCAACATAAAAATTCATATTTGGGAAAATATAATATTTTGAAAATGAATTTAGAACATATGTGACTTTCTAGGATACCTGTGAACTCTTCAGGATATTGCTCAAATTGATTTTGCTATTACTGTGTTCTCCAAACCATTCCACCATATTATCAAGCCATGTTCTTCTGTTTTATGGTATATGATATGTTAATATCAGAAATCTTAACGAGCATGAACCCATTGCTGAACTTTGCCTGTGAAGTAAGCAGTGAATATTCTAGTCAAAGAAAATCATATATATATATATATATATATATATATATATATATATATATGATAACAGAAGTTAATTTATCATCCCAATGGTTGTAGTATGTGAAGAAACACTGTGAATAGGAAAGCCAAATTCATATCTGGAATAAATGTCTATTTTATGAGGACAAACTACTATTCCTTCCATATATGATGGAAATGGTTAAGTGTAATTAACGTGCCATCACGGGGATGGCTGATCCCTATGGGAAATGGTGCTGTATTGGAGACTCGGTGTTGGTTTTTGCTGATAAGAAACTGGAGAGTGAGACTGTCTCTTCAATCTTAATTTCCTTCACAGTAGATTTTGTTTGATACAACAGATTTGCCAATTATTATTTCTAGAGTTACAAGATATCAACAGGTAAGTCCATTCCTGTGCCTAATTTGAACTACTTTACCTATGTTTTACTTTTGTGGCTATAAAGTTGAAGGTCTCATATTTATTTTGAGGTTTTTTTTTTTTTTGATAAGGTATGAGAAAGTATTGAAGATTCAGCCTTCTTGTGGATAATCAGTTTTTATAGCTTTTCTTTGTTTAAATAACATGCTATCTTCATCAACATGATTCCATCTGCATTGTTGTGTTACAATTATGTATTTGTATCCATTACCCAGACATGAATCTTCAGGTTTTTTTTTTTAATATCTGTAGCATACTTATTTCATATGTGCTCACTAAATAGTGAAACAAAATAGATGGATGAAATTGAGTTGACAAATGAATATATGCTAAGATACAAATACAATTATTCTAGGGTGATCTCATTGCTCACATATGAATAATTTCTGTAATAAGAATATATTTTATCACACAGGATAAGGTCTAGTTAATAGGTTTGTCAGTATAATCCATATGCTTTATTTAGTCAAATGTTTATTTCTTTCTGAAATTGAGAAGTAGAGGTTTCTTCTCTTAGCTCTATATTTCCATAATTGTAAGACTACAACACAGTCCTTGAAATCAATGCTGGCACCATTAGGATGCGGTACATTTTGCAGTTCTTAATTAATTGTGGCAAACACATAACAGTCTCTATGGCCAGCATCATCTGCATATAGCAGCATAATCATTTTTCTTTATAGTAGAGATTGTTTTATGAGTCTTAAGTCTTCCCTTGGGGGTGTGGTTATCATCTGATAATCACACCCCTGGGAGATTCAAAACACTTATCTTAGGATCATGACTTGCAGTGCCCCAGAGGTGTGATTATCTCAGGAAACTCACACTCTCTGTCATGCCTAATTGCTTAATTATTATAGCTGTGAGTTCAGAGCACCAGATAGGAAGTAAAGTAGTGTCAGCATTTCCAATGAACTCTTTATCCAAGAGTATATAACTTAGCTGTTTAAGAAGGAGCCCATATTCTACTGAATCACAGCACTACAGATGTTAGCCTAAGAAATATGGTTCTTCAAGAAGGTATTTTTATTTTAAAATTGGGTCCCTATTCTTATAGTGAATTGGTAAAGGATAAAAAACAAAACAAAAAAAAAAAACAAAACACCTAATTTAATGGCTTTAAAACATATATTTTGGAATGGCGAGATAGAGCAGTGAGTTAAAGGTGCTTGCTGCCAGATCTGAGGACTAGAGTTTGATCTCAGAATCTACACAGTGGAAGGAAAGAACTGACTTCTGAAAATTGTTATCTGACCTCTGGATGCATGTGTGGGTGGCATATGCTTGTCTATACACATGAGATCGACTCACAGTCACACTCACAAACAAACATACAATAAACAGGTTAAAATGCAGTATGAAGATAATTTATTTGTACTCTAGTAAATAAAGCTTGCATGGAGATCAGAGGAAAAAGCCAGCCACTATATTAAACATAGAAGTCAGGCAATGGTAGCACACACCTTTAATCCTACCATTTGGGAGGCAGAGATTCATCGGGATCTCTGTAAGTTCAAGGGCATACTGGGAACAGAGCCAGATGTGGTGGCACATGCCTTTAATTTTCAGTGCTAATTAACCATAGAGCTCTGGAGGGCTGAATAGACAGGAAGTGATAGAGCTGGGCGGAAAGAGTAAGTATGTAGCTGGGTGGAGAGAGGAATTGAGATAGCAGGGACAGAAATGATATAGGTGTGAGTATACAGGAAGTAGCTCTCTTTTTGACTGAGGACTTTTAGTGATAAGAACATGACTGGCAGGCTGGGCAGTGGTGGTGCACACTTTTAATCCCAGCACATGGGAAGCAGAACCATGCAGATCTCTGTAAATTTGAGGCCAGCCTAGTCAACAGAGAAAGATCCAGGACAGGCATCAAAACTATACAGAGAAACCTTGTCTCAAAAAACCAAAAATCCATGATTGGTTTCTTTCTGCTTCCTTGATGTCTTAGTTTTAGTTTTTACCCCAATATCTGTCTCTGTTTTTTTTTTTTTTATTAATAAGACTGTTTAGCAATTTGTCTTACAATGTAATTTTAAGAAAACAACATATTCTGTGAGGCAGATAAAGAAATAAATGTATTCTGAAGATAAAACAATTAAATCAATTTAAATAGCAACAATTTTCCACATAATTTCTAATTTCCTTGGAAATGCTCTTAAACTTTTTAGAACATTCATAAAGGATTATGTAAGTAAAATAAACTAAAACTATAATTAGAGAACACTGTCATATATGTATCAGCTCTGATACTCGACCAAATGTTTTCTTAGTTCATAAGCTGCTAAGTTTCTAAAGAGGATCAAACCACTGAATAGGAAGGCTCGAGATGTAGTTAAACCACTAGACCATTTCTTCTAGCAGTATTCTTTAAATCTTAGCAATGCCTCAGAAATGACAGGCATTTGAAACCTGGAAAACTGTGCCCCCTGCAGTTCAATTCATAGGTAGCTAAAGATTAAGCTATGTCTCCAATATACTAATTCCTAAGATATATATTTGGTTTACTAACTGTAAGTCATCTGAGTTAATACTTTTCCAATAACAACATCCCTGAGATACTCACATTTTCCTCTGTACATATGAGGTTGAATTGAACAGAAAAAAATGTTGAGTGGCATCTCATGCATTGTGTGATAAAGCTAAAAATAGCTTTGTTCCCGGATAAGTAGGTAACTTTTTGGTAATTAAAACTCTGTTAGAACATCTTTTCCTGCAACACTTTGATCTCTTCACTCTGACTTGGGTGAGGATATATGGATGTCTAAATGTTTACATTTATAAAACTTTCATCTTGGAGTAATGTTAGTAAAAATCACTAATTCTCCAAGGTTCTTAATAATTTCTCCCTTCCTTCCTTCCTTCCTTCCTTCCTTCCTTCCTTCCTTCCTTCCTTCCTTCCTTCCTTCTCTCTTCTCCTCTCCTCTCCTGTCCTGTCCTGTCCTGTCCTGTCCTGTCCTCTCCTCTCCTCTCCTCTCCTCTCCTCCCCTCCCCTCCCCTCCCCTCCCCTCCCCTCCCCTCCCCTCCTCTCTCTCTCTCTCTCTCTCTCTCTCTCTCTCTCTCTCTCTCTCTCTCCATTAGATTTAAAGTAATTCTCCTGCCTAAGCCTCATGATATAGTGTGTAAGGCCAGAATACTAACACAAACATGAAAGGCAGGATTTTTTTTAAAATTTTTTGATACAAGGTTTCTCTGTGTAGCTTTGCACCTTTCCTGGAACTCACTGTGTAGCCCAAACTGACCTCAAACTTGCAGAGATCTGCCTGTCTCTGCCTCCTGAGAAATTTTTAATAGAACCCCAGGAAGGAGATGGTCCTTTACAAACCATGAAAAGAGGCCCAAGAGAA
This sequence comes from Onychomys torridus, assembly GCF_903995425.1. Classification (NCBI taxonomy): domain Eukaryota; kingdom Metazoa; phylum Chordata; class Mammalia; order Rodentia; family Cricetidae; genus Onychomys; species Onychomys torridus. The sequence continues at coordinate 138,636,390 of NC_050443.1, read as the reverse complement.
ACTGCCCCTGAAGGTGCGTTTTTGTTGTGATAATATTGTGTACCATAATAAAAATTGCCTGAAGATCAGAGAGACAAAGGAACAGGCCACAGCCACCACCTCTTACCAGACCCTCAGCCTGAAAATCCCTCTAGTTCTTGTCTCCTCACACCTTATATACCTTTCTCCACCCAGCCATCACTTCCTAAGATTAAAGGCTTGTGTGCTTCCCAAGCAAATGCTTGAGATCTCAAGTGCTGGGATTTAAAGGGCTGTGATTCCCAGGTATAGGGATTAAAGGTATGTGCCACCACTGCCTGGATCTGTTTCTCTCCTAGACTGAGTTAATCTCATGTAGTCCAGGGTGGCTTTGAACTCACAGAGATCCAGACTGATATATGCATTCTGAATGCTAGGAATAAAGATGTTTGCCCCCACTGCCTGGCATTTATGTTTAATCTAGTGGCTTGTTCTGTTCTCTGATCTTCAGGCAAATTTTATCAGGGTACACAATATATCATCACACCTTTTCATTGGACATACATATGTTTTATTTTAGATTTGGACATTCTCTATTGCCTAAGCCACATTTTGTGCTACATTGTTAGAACAATGTAAAGAGAATAACACATGGTTTTATTTATTTTTCATACTAACAGTGATTTATAGACTGTATCAACTTCTTTTTTATTTCTCTGAGTTTATTCTTCTCAAAAGTACTGCTTATTGATGCTTTCCACCTTCCAGACAGACAGTATCCAAATATATAAGTTGTAATTGACTCTAAGTAAATAAAAATATATTTATCTAATTCCTAGTAACGTCTCAAGTGTGTGTGTGTGTGTGTGTGTGTGTGTGTGTGTGTGTGTGTATGTGTGTGTGTGTTTGTGAGGGACTCTGTTTTTTACTCACAAACAGAAAATTCAATCCAAAATTGTAGTGAACTTCAAGGGATCTTAAATAGTCAGAACAACATTTGAAAAGAGCAAAATTAGAGCAATATTTATGGGTCCCAAATCTTATTACAAAGCCAAATAAATCAAAACAGTATACTACTTACCTTGTTTGTCCTTCTGAGTCTGGGTTACCTCACTCAGGATGATTTTTTCTAGATCCATCCATTTGCCTGCAAACCTCATGATGTCATTGTTTTTCACTGTAGAGTAGTACTCCATTGTGTATATGTACTATATTTTCTTTATCCATTCTTCAGTTGAAGGACATCTAGGTTGTTTCCAGGTTCTGACTATTACAAACAATGCTGATAAGAACATAGCTGAGCAAATGCCCTTGTGGTATGATTGAGCATTCCTTGAGAATATGCCCAAGAGTGCTACAGCTGGGTCTTGGGGAAGATGGATTCCCAGTTTTCTAAGGAAGCACCATATTGATTTCCAAAGTGGCTGTATAAGCTCGCATTCCCACCAGCAGTGTAGGAGAGTTCCTCTTGCTCCATATCCTCTCCAGCATAAGTTGTCTTCTGTATTTTTGATCTTAGCCATTCTGACAGATGTAAGGTGGTATCTCAGAGTCATTTTGATTTGCATTTCCCTGATTTTTAGGGATGTAGAGCAATTCATTAAATGTTTTTCAGCCATTTGAACTTCCTCTGTGGAGTAGTCTCTGTTTAGTTCTATAGCCCATTTCTTAATTGGACTGTTGGGCATTTTGATGTCTAATTTCTTGAGTTCTTTATATATTCTGGATATCAGCCCTCTGTCAGATGTGGGGTTAGTAAAGACCTTTTCCCATTCTGTAGGCTGTGACTTTGTCTTGTTGGCCTTGTCCTTTGCTCTACAAAAGCTTCTCAGTCTCAACAGGTCCCATTGATTGATTGTTTCTCTCAGTGTCTGTGCTACTGGTGTTATATTTAGAAAGTGATCTCTGGTGCCAATGCGTTCAAGACTACTTCCTACTTTCTCTTCTATCAGGTTCAGAGTAACTGGATTTATGTTGAGGTCTTTGATCCACTTGGACTTAAGTTTTGTGCACGGTGACAGATATGGATCTATTTGCAGCCTTTTACACATTGACATCTAATTATGCCAGCACCATTTGCTGAAGATGCTTTCCTTTTTCCATTGTACATTTTTGGCTTCTTTGTCAAAAATTATATGTACATAGGTGTGTGGGTTTATGTCAGGGTCTTCAATTTGATTCCATTGGTCCAAATGTCGGTTTTTATGCCAGTACCAAGCTATTTTTATTATGGTAGCTCTATAGTAGAGCTTAAGATAGGGGATCATGATGCCTCAGAGGTTGTTTTATTGTACAGGATTCTTTTGGCTATCCTGGGTTTTTTCATTTTCCATATGAAGCTGAGTATTATTCTTTCCAGATCTGTGAAGAACTGTGTTGGTAACTTGATGGAGATTGCGTTGAATCTGTAGATTGCTTTTGGTAAGAATGCCATTTTTACTATGTTAATCCTGCCTATCCATGAGCATGGGAGATCTTTCCATTTTCTGACATCTTCTTTAATTTCCTTTTTCAGGGACTTAAAGTTCTTGTCATATAGGTCCTTCACATGCTTAGTTAGAGTAACCCCAAGGTATTTTATATCATTTGTGGCTATTGTAAAGGGTGATGTATCTCTGATTATCTGCTGGGATTAAAGGCATGTGCCACCACTGCCCGGCACCAATTATATTTTTTGTATATGACACCAAAGTCATAAGCAAAGTAAATTAAAATAGATGAGCCAAACAATATCAAAAATTCTTTGTAAGATTTATGTCAAAGTACAACAGTCAACAGAATAACTAAATTTTACTGTAATAAAATAGGAATTTGTATATTATATATCTAATAAGGGATTGATAGCTAAAATATGTAAATATATAAAAATTGCCTACTTATAACAATAGAAAATACCTAACAAACTGGTTTGTCATGTGGACCAAAGTCTTGATTGAACATTTACTTAAAGAAGATACACAGATGCTAAATAAACACATCACATTATTGATTCTTGTATTAGTGGAAGTTCTCTAAAGGAACAGAACTGTTAGAATTTATAGATATAAAGGCGATTTATTTATTAAAGTGGCTTACAAGCTGTGGTCTAGCTAGTCCAACAATGGTAGTCACTCAATGGACATTCCAGAGATTTTTCATTCCATAAGGCTGTATGTCTCAGCTGTTCTTCAGTCTACACAGGGATCCTGAAATTGGCTGAAATCCATTGATTTACCAGGCAGAGTGAGAGGAAGCAAAGAGTGAAGAACCTCTTTCTTCCATGTCTCTCACATAGGCTGCTACCAGAAGATGTGGCTCAAATTGGAAGTGGATCTTCCCAGATTATAAAATGGTTCTTCTACTTCAAATTATTTAATTAAGAAAAATTCCTTACAGGTGTACCCAGCCATTTGGGTAATTCCAGATGTAGTCAAGCTGACAACAAGAAGAGCCATTGCAATTCTAAAGAAAATTTAAGTCAAAACTATGACAATCTGTAACCTCACACCTATTAGAATGTCTAGTAGACAAATGGAAAGCTTACAAGAAAAGTATGGAGAAAATGTAGTTTTTGTTTACTCTTGATGAAAATGAAAAATGGCATAGATGCTGGGGAAACCATATGACCATTTCTAAAACACTAAATAAGTATTGTGTATGAAAATACCATAAGCAAACTTACTATTTGCATGGTAATTAAGAAAGAGAATAAAAGTGAAAATAAATAATTTTTTTCACATGGCACAGTAATTCTACTCTTGGATGTGTGTTTGAGATAGGTGAGTTGTGTCACCATAATATTGATTGTGCTGAAATCTTTATTTCCAATGCTTCAAAAGGTGATCAAATTCCTAGCGCCTTTAAAGTTGTGATTAAGTTTAAAGGAAGTCATTAGGTTGAGCACTACTCTCATTCGTCATGTCCTTTTAATAACGGGAATAAGGACACAGGTCTCACAGAAAGCAGGTCATTCAAGGACATATGGAGAAAATGGACATGCTGAAGTCAAGAAGAGAGGCCTATGAAGAAAGCAAGCCTTCTAATGCCTTGGACTTGGACTTCTATTTATAATAGTTGAGAAAATGAATGTCCATTGTCTCAGTGAACATTCTGTTGTTTTTATCTTTTGAGACATACAAAACCAATAACATACTCAAAATATTTCACAGCATGCTTTTGAAGATCCATTTGTGCACTAATCCTGTGTAGTAATATATCGTGTGCCCCAGTAAAGCTTGCCTTGGGAACACAGGACAAAGCCATTCACCATTTTAAATACAAAGGTCAGGCAGTGGTAGCATACACCTTTAATCCTAGCATTTGGGAGGCAGAGATCCATCCAGATTTCTGAGTTCAAGGCCAGAATGGGAACAGAGCCAGGCATGGTGGCTCATGCCTTTAATCCCAGAACTAGGAAGGAAGGGAGATGGTAGGGCATAGAAAAGTATATAAGGTGTGAGGAAACAGAAGTCTCTTGATGCTGAGGATTTCATAGAGGTGAAAATGTCATTGGCTTATTGTTTCTCTCATGTTTCAGCTTTCACCCCAATATCTGGCTCTGTTTTTGTTTTCGTTTTTTTTGTTTTTTTTTTTTTTTTTTTTTTTTTATTAATAAGACTGTTTAAAAATTCACTTTTCAATCCTGAGAGCTAGCATATTCACAGAAATGAAAAGTGATAAAGTAGATTTAATGGTCAGATAAGAAAACTGCCTATTAAAGTATGCAATGGACTATAATTAACCCTTTAAAAGGAGACTTTGTGAATGGTACTACATTAATAAAAGTTGAGGGTATTATGCTATATATAACAAGGTAAGTAAGTCTGCAAAAGATAAATTCTAAAATGCTAAATTCTGTACAGTATCTAGAGTAGAAAATACATAAATGCAGATGATGTATTGAAACTGTGCACAGAATTAAGAAGGAACAGAAAGTGTTTAATGGGCACAGAATTTTAGTTCTGTAAGATAAAACCTAATGCTTTGTTCACGGGTTGCTCCAATATATAAGTATAATTGGCTTGACTCAGTTCTATACTGAACTTGCTTGTAAGTTGTAGTAAAATTCATAAGATCAAATTTACTACAATCTGAGTACTTTGCCACACTTTGCAGCATAAGTTTATTAGATGATCCTCTTTAGTTATGAGAATGGTTGTTATTTTTTTTCTGAACACCAATCATAAACATTGGTTTGAATGTATTCTTAGATAATGTTGCTAGTGAATGATAGGACACCCTACTAAATGCAATATTAGATAAATATTGAATAATTATTAGTATCACAGATACTGAATGGCATAGAATTAAACTAAAATATTCATCTGAAATTTTCATTTAACTGAGTGTATTGCATTTTATTTGATAAATGTGGCAACTATAATAAAATTGCTTATTTTCTTTTTTATATTAAAAATATTTTAAATGTACATATGTATAAAACAAGTGGCTACTATAGCATAAAAGAAAGATAAAAGAAATAAATTCATGCAATGCTAAGTTTCATATATTCAGTTTGCAGTGGCACAATATTAACTCTAAGGAGAGTGTGTACAGTTATGATTACATATCCAAGTGTCTACAAATACCCACAAAAATGAGTTTAGCTGAAAAGCCACTGATGAATTAATATGGAATTCTCATGCATATACGAATGTGCCATGTAGTCAAATCTCCCAAATAAAGTAGAAAAGGGGGGAAATATAAGACCAAATATAAATAAGGAGCTAATGTTATACAATTAGTATACTCAAATACAACTGTATCAATAATTACATTAAACATTAATGGACAAATATACTTAATTCAAAAGGGAAAGACTATCAGAATGGATTTTTAAAAATCAAGGCTGAATAATGTGCTATCTATTAAAAGATGTATCTTAACAAAAACTGCTTATTTTCTACTTTTATTTGATGCTTAACTATGCTACTTTGTTTTGAAGAATATATTGTGTTTTGTTGTAAAAATATGATATCTTATATTTGAATATCAGAAACTCCAAATAGCAAAATTATCTGGGATGTCCAGTTTAACAGTTTATGTGAAATTTTGTATACAAATATAACCTTGGCACTATGATATCCTCCATAATCATATCTCATGTTTTTGCTCCGATTTCATACACACTCTTTCCTTTTGTGCTTGGAATACTTTTACCTTTAAATGTGTCTGTATCTCTATTACACACAGAAATTTTTTGTGGATAGAGATTGTGTTTTTAAAGTATTTGCCTTTTCTACAAAGTACACTGATTTCTTATGTGAATACACAAACATACATAAACAAGCATGTACATTATCACAATAGTCTACATGACCATTTGAATATATTATGTATTGAATTAAATTTTGCAAAATTCTACTCCATCGTTTGCTAATTATTTTCTTCTCTCAATCAATTGAATCAATCCAATGAAATAGCTATAAATCAATAAGGTGACAGTGAAAAGCATATTTAACTTTTCATCAAAACACTAGTCAGTGTTTGAATCTTTTCTACTTTATTATTGTGCATCTCTACACATGTGCATTTGTGTGCATGTATACATATACAATAGAGAGTGTCTATAAAATGCGATTAAAATGTGGACAAAATACATATACACACCGGCAGAATTGCTCACATTGGGTTATTTGAAGGTGGAAATGATGAAAATGATTCATTGTAAGCAGGAAGATGAAAGAGATAAATGGAGAAAAGAGGTTTACATGACAAAGCCAAGTTAATATCTGTAACTATGGGAAAGGTACAAAGAACACGTGAACTAAAACATGCACCTTAGATTGCAGTGAAAAAAAAGGAGTTAAATTTTAACTCTATTAGATAAAGCAGAAAGACACATGCAACTAAATGATTCCTATTTTTGATGTAAAAATAAGTAAAATACAAATTAACCAAACCACATTATGTATTGGATTGTTCCTGCAATGCAACTGTACATAGAAAAATAAGTCCAACCATATAGAGTTAAATGAATGAAATAATCATTTTCAAAGTTAACATGGCCATTCAGTCTTCCCATCATGGAGCCTTTACATGATCTGAATTATAGTGAGAGACTAGAAACTGTTTCTAGCTAAAAATTAATTACTTGCTTGTGAATGATGTAGAAATCATTCCTTTTGATTAGGCTCTAATAAGCCTCAAAGGCAAATGAAGACCTTGGGTTGAATTTGCTTTCAGAGTTAAACTGAGTTTTCAGTTTTAGAGGGAAGTTTACTTGATCTCATCATAAGTGGCTGGAAGTGGATCCTTTTCTTGTCCCTGTTTAAGGAGATGCTGCAGGTGATTATACTGCAAGCCAAGCCCAGGAGGAGACCTGTGAAGATAATTGCCACAGAGATCAGGGGTGAGACAGACACAGAGAAGAGGCAAGCCTTAGCCCATTTCTAGGACTATCCCGCTGTTCATAGAAACACAGTTATTATGGGGGTGGGGGGAAGAGAGTTCATTGGAAGACAACAGAATTCCCTTCGTTTTATGTAGATTCTTTCTATGAGCTAAAAGTAATAATTATGTGATTGAAGATAAAATACAATTATTAAAACATAGTATTCATTTATTTTTGGTTGTGTTTCCTTTTTTGTGTGTATTTTTATATTTTATGTTCCTGCAAGCTTCATGTGTGCCAAACCCTAAGCAACAAAGTAACTGCACTTGGACATAAGCCCCATAAGGATCTGAAAAAAAATTAAATGGATATGTAGAGATTGATTTTTGATCCTACATGACTAATGTGCTTATTAGAAGGGGAAGCAACACCAGAACTTTATTTTTATCTACCATTTGTGGACATTGGGGAAATGGCCCCTTGAGTGACAAACAAGCCCTCACCAGAAATTAATCTTTGCTTCTTAGCTCTGATTTTGGATCTCCAAGCTCTTCTACTGTCAACAACTGGTATGTACAGTTGCCCACTGTGAAGAGAATGCTCAGTTGCTAAGATTACTTGTTGCTCTTTTGCGGGAACCAGGTCAAGTTTCAAGCACCTACATGGTGGCTGGCAATTGTTTACAATTCCAGTCCCAGGTGATCTCATGCCCTTTTCTGACCGCTGTAGCCATCAGGTATGCAGGTGGTGCACATGCATACATACAGTCAAGGCATTTATACATACAAAATAAAGGAAATAAATCTACAGAAATGATGCAATAGTGGCAAAAATGTTGTGGGAGTAAACAACTTTTTTTCTGATGGGATTTAAATCCTGTTGTACAGGATAGAACTCATGTTTGATATAGTTAACTGGGCCCCAAACTGTGGCTGGCTCATAGACCCAAGAAGAGAACATACAGTTATTATTCTGCTAAATGGACATAGTAACAAAGTTCTCCAAAGTTCTTATCTTTATAACTATAGATTAATGCATTTCTCAAGCCTCATCAGAGAAACTTCATTTTTTTTTTCAATATGTAGAAGCTTCCAAATGGTCAATGTGCAGAATTGGAGAGTTTTTTGTGCTCTACTCTAAATGGGACATCTACACCCCCCACCTCACCCCAACCCCTTGCCACACACAGATGCTCAGGAACAATCACAGAAGAGAGGATTAAAAGATTGTAAGAGCCCAAAGCAGAGAGTGTCTTATCTTAGCAAAGCAGCATTTGCAGGATTTGACTGACCTTAACTACACAAGCTCACAGCAGCTGGGAGTACACCCATGAGACCTACACAAATCAAACCTAGCAAGATCCTAATTTGGATGAAGTGAGGGGCTCGTGAGATCCCACCCCTAGATGAGGAACTATTGAAAACTGATAGCTGTTGGGGAAGAGAGAGCCATTTTTCTTCAGGTATGTGGCCCCTGAGAGCCTAATGATGCTCCAATACATGACATTACACACTTGCGCATACAGGCCATACTAAGTAGATCTAGTGGGTTTCAAAAACCAGAGAATATAGTTGAATCTCTAGCAAACAAAAATGTGAAAAGTAACTTTTCTTGCTAACCACCAGTCTATGGTATTTTGTGTGCCAATTGATTTTCTTCTCTTTGGTGAACAGTCAAAAACTAAAATTTAAATAAAAATGAAAAGTACAATTTTCCCTTACCACTTCTAATTCAAGGTCACATTTATGTAGTTTTTCTAACACATAATTAGAGATGATAATTAATAGTTCATTGATACTTATTTTATATCATCTTTGTTTAAAAAATGGTATTTGGTATTTCAGGGGTGGTTTCTGCTATTTAGCAATTCAAATAGAGTCACAAAATTTGGTTAAACACCAGTTCCAAGATTCTTGTTATACAGAGGCGTTCATTAGTTCAAGGGAATTTCCATGTTATTACATTAGTTATATATTTTGTCAATTATGAGAACAGGAAATTTCATTGGCAGAAAAATGGTGAAAGACTAAACAAGAAAATACAATGTGGAAAGTGTGTCATGAAGAGCTGGGCAGTACCAGAAGTGTAGCCTGCGTATTATACTTCCCTACACTACCTTGCTCTGTGAACTCTGTTGCCATAAAACTCTGTTTACTCCCTTGGAAGGAATGCCTCTGCCTGCAAAAAGAATGCCACTAGCAAGATGTTTGCTCCCCCTTTCTCAGCAATGCAGTTTTTAGCATTTTCAGGGACACTGTGCAAAGAGCACCCAATCAGCCATGAGACTTCCTGTATCCTGAGTACATCTGGTGAAAGTGATGAAAAATACTCTGTATGTTTATCATTGTTTCACTGTGAGCTATCTGGAATAAAAGTAGCACAGAATGCCATGAAAGGCATCCTGGAGCAGCATGACCTAGAGTCCCCGACTCAGTTGAATATTAAATTCAACTTCAATTGCTTGTCACTGGAGGGTTGCAATGCAGGGAAATCATCTTGTTTACCACCAGATAACTGAGTTCTCCTTCTTGAAGCCATGTGGTTTTGTTAAGACCACGCATGCACAAGGTGACCAACAAGGATTCTCTGTGACTTCATAAGCCCTAGAGATGATGACAGTAACTCCTTGGTTTGCATTCTAGTCCCTCCAATGGTTATTTTCTAACACTAGCACCTAAAGCCCGCCACTCTTTGCCATTATCCTGTGTCTCCCCCTGCTGTCTTCTATTGCAGTAAATTACAGCTTATCTTTGTGGACATCAGGACGTGTGCCTATCTATCTTGCTTGACAGAGACAAAACGTACAAATAAAAAATGAAAAAGCCCCCAAATTTTCCCACTTCATTACTTGAAACTCTACCTCATCCTTAGATTATAATGGCCAAATATGCAGTACCCTTTCAAAAATGTCTTTTGATTCTATTTTGATTTTCATTGTCTATCTTGAAGATCATTAGCTACTATGAATCACAATGGGAACTACTTTAGACGATAGTGGTTTCTTAATTTAACATCTAGGATAAAAATTATATGGACACAAAATATGTTAGAAAAAATTTCTTAAATTCTTGATTAAAAATAATATATGGTTCTGTGTAAACATATTTACTTTAAATGAGAAAGTTTACCTGCAAGATGGCTTTTGGAAAATGATACTGGCTGTCAAGCCTGACTGCAGTAACTAGATCTAAATAGGGAAGGGACTATTATAGGAGAGAGCAGACTCTTACAAATTGTCCTCTATCCTGAACACACACACTGTGACACATGGATGCTCACATATAGAGTCACACATACTCATGCAAAATAAATCAGGTTTTAAATGTTGATAGTATGTTTGTGAACCAAATATATAATAGGATTATAAATATTATATTTAACTTAATGCATCAGTGTGTTACTATTTTCCATTATTTTTCATGAGCTTCCATATGTGCATCCTTGTTACCCAAACTCCTCAGATGATGGAAACATGCTTGATATCAATAAACTATAATAGTAAGCAAATGAAATTAAACAGGTTATCCTACTTAATTCATACCATATTCTAGGAAACGTTTACCCACTATGTCTACTTAAAAAAATTTGAATTATTTGTTAAAAGATTATGCTGAAAATTATGGGAAGGAACTACAAAATAAAAAACTGAATGGCTCAATATCTATGATCAAATGAACAGAAAGTTAGCTTTGGAGAGCTTTAGACATGCATTTTCTTCTTTACTATATTATATGTAATTATTGTGTATGTGTATATGTGTGCCCACATATGTGCACCATGACATGTATGGAGGTTAGAGGACAGCTTATAGGAGTAGGCGCAATTCCTCTACAATGTGTATCAGTGGCATGTAACTCAGGTTTCCAGGCTTGGCAGCAAGTGTCCTTATCTGTTGAGCCACCTCAATAGGTCAAGACCACCACTATCAAATCACATGAACACTGGGGATACTTAAAGTACAAAAATCATTTACTAAATGGGAGCAGCACAGGGTTTTTCTATGGCCAAAGACATAGGACATTTTATAATATTGAAAACATATTATATAGTGCAATGGAATAACATCATGATTAAGTTTGAATATAGTTTGGGATGAATTTTTTTTTTTTTTACCACATAGGATATTTACAGTAATTTCCTAGTAAAATCACTTAAACTTCCTGGAATATATGTGTAGTTAGAGTTTTCCTGCCTGGCTCAGTCAGGACAAATCTCTCTTACCCGCCAGTCCCACAGTCGCTCAGACTCAACCAAGAAAGCACACAGAAACTTACATTGCTTACAAACTGTATGGCTGTGGCAGGCTTCTTGTTATCTACTTCTATCTTAAATTAACCCATTTCTGTTAGTCTATACTTTGCCACATGGCTTGTGGCTTACCAGTGTCTTTACATGTTGCTTCTCATGGCGGCGGCTGGCGGTGTCTCTCCAGCCTTCTACTTCCCAGAATTCTCTTCTCTCTTGTCCCACCTATACTTCCTGCTTGGCCACTGGCCAATCAGAACTTTATTTACATAGAGCGATATCCACAGCACTTCCCCTTTTCTTTTTTTTAAGGAAGGTTTTAACTTTTACATAGTACAATTACATATAACAAAACAATTATCAAGCAAGAATTATAGTTACAATGTTAAAGAAGATATCCTATCTATCTTATATTTGTGAGTCTAATGTTTTATATCTAACTTATCTTGTATCATAACTGCAAGAAATTATAACTATCTAGTCTTCAACCACATCAAAGACCTCAGAAGGATATAATATTACCTGAGAACCGGGAGAAGGATGTAAGCATTTTTCAGGAGCCTTGCAAGAGTAGACAGAGACAGCTGGCAGCCTGGACAGTCACCTAATGTTCCTTTGTAGAGTTGGGGCATTTGTCTTCAGCCCACAGGGCTAGAGTCTCTCGGTCACTTCTCTCAGTGTCCTGTAGAATGTCTGGCAGTTTCCACTGTGAAGCAGGAACCTGAAGGACCATTTTGAAAGCAAAGTTCAGTGGTCACCTTTCTATGGGTCCTGCATGTCCAGGTGATCGAGCAGTCCAGGCAAGAATAGTTTCTTGCCCAAATGGCTATTTTTGCCAAGGTGAAGATAAACTCCATATGAAGTGTCTTCAATGCCCATCCTCCTCTCTGAAGTAAATTGGTGCTGCCAGGAGCAGACATGTCTCACTGTCCAGAAAGTCTAAATTTTAAAAGTATTTTAAATGCCATATTTTGTAGGTCTTTGAAGTATTTGAAGATTACCTATCTATCTGAAATATGTCTATGTATATCTAGAAGACTTAACTAACATGGCTACAAGTATGATTATCATAAATGACTAATTATTAATCTATTTTTAATTATCCATTACAATTTTAAATGAACTATATAAACATAATACCTTAAACATGATTAGAAATATACACACAGTATAACAAAATTAACTTTAAGTTTGTATCAATAAACTAAAATCTATACCAATGTAAAACATTTTAAACAAGTTGTTGCTCTTTAGAAGTTCCTTAATCTACCCTTTCATCCTATTATATCTGTATCATATCCCCTTTTCTTCTTTAGAAAGAGATCTCATTTATAATCAAACTGCTTTAAATAAAAATATTGGTTTTTCTCTGTCCCACACTAGAGGGATCTTCTGATTTGGGACACAAGAATCTCTTAACCTTTTCTTTTAGCAATATGTCTGAGTTTAGAGAAGGAGTGAGCCAATTCCATCTCCAAAGCCAGCTTGATCATTTTGGGAGTGTGGGCGTAGTTTTTCTTACTACTTCCTGCTGGAGGGGAGCGCTGTATCTTATGGGGACACAAAGAAAATTTTAGGATTATGGAGTAGTCCATTAGGGTGAACCTCTGAGCCAGTTGCCTTGAAACCATTCTGGATGTCAGATCATCTGGGCCATGGTGTCATTGGAGACCTTTCAGGTGGTCTTGGCTGATCAAACTTGATGTATCTTAATCTGGAACAAATCCATAGCCTCTGGCTTTCTGTGGAAACAAAAGCAGAGACTCCTTTCCAAAGCAACATATCCTTATATCCAAATTTTGAAGTCAAGGTACCTTTAAAATTTACATATTTGTTTAACTCAACAGCTTTTATGATCAAATATTTTTTTGTAGTTAAAAATCCCAAAGACAAGACAAACCAGATTCTCTGTGTAATATCCATCTTTGGAAGACTGAAACGCCACTGTGGCTGCTGACTCCACCCACCTCAGCTTCCCAACATGGCGGTGGTACAGTTTACCACCAGCTCTGGGTCTGGAGCCATGTGTACCATCAACTATCAGAAGCAGTTCTATCAAAGCAGTGCATAGCCCAGAAACCTTTTTTTTTTTTTTTTTTTTTTAAGTAGCAAAGGCTAAATCCACCATGCAGCAAAGTAAAGTGCCAGTTGTAGACTCCTCATTCCCACCACACTGCAGGTCAGACGCACATGCCAGGAACCCGCCATAGTAGCTCAAACCGGCAGGCTGCGGCTAACTTGAGAGAGACAACTAGGGAGCTGTTTTTAGCTCCGTTTTAGAATCTTTTTTCTTAGGTTTTAGGTGGAAACTCTTGCCAACACATTGGGCGCCATTTGTAGCTAGAGTTTTCCTGCCTGGCCCAGTCAGGACAAATCTCTCTTACCCGCCAGTCCCACAGTCACTCAGACTCAACCAAGAAAGCACACAGAAACTGTTTACAAACTGTATGGCTGTGGCAGGCTTCTTGTTATCTACTTTTTCTATCTTAAATTAACCCATTTCTGCTTATCTAAACTTTGCCACATGGCTCGTGGCTTACCAGTGTCTTTACATGTTGCTTCTCATGGCAGAGGCTGGCGGTGTCTCTCCAGCCTTCTACTTCCCAGAATTCTCTTCTCTCTTGTCCCACCTATACTTCCTGCTTGGCCACTGGCCAATCAGAACTTTATTTACATAGAGCGATATCCACAGCATATATGTAGGGTGATCATGGTGGTAGGGGCCCTGTTTAAATTTCAGGATTTGTTTGAAATTTAATTGGTGTGGTGTAGACATGGGGTTATTCAGTACATTTACAAATACTAGCTATCCCACTCTTTGGCATAATCATACCACAAGGGCACATGCTCAGCAATGTTCATAGCAGCATTATTTGTAATAGTCAGAACCTGAAGAAAACCTAGATGCCCTTCAACTGAAGAATGGATAAGTAAAATGTGGTACATATACACAATGGAGTACTACTCAGCAGAGAAAAACAATGACATCATGAGGTTTGCAGGCAAATGGATGGATCTAGAAAAAAATCATCCTGAGTGAGGTAACCCAGACTCAGAAAGACAAACATGGTATGTTCTCACTCATAGGAGGATACTAGATGTAAAACAAAGATGACTAGACTGCTACTCACAACTCTAGGGAAGCTACCTAGAAAACAGGACCCTAAGAAAGACACAGGGATTGTCCAATGACAGAGAAATGGATGAGATCTATATGAGCAAACTGAACAGGAAGGGGGTAATGAAGAGCAAGGGTGGGGGAAAGAGAGCTTAGGGGAGCGGGAGATCCCAGCTGGATCAAGAACAGAAAGGGAGAACAAGGAATAACAGACCATGATAAATGAAGACCACATGAGAATAGGAAGAAGCAAAGTGCTAGAGAGGTCCCCAGAAATCCATGAAGATACCTCCACAATAGACTACTGGCAATGCTTGAGAGAAAGCCTGAAATGAGCTGCACTGGTGATCGGATTGCTAAACACCCTAACTGTCATGAAAGAACTCTCATCCGATGACTGATGGAAGCAGATGCAGAGATCCACGGCCAAGCCCCAGGTAGAGCTGTGAGAGTCCAATTGGCGAGAAAGAGGAGGGATTGTATGAGCAAGAGATATTGAGACCATGATTGGAAAAGCACAGGGGCAAATAGTCAAACTAATGGAAACATATCAACTATGAGCCAATAGCTGAGGAGCCCCCAACTGGATCAGGCCCTCTGGATAAGTGAGACAGTGGATGAGCTTGCACTGTTTGGGAGGCACCCAGGCAGTGGGACCAGGACCTGTCCTTAGTGCATGAACTGGCTTTTTGGAGCCTGGGGCCTATGCTGGGACACTTGGCTCACCCTAGGTGACGGGAGGAGGGGACTGGACCTGCCTCTACTGAATGTACCAGGCTGAGCTGAATCCCCAGGGGAGTCCTTGCCCTGGAGGAAATGGGAATGGGGGGTAGATTAGTGGGAGGGCAGGAAGGGAGGAGGGAGGACAGAGGAATCCGTGGCTGATACATAAAATTAAATAAATTATAAAATAAAAAATTTTAAAAAATAAATACTAGTGATCTATACGTACATTCCTATAAATTTGGAACTCTAAACTCATCAGACTACATATTACATCTTCAAAAGTTAAGCATTTCATGATAGAACTTTATTTTCCACAAAATAAATATTTTTCATAATGTAACTGTTGTTTCAGATTAAACATTGCTTGGAACAATGTAGTGAAAATTGTAGGTGGCACCTACTTCATCTTATTTTAATCACTTTTCATTTCTGAGCCTTAGTTTCTGAGTTACCTCATTTGTAAGCTTGAGAGACACGAAAGAGAAATAGAAATCTCCAGTCTTATGCGGCTCTGGATAGTTGTGGATGTGTGTGTGTGTGTGTGTGTGTGTGTGAGAGAGAGAGAGAGACAGACAGAGACAGAGACAGAGAGAGACAGACAGAGACAGAGAGACAGAGACAGAGAGAGACAGAGAGAGAGACAGAGAGAGAGACTCATTAGTGAGATTCTGTCTATTCTCACTTCCTTGAAATTTCAATATTTCTCTGTTCTTTGGCTGATCCTCCTTCTCACCTCCCTGGGAATCATTCTCAAATGTGGAAAATGAGACAAAAATCAAAATGAACAACGACAAAGGAAATTCAAGTTTCTTCCTTTTTTTTTGTTTTCGTAAGCCACCACTCCTTTAACATAGGCAGTCTGTGTTCCCATATGACCAGATCTGTTCTCCCCATCAAAGAATTATTCTCAGTATTTCCTTGCTAAAGAAACAAATCAAAGGAATTAAACAGAAACATAGAGAGATTGCTTAACTATTAAAAATATAATCCTTCCTAGAATTTTTATATTCCTCCTCACAAAGTGTTCTTGGTTATCAGTTGGAAGATTCCAACTAACTGCCACCATGGATTTTCACAGTGAACTTGTCATCCACTGTTGTTCAAATGAGACTTCCTTACAAGTCTATGTAAAATTGATTTTCAGAAACTGACCAGGAGCAATAAACCATAGCACACATCATGCTCTCCTCTTACCTAAGAGTCAGAGGGCTCAGGCAGAGCTCTACTGACATAATGAACATCCTTGGGCTCTTGTGTCGATATCAGTTATATTGATATCACATAAGACCGTGCTGTTTACACTAACTCAACACTCAGTTTGAATTCATAGGTTATAGGAACATTATCTTTATGAATAGTTGTACCTTGGAAATTTGATTTAATTTGTACTGCCTTTAATGTAGTTTGATAGGAGACTAACAAAAATGCCATAATAGTATGCTTACTGTAATATACATGAACATAAACATAATTAAATAAGAGTTAAAAAGCATAAGCACTAAGTTGACCTAAATGAAGCTAGAGAATATTTAATCATGTTTATAGAAATAAGGGGACACGATTTTCAAAACATCCCTTTCAGTAACAGAAATTTTAGTTTATGAGTTAATATGATATTTAGCTTTTTACTTCATATTGCCGTATTTTAAGTCTCCTTATATATCTGCTTTTATATCCAAAATGAATGAAAGGACAGCACTGTTAATAATTCATGATGGAAGAAAACAGCCTAAATTGTACTCAGCATGCAGAGGCAGAAACTGTTTTTATTGATGTCACATTTTCATAGTAAATATAAAATAAAATGTATATCAAGTAGACAAAGATTATTTTGCTTCAAGTACTGCATACAGACTCAGACTCTGTGTGGACATATAAAACTACATTTCATGTTTGCCTTCACATAAAATCTAATTACATAAAACACCCATTTTGTTGAGGATGAGTACTTGAGCTTAAGTAACTGTTGCTTGTTTTTGTGTTTCTGTTCTAGCACAGCCATCTGAGGGGCTTATTTACTGCTTGGCCTCAAGTAAAACTCTACATGTATTAGTTGTTGGCATTGAAACGTAATCATAAACTTTGTCATATTCTCCCCCAGAGCCACAGGAAGAAAATCAAGGAAATTTCTAGTTTCATGGACATAGCCTGCAGGTTTTAAATGCTGATTTCCTACTTCAGTTCTTATGCCAAAGACTAGACACTCATAAGTGAATCGAATTCTTACTTGTCAGCTTGAGTGTTTGCTGTTGTTTTCCCCTTCAAGTACAGCTATGCCTTTCCCCTCCTCATGAGTTCTAATGAACTGAACTTATCATACTTGGAGATAGAGCTTTTGAGGAGGTATTTAAGAATGAGACTAATGGTCAGGAGTCCAGTAGTAAAGAGAACACACTAGAGCCATGATTTTGTCCTCATTTATAGAGATGATAGACTTTGTGATGATGTAGCAGGAAGAATCCTGCACATCCCAGGAAGAAAGGCTGAATCTGCCATCTGATCAAGGGACCTTGCCTTACTCTTGTTACCATTTTTTTGTCCCTCCCCTTCTCCTTCTTCCTCCCCACTTCTCCTCCTCTTCCTCTTTCTTCTTTGTGTTTGTGATGGTAGGGAAGCTTGTATCCATGTATGCATGTGATTCTGGAGGCCAGAGGACAACCTCAAGTATGTCTTCAAGAACAAGGCATACCTCTTTAGAGACAGAGTCTCTCATTGGCCTGGAACTTACCTATTAGACTGTTTGGACTGGTTTCTGTCTCCCCAACACTGAGATTACAAGCATCTCCCACCACATCCAACATTTTTACTTGAGTTCAGGAGATTGAACTCAGCTCCTTGTGTTTGCTTTGCTAGTACTGTTCTCTCCCCAAATCTTCTTTAAACCTTACTATTTTAATATTTTTGCACTTATAATCCTGCTTCACCTTATTTACATCCTATATTCTTCTGTTAGAATTTTGCCTCGACTTTAATCCACTTCAAATACACCTTTTAAATATCTGTACCTCCTGTTTCCCTCATTTACTGTGTCGTGGCTTTCTGTATTTAAAGCTCCGTTAACACTCCTAAACTTCATGTAGTCACAAGGTATTTACTTCTGTGTTTACTATTTGACATTTGTTCTTTCTTCTATTAATTAATCAATATCTTTATTTAACTAACTCTGAGTTTATTATCCATGCATTAATCATTGCCTCTTAGGGCACTTTTTAAAAACTGTTAATAGGCAGGAATTAGAAAAAGTTAAAATTATTAATAATGACAGGTAGAATTTAGAGAAACGCAAACTCCAACTGAATGTAAGGAAAGGTTTTGTAGACTCACAAACAGCAGTACCTCACCATTACTGGGACAGTCCAAAGAGTTCAGATAAAATGCTTTTATGCAATGCATAAATGAATCAGACTCATACTCTATTTTCTTTTTCAAATACTATGTACAATAAATGCTGTTTAGTATTCAATTCTAATGTATGATTTGGCCCTGTATTTGTATAGGAAACTAATATAATGCATATGTAATTTTATGCAACTATCAAGATATGTACCTAAAGAAAAGGTAAGACACACAAACTAACTTATATCCCCCCTCCTAGATTGCATGTCTCTTTGATGATGGACTTCTTCGTGTGGGACTCACGTGAGCTCACTATTGAACTTGCAGGGATAGGAATCAATTCACTCATTTAGAAAGAAGCTATGTAAAATTTTGCCCCAGATTCTTTACTTAAAATAGTTCCCAGTAGAGAACATTTTCTTTCTAATTATTCTTCTCACTCCAGCTGCCTAAAATTCTTTTTTCCCCCTTGCTATCATTCCATGAATTATTCTATGTCTGGTCTTAATATAAAATTTCTTGAAACAATAGGCTATATAAGTATCTCTAGGGGTAACTCTGTCTCCATAGATATACCCAGATTTTAATGGAGACTGAATAATAAAAAACTAAAATATTAGTAGGCTGAAAATAACTGGCCTGGAGAAAGCTTTCATGGCCATCATACAAATGGATGAAACTGATGACTAACAGGTTTCATGTGGCCTATTTGACACCTCACTTTAATTATTCCTTTTTACTATTTCATAACACGTGTGAAAATTTTCATAATGACTATAGGATCACTCTTTATTTACACAAGATCTGTATCTTTTATGTAAGTTATATTTTGTAGTGAGCTGCGTGTAGCCGCGCCTTAAAGATGGCGCTGGCTTCTGCCTTCTGCCTTCCCGACGGCAAGTGCTCTTTGTGATAAACAGCTCCTTATTTGGCTAGGGCTGCATTTGTGGGCCGCTTGCA
Organism: Onychomys torridus; assembly: GCF_903995425.1. Classification (NCBI taxonomy): domain Eukaryota; kingdom Metazoa; phylum Chordata; class Mammalia; order Rodentia; family Cricetidae; genus Onychomys; species Onychomys torridus. The sequence continues at coordinate 138,616,735 of NC_050443.1, read as the reverse complement.
TATGTGTGGACCTATGGATAGTGCCCACGTGGCTGTCTGGGGTTGGTAGCCCAGGCCTACTTTAGGGCTGGGAGAGGCTTGCTGGGGAGAGACATCACTGTTAACAAGGTCCTGTATAAACTGCTTAAAGAAGAGCCCCAGTGTTGCGTCATCCTTGCTGGTCGAGGAGGGCGCAACAAGTGGTGGCCCATACAGGGAACTTCCACGTCTCTCTGTGGGGCTCAGAACTTTCTGCAGTCAGGGGGTATACCGGTAAGTCCTCAGGTAAATTGGGGATCCACAATAAAAGTGGGCTTTTTTGCTCTCACCTGTAAATAAAGGGGGAGTGGGACAGTAGATCTGCGACCATAGTGGACGGGTAATCAGGAAATAAAGTAAGCAAGTGAAACCAGAAGGCTGGGGCTGTTTGGTAAAGCCTCTGAGAAACCTCTAAAATTGAGGAAGAAAGGATATACTAAGATGGGCCCTTCTTCCTCACACCCAATTTTTCTGGCTCTTAATGAGCTGCTTCTCTCTAAGAAATTGAAAATAAGGAAAAGTACCCTAGAAAGATTCCTGGAAGAGTGTGATATTGTTGCTCCTTGGTTTGCAATTTCGGGAAGTTTTACAGTGTCTTCCTGGGAGAAATTGGGATGAGACCTAGACTTTGCCATGGAGCAAGGCACACTTAAGCATGGGGTTAGACCAGTCTGGAAATTAATAAGAGGATGTTTAGAAGATCAGAGATGCAGTGAGGCAGTTGAGAATGGCCAAATTGCTCTGGAAATACTGCAGGAAGAAAGATCAGAAAAGGCAACCTCAGAGAAGGCAGTACCTGAAAAGGCAGGGTCAATAAAGAATAAAGAGGCAAAAGATGAGAAAAACATACAAGTTTATATCCTAGCCTTTCTGAATTGGAAGACTAGGGTGCTTCCGATCTCTCTGACTCTGTCTTGGATGATGAGGATGTTGAATCCATTTGTGAGTCATTGCAACGAGTGAAGGTTAGAAAGAAAAGAAAAGAGAGAAGAGGATCCAAACAGTTAGAAAAGGGCCGTGAGAATGTGGTCCCTTCTGCTCCCCCTCCGTATCCTGGAGTAATGGGGGCAGAGGGTGGGGTGTCTTTTAATCCTAGAGTATGGAGAGAAGTTAGAACAGAAATGCAAGTTGCATTCCAAGTATTTCAGAATCCTCAGAATCAGAGATATCAGGAACCTCTAGATTTCAAGATTATCAAATCATTGGCAGAATCTGTCCGGACATGTGGTATTACAGCTTCCTTTACAGTAGCTCATTTGGAAGCTCTGCATAGATATGCTATGACTCCATCAGACTGGATGAACCTTGCACAAGCCTGTTTAAGTTCTGGTCAGTATTTAGATTGGAAAGCCTTTCTGATAGAGTTCGCTAGTGAACAGGCTGCAGCTAACAGGGCTGCTGGCAGAGGCCAAGCTGCTTGGGATATGGATATGTTGCTCGGGCAAGGTAGATTTGCAAATCAGCAAAATGGGTATCCTATTCAGGTTTATGAGCAAATTAACAACATTGCTACCAGAGCTTGGAAGGCGTTACCCAATAGAGGAGAAGTTAGTGGTAATCTCACTAAAATTGTCCAAGGACCCATGGAACCCTTCTCAGACTTCATAGCTCGCCTAGTGGATGCAGCTGGAAAGATATTTGGTGATCCTGATACAGCCATGCCATTAATTAAGCAGTTGGTTTATGAGCAGTGCACTAAGGAATGTAGAGCTGCCATTACACCTTACAAAACTAAAGGATTGGAGGTTTGGATGAAAGAGTGCAGGGAATTAGGGGGACCACTAACCAATGCTGGGCTGGCTGCTGCAGTTTTACAAATTAGTCATAAGAGGGCAGGAGGCACTGGGACCTGCTTTCGATGTTGTAAAATGGGGCATGTGCGACGTAATTGCCCCCAAGGAGGAAGTAATCAAGGGGGAAGTGACCAGAGACCAGGAGGTGGCCAACGCCCTGTCCCAGGACTGTGTCCTAAGTGCAAGAAAGGAAAACATTGGGTGAGCAAATGCAGGTCAATTACGGACATTAATGGACAACCTCTGGGGAATAATACTCTTCCAAAAAATGGACAGCGGGGGCCCCAGCCTCAGGGCCCACAAATATATGGGGCAATGGAGGATTAGAGACAGGAAGGGAATCAAGAGCAGTGGCCGAACCTCAGACATCCCAAACACTGTGGCAAGCCACTGCAGGTTCAGCAGGATTGGACCTCTGTGCCACCACCAGACTCATATTAACTCCACAAATGGGGGTGCAAGTAGTGGAGTCTGATTTTCAAGGCCCCCTTGACCCTGGGACAGTGGGATTGTTAATAGGGAGATCATCTACTACATTTACTACATTAAGGGGATTGTGAATCCATCCTGGGATAATTGACTCGGATTATACAGGTATAGTCAAAATCATGGTTGAATCACCAAAAGGAATTACTGCCATTTCCCTGGGAGACAGAATTGCACAACTTATCCTGTTACCCAGCTTACATGATTCTCACCCAGTCTATGACAAAGAAAGGGGAAGCAAGGGATTTGGATCCTCAGGGACAGATTTAACATTTTTATCTTTAGACTTAGATCAGAGACCCACATTACAGTTGACCATTAATGGCACCAAGATAATGGGACTTCTGTATACTGGAGCAGATTGTAGTATCATAGCTAGCAAAGATTGACCTCGAGGTTGGCCTATACAGGCTTCCTCACAAACATTGCAGGGATTGGGTTATGCCAGTGCTCCTAATATTAGTGCAAATTTGTTGAATTGGCAAGATTCAGAAGGTCACTCTGGTGTTATGCAACCCTATGTTCTTGAACTTCCAGTGTCCCTTTGGGGGAGGGATCTTATTAAATCCATGGGCTTTAAATTGAGTAATGAATATTCCAAAGAATCACAATATATCATGAAAAATATGGGGTGTCATCCTAATTTTGGCTTAGGAAAATTTTTACAAGGCAGAAAGGAGCCGGTACAAGCAGTACCAAGGAAGCACAAACAAGGATTGGGTTTTTCCTAGGGGCCGCTGAAGAGGGTATTCCCATATCCTGGATAATGGAGGAGCCAGTATGGGTTCCTCAGTGTCCACTCTCCTCCGAGAAATTACATGCTGCACGTCAATTAGTGAAAGGGCAATTGGAGGAAGGGCACATTAAACCTTCCCTTCCTCCCTGGAATACACCCTATTTGTCATCAAGAAGAAATCAGGAAAATGGAGATTGTTACATGATCTTAGAGCTATAAATGAGCAAATGAGAATTATGGGGCCCGTACAACGTGGTCTTCCATTGCTGTCAGCCTTGCCTGAAAATTGGCCTATTATTGTAGTAGATATTAAGGACTGCTTCTTTTCCATTCCGCTGAATAGCAAAGATAGTGAGATATTCGCTTTCACTTTACCATCCATTAATCATGAGGAACCTGATAAAAGATATCAATGGGTTGTATTGCCACAAGGCATGGCCAATAGTCCTACTATGTGTCAACTGTTTGTAGCTACTACTTTAGAACCCTTGAGAGCACGTTTTCCTGGCCTGAGATGCCTCCATTATATGGATGACATACTGTTAGCAGCTAAAGAGGAGAGCATTCTTCAAACAGCATACATCTCACTTGTAGAACTGCTAAAACAAAAGGGACTCTATATTGCCCCTGAGAAGGTGCAACAGAGCAAAGTTGTCAATTATCTTGGCTCTAAAATAACTAATTATCATATCATGCCACAGAAAGTAGAATTGAGGAAGGATCATCTTTGCACATTGAATGATTTTCAGAAAGTATTAGGAGATATGAATTGGATAAGAGGAAGTTTGGGAATGGCCAATTATGAATTTAAACCATTATATGATATTCTAATTGGAGATGCAGCTATGGATTCACCGAGGCAACTAACCAATGAAGCCTGAGAAGTCTTAACAAAATTAGAGGATAGGCTACAAAGGGCTTTTCTTCAAAGAGTACAAAATAATGATGATATTACCCTGTGCATTCTGCCTACCCAGTTACAACCTATGGAGATTTTATGGCAGAAAGGACCCTTATTATGGATTTATGCTAAAATCTCACCTGCAAAATCAATTGAATATTATCCTACTGCTGTAGCATTACTTGTGCAGCAGGGTATTCAGCAGTGTTTACAATGTTTTGGAACATCACCACGAATGCTAATTGTTCCTTATGATTCTACTCAAGTCAAGATATTATGTGCTACCATAGATGATTGGACAATACTGTGTTGTACCTATCCCAGACACATAGATTGCCATTATCCTAAACATCCACTATTAACTTTCTTTAAAGAACATCCTGTAGTTTTTCCTAAAGTAACTGCTTCCCAGCCCATTCCAGGAGCCAGTGTTATATTTACAGATGGGTCTAAGACGGGCTGTGGTGCTTATATGGTGGATTCTACTGAACCTGTAAAGCATCAATTCTTGCCAGGTGCACCCCAACAGGTGGAGCTTTAAATAGTTCTTGAAGTCTTTAAGGCTTGTCCATTTGCATTTAATTTAGTGTCAGATTCTAGTTATGTTGTTAATGCCTTGAAAAGCCTTGAATGTGCAGGGCCCATCAAATCTTCTAGTCCTGTTAGCTCATTGTTTGGCCAATTACAGAAACTGAACTGTCAGCGTCCCTTTTTTTTGTGCAGCACATCTGTGCACATACTGGTCTGCCAGGTCCATTGGCTAAAGGCAATGATATAGTGGACCATTGTACTAGACAGGAGTGGATGTTTGTGGCTTCTGCCAAACAACGAGCACATGTTTTCCATAAAGAATTTCATGTTAATGCAAGGACATTACAACAAAAGTTTTCTATCTCACATGCTGATGCATGAAAGGTGGTGCTAGATTGTCCTCAATGTGTCATTTTTCATCATCCTTCTGGATTAGGAGTTAACCCTCGTGGTTTGCTCCCCCTAAAAATATGGCAAATGGATGTTACACACATCTCTGAATTTGGACGTGTCAAATACGTACATGTATCTGTTGATACCTGCTCTGGAATCATTCACGCCACCCCAATGGCAGGAGAGAAAGCCTCTCATGTTATTACTCATTGCTTAGAAGCTTGGGCAGCATGGGGTAAGCCTCAACAGTTAAAAACAGATAATGGTCCTTGCATATACCAGACAGAAGTTTGCCTCCTTCTGTCAACAGATGAATGTGCAACTTGTACATGGCCTACCATATAATCCACAGGGTCAAGGCATTGTGGAGCATGCTCATCGCTCCTTGAAGGAATTGCTTCAAAAACAAAAAGGGGGAATAGGCTATGGCCGTACCCCTAAGGACAGACTCTCTCTTGCACTGTTTACCCTGCATTTTCTGAACTTGGATGCTTCCAATTGTCCTTCTGCGGACAGGCATCATTGTCAGCACAGTCCTTCTAAAGGAATGGTGAAATGGAAAGATGCCTTGATGGGTGTTTGGCATGGACCCTATCCCGTGCTGACATGGGCACGAGGTTCTGTTTGTGTTTTCCCACAGGATCAGCAAGATCCGATCTGGGTGCCTAATAGGTTCAAAGCCATGTGGAAAAGGAGCAGGGAGTAAAAGAGGGTACTGGGGATCCTGAGCCTGATCGTCCTCAATCTGACCAGGATGGTGACAACAGAACAGAGATGGGGGATACTAATGGGTTTTCCAAAGCCGATGCTGATCCGTCATGATGCCCAAGTATTTCCTCGCCTCTTCTCCACCAACCAAAAGTTAAACCTACCTTTCCTCCCGTTAGATGCTGAGCAAGCCCCCATTGGGGAGAATAGATCATTTGGGGAAGAAGGAATGTTGTGTTTTATGATAAGAGAACAGATGAACACTTCTTGCATAACATTGTCCAGGTTTTCTACTGGATGGTTTGATGGTAGGAAGACTTTTGGTTGACAGAACAGTTCTACAAATAATAACGGTAATCTTACTACCATAATTCAAAATTATACAGTCAATGCAGTTTGGTTTAATGATCTTGACCGTGGACTCAGCCTCTTAACTCGTCAACTCCACCCACTCAACCCAAGTGGGCCCCCTATTGTTGGGGCACTTATGAGGGCAAGACCTGGCCTTGGACAGGATGTCAATATAGAGGGATTAGATAGGCTGAGAATTCAGGGAAGTTCACTTTCTCCCCTGATGTGTCAGGGCCTGAGAGATATATACAAGGTTTTCTACAACAAGAAGAAAATTTTAATCCCTTTGATTCTTGGTTGCTTTGTGGGATTAATGGTAGCTGTTTAGATGCTTCCCCTCTAGTTATGATTAATGGTGGCAGTTATGGAGTAGGAAACCTTTCTTGTGCAAGCAATCATTCTCAAGTAGGTTTTGGAGAGAGGGCATCTGAACTGTTTAATGTAAGTAAAAGATGCCATGGGGTGATGCGGGAATTAGCTTCAACCATTCATTATCCTTCTACCCCTGTCTGTGTGTATCCCCCTTTTATGTTTATAGTTAGCAATATAAGCTTAGGAAATTGCAATAATGATATTTGTTTTTATACTCAATGTTGGAATGCTTCTAGGTATAATCTTGCTCTTGTGGCCCGTGTTCCTCGATGGGTCCCAGTGCCGGTGGATGCTCCTAACACCATGAGCCTCTTTAGGTATAAAAGGGATTTTGGCATTACAGCAGCCATTGTCAGGGCAGTTGCCCTAGCAGCCATGGCAGCTACGGTTGCGGCTGTGGCCATGAGCCATACTGTCCAAACAGCTCAGGCCTTAAATAGTTTATCTGCCTCAGTAGCACAAGCGTTGGAAGCACAAACAGGAATTGATGGACAAATAAAAGGAGGCTTAATGGTGGTTAATCAAAGAATAGATTTGGTACAAGAGCAGCTTGAAGTTTTGTGGCAACTAGCCCAATTAGGTTGTGAATGGAGATTTCCTGGATTGTGTGTAACAAGTGTTCAGTATGAAAATTTTACCTATGCTGCCAATTTATCTAAACAATTATCCAGATATCTTACAGGAAATTGGTCCAGTGACTTTGATGGCCTCCTGGAGCAGCTGCGGGTGGCAGTTGTAACTGTCAACTCCACTCAAGTGGATGCTGGACTGGCTGAGGGATTGTCTTCCTTGATCGCTACTGCCATGGATCACCTCAAGGAATGGGCGGGATTGGGATCTATGATAGGCTTACTGGTGCTTGCCTCCCTAGTATGCTTGTGGTGTATTTGTCGTATTAGGATCTCACAGAGTCGCAATGCAGCCATGATTATCCAAGCCTTTATAGTCATTGAAGCAGGACAGTCTCCCCAAGCCTGGCTGACTACTTTAAAAGATATTTAGGCACAAGATGTGAGGCTTGCACACTACACTTGAGGCTAAGATATGCTGACCTCAAGAAGAGCAAGTCTGATTGCATGTGGGTTGGTACCCTAACTCCCACCTCTGTGAAAAGGGTATCGGACGGGTCTGGTGTTCTCTGGGTGGACGACGCCTGGACAAACATTAGTACATGTTCCATTTTAGCAGAGATCAGACCTCTACTCTTGCCTGTTGCTCTGCAAAACAAAAAGGGGGAACTGTAGTGAGCTGCCTTAAAGATGGCGCTGGCTTCCGCCTTTTGCCTTCCTGACAGCGAGTGCTCTTTGTGATAAACAGCTCCTTATTTGGCTAGGGCTGCATTTGTGGGCCGCTTGCATATGTGTGGACCTATGGATAGTGCCCACTTGGCTGTCTGGGGTTGGTAGCCCAGGCCTACTTTAGGGCTGGGAGAGGCTTGCTGGGGAGAGACATCGCTGTTAACAAGGTCCTGAATAAGCTGCTTAAAGAAGAGCCCCAGTGTTGCGTCATCCTTGCTGGTCAAGGCAGGCACGACAATATTTTAGCCTCCTCTTAACTTCATAATATTTATTAAAACAAGTTTAATTTATTTCCAATTAATCTAGAATACGAGAAGTTTGTGATAATTGTCCAGTATATACATACAACATCTACTTATACCTTCCTTTGAACAACTATGTACCTATATAGTATTCACTCTGTAATGTATCTTTTGTCCATATGAGTTATATTTCTTCAGACAGTTGATTGTGATTGGCCATATGATTTGTTTTGACTTCAAATGATGATCAAAAGGTATGGGTTATCCATTCTTACCCGAAGCTTCCACAGTCAGGCACACATCTTTTGATTTCTTTGTAATGTGTGTACATGTATGTATGAATATATGTGCACCTACATGTATGAGAACACACTCATGTGCTGTATGGAGGATAAAAGAGGATGTTTGATTTCTCTGAAGTGCAATTACAGGCATTTGAGCCAGTCTTTATGATTGCTCAGCAAGCTCTTTTTATACTGATCAGTCTTGAATAAAAAACAACTGAGTCTGATACACAGCCCAAAATAAATATCAGAGGTAATCAATTAAAAGAGAAATAAAAATACTATTACATGTCTATATTGTAGATGCTTTGTGCACAATAATTAAATATCTACCCAAATCAGCATTTACTGTATAAGAACTAGGAGATAACTGACTTACATTCTAGAGACATGCAAATCTTGATTGCACTTATCAATTTTTCTCTGGTTATAATATTTAAAATTTAAACAATTTTAGGTATATCATTTGAAATCTACTCTATAGTCTTCTAAGTGGTTAGAGTAGCCATATACAAATTCTGGGCACTCTTTATAAAGCAAGGGCATGGAAGCCATGGAAGATTGAAAGAAGATGACAGCTTGTCCAGGAATGATGAGGTCTGAAAAATAATGGTAGATAATAGCTTAAGTTTTATTTTTGATTCCTATTAGAAGCCTAAGAATCTGGCAATATAGACATAGTATAAATGCAGAGGAGAGACTGTTTTCTCTAACAATAGAAACACAAAAAAGATTACCTTGCAGAATGAAAATTTTTTAGAGAATAGCCATTGTAGTACAGCTTAATACTAGGTCAGTAGTGGAGAATTCGCCTCCTTATTGACTGTACCCAACTACATTGGAGTAGAACAGCTGTACCCAGAAAGCTTTTAGTGAAGAAATCAATATTCTAATGACATCAGAAAAGATTTAAGATTTATATCTGTTCTTTACTGAATATCATCAACATGGGCACTCCCCCCCCCCCACTTAAAATGGCTTCAGAGGAAGCCTAGGGAAGAATCATAGTATTTACCACAGCCTAGTTATAATATGACCATTGCCATGTCCATATCAGTAGAGACCATATGAGGACCTGGAACTCCTATCTGTCTAGCAATAAAGAGAGACTTTTACTACCACAAAGTACTTGTAGACTGAATGAGAAACCAATTAGTGGAATTGTTTTCCATTTTTACTCTCTGTCAGAAAGAGAAGGTAATGCATAAGAATTAAGTAACATCTATGAATGTTAGAAGAGGTACTTCTAAATGGAAGGAAAATTGTAGCTGAAGTTTTCTCCAGTCCTGCCTGGCCAGATCTCTCTCACTCACCAGTCCTGCAGCTGCTCAGATCCAACCCAGTAAACACACAGAGACTTATATTACTTATAAACTGTATCACCATGGCAGGCTTCTTGCTATCTAGTTCTTATATTTTAAATTAACCCATTTCTATTAATCTATACTTTGCCACATGGCTCATGGCTTACCAGTATCTTACATGTTGGTACTCATGGCAGTGGCTGGCAGTGTCTCCTGACTCAGCCTTCCTGTTCTCTTCTCTGTTTCTCCCACCTATAATTCCTGCCTGGCTACTGGCTAATTAGCATTTTATATATACAGAGCGATATCCACAGCAGAAAATATAGCAGATGAAACTACTAAACTCAAGGAATCTAGATGTTATGGCTGTCAACAACATGTGTAACAATAATTAAAGTACAAGAAGCCATGAATTTGAGAGACAGGAAGGGGTGAAATGATGTAATTATAATTGCAAGAAATAAAAATTATTATAAAGTATGTAAGTACAATTGGCTTTCAATTATTTTGACTTTTCTAGATGTTTCACATTTGAAGCAACAGTTGTAACAACATCATCTGTTATGTGTCTTTTAGGTATAACTGAAAGATAATACATAGGAAAATAAAGGATTGTAATGTTTCCTATAATTAACTCAAACTGATAAAATAATGCCAGTAAACTATGAAAAGTTATGCAGATATAATATACTAATTAGCCATACAATAATATAGGTAAAATAAAAAATGCTAAGGCTGGAGAGATGGCTCAGCTCTTAAGGATATTTTTTCATCTTTCAAAGGACAAGAATTGGGTTCCCAACACCTACTTCAGGTAGCTTATAATCACCTGTAACTTCAAATCGAGGGGATCTGATACTCTCTTGTGGCCCCTGCAGGCATCTATATACACATTCACAGAAATAAGCTCAGATACACTGCTACTACTACTGCTGCTACTACTATTACTACTACATCACTACAGATAAATGAACCTATGATTAATGAAAATGTTCAAGCAAAAACTTCAAATACAAAGGGAAGCAAAAAAGGGAAAAAAAACTTAAAATTGAATACCAGATTGAATCTAGTTTAGTAGTAATTAAGTTATTGTAAGTGGCCATTGAAAGAATTAGAATAAATTTAATAAATTTAAAAACCCTACTTAGCTGAGTAATTTATGTGAATTCAGCTGTAACTATATAGGCTAATTGAGGGTAAGATCACAGAAAAAGATATTTTATGAAAATACTTAACAAAGTAAATCAGAAATATATATATATATATTAGAATCAGATAAAATATTCTTAAGAGAGAAGTGAGCAGAGAGTTGCATCCTATAATGGAATAAAGAATAATCTATGCCACCAGGAAAACTGAGCAGTCCTAACAATGGGTAAATCAAGCTACCAATACATAAAACCTATTCAAACAACACCCAAAAGGACTAACAAGAAAAGCAAAACTATAACTACTGTTAAAATAATCTCAACATTTCTTTATCAACTGCAATTAAAAGAAAATCAACAATTCTGAACTTAATAACACAATCAACAAATCAACAAAATTTAACAGACATTTGTGTAATATTCCAAAAAATAACATCCCAAACACACTCTATTCAAATATATATGGCATAAATAAACCACATATTGGGCCAATATGAAAATCACCAAAAATTTTACATGTATATGTATGGATGAATAAGTGTTTGTTTGTGTAGTCCATGTAATTGGATGCATGGAACATGCATGTGTGTGTAGGCTAGTGGCCAATGTATACACTTTTGTCCAATCACATTGTACCATATTTCTTGACAAAGTCTGTCATTGAATTTGAACTTCAATACTTTGGTTAGAATGGCTACCAACAAGCCTTGATGACCCTACTATGTCTACCTCCACAAAGCTGGGATTGTAGGCAAATACTCCATGTCTGAGTTCTTAATTGGTTTATGGGAATCATAACTGAGGTTTAATTTTACTGAGTTAGCTGTCTCCTCAGCTCCTGCAGAGTTTAGGATTGTCTCTTTGACCATGATAGAATTAAACTGAGAATCGGTAGCAGAAAAACAAAAAGAAAAATTTAAAGCTCTAGAAAAACCAGACAACACAGTTTTCTTTCTTTATTATTATGTGTTTTAAATTTTATACATCAGCCATGGGTTCCCCTGTCCTCCCCCCTCCCACCCCCACCCCCACCTTTCCCCCAGCTCCTCCCCTCCATTCCCATCTCCTCCAGGATCAAGGCACCCTGGGGATTCATTTAAACCTGGTGGATTCAGTACAGGCAGGTCCTGTCACCTCCTTCCAGACTGAGCAAAGTGTCCCTGTGTAAGCCCAAGGTTTTAAACAGCCAGCTCATGCACTAAGGACAGATCCTGGTCCCACAGACTGGGTGCCTCCCAAACAGATCAAGCTATTCAATTGTCTCTCTTATCCAGAGGGCCTGATCCAGCTGGGGGCTCCACAGACTTTGATTCATAATTCATGTGCTTTCATTCATTTGGCTATTTGTCCCTGTGCTTTTTTGCAATGATGGATTCAACAATTTACGCTCTTGCAGACCCTCCTCTTTCTCGACAGTTGGACACCTGGAGCTCCACCTGGGGCCTGGCTGAGGATCTCTGCATCTACTTTCATCAGTTATTGGACGAGAGTTCCAGCACGACAGTTAGGGTATTTAGCCATGTGATCACCGGACTAGGTCAGATCAGGCTTTCTCTCAACCATTGCCAACAGTCTATAGAGGATGTATCATTGTGGATTTTTGGGGACCTCTCCAGCACTCTGCCTATTCCTGGTCTCATGTGGTCTTCATTTATCATGGTATGTTATCCCTCATTCTCCCTTTCTGTTCTTGATCCAGCTGGGATCTCCTACTCCCCTAAGCTTTCTTTCCCTCAAATCTTGCCCTTCATTACTCCCACTGTTGTCCAGGTTGTTCATGTAGATCTCATCCATTTCTTTGTCATTGGGTGATCCTTGGGAATTTCCTAGGGTCCCGTTTTCTAGGTGGTCTCCCTGGAGTTGTGCAGCAGTCTAGTCATCTTTGTTTTACATCTAGTATCCTCCTATGAGTGAGTACATACCATGTTTGTCCTTCTGAGTCTGTGTTACCTCACTAAGGATGATTTTTTCTAGATCCATCCATTTGCCTGCAAACCTCATGATGTCATTGTTTTTCTCTGCTGAGTAGTACTCCATTTTGTATATGTACCATATTTTCTTTATCCATTCTTCAGTTGAAGGGCATCTATGTTGTTTCCAGGTTCTGGCTATTACAAACAGAGCTGATATGAACATAGTTGAACAAATGCCCTTGTGGTATGATTGAGTATTCCTTGAGTATATGCCCAAGAGTGCTATAGCTGGGTCTTGGGGGAAATGGATTCACAGTTTTCTAAGGAAGCGCCATATTGATTTCCAAAGTGGCTATACAAGCTTGCATTCCCACCAGCAGTGGAGGAAAGTTCCCCTTGCTCCACATCCTCTCCAGCATAAGCTGTCTTCTGTGCTTTTGATCTTAGCCATTCTGACAGGTGTAAGGTGGTATCTCAGAGTCATTTTGATTTGCATTTCCTGGATAATTATGGATGTTGAGCAATTCCTTAAATGTCTTTCAGCCATTTGAACTTCCTCTGTGGAGAATTCTCTGTTTAGTTCTATAGCCCATTTCTTAATTGGACTGTTGGGCATTTTGATGTCTAATTTCTTGAGTTCTTTATATAGTCAGGATATCAGCCCTCTGTCAGACATGGGGTTGGTGAAGACTTTTTCCCATTTTGTAGGCTGTCACTTTGTGTTGTTGACCTTGTCCTTTGCTCTACAAAAGCTTCTCAGTTTCAACAGGTACCATTGATTGACTGTTTCTCTCAGTGTCTGTGCTACTGATGTTATATTTAGAAAGTGATCTCCAGTACCAATGTGTTCAAGAGTACTTCCTACTTTCTCTACTATCAGGTTCAGAGTAGCTGGATTTATGTTGAGGTCTTTGATCCACTTGGATTTAAGTTTTGTGCACGGTGACAGATATGGATCTATTTGCAGACTTCTACACATTGACATCCAGTTATGCCAGCACCATTTGTTGAAGATGCTTTCTTTTTTCCATTGTACATTTTTGGCTTCTTTGTCAAAAATTATATGTTGATAGGTGTGCGGTTTAATGTCAGGGTTTTCAATTTGATTCCATTGGTCCACATGTTGATTTTTATGCCAGTACCAAGCTGGTTTTATTACAGTAGCTCTATAGTAGAGCTTGAGGTCAGGGATTGTGATGCCTCCAGAGGTTGTTTTATTGTACAGGATTCTTTTGGCTATCCTAGGTTTTTTGTTTTTCCATATGAAGTTGAATATTCTTTCTAGATCTGTGAAGAATTGTGTTGGTAATTTGATGGGGATTGAGTTGAATCTGTAGATTGCTTTTGGTAAGATTGCCATTTTTACTATGTTAATCCTGCCTATCCATGAGCATGGGAGATCTTTCCATTTTCTGAAATCTTCTTTAATTTCCTTTTTCAGGGACTTAAAGTTTTGTCATATAGGTCCTTCACATGCTCAGTTAGAGTAACCCCAAGGTATTTTATATAATTTGTGGCTATTGTAAAGGGTGATGTATCTCTGATTTACTTGTCAGCCTGTTTGTCTACTGTATATAGGAGGGCTACTGATTTTTTTGAATTGATTTTGTATCCTGCAATGTTGCTGAAGGTTTTTACTAGCTGTATCAGTTCCTTGGTTGAATTTTTGGGGTCACTCATGTATACTATCATGTCATCTGCAAATAGGGATAGCTTGACTTCTTCCTTTCCAATTTGTATCCCCTTAATCTCTTTATGTTGTCTTATAGCTTTGGCTAGAACTTCAAGTACTATATTAAATAAGTAGGGGGAGAGGAGACAGCCTTGCCTTGTTCCTGATTTTAGTGGTATTGTTTTGAGTTTCTCTCCATTTAATTTGATGTTGGCTGTTGGCTTGCTGTAGATTGCCTTTATTATGGTTATGTATGTTCCCTGTATTCCCAATCGCTCCAAGAACTTTATCATGAAGGGGTGTTGGATTTTTTTAAATGCCTTTTCTGCATCTAGTGAGATGATCATGTGTTTTTTTTTCTTTGAGTTTGTTTATGTGGAGTATTACATTGACGGACTTTTGTATGTTGGACCACCATTGCATTCCTGGGATGAAGCCTACTTGATCATGATGGATAATTGTTTTGATGTGTTCTTGGAGTCTGTTTGCCAGAATTTTATTGAGTACTTTTGCATCAATGTTCACGAGGGAGATTGGTCTGTAATTCTCTTTCTTTGTTGCATCTTTGTTTGGTTTAGTAATCAGGGTAATTGCAGCCTCATAGAAGGAGTTTGGTAATATACCTTCTGCTTCTATTGTGTGGAACAATTTAAAGAGTATTGGTATTAAGTCTTCTTTGGAGATCTGTTAGAATTCTGCAGTGAAACCATCAGGTCCAGGGCTTTTTTTGGTTGGGAGACTTTTAATGACTGATTCTATTTCCTTAGGGGTTATTGCACTATTTAAATGGTTTATATGGTCTTGATTTAACTTAGGTATGTGGTACCTATCCAGAAAATTATCCATTTCTTTTAGATTTTCCAGTTTTGTGGAGTAGAGGTTTTTGAAGTATGACCTGATGATTCTCTGGATTTCCTCATTGTCTGTTGTTATGTCCCCTTTTTCATTTCTGATATTGTTAATTTGGATGCTCTCTCTCTGTCTTTTGGTTAGTTTGGATAATGGCTTGTCTATTTTGTTGATCTTCTCAAAGAACCAACTCTTTGTTTCATTAATCCTTTGTATTGTTCTTTTTATTTCTATTTTGTTGATTTCAGCTCTCAATTTGATAATTTCCTGGCATCTTTTCCTCCTGGGAGACTTTGCTTCTTCCTGTTCAAGAGCTTTCAGGTGTGCTGTGAAGTCACTAGCATGAGATTTCTCCAGCTTCTTTTTGGGTATGTGGTGTATTCCTTTTCATTGATCTCTAGGAAGTCTTTAATTTCTTTCTTTATTTCTTGCTTAACCCATTGGTGATTCAGTTGAACATTATTCAGTTTCCATGAGATTGTAGGATTTCTGTAGTTTTTCTGTTGTTGAAATCTAACTTTAAACCATGTTGGTCTGATAGAACACAGGAGGTTATTCCAATTGTTTTGTCTCTGTTGAGATTTGCTTTGTGGCCAAGTATGTGATCGATTTTAGAGAAGGTTCCATGGGGTGCTGAGAAGAAGGTATATTCTTTTTTGTTTGGGTGGAATGTTCTGTAGATATGGATTAAGTCCATTTGAGCCATAACATCAGTTAAGTCCATTATGTCTCTGTTAAGTTTCAATTTGGCAGATCTGTCCAGAGGTGAAAGTGGGGTGTTGAAGTCTCCCACTATTAATGTGTGGGGTTTTATATGTGATTTAAGCTTTAGTAATGTTTCTTTTACATATGTGGGTGCCCTTGTGTTTGGGGCATAAATGTTCAGAATTGAGACTTCATCTTGGTGGATCTTTCCTGTGATGAGTATATAATGTCCTTCATCATCTCTTTTGATTGATTTTAGTTTGAAGTCTATTTTGCTGGATATTAGGATGGCTACACCAGCTTGCTTCTTAAGACCATTTGATTGGAAAGTCTTTTCCCAGCCTTTTATTCTTAGGAGGTGTCTGTCTTTGAATTTGAGGTGTGTTTCTTGTATGCAGCAGAAAGATGGGTCCTGTTTTCATATCCATTCTGTTAGTCTGTCTCTTTTTATAGGTGAATTAAGTCCATTGATATTAAGGGATATTAATGACCAGTGTTGTTCGTTCCTGTTGTTATTTTTATTTTTTGGTGGTAGTGTGTGTGTACTTCTCTTCTTTGGGGTTTACTGCTGTGGTGTTATCTATTTCCTGTGTTTTCATGGGTATATCTGCCTTCCTTAGGTTGGAATTTTCCTTCTAGTGCTTTATGTAGTGCTGGGTTTGTGGATAAGTATTGTTTAAATCTGGTTTTGCCTTGGAAGGTCTTGTTCACTCCATCTATGATGATTGAAAGTTTTGCTGGGTATATTAGTCTAGGCTGGCATCCATGGTCTCTGAGTGTCTGCATTATATCTGTCCAGGTCCTTCTGGCTTTCAAAGTCTCCATCAAGAAATTGGGTGTTATTCTGATGGGTTTGCCTTTATAAGTCACTTGGCCTTTTTCCTTTGCTGCCCTTAATATTCTTTCTTTGTTCTGTATGTTTAGCTGTTTAATTATTATATTGCAATGGGACTTTTTTATGGGGTTTAGTCTGTTTGATGATCTATTGGCTCCTTGTATCTTCATAGGCATTTCCTTCTTTAAGTTGGGAAAGTTTTCTTCTATGATCTTGTTAAATATATTTTCTGTGCCTTTGAGTTGGTATTCTTCTCCTTCCTCTACCCCTATTATTCATAGCTTTGGTCTTTTCATGGTGTCCCGAATTTCTTGGACATTTTGTGTCATGACTTTGTTGGTTTTAGTGTTTTGTTTGACTGATGAATCTATTTCTCCTACCGTATCTTCAACACCAGAGATCCTCTCTTCCATCTCTTGTATCCTGTTGGTTATACTTGCCTCTGAAGTTCCTGTTTGTGTACTCAGATTTTCTGTTTCCAATATTCCTTCTGCTAGTGTCTTCTTCATTTTTTCTATTTCCCTCTTCAGGTCTTGGATTGTCTCCCTTGCTTTTTCAGAAATAAAGTAGAGGAACAGACAAAGAAAAAATGGGAAGAATGCTATAAAAAACTAGAGGAAAAGACAATTAAAACAGAAGAAAACAGTAAGTCCCTGAAAGAAAATCATGACAACACATTTTTAAGTAATTCATTATTCAAAACAAAGAAATCTTAAAAAATAAAACAACACAACAAGCATAATGAAAGAATAAATGTCAAAATGTGATTCATAATATTTTCATCATCTGTTCATCAGTTGATATACTAGTTGTTTGATCCCATTTTCTGGCTACACCAAATAAAGCAGCAATATAACGAAGAATAAAAAGATAATACAGAAGGATGTAATGCAGGTAGTGGACTCTCAAATCACAAAAGAAGATATAAAGCTAATTCTTTTCTAGTTTAATTCTCTATGAATTTATCTTTCTTTTTGGTACTAGGTAAGGTGTATAAAATATTTGATTATAAAAATATGAAATCTGAAACAAGGCTTCATGGCTGCAGTACAGCTATGATAATTGTATGGAAGTTCAAGAAGATGTATAGACTTTGGATCTGGCTAATTTCACTGTGTGTGTTTGTTAAATTGCAAGTTATTTATGATAAAGTTTAAGTAAATTTTTAAATCCACAGTAAATTTCACTTGCAATTGTAAGGGGGGGGGGACAGAGAAACAGAGAGAGAAACAGAGACTGAGACCAACACTGAGACAGAGACAGAGAGAAATAGAATCTGAAATAAAAATGGTCTTCCACTGTCCTGCAGACTTCAAAAGGATAGTAAGGACATACTACAAACATTTAGTTGCAAAATGTGACAACTTATACAAAATGGCATAATTCCTCAAAAAGCACAGATTACAACAACTTCAAATAAAGCAAATTTAATATACCCATAACTACTGAGGAAATTGAATTTGTAATTTGAAAACTCCCAGAATAGCAATTTCAAGGCCCAGATGGTTTCACTTGGAAAATTCTACAAAACATTTATGGAAGAATTAACAGCATTTCTACACAATTTCTTCCAGAAAACAGGGGAGAATATTTCCCTGTTCACTTTATGAAGGCAGCCTGGTACTAAACCAAAGAGACAGCCAATGCAAAGAATACCGTCAATGAGGAAGATCAGCAAAGACCAAAAGTTCTCATGCATGATGGTACTCAGACTTAATTCTATGACAATCACTAGCAAATAGATTTAGGCAACATAAAATTATTATACATCATGACCAAATCTGATTTATTCCTGTGACTTTAGGTCAGAATTTGAAAATCAATCACTGTAACTCATCATACTAACAGTGAAAAGAAGAGAGCCAACAAAGAATTATACTACTAGGAAAATTATATTTACTAGGAAAAAAAATCAAATTGTAAAGTTTAGTACTCAAGAATTTGTAACTAAGAAATGTGGAACTAGAGTTGGGGTTCCTCAGATGGTTTAAACAATCAAAAAATATAAATTGTTACACAGAATGCTAAAACTCAGGGCCTTTTCTCTAACAACACAGTGACTGGTACTTCTAACTACATAAGAAAGCCAAGAGTAAAAATAAAAGACTTAAAACCAAAATAGCAAGAAATATAATTGACCTTACTCATCAGTGTCATTATTATCTAATAGAAAACTGATATACACTTTCTACTGAAGGGATTATTATGACCTTTTCTGTAGTGTTCCTGGGAATTATAAGAAGATGGTACTAAAGTACAAGAAGACACCACAGCACTTCAGCATTGTTGGTGATATGTGTCTGTTGTGTTACCAGCATCGTCAAAGGTGATCAAATTTGTAGCAGTGTAAGACTTTGACATTATAAGTAGAAATTGTTTTGACCTTCCGTTCTTGCTGTTTGTGACAAGGCTGTGGGAAAGTGTAGCTGTGTTCTCTGGTTTAAGGAAGCAAATGGTGGCCTTGTATAGAGTGCATGGCTGGGGTAATGAGAACCTATGGGAACTTGACTTGAATGTTTCAGAAGCAGTTTGATGCAAGGAATAAGGACAGGGAATGCTGTTTTCTCATCTGAATAACTTTCAAATTTTAACTCTGTTTATGATTAGCTATGAATACCCATTGTTATAGATTACTGTTGCATACTTGATACTGGTAAGAATAATGAGCTCACACAACAAAAAAATTAAGAGGTGTGAAATGAAGAGCAAGTGAGATCATGCTGCCTTTTCATTACAAAGAATTATCTTATTCTATAACTTTAAACACAGACTGGAAGACTCTTCCTTATTTCTGTCAACTGAAGACATGGCATTCTCTAAAAGTTACTGTGTTTATGTTAGAACTTATTCAACATAATTAAAAAATTACATCTCATTATTTATAGATCCTTAGCATCTTAAAAAGTCCTCTTCATTAACAAAATGCTTTGGTTCTTACACACGTGTATGTGTTTTTCTTTCTCTTCTTTTTAATTAAGATTTTTTTGCTTGTCTGACTGTTCTTCTAAACAGGGGGAGAAAGAAATGGTGAGGAGTGGGTAATTGGGGAGGTGTGAATAGTCTGAGAAGATCTGAGGGAGAGAAAATAGTGATGAGAAAATATGAGTTTTATTTTCAATAAAAAATAAAAAAGAATCTCTTAGAAAACTTCTGTTACTTTGTTTGCAACATTTCTTTAAGTTTAAAATGATTTCAAATTTTTAATGAGAAGTCAATTTGGAAATTAAATTTACAATAGATCTTCCAAATAATGTTTTCATCCATGAGCAAACATGATAGCTTTGGTCATCATCCTTGCAAGACATATTTAAAAACTGCTGATTCATTATTGTCTATTAATAGTTAGGCATGGTATTAATCCCATCAGGCAAGAATAAGACCACTACCACAATGTTTGAGCAAAACTGGGAGCAAGCTTTATTAAATACTGGCCAGGAAGATAGACACTGGACAGATCTGTAGCCAAGTTTCTCAGAGAATGGCCACAAATTACATTAGTCAAATCCATATAAAGGCAAACCCCACAAAACTGTATACTTTTCGCCTCCATCCAATCAGAGGCAAACGTTTCCTGGCATACTTCCTGCCTACGTAGCTCCTACCTACATGTAATTAGCACATCCTTTGCAGCTGGGCAACCAACTCTGTTTACAGAAATGAAAACATGTGTCTTGTTATCTTACCTGAACACCCCCCCCCATTCCATTAAGTTATCTGTCCTTGGGCATGTAGGGCTTACAGGTTGGAGGCATTTTTGTTTTATAGACCTCTTAAGCACAATAACTAAAATTTAAAGCATAACTTTGGCCCTCACAATAGTTTCACAAATATTCAAAAGATTTTTAATAGTATAAAGCATTTTTAATTTAAAGTATAGAAAACAATTAAAATGCTTAGCACAAGGAAAGGGATGTCACACTTTACATAACATGTACACAGAAGTGGATTACTTTGAGATGTTGTCCATAAGTGACTGTGATATTTGATCTTGTCTTTTTATTTTCTTCATTTACTTTCTCATAGGCACACAATGAGTACTGTTGAAGGGTGAAAATGTCTATCCTGATAAATAAAGGTGAAGTTCAACCAAGCAAATATACAACTGTGATTTAAAGTAACTAGGTCTTTGCAACATACATCCAAACAATGGGAAAGCTCATTTGCTGGAGCAATTTATTCTGTAAGATTATCATCTCTTAGAACTCTGTGTACAAAATAAGGTATACATAAGATTTGAGAGTTAAATTTTCTTAGCAGGTCTGTTTTAAAGAAATTGTATAAACTGTCATGGTGGCACACACCTGTAAAGTCTGCTTTTTTGGCTGAATCAGGATGATTTCTATTAGTTGAGAGTAGGCCCAGCTATACACTGAGTGAGATACAGGCCTGAGTCACAAAGTGAGAACCTGTTTCATAATGGATAAGAAGAAGAAAGAAAATGAAAATTTGTGAACTAGTAAACTAATGATGACATTACTTTATACCAAACCTACCATGTTTATTTGATGGTAGTGAATGGTGATTGTCAGAACATGGTCTATGAATGAAGCTTTGCTAGGAGATTTTTCAGGACATATGAGAAAATTTCAAGTAAACAAGACAAGAGTCTTGTAATTTCTGTTTCTCCTTAGCATAGATTATTACTGGAATGTGTGTCCCTGTCCTTCCCAGGTGTAGTAAATAAGGCTGGGTTTAGTTTCCAAGCACAGGTTCCCCTTAAGACTGTGTACAGTCTAAACACATGTGACCTTATCCTTGTAACTGCATACAGCTTGAATTCAAGTGAACTTCACTCACATGACTTGCTTAACCCTCAGAATGCCCACAGAATGCACATTGTCTGGTGCTCTGAGTAACACTGGCTTTTGCATGAGATTTTAGTCAGCCTTAATTTTAGGTTCCACTCTCCCAGGTTCTCATGGCCAAATAGAGTGTTAAGTATAATCATTTAAGAAACAGGAAATATTTCCTATTCACTGTTGGTTTGTGTTTTACTATAAATCCGATAGTATTCAGGTAACTAAAACCATTATGGCTAGATAAAGTTCTGAAAAGTCTAAAGTTATCAAATAAAGATTTATCAGAACTTATCAGAAATAAGTAGACCAGAATAATCAGTTCATTATGTCAAGTTTTTATTCTAAATAGAACTAACCAGGAGTCAAATTGAGTCTTCTGTAAGAATTTAAAAAACACTTCACTTTTTTATGTGCTGGTTAACATTTGTGAAATACAATTTCATTTTTAAGAATTCTCTAGAGACAAAATCGTTATCATTAGTTGTTTATGTGTTTAAATACTTGAAATCACTTTTATAATCAGTGTTGAACTTTATTATTATTTTTTTTTATCCAGCTTAAAACTAATCTTAACTGAAACAAACTGGACCACCAGGCTAGCCCTGCCTTGTCTGTGGAGCTGCAAACATTTGCATCTGCTACCCTTAAAGTCTTAATTAGTACTTAAACTACACAAAGAATCAAAATGATGTCATGTCTAGACAACATGTAAATTAATATGAAAGCACATGATTTACAAACACTATACTAATACAAATTAATCTGAATTAAGCTTAATCTCTAGTTATTAAGTGATTAAGAGTCCTGTTGGTGACTATAGATTGGTGATTTCCATCTGTGATTTTGTGTGAAGACATAGCCATAAATACCAAATGCAATGAGGCTCCATGTCTGTTCCTGGTATTGAGGAACTAGAGAAGCAAAACTGAAATACACAATCTAAAAACATGTAGGAAGCTCTCCTTAAGTGTCATAATTAACTTTTGGCAAAGGGGTTGCTTCAGGCATGTTGACTCTGGCTGTGACTGGCACACCATCTCTCTTAGAAAGTGTGTTCATCTGTTCAGAGGGAGAACTTGTTCTTGCTTTGAGCAAACATAAAATCAAAATTGCCAATATGTTCTTTCTTTTTTTAGCAGGATTATTACAATTTAATATGGACAGCAAGACACACTGCTATTGGACACTAACCCTTGTGAAACCTTCCTGGACTTTTGGCTCACAATACTCTTGCTTCTTCAAATAAAATCAACAGGTAGCTGCTCTCTGACCAGAACTCTTCACGATTCCATCGTTTTGCAAGTATTGCGAGTATACAGAAAATATTGTATCTGTCCCTTTCCCAAACATGGTTTTATATTTAAATATTGTGTGAAAATGTGAGTGTAAATATTTAAATACTGTGTCTCCTCCAATTTCGTTTCTTTAGTATTATTTTTGTTTTGCTTTGTTTGATTTTTTGTTTTCTAAAATATTCTCTTCAGGAGGAAAGATTTTTTTTTTGTGTAAACTTAGCCTGTACCACATTATGGTTCTAAAAATCTCAGTATGGAAATCTGCAGAATATAACATGAAGGCTGGGTGCATTTCTACTAGCCATGTTTCATAACTCTGCTCATATATTTCTGATAATTAGAAACCAAAAACAATTGTAACACATCATAAAATGTTTTATTCTTTTTGATATGGTAGCCATGTTAAATTTAGTTAATCAGAAAACTCTATAGCTTATGTTGCAGAAATATTCAGAGTGTTTTATTGGCATAATACACATATGTTTGATAATTAAAAAGCTACTATGTGATATAAATTGAGAGTCACTGTATTTATATAGAATCTTTCACAGACATCCTACTCATTGTCATAATAACTGAGGCTGTCATGACCATGGTTTGTGCCTCACATGAAGCCCTAAACAATTCTGACAGGCTGCAGCTCATTAAGGGACAGTCATTTTGTTGAAATGTCTATCAGCTTGCAGGGATGCACCAAGATGAATAGGCCCAAAACAATAGGCCCATTTGTTAGAGCTGTAGCTTCGCTACTACATGATGAGACAATCAAGCCAAGCTGCCTTCACCACAAAGACATAATTAATCAAATGGACAAATGGTTCAAAAATTGCTCTAGTATATTCTGTAGTGGACAGAGGTTTCCATGGAAACATTGGCGTTTGCATCACAGTTAATGACCATTCTGTACAATGAAGTCCCCTCTGCCTACTCACTCCTGCACTCCCCCAGCACTCTACCTCTTCTCTGCACTTTTGTAACCATTAAAAACACAACCTAGAGAAAACAAACAAAACAGAGAGAGTGAGGAAATATAAAGAAGAACCTTGAGCTTCTACATTCTCTATCAGGAAAAAAAAAACTATGATTCTAAGTGTGCTATTTAAGTACTTATGGAACTAGTTATAATTTTTCGTTTGGTTTCAAAACTTTAAAACGATACATGTGAAAACCAGTCTGAAATTGTGATTGTTCCTGCTCTTCAATAAATACAGTGACTTGACTGGGATATCTTAAAATACAGCTCAGATTATTATAGTGATTTGAAATTATTAAATTATAATGTACAAATATTAAATGAAACTTCAGCAAAGTCCCCCAGCAAGGAAGGCTTTAAGCTTCATTTTCTGGTGCAGGATATGTAAGTATTAATCATGATGACTTTTTTTTATTTTATGTGAAAAATACCTTTGATTAATATTTAGTCAAGTTAAGGTAATCCTCATTTTGACACTTGTAAAAGCACACTAGTATTAGAATTTCAGCTTTGAAAGTATATTTTGTTACTGTGCAGAAGTGTATGTTTTAAGTGTTAACCCTCTTCTTTTCCTTCTAAAATAGTTTATTGTTACTAATGTTATTCCTTAATCATAAACACTGTTTCCAGAGATGTTCTGTAAAATTCCATATGCTTATTCACTCTACCTGATGAAGCTCAAAATATTGCAAGTGTGAACTCTATTTTGAGATTTTAGGGATCTGTGTAGTGTTTGAAAAAGCAAGTGGTCTTTTGGAAAACACATTGCTGATTGTTTATTGAAATACTTATTTTATCATTTTCCTTTTTCTCTGATTGCATGTCATTGTCTCTCTGTAGGAAGTTGAGAGCCTTTCTAGAATCCCTTAACACGTTTACCTCTTTTATTGAGCTCTGTACTCTTAAGAGGCACCCTCATTGTAGGTTTTCCTGCATGGGGCATGAAGAGGGTGACAGAGAGAGAAGTAAGAGTGAGTGGAAGTGGAGGACAAACACAGCATGAATGCTAGGGTATTTTCTAACACATACACACACACACACACACACACACACACACACATGCACACACACACTTATGCACGCACACACACGCATACACACACACGCATGCACACACACACACACATGCATGCACATACACACACACACACACACACACATACACACACACACACACTCCCTGGGTAGGGGGACAGGGACTGAGGGTTTTAAACTAAACGAAGGGCCCCAGATTATTATTTCAGGAATCACACAGAGAACTGGTTAAAAAGTGCACTTAGAGAAGTAGAAAAAAAAAATCTCACAATTGGAGCAAGATGCTCTTCATCTATGTTCCTCTTTGGTGCTTGTCTTCAAGGAGCTGTGCAAAGATCAGCTATCAGCAAGCCTCCTTTGCAAAAATGTATGGAAGTTCACAAATCAACGCATCATTTTTTTCTGCACCAAATATGTATTCAATTTTGTCTTATTGTCTTAGAGCCAACTGAGATCGAATATTATTTGTTAATTGTTTTGATTGCATACTTGGATATGGAGAGTAAATCTTTTCATTGTCTCAAGGTTTAGTCCTATATAAGATGGAATCCCTTCTATTCACTACTCTGAGTAAAGGAAGAACTAACATGTACTGAGACACAGATACAGACACACAGACACACACACACACACACACACACACACAAACATATGAACATATACAGACACACAGACACACACACCAGACACACTACACACATACCCCACTACACCCATATACGCAAACATAGGCAGAATGCATACACATACACACAAGCACACACACACATATACACATGTGCATATTATGCTTAACTCAACAATGTGGTTGAGGCTTGAGCCATGAAAAAATATTTTGACCAGATATTGAAATATAACAATCATGGAAAAAATATACAGTGCATAAATCTAATGCACAACAGACCAGAAACTCACAAAGCAGAACATATTCAGCATTTAAGAGCTTCTGAACTCACTCAATTGGCTATTACTTTGACATAGGCAACCACTACAGGCACTTTAAATTCTGGAGTTAACTTTACCTGTTTTAGATTATAGATTCCAAATTTTGTGATTATATCTCCTAAGTGTAATCTAAGCTGAAATAACTAAATATAAAAATAAAATCAGTACTAGGTATAAGACGCACCCAGATTATCAGGCCTGGCTACAACTTTCATATACCAAACATCTGTCTTTCCCATATTTCTTCACTTTTGAAGAATAATGTAGCTGGGAATGGAAATGACAATTTTTCTTTCAACATTTTACATATTTTGGAGATTCTCATCCCACTGTCTTTTGCTTAAAGAACTGCCCATGAGAATTTTTCCATAGGTTTCATTGTTGAACCACTCCACCGGTATGCTTCTTGGCTTGGATTTTTTCACGAATTTGCAACCTCACCAACCGTGATCAATTCTTCACACATTCTTACCAGTGCTGGTTGTTGATATAATTCCTGATCTCTCTCATTCTGATTCAGGTAAGATGGGATCTTAAAGTAATTTTAATGTATGCTTTCCTAATTGCTAATAATGTTGAACAATTTTTATGATGTTTCTTAGCCATTTTTATTTCTTCTCTTGAGAAGTGTTCAGAGATCCTTAGCCTCTTTTTAAAACTGCCTCATCTTTTAAAAAAAAAAATCTTTGTTTCTGTCTGTGCATTCTGCCTATTATTATTCTATCAAATGTAGAGCAGTCAAAGATTCTCTCCTAAGCTGTGGGCTTTCTCCTCACTTGTTTCCTTTGGTGTACCAAAAAAAAAAAAAAAAGCCTTTTTGTTTTATGAGGTTACATTTATTGTTGGCTCTAATTTCTGAGTGAATGGAGTCCTATTCAAAAGGTCCTTTTCTGTACCTATGTCTTAGAATATACTATCCATTTACCTTATAATAGTTTCAGTGTTTCAGGTTAAGATCTTTGATCCATCAAGACTACAACTGGAGATGGGATTGAAAAGTGGTAGACCCACTATGGAAAGAAGTGTGAAGAATTTTCAAAATGCTAAAAAAACAGACCTAGCACTTGAAGCAGTGACATACCTCTTGACATCTACCCAGAGGGCTAGACATACCACTACAGAGATACTTTTTCGGTCATGCTTATTGCCATTATATTCACCATACCTAATAAATGGGAGCAAACTAAAAGCACTTCAACTGATGAATGAATACTGGGAAATACAGTAATATTCACAATGACATTTTTACCTATAAATATAAACGATATCATGACATTCTCAAGTAAATGGATAAAACTGGAAAATATTAAACCACATGAGGTAACCCAGACCTGGAAGGATAAATGCTGCATGTTTTCTGTTGTTTGTGGATCCTAGCTCCTAATATTTAGATGTGAATATCAAATCTAGACTAACTACAGCAAAAGCAAACATAAAAAAAGAGATGAGGTGGCAAGGGAAAAGGATCTCTAGAGAGGGGAAACGTAGATATGCCGAGAGGGGAAAACATGAGATAAAAATCACAGGGAAATTGTATGACCATACTTTAAAAATATATACCTCTGTCTCTGTCTGTCTGTCTGTGCCTGTCTGTCTGTCTATCTCCATATGTGTCTAAATGTATACTAAACTATAAAAATACATGTTTATGCATATATGTTTAAATGTAGTTTTGTCACATGGGGTGGTAATGCTTCTCTCAAGAGCCATAGACTCGGTAACAAAAACCCCAATGCTAGGATAGAAAAAGCCCCTTTGAATTTTTGGTCAGGGGTCATCCAAGGAACTCTCAAAAAACATGGGTTATTGTCATTGCCCTTGGGATTCCTCCCAGAACTAAAGGAAGATCTTATTATTGAAGATGCTATATACTTTAAACACAAGACATGGATGAATTTGACCTGCAAGGCTCCTTCTTTGAGAACTACCTTTATACTACTAAAAGGTTCAATGCAAGCTATCGAAGGGAGAAAGCAATCAATAGTTACACCTAGCCATAAGGGAAAATAAAATTACAACAATAACTAAGATTGCAAGATATCTTCAGTAGTACATTAGTGGTGCATTTATGTGGGGAAAGTAACAGATGTCTAATTGGACCTGAGGCCTATCCAATATGAGAGAATTCTAAATTTAAAGGTTAGAGAAAACCATGGAAGAATAGATGAAAAGATTGTTAAGAAGCAGAAAGGGCAAGAAAATCTTTTGTGAAAAAGAGTCTTCCAGTCATGAGAGGGATGCGGGTCCCATAAAATCTCAACAAGACTTGTATACTGGCAATACCAGTTAAGGTGCCAACACAGATGAGGGAAATTTAACAAAGTCCCACCCTTAGATGAAGAACAACAATACTGGCTGCTGAGATGAGAATCAGTTGAAATGGTTTTTACCAGTGACAGATTGCCTGATAGATTATCTAATCCCAGTGGTCAGACCTAAACACATATCATGCAAGGAACAATAAGAAAATTGAGTAGGTCATGACTTTGAGAAGAAGTGGTGCAGAGGCACACAGAGCAGGGTGGAGATAGAAGAATAAGGGTGAAAATAGTGTAAATATGGTAGTCATGTAAGAAATTCCAAAAATGAATTTAAAACAAATAATTTTCTTTGTCTTTGTCTTTCTGCAGGTTGAGTAGGATCTGTCCATGTGTGATGTTTTGTGTATTGAGTTAATTGATCTTCTCTAGGCATCCTTTATTTGTGTTGATATTTGAATTTAATTGTTCAAACATCACACACAATTACTAGAAATTTCTTGGCTGCATTCTCTACTACGTTTTTTTAAGATGTTCTAGTTATGTAAATATTACAATTTAGGATATATTGTTTCACAGATCTCAGATGTTATGTTTTGTTCCTGTTCTGTTTAGTACTGCTTTGGACTGCCCTATCTTGTCCTATACTATCCCACTCTACCCTACCCTACCCTACCCTATGCTCTCCTGGCCTGACATGTCCTATGCTACCTGTCCTAGTCTATCCTGAACTTTCCTGTTCTATCCTAGCCTATCCTTGGCTAGGCTAGCCTGTGGTATTCTATCCTGACATGTCCTGTCTTGTCCTGTCCTAGCCTAGCCTATGTTGCTCAGTTTTTTTCTCTTTGCATTTTTATTTTGAGAAGTTTCTGTTTACTTCTGCTCAAGCTCACTGACTCCCCAACCTTGTTAAAGTTAAATCTGCTGATGAGCCCATCAAAAGTAGGCTTTATTTTTGACACTTTGTCTTTCATTTCTAGCCTTCCTTTTTTTATTCTTTCTAACAGTTTCCATTTCTCTGTTGACATTCCATCTGGTCGTACATGTTGGCTATATTTTCTATGACAGCCTTTGCCATAGTAAACACAGTTATTTCAATATCTTTTTTTTTATAGCTCAGTCTGATTCTGATGGCTACTTTGCTTCTTAGGATAATCTGCATACTTTTGGCTTACCTTGCAAATACTGTAAGCAGATCTTGGTTGCTTATATTATATAGTAGCTACTAATAAAATAAATGTTTAGTATGAAAATCTATACTAATCTAACAACAAGTTCAGGTCAATTTAATGTTTAATTATGGGAAAATTCATACTACTGTAATGAGTTTAGCCCCACCCCTATTTGGCTTTCTCTGTCCATTTGTGTATCTCCTTAGAGAAATCCTATATCTTGAAGATGTTTGAACTGCAATCTAAGTGCTACTTGTGAAAGTTGTCACTACTGTGACAGGTACACAATGGAAGCTGTGTTCAGTCATTTGAACAGGTGTCTTCTATTATAAAGGTCTGTGTATGGGGGCAACTATGTGATGCTTTGCTGCTTGGAGACACTGTCTATGCTCCACCATTCTGGTCCCTTCTCCAGTTCCATAGTTCCTGGTCCTTTTCTTTGGTACCCTCTCTGCTTACCTCCTCATTCCCCTTAAATAACATGGAAAGAGCTTTATTCTAGAAGAATAGGCCAACAAAGTAAAAACTTTCATCCTTGATATTAGGTGTTTGTTAGAGTTGGAGATCTAAATGAAGTTCCTCAATTCTTTCTATCATTCTCTTGTTTAGACTACTTGTGAGTTTTCTCAGATCCTCCAAAAAAAAAAAATCCATTAGTATTCTTACAAGAAAAAGGTCTATGGAAATCTGTCAGCCACCCACAGAAACTTCTTAAAAGCCTAAGATATATATAGTTTCAGTCATTTTCAATACTCATTTGTTAAGTGATCCTTAGCTGGTGGCTTCTGCTACAATTAGGCAGCTCTCAGATGCTTACCAGATTTGGAGTATCTTAGTTAGGGTTTCGATTGCTGTGAAGAGACACCATTACCACAGCAACTCTTACAGAGAAAACATTTAATTGAGGTGGAGGCAGCTTGCAGTTTGAGAAGTTTAGTGCATTATCATCATGGTGGGCAGCATGGCAACATGCAGGCAAACATGGTGCTGGAGCAGTGGCTGCTACCTGTTGATACTTTGGGAATAGGAAGTAGACTCAGACACTAGATGGTATCTTGAGCATATATGAGACCTCAACTCCTGCCTCCACAGTGACACTTCCTCCAACAAGGCCATACCTACTCCAACAAGGCCATATGTCCTAATAATGCCATTCCCTCTGGATGACATCTTTCAAACCACTACAGAGACCATATTTTTATATTGTGACTTCAGTTACTTGATGGGTTCAAAAAAATGCACTGATTTTTAGCTTTTCTATACTTTTCCATGTTGTAAGAATAAAATTAATGCCTTGTAAGCCTTCTTTGTGTGAATCTGAAACTTGAATATTCAGACTTGCAAATATCATTTTCCAATATTACATTTTTCTTACATTGTTTTTATCTGTCTCATAATTTTAATTGTTTGAATATTGGCCATTTTCATCTTCTTAAAAAATTTAGTCCCCATATTGTTTTAATGTGCGTCCTTCTTTCCCTAAAAAGAAAACATCTCTATTCACAGTTTATTTATTTGTTCAAGTATAATATACATGCAAGGTATTTTAAGAATATCTAACCAATATACATGTGAGACAAATTAACCTTCTAGACCTCACTGTTTCTCTGAAGATCTTATTACCCTATGCCTTACACTATTCAGTGGAAACACTGATTTCCACTCCTCCTTCAGATAATAACCCCTCCTTACTCCATTACATTGTTACATGCTCTAGAGAGCTTGGGAGTAAAAGTAAGAGTGAGAGAGTTATCTTAGCCTGGTGTCCGCAGGGCTCTTTTCTTTTGTTTTGCATGTGCCTTAGATGCTGTGTCTTCTGTTCTCAACAATCTTAAGCAATTCTGAATCCAGGTCTTTTCACATCCTTTCCTATGGTTTGAATTCCATTGCAGTCATTTAGTTCTGCTAGCACCAGTGAACAAAGAACCCCAGTATGCCCTGTGTTTCCTCTTACGTGTATACGTTTTAGCAGGATATGGGGAAAAAAAAAAAAAAAGACGGCATCATCTGAGCTTCGTGACCCTCCATGGCAACTCTTATTCCATCTGGTGTTTCTCCACCACAGGAGTGGAATGTGCCAAAATCTTCTTTTGGCACATCCTGTGCTCACCAAACTTTCCATTCATTGTATTTTATTTTTCTCTTTTAAGTGCAGCCTTTACCAATTTTCTAAGAAACCCCAGCTGAACCTTCCATATCATCTAATTGCATTCTTCCTGGGTCAGACCCTGCTCATATATAGTGTTTTCCCGTAGGCTCTAGTCTTTTCTTAGATCTTGGACCAGATGGCTGCCCTGTAACTTCAACATGCCAATGGGCTCAAGAAAAGTTGAGAACTTGCTATTGTGCACATGCCTTTTTATATCAGTGCGAATTTTGAACCACGTAAATGTTTTACTTATTCACACATTTGAAGGGAATAAAGAAAAAATCTAGGACAAACTGGAACCTACTCAAAATTCATGTCATAAGCACATTGTTTAAAAGGTAAGGCAACAATAGATCTTCTTCAATTACTAATAAGGGTGACATTGTTGATTAGCTACACATGAGGTACAACACTACGAATTGCCATTGCTGAACTTCAATTCTAAAAACCTTCATTTGTTGACAGCAGCCAGCAGATAGAGCCCATATTCTGATTGTAAGGGAAGCTGGGACAGGATTGTTTGCAGAAGCCAATGAAGTTTTATAGTACCCTATGCTTGAAAAGTTGGAATTAAACTGCACTCTGCATTGAAGTTTCACTTTTATTTATGGCACATTTTAACAGCTTTCCTACCTCAGTTCTATTCTTAGTCACCTAACCGTATAAATTGTGATGCTCAGTTTTTATTACTTCAAGAATTCTTTTCATGAACTTATAACTATTTTATTTGTGACAAGTTCTTTTTCCTGTAAAAATTTATTCTTATCGATATACATCCAAACACAGTGAGATACTTTTATTGCAACTAGTTCATATGTATGTATATAGTTATACGTGTATATTTCATATTTTCCAGTTTGTCAGACACTTAGCCACCCTGAAATTGTCATTTTTTATATATAATATGCATCCTATCTATGTATATATCTCATTCAATAAAATGTATCATGAATGCAAACTTGTTATAGCTTTCTGGAGTTTGGTAGAGTTGATAGTTTTGAAGTGAGGATGCAAATGAACAAAACTAAACGTAAACACTTTTCCACATTTACTCATTGCATTAGTTGAGAGCTAAAACTAGGATGTAAATATTGGATGCTAAAATTTCTGCGGCCTTCCAGATCAGAACCAAATGATGTTCACTCAGAAAGTCTCCTCCTATCACCCCAGGCTCAGATGAGTGCATTTGGTATGAGGTAGAAAACATTTTGTTTGCTTTCGTAACATACAGGATATTGTGAAGTTATTGAATGCAATGAATAAATGCAAAGTACAGAACTAGTCTGTTCTTTCTGCCGAAAAAAAAATCTAATCAAGTGCGTCTATCTCATTGGATGCAATGCTCTAAGTCAAACACCTCTGTCTTTTCTGTGGTTTTTCTTTCCTCACATATAGCCCTAGTAAATAAAGTATTCGAATTAATACACTTCTCAGATATAAAAGGAGCAAATAAAGGATGAACAAAATGATCTATTAAACAAGTCAAATAAACATATTGAACTACTAATTTGTTCTAGTCTTTGGGTAAAAAAAAAAAAAATCTGCCTAATTTGTCTCAGGTACTACTACAGGAAGAAGATAAAGGCTCCTCAGTGATAAATAATATTGTTAGGAATTTAAACATTTATTCAAGGATAAAATGCAAATAAACTTTGGCTAGTTCTGAATGATCTTTACTGTCATGAGAGGCAGGTGTGGAAAGAATTCTTACTCCCAGGGATTGGTATTACTTCTAAGTTGCCACACATACTTTAATGTTTTTCTGAAAACTTATATTTTATTGAATAAATAGGAATTTTTTATGTGAAAAACCCAAGACTAAAGCAAAGAAACAAATATCATCAAATAGAATGGTGGAGAATGAAATATTCACAAAGAACCTTTGCTACTAACTTGGACATACCTTTCTATCATAGAAACCCTTGAGACAGATGGTAGAGACTGGATCAGATATGGGTGAAATGTACTGAATTTTGGCTGTAGAAATGAGAGGTAAAATATTTGTCACCATGGGGATAGATCCATTACTGCACTTTTCAAAATGTCAAGGGTACATTTGAAAAGCAGTAGCAATTTTCTCCCTTTTTATAAAGATAATTCCCTATCTGTACTTTACACATGAAAATCTGTGACTTAACAAAAAACTGTCTTCATAGTTATGATAATAATTCAAACTTTACACCTGTTGGATCATATACATATATATGTATATACGTATGTGTGTATGTATACATCTGTGTTTGTGTGTGTGTATATATATATATATATAATTGTGTGTATCTATATCTATCTATACACATATACATGTAGCCATCTATACAACTGATTAAATGTATAAATTTCAAGAAACCAAAATAATTTTGTTAATGAATTAATTTTTTTTCATGAGCTTATTTTTATAGGATGGTGCAGTTTGTTTTAGATATACCTCCAAATTAGGAATTTATTTTTCAAATGTTACACCTTAGATAAATTAAAGTGTATTCCATTGTATTTGGCTTTATTTTCTCAGAAAACATTTTTTTTTTTTTAATTTGGCTTTGGGGGTCAAAAAGTATTAAAATGCTCCTGTCAGTCTGCTGATTCAAGGGTTAATTTTTCAGTGTATTTCATAAGCTTCCAGTAAAATCTGATGATGGAGATTCTATAAGCAGCAATGCAAGAATCCATAGTAGTCTGCTTAAGGAGTATTAGGGAATTTATTAGGATATAAATTGAGAAAATATACTCATGAATACAAAACAGAGTAAACAGCTGAAGTTGTCCCCTGTTGTGACTTGGAGAGAAACCTCCTGGCAGTTCCAACACATCAGGAAGCAGGAACCAGGGAGAAGGACCTCACGACCTCTCTTCCTTTCCTTTTAAGAGATCATGTAGGATGGCAAGAAGGACTGCCTCCTTCAGGCTCCTATAGGCCAAGGTCATAGGCAGAGCAAATGCTACTATATTTCCCCTTTCAGCCTAAATAACAAGGTTCTAGCACACTCAGCTGAGGCAGATCCAAGCCCTTCCACCCTGCACCAAGGCTGCTCAAAGTGTCCAGTCATAGGCACTAGGCTCTAAAAATCTGGCTCATGACCAGGGTCAGGTCCCAATCCCACTGCCTCAGGGACCCTTAAACAGTTCAAGCTAAATGACTGTCTCAGCTATCCAGAGGGCCTAGTCCAGTACCATAAGGGTTCCTCAGCTATTGGTCCACTGTTAGCATTTCCACTAGTTTGGCTAGTTGTCTCTGTACCTTTTCCCATCATGATCTCAATGTTCCTTGCTCATAGAATCCCTCCTCTCTCTCATTAATTGGATTCCTGGTGCTCAGCCTGGCCCCTAGCCTTGGATCTCTGCATCTGCTTCCATCAGTCATTGGATGAGGGTTCTATGATGACATTTAGCTTGGACCTGCCTCTGCTGAGTGTGCTAGGCTCTGCTGACTCCTCATGGGAGAGACCTTGCCTTGAAGGAGGTGGGGGGCTGGAGGAGGGAGGTGAGGGGAATCTGTGGTTGGTATGTAAAATTAATAGAAAATCTTTTAGTAATAATAATTTTAAAAAAGAAAAAAGAAGAAAGAGAAGAAAACATCTGTGTCTGTATATGCTACTCGAGGGAAAGATAGTGACCCAGGGAATGAATTATGCACAGAATATCAGCATGAGGAGGAGGTTTCAATGGCATGGAGGGTGGTATAAAAGCTGCTTGAAGACCTTCTATGTTTTAAGGGAGGAACTAAATACTCCTGAAACATGAAGTTTTCAGAAGAATTGATACTGAAAATTTTGATCTGGCAGGGATGTTGTGTTAGAGTTATCCAGAGGAGTAAAATTAATGAGATCAAAATATATTTCAAATGGATTTATTAGATTGGCTTATTTGATAAGATGGAACGATTTCAACAATGGCTGTATGCAGTAGTTTAAAAGAAAATGGCCCCCAAAGGGAGTGGCACTATTAAGAGATGCAGCCTTGTTAGAGGAAGTATTTCACTATATGGGCAGACTTTGAGGTCTCTTTTGCTCAACCCTGAGTGTAGCAGGCAGTTGACTTCCTGTTGCCTGCAAGATGTCGTACTCTCAGCTTCAGCACCATGTCTGCCTGCATGCTGCCATGTTACCCATTGTAATGACAATAAAAAGAAGGTTCTAAATCTAATGCAAACTATGTACAGTAAGTATGATTATCAAGTATTGTCCAGGAGAAGCAAATGGTAATAACATAAACAAAAATGGAACTACAACTAACAAAAATGGAACCATAACTAACAAGAACATAGGTAAATGGCAAATTACTGAGATTACTCCAATAGCTGTCCTATCCCGACAAATCTAACTCTAGTACCTAATATGTTCTTAGCTAAGATATGAGAGGATTGTAACTGTAAGTATCTATAGTCTTCAACCCCATCAAAGACTTGAGAAGGAACATCACATTTCCTGAGTAGACAGGAAATGCAAGTGAACAACTTCTGAAAGTATATATTCTCATTAAAAAGTCTTTATTTTTCTTTATTTTCAAGACATACTTGCATCAGTCTGATGAGTGTTAGCTGTTCTTCTAGCAAAATATACCAATAGCAGCTTAAATTATATATATATATAATCCAATTATATTTTTATTATAAAGTAACAGAAAATGGCAATATAGTATCAGTAGAATATTTTGTATTTTCTTTGAGAAGTGAATTCATTAATATTTGTTTCAGTCGAAATTGTTGTTATTCTCGGTGCCTTGTCAAATTGTCATTGTGTTTGATTATGACTTTATTATTAGTGCGCTTAATTTTTTTGATTTAAAAACAATCATTCTGAGATTTTAATACATGAGTACTATACTTCTGATTATTTGTTATTCATGTTACAGTCTAGAATTAGACAGGCGGACTTGGCTAGGGAATATTTATTATATGAAGATCCAGGCATCCAACATCTTTTCATCTTGTGTTACAGCTGAAATAATGAAAAAAGAAAAAGGAATAGCAGAGTGGTTACGAAAAAAAGTACAATGGTGGGAGTAAGACATGTCCCATTTCCTCTCTGACACATCCCATTGTCCAGAGTCCCTCCCTCACACAGCTACAGTGAGCCTGCCTGTGTGCTCATGGGATCTATAAGATGGTTTTACATTCAATAGGATGAAATGGTTTTGATGAATGAATCAACTTTCCCACAAATATAAATCCATATATGGTTTCTCTCTCATTTCAGTTTGTGTCATTTCTCCTCTTGCTGTCTTTTCGCTAGACTATTGTCTCCACCTCATAGTCACTTACCCCATTTTATTTCATGTGATGTAAATTTTCCTGAATATAGAACATATGGAGC
This sequence comes from Onychomys torridus, assembly GCF_903995425.1. Taxonomy (NCBI): domain Eukaryota; kingdom Metazoa; phylum Chordata; class Mammalia; order Rodentia; family Cricetidae; genus Onychomys; species Onychomys torridus. The sequence goes on along the minus strand of NC_050443.1, from coordinate 138,580,258 downwards.
ATACTGTGCTTTAGATTTGCAAAAGCTTCATAATCTCACACTTTTTGGTAGTTCTACATATCTTATCAGAATACTAAAACTTAAATATATTAACTACATAGTATTATAAACTGAGATTGTGAATTAGCATTTTTGGATTGACAAATGAACACCCAATAGAAAAAGACATCTAAAAAAGAAAACAGCTAAACCATTAAAAAAATAAAAGCCAAATCACATAAGCTTGATCTAAAACAAAACAAATAAGTTTCTGTTAGACACTAAGATGCAAAGATACAGTGGAGGACCACTGATCTGGATCACCTAGTGAGCTGTTTAATTTCCCAGAAGAGTCATGATTCATTACTCTTCTGGATATTATCCAAGCTTCTAAGTTCAGTAATTTCTATTCAATTTTTACCTTTTCTTTTCTTTCTTTCTTTCTTTCTTTCTTTCTTTCTTTCTTTCTTTCTTTCTTTCTTTCTTTCTTTCTTTCTTTGAGAAACAGCTATGCCTATTGTTTACTGAGACTTGAGAACACAGGCCTAACAAGGGTGGTGCCGAGATTGTAGCTGCATGGACAAAGCAGGGGCAACTAAGTCCTGTGATAGAAATGCCAAGACTAAAAAATGTGGGAAAGAAAAAGCCTCTTGGGGCTGGAGAGTTGGCTCACTGACTAAGCGCCTGAGTTTAGATCCCAGCACCACATAAAAAGCTAGGCATGGCTGTACATGGGTGAAAGCATCACTTCCATCTTGAAGCTGCTATCCATTTTACTGCCTCCTGTTTTGGAAATACATGTGGAGAAGCTGGACCCACAGAAATGGCACAAGCTCCCATCAGTGCCAGCGACTTTTGTTTTTCTCACAATATTTCTTAGAGAATATATCTGACCAGTACATTTGATTGGTACTGAATCAGTATCAGAAACATAATTGTTTCTGCCTTCTTTTTTTAGTTACAAGTATGGGAGGAGAAAGACCACTGACCCAAATCATCATGGCCAAATTAATTGAAGCAAGTTTTGTTTTTTGTTTTAATTCATGTACATGGGCTACCTTCCCTAAAGGCAGGGTTTGAGAGGTCAGCAATGAATGTGAGGAAGACAAGATTTTTATAGATTAGGGATAGGAGGTTTCCAAATGGGAGATTTGGCAGGCAAAATAGGCAGTGTTATAGGAGCAGAACATAAGCATAACAAGTTAGTACAGAAACAAAGATATGATTATAAGGTAGTCATAAGAACATATAGTCATAACAAGGTAGCCATAACAACCCTTTGAAACAAAGAGAGGATTGCACAATGGTTATTAACTTTGTGGAACAAAGACATGATTGCTATTCCTGTGACAAGTCAGTATACAACCATTTGTAAAGGTTAAATGTGGGGCATAGCCCAATCCATGAGATACAGAGGTTTATCATAAACAGGAATTAACCTAGTTTGTCTTTACTATATGATGGCTTTTGATGGAGGCAGTGTGCATCTTCATTTTCTTAAAACTTTTAAAAAATATTAATTAGTAATTAGTCTTTAGGTTTGTTTTTAATTTTTTAAACAAGGCCTCATGTATCCCAGATGGCCTCCACCTTTCTGTTTAGCAGAGGATAATCTTAAACTCTTGGTCATCTTGTCCTACCTGTCAAATACTAGAATTATCATTATATACCATCAAAACAGTGACATATTTTCAACTTTGTAATTTTAATACCTAAAATGATATTATGTCAATAAATCCTTACTAAACTACTTATAAACCACATTTTACAACAATAAATCTTTAGTATTGAGAAATGTTTTCTATCAATTTCTTTCTGTACATAAATGTATATTTGTACATAAAAGAGTCAGATACTCATAAAACAAGCAAAATCCTCATACAAACTGAGTTACAAACCATGGACATATTTTACAGCATACTGGATGAGAAAAATTAGAAAAAAATTCTCCTAATATCAGTGATGAGATATCTTCTCTCACTCTATGTAATACTTGAACCCTGGTCAAAGCAGTCAGGCAAGAAAATAATACAAAAAGTTAGGAATGCACAAAATAAGTTCAACATTGTTAGCCACCAAGGAAATGTAAATCAGAAATACACTGATTTCCCATCTCTTCCTAGTGACAATAGCTATTATAATGGCATAATGACAGATGTTAATTAAGATATGAGTGGAAGTTAGCCTTTGTATATGGTTGGAGGAATGTAAATTAATACAACTAATAGGGAAAGCAGTATGGAGATTCCCTTATAACACTAAGAACAGAACTCTTAAATGAACTGATAATATCACATCTCAATATTTTTCCAATAAAATATAAGCATATAGGAATGTATTTTTATATTTGTACTATTGATGCAAGCAGACAAGGGTAAGTAGAAAATGTGAAACATACACACAACACATACATACATGCACACACAAAAGCACACATTTGTATAGTCTCATGCACATGCTGCACAATGGAGTATCCATAAGCCATAAAGAATAAAATTATGTCACCTAGAGAAAACTAATAAAGCATAGGATATGATAATTAGTGAAATGAACCAGACACTAGGCACAGAAAGATAAGTATGAAATGTTTTCTGTCTGTAGAAAAAAACACAAATTCTTCAATTTTGAATCAAACACCACATTAGCATAACGTATTGCTGCAATGTGTTTTGTATATCAAATAAGGACTTTTCTTTCTTTTAACTTATTCCTAGTTCTTTTTGTTTTTATTTTGGTACAAAATTTAGAGTATTTCATTATAGCAATAGGAATAAAAGCTAAGATAATTGAGACAACTTGTGACATAGCTTGTTTATTCCAAAGCTGATTAATACCTGAGCTGATTATTTTGACTACCACAAAAATACCAGTAGAAAAATTACATACATACACACACACACACACACACACACACACACACACACACACACATATATGTGTGTGTGTGTGTGTGTGTGTGTGTGTGTGTGTGTGTATGAAAAATGTTCCAATTATCACTGAGAATATACCTTTTCTTCTAAGCCTAAAAGGGGAATTTAATGACATGTAACCCTTTAGGGTTGGGTTAATGAATGGTTTAATGAAATAAAGAATCAAATTGTAACAATCTATTTATCATTTCTAACTTTTATATAATGCCTATGTCTCATTCCCATAATTATCAGTCCATAATTATGGCTTTGCCTGGCAACCTTTGTTTTTTAAATCAACTCTTTTCATATGAAAAAATTCTAGTCTCTTCTAAAACTTTTAATAGTCATTGAACCAAGCCTCTTTTAAGTCCCTTTCTTATTTCTTTTTCTTTTGAGATATTACTAGTATGTAATTCATATTCTGTTGGCTATTTCTTATATATCTTCAGCCACTTTATCAGTTCTATTAATATAATTTTAAAAAATTTTGCATCCTCTTAATTATGATTAGATACGATTGTTTTACTTTTCTTTTAGCTATGCCTTGCATAAAATCTCAGTTCAGCTCTTGAGTTATTTTCTTTTGATCTTAGATGGTCTTATAATAAAAAACCTGGAGCCAGATATTAGGTTGAAAGCTGAAAGATCAGAGAAGTAGAGCAACCAACCACTAGTTCTTATCTCTATGAAATCCTCAGCCTGTAGGGAGTGAGTTCCTGTTTCCTCACACTTTATATTCCTTTCTCTGCCCAGTCGTCACTTATTGGGATTAAAGGTGTGTGCCACCACTGTCTGGCTCTGTTTCAGTGTGGCCTTGGACTAACAGAGATCCAGACAGATCTCTGCCTCCCGAGTGATAGGATTAAGGGTGTGTGCCACCACTGTCTGACCTCTATGTCTAATCTAGTGGCTGGCTCTGTCCTCTGATCCTCATGCAAGTTTATTAGGGTACACAGTATGTCACGACAAGTCATAACTAATTCATTTTACTATCTGGTACCAGGTGGTCAGAGTGCATGAAATATAACAGATAATAAATGCTGGTCACTGCATAATCAAATAAGCATTTTTTTAATGGTTCAGTGGTTAGACTTTTGCACTTTTTTTTCTCAGAATTCAAGTTAGATACATGGTGAAGGAATCATTTCTCCTTGTAAGAACTACCAGGCCTCTAAGCAGTGCTCAGGAGATGGATCCAGGAGTATTGCAGTGCTCAGGAGACAGATGCAGGAGTATTGCAGTACTCAGGAGACAGATGCAGGAGTATTGCAATACTCAGGAGACTGATGGCAGGAGTATTGCAGTACTCAGGAGACGGATGCAGGAGTATTGCAGTGCTCAGGAGATGGATGCAGGAGTATTGCAGTACCCAGGAGACGGATGCAGGAGTATTGCAGTACTCAGGAGACAGATGCGGGAGTATTGCAGTACTCAGGAGACGGATGCAGGAGTATTGCAGTACTCAGGAGACAGATGCGGGAGTATTGCAGTACTCAGGAGACGGATGCAGGAGTATTGCAGTACTCAGGAGACAGATGCGGGAGTATTGCAGTACTCAGGAGACGGATGCAGGAGTATTGCAGTACTCAGGAGACTGATGCAGGAGTATTGACTCAAGTTGGAAGCTGGCTTAGGATATACAAGGAATATTAGGCCAAGCAGGCTAAGTAGCAAAACCCAAATGCAGAAGGAAATAAAATAAATAAAAGGAAATGTAAATAAATAAAAATAAATATAGAATTAAATAACAGTTGAACAAGCAATCAAATTCCATATCTGCTATATCTGTTGTTTAAGTACCTGAGATTCTTTTTCTGTTTATTGTATCACAACAATCATTTTTGGTGGTTATTTATTTATTTCTGTTTTATATAGGGCCTACTATTTTAGTGTTGTTTTTAAAGAATTATTCTGTTGGTTATGTATATGTGAAGAAATGAGAAAACTTTCCTATTAGTATACACATCCTGTGTTCACAATGCTGCATGTGAGAAAGTAATTCTTTCATGGTGTATTGATTAGGCTAAGTTTTGGATTTCTTCACACTCATTTAGATGCTGATTTCTATGTATTCAGCATATTGCTATTCTTTTTATTCTATATGTTACTAAGGCTCTAATGTTCATTATTTGCATGCTATGAATATAGTAACACTCATTAAAAACATTTCCACATTGAAATTATTATGTTTATGTGGGGGGAAGGAGTTAGAAGAAAGGAGGGAGGGGGGAGAGAGAGAGAGGGAGAGAGAGAGAGAGAGAGAGAGAAGAGTATAGAGACACACATGCCACAGCAAGCATGTAGAAGTCTTTGTGGAGTCATTTTCTCATCCCACCTTACATTGCTTTCAGTTATCAGATGCAAGTCATGCGATTTTACCCAGTGAGTCAGATCACTGGCCCTCAATATGGATTTTTAGCATATGTTTGTTTTAGGTAATGCCTATGAAGAGCTGAGGACGTGAATGTGAAATAGTAGATTGAATGCATATCATTAGACATGGACACAGCTGTGTCAAAGACTAAAGCTTCAGACCTATGTAAAATTGGCAAAGCTTTTTCTGGTGAGGGTCAGGCTCAGACCTGGCAAAGTTTTCTATGGTCTGAGTGCAAATGTTGGCCATGTGTGCAAAAACAAAAACAAACAAACAAAAAACGATGACAACAACAATTTTTAAAAAAATCCAGCAACCACAACTTGCACACTCTGGATATTTATAGCCCGAGTTTGTTTGCCTACAGACACCTCCTGTGGGGGCTAGCTAATACTCCCACCACTCTCACCCCATCATGCTGTACACAAGTTCTCTGAGGTACCTGGTTCCTGAAGAAGTCGAGTGGCTCTATTAGAGGGCTCACAGTCCACGTGATGCCAGCTTTTCCGTACCTGTGTCTGTGTATCTGTACTTTGTTCATTCCTTTGCCTCTCCTAGTGAGGTTTCCAGGACCAAATTGCACTGGATGCAGTAATCTATGGTAAGCGTGTGCTGTCAAGAACAAATCCAAACTTGATGTGGACACATAAAGCTCTTTTTTGCCTAAAGAATATAATGACAGAGATGAGTAATGAAAGAATGAGTGTATCAAATGAATCAAATGTCTACTGCTAGCTATGAATTAAGAAGAATATAGAAATAAACAATTACTAAATAGGCAAAACCCTCATAAAATTATGGAGTCAAGTTATAGTGGCAAGAAGCTAAGATCTTTGTTCTGTTATTAATTCAAAAAATCTAACATTTTTGTAATTCACATTTGATGGCAAAGGAATATTCTAAAGACAGGCTTCTCTGAGTAATATTGTGCACATTTAGAAATAACACATATCTAAGGTTTTTTAAAAGAATATGACAATTTGCTATAGTTTTTGTCCATAACATATAAATTTAGGAGCTTAATTCCATTTTATATTAGTTGGCAAAGTTTCACTTTCTCTACTGCAGGTTTTTTTATTCCTTCTGGTACTGTTTTGATAACTATAATGTCTAAGATTGTCATAAAGCACATTTTTATAATCTATTGAGGAAAATGGCTCCATTAAAACATAAAGAAAATTCTGAACTTCATGTTTTCAAGACTCTTGACAAAGAAGTGCCTGGATTTGTTTTATGTCTCTTTAAACTATTGTTAATGCTTTCTATTTGAGACTCTTACAATGTTTTGTGTTACAATTCATGTGAAATTGGTATGAAAGCACATTGAAGAGGGAAGAGTTCCAAAATCAAGGACTGTTATACTAAGAGTATATTAATAGTCTTCTAAGGGTTCATATGATTAAACCAAGTACTCAATTGTCTGTATCAGGGCTACTTAAACTTCTTCATTTGTCCTCACATTTTACCTGAGACTTTACATGACTGAGTATGTAGGCATATGAGATACGTGTGGAAATAAAGTGTTTCCTCTTAATAAATTATAGATTTATTTTATAATTCTTATATATCTATTTACAATTTATTAAGGATACTTTATAGAGTATTGTGGGTGTGTTTATTTATTTTTATACAAAAAGTTAATCTTGGCTGTGTATTTAATGCTACAGGACATACAGCACCTTCAATGTCTTTCAGAGGTGATCAATGTTGCAGTTTTGATTTAAAAGGCATCTCATGGGTTCATGTGTTTGAACCCATAATTTCCCAGGTAATAATGGTTTTTGAAAAGTTGTGGAACCTTTAGGAGGTGGAGTCTTGCTGTAGTCATTGATTCTCTGGGGTCAGTTCTTTATAGCTTGACTCTATACCTCTTCTGCTCTCTGATTCTTGACTATATAACTGTGTAGCTGGGTGTCTCACACCCCTACAGCCATACTTTCTCTGCCATAATTGACTGTATCCCTCAAACTGTGACTCGAAACAAATCATCTCTCCCTTAAGTTTCTTCTTGTTGTAGTAACAAAAAGTAAGTTTATTATTATTATTATTATTATTATTATTATTATTATTTTGATTTCATAATTGTCAAAACTGAGAAACATTTATATCAATACTCACTACAAAGTATCAGGGTGGTAGAACATAATGGTTATATTCTACAGAGTACAAAGTCACAACTTTTTCTTGTTAATTTTATTTTATTTGACACTGGATAACATGTATCCCAGGCTAGCCTGGAACTCTTTTTTTTTCTTGCCCCAGCCTCCTAAGTTAAAGGACTATAAAAGAATACCAAGGCATCTGGTTCAGAGATTTAATATGGTGTTCTAGAGCCTGGCATTTCATTCTAACTTGTTAAAAATATTCAACATATCCAAACTCTCTCTCTCTCTCTCTCTCTCTCTCTCTCTCTCTCTCTCTCTCTCTCTCTCTCTCTCTCTCTCTTGCTGTGTGTGTGTAGGCACATGTGTACATTCATGTGCATACATGTGGAGGCCAGAGGACAACCTCAGACATGAAGATTTTTTGAGACAAGATTTTTTGGTCTGAAGTTTGCTAAGTAGTGGCCAGCAAGTCTCAGAGATCTACTTGTCTTTATTTGAGTTCTGAGGATCCTCAGTTTGGATGGTTGAACTGAGGCCTTACCAAGCCTGATTATTAGTAATTTGTTTGCATGGTGTTTTTTTGGACTGTGAGAAGATATTTTTATTATCAAAGGCAACTTGGTTAAACTTTCTCTTTACCAACAATGTGAATAATTTAGAAAACAGATAATTTTTCTTAATGAAATGTAAACCATCTAATAGATAATATTTTGGAATAATTAGTTTGACTTAAGTAGTGTTTACCCAAACATTTGATATTCTGTTTTAAGTATCACAAATGTAGTTCTGGTTATATTGCATACTACATGAGACATTCAAAGGAATTTTCAGTTAGTATACAACTGAATGGATGTTGATACAACTGAGATGGATATATGAAGAGACAGGAGAGATGCACACAAATCATAAACAAACATATTGTGATGTCCACTTGGCCAGATACTATTAAGAGGCATATGGAAAATTTTAAATTGATTTATTGAAATACACAATGAACTTTATAGTGAACACCCATGACTGAGTTCCTGGTTTGCTTTCTGTTGTTATAGTAAACACCATGACAAGGATCAGCTTGAGAAGGAAAGAGCTTATTTTACACACTACAATCTTTCCTTGAGGGGAGTTGGGGTAGGAAATGAAGCAGAGCAGGAACCTGGAGGCAGAAAGTGAAACAGAGACCACAAAGGAAAGCCCCTTACTGGCATGCTTCCTATGGCTTGCTCAGCCTGCTTCCTTACATACTCTGAGCCCACCTGTCTAAGGGTAACAACACCCACAGTGGACTCAGACCTCCCTCATCAATCATTTATTCAAGAAAATGCCTCAAAGGCTAGCACAGGGGCCAATCTTGTGGAAGTGTTTTCTCCATTATATGTCCCTTTTTTCTAGATGACCCAGGCTGTGTCAAGTTGACAAAAATAACTAACCAGCACAACTGCTATCACAAATCTTGCTTTCATTCTCTTATTTTATTGAGTCCTAGAAATATTGATCATGCATAAGGTTTATCAATTGGCTGTGCCTTTGTTTGATGATAAATGTGTTAGGATAGATTGCTTTTACTGTAAGTTAGCTATGTTTTTGAAGATGCATTACTGGTCCCTGAGGTAGATGTATATAAAAGATCTTTAATGTAAACACTCCTTTGTTAAAAGTATTTTGTGACTTAAAATAAAGTGTTTCATATTCTTTCTATTTTCCTTTGTTATTATGTGAGTCATATAGTATAAAAGAAGCAACTTAAACATGTATACATGTGTTTTAAGTCTAATATCACATTATTACCTATTCATAGATTATAGATAGCTATTTTAATAGTTTTCCATAACAAGAGGTTTTATTTGTTATTTAAATAATTACAGAATGAATTTTCAGCAAAGCAGGACATACTTGCACTCATTTATCATTACTAATTTATAACACTAAAGAGACTATAGAGTATTAAACAGTACAATGTGGGTACTTGGCTCTTGATGGAAACTCAGACATCAAGAAGCAAATGGCCAATATGAATGTAGAGCTGGAAGATTACACATTTGCCACTTAAAGTGGCAAATTTAATTTTTAATTGAATTTATTTATTTGTTTTATATCCTCACTGCAGTTTCTTCTTCCTCTTTTTCTCCCATTCCCTCCGCTCAGACTCCAATCCACTCCTCCTATATTTCTGTTCAGAAAAGGGCAGGCTTCCCATGGGTATCAGCAAAGCATGGTATATTAAGTTGTAGTAAGGCTAAGTACTTCTCCTTGTATTAAGACTTATCAAGGCAGTCAGTATATGTTGCATGAATCCTAAATGGTCTTGTAATTAAAAACCTGGATCCAGTTATCAGGTTGAAAATTGAAAGATCAGAGAAGCAGAGGAAGCTACCTTTTAACTCACCAACTCATCAGCCTGCAGGAGTCTGAAAAGAGCTGGGTTCCTGTCACCTCCTGCCTTATATTCCTTTCTCTGCCCAGCCATATAACTTCCAGTCTCAACCTTCCTAGTGCTGAGATTAAAGGTGTGTGATCCCAAGGGCTGGAGTTAAAGGGGTGTGCCACGACTGCCTGGCTGTTTCTCTTTTAGATTGGGTTGATCTAGTCACAGAGATCCAGACAGATCTCTGCCTCTGCTTTTAGAATGCTAAGATTAAAGGTGTGTGCCACCACTGTCTGACCTTTATGGTTAACTCTATGGCTAGCTCTCTCCTCTGATCTTCAGGCAAGCTTTTATTTCTTAGATTACAAGCAATATATCACCACAACTAACAGGAAATAGATTCCCAAGAGCCAGCCTAAGTATTAGGGATAGCCCCTGCTCCCATTGTTAGGAGTCCACAAGTACACCAAGCTATACAACTGTCACTTATATATAGAGGCCCTAGGTCGGTTCGTACAGGCTCTTTGGTTGTTGGTTCAGATTCTGTGAGATCCTATGAGCCCAGGTTAGGTTTTTTGTTTGTTTGTTTGTTTTTTGTTTTTGTTTTTTGCCAGTGGGTTTTCTTGTGATGTCCTCTATACCTCTGGCTCATACCATCCTTCCTCCCTCTCTTCAGCATGATTCCCTAAACTCCTCCTAATGTTTGGTTGTGGGTCTCTGATGACAACTGACCTAGTCACTAATCTAATTATAGGAGACGGCCAGTTCAGGATAAGTATCCACTATTGCTATGAGTCTTAGTGGAGGTCATCCTTGTAGATCCCTGGGTGTTTCTCTGGCACCAGGTTGCCACCTGACCCCCAAATGCTCCACTCCCTTTACAACCATCTCTTTCAGTACTCTCCCCCTCCATCTGCCCCTTTAGGTCTTATACATTATCCAGTACATGGGACAGTATCTTCGTCAGGGACTTTAAAACATTTTTAGCTTTTCAGTAGGTCTTAAGAGGAGGAGACTGGTGCAGTGTTTTTTTCTACAGATTTTTCTGCAAATATTTCCTTTTGTGTCCTTTCTAAAAGCTCAATTTGACATCTCCTTTGGAATCCATGCTTTGTTTTTCTAATTTGATCCACAGTGCTGCCCTCCAATGACCTGGTCCTCTTGAACCATTTTACTGCAAATCCCCCAGAGAAATACCATGTGCACTCTGAAAGGCTGAGCTTTTCACCCACCTTGAATTCACAATAATCATTCATATTTCAAAGAGAAGCAGACCCTGGAGATTGCGGCGGCAGGGGGGAGGGCATCTCTAGAGTAAGCCCCTACCTCCTTCCCACCTTCACATGACTGCATCACATGTGCACTCTTGTCCTGTGCTGTACCTAGAGTGGAAAGATTGTAGTTTTTATTCTGTTTTCACATTTGCATATTTGTAGAGGTTGACCAATATGAAATGTACAAGGTTAGTGGGGAAGCTGGACACTGAAGACAGAGCTGAAATTTCCAACTTTTGATGGAATTTCTTTTTTGAGAAAACTCAGTGTTTTGTCCTTAACCTTCACACAATTGGATGAGATCCATAAAATTTGTTCAAGATACTCTTGTTTATTAAAATCTAATTGATTTTAGATGTTATGCCATCCTTCAAATACATTCAACAATACCTAAAGTAACATTTGACTGAATAATACAATAGTGCTCTATAGTCAAATTGGTACATAAATCTTACTATCACTGGAAGAGAATTTCCCAAAGGGGTGAACACTGAGTTAAGAATACCTGTGGAATCTCCTAGAAGTCTTCAACCTAAAGATGACACTTTGTATCTATTTTATCTACTTGTAAATTATTTTTTCCAGATAAGAAATGTGGAAATCCACTAATGGACATCTAATCTTCCCATGGTATTTTTTCAGGGTGCTAAGACTTAACCTTTCTCAGAAAATTTATACTAAAATATTAGGCTACACCATCTCTATCTACATAGATACTAAAATTGTAGTTGTCTATAGGCAACCAAGGAGTATAAAATATTCACATCTTTATGTTAGCATGAGTATTTTGTATGAGAATTAAAAATAGTCTGATTGCATACTTTCCTGTCACAGCAGAGAAACACTTGTCCCTGTGATGTGCTTTGGGTGGAGAGATTATAGCTTTTTATCTTATTTTCAATTTTGTATTGCCCTTCAAAAGTAAATAAAAAATAACCAAATATTAAAGAACATTGTTTCATACCGTACCTGTTACCCAAGGACTTTTTCTACAATCAAGAAAGAAGGATTTGGGTGTGTTTGCCTCATGTGTGTGTATCCATCTCAGAACAAGAAACTTGCAACACAGTGCCAGGTGACTTAATTCACTCCAGTTATTTCAATAAAAAAAGTCAGAGATAGTGACAGAATCTTCAATTTTCTGGTCTTAGTCCACCAATGTCAGTGCCAGAGCCCAAGGTCACAACATTTCATTGGGGCTGCAAGAACACAGAAAGTCTTTCCTGAGATTAATGGAAGGGCTGAGCCAAGGATGACTGAAGGGATACCCTTTGGCATGCTCATCTATCAGGGATTTTCTTTTTGTCTAATGATAGCAATAACAGTTTGTATCTGACAGACTCAACTGGGCATTTGGGGTGAGGTCCTCTGTATTTGAGGGGAGATGGTGTTTGATCTATACAATTTCCTGTGCTTCTGCTAGTGCTGTTTCCCACACATCTGTCAGACAAGTTTATGCTTAAGTTTATAAAAGGAAATGAAATTGTTTCCAAGGAGAAATTTGTAATTCACAATTATATCAAATGAGTTGTTTTCACGCCTTTATCTCTATAATGTCGTTATTCATGTACATTTGCAGTTTGTAGATGTGTTTAACTATTAATTAGGTAGAATTGATTTAATCCAATTAGACTGTTAGTGCTATTACTACCATGTGTTCACAATTTCCAAATAATACTGTCTTGATTTTTTTTTTTGTTCTACCACAAAATATATTCTCATAGAAAACATATTATATACTGATTTACAACTGATGACACTTGTAATACTACCATCATGTTGTAATCACTGTTAGCAATACTTGCTTTTTGGATACTTTTAGTGTATTTTTATATGTGCTAATCCATGCCCACATACATGAACACACAAATTTTGAGCATGCATATACAATAATAATTAGAGATATTTTTCTTTCCCTCTTTCTTATTCAATTTTATAAAAACAGTTATTTCATTGATTAATCTTTTAAAATATTATTTTAAATAACTCATTCTATTACCCCCATTTAATAATTTTATTTAGCCCAGACCCTGATATTAGATACCTTTCACCCTCTTGAGGAGCATTATCAGTGCTGCATTGTAAATTTAATCTCAACCCTTGAAATTAATTATTATTATTAATATTTTGGATAAAACCTTATAAACATGTGATAATTTAATCATGGGAATTACAACTTCAAGTGTAGATATTAAAATAATGTCATAATATATATTGTCTATATAAATGAAAGAAAAGAAGTAAAATGTATTGATAATCATCAACTGACCATAAGAGATAAGGAATAAGGGAAAAGTAAGTATAAAGTATAAGTTATTTCTTAACAATCTATATTCCCTTTTGTGTTGTAAATTAATAATTATGAAAACTATTGCATATTCTTCCTCTTGTGAAAATTTACTCTGTAATTATTTAAATAAAAGATAATAGTTCTTGTTATGAACAATTATTAAAATAGCTACCTATAATGTATATATATATATATATATATATGATATTTAAGTTAAAATAAATATACTTACATAACATATGTAAGTTACTTATTTTATATCATATGACTTTCATCATATCTAAGGAAAATAGAAAGAATATGGAATACTTAGGCATAAGTAACAGATCCCTTTTATTGATTACATTAATGGCCTTTACAAACATATGCCTTGGAAATGAAAATGTATTTTCAAAAGTATAGCTAACTCACAGAAAGAGCTATTCTCCATAAAGAGTGTGTACCAAAAGGCATTCCATCATCAAATATAGGCACAGCCAACTGGTAACTCTTATGTAAGATCAATATTTCTTGGACACAGTAAAAGAAAAGAAAGAAAGCAGGGTGTGTGATATCAGGTGTACTAGTTAGTTTTTGTCAGCTTGACACAGCAAAGGTCATCTAGAAAGAAGGAACTTCAACATCAGAAGATTAACCTGTGTGCAAGTCTGTGCTCAATTTTTTTTTTAGACTAGTGATTGATGTGGGCGGTGTTACCTTTAGACAGATGAGCTTAGGGTGTAAAAAAGAGCAGGCTGAGCAAGCCTAAGGAAGCAAGTCAGTAAGAAGCATTCCTCAATGTTCTATGCTTAAGTTCCTGTCTGACTTTCCTTTGTGATGTGGAAATGTAAGGTGAAATAAACCCTTGCATCCCTCAGTTGCTTTTGGTCATGATATTTTTTGTAACAATAGAAAGTGAATTAGAACATTAGTCCATGTGTGTTCACTATAGAGTTAAATGTGTACTTCACTAAAGCAAATTAAAAATTTCCATACATAAAAATTTAGAAAATGGGAGAGAAGACATTAATTTTTTTTTTAAAAAAGATAATACAGTAATATGGGAAACGAGAAGACAGAAATCTGAATCCTTACCTGTTGCCTTCTGTTCATGATGCTGCTTGTAAATGCATTACTAAGCTATGAGGAGAGACTCACTCAGTTAAATTTGGTTCCTCAGCCATGAGAAGTTGAGTAGTGGCAGACAAAATATGAACATTCTTGAGGCTGAGAGCATTTTATTTCAGAGAGTTTTTAAGTCGAGGTCATTCACTATGTTCCATAAATACCGTTTTCCATTGTGTACAGCATCTGTATATTTGCCTTGAGATATTTTTTCCTGCACATGAATACTTATCATTCATCCTTCTGTGCCTTCTATAGAATATCTTATTTTACCAATGAATAGTTGAATATAACTGATTTTCTTAACTAGGAGATAACTAAGACTCTTGCATTTACTTGTAATGAAGCAATTATTTGGTTCAAATCTGTAAGTGGTTGCAAAAGTCATCCTGAGTCATTAGTGAAGGCAACAAAGTGTTGTTTTTGAGAATGTTTGAACTGGCAAGGCATTTTTCAATCTGTGGACCTTTCACAGACATGACAATATATAGCACTATGTTTGAATTTGAATTTGAGTATTGAGTACTAGATTTCTGATTTTATTACTAATATCTAATCTTAGAAATTATTCTCACCTGGAAGAACATCAAAGTGTTGTCTTCTGTAACGTTAGGAATGAAATATGCTGAAAGATTCCTGAGAGCCCTAACTGTGAATCCCTGTGTGAAGCAATTCCTCAAACACGTCAAATGCTTTTAGAAAGAAAAATTTGGACATTCTATGAAATAAAAATAAAACACCTTTAAAAAAAGCATCCAGCATATGAAATGAGAGAGGAAATGTGGTTATATATACATATTGGACTTTTATTCAGCCATCAAGAAGAACAAACTTCTGTCATTTATGGAAAATAGATGAAGATGAAAATCATCATGTAAAGCTAACTAAGCCAGAGTCAAAAAGAAAAAGATCACATATGTTTTCTACTATGCAGAATATGGATTTAAAAATAATATATAAAATTTAAAATGGAATTATATAGGTAGAGGGAGACAGTCAGAGTGGGTGGTGGAAGAAGAGGGTGTAATTTGGACATTACTTTGATCAAAGAGCATGATAAAGAAGTATGAAAGTGTCATAATAAAATTATTGTTTTGTACAGTGAAAAATGCTAACAATCTAAATGATTCTTTCAGAAAATTTCTGCCCACAGTCTAACTAAAACTCTATTGAGAGAGGTTAGCTAATAGTACAATTAAGATTGATATGGCACTGTATGTATTAGTATACTTTGTTCAGTGAATAGATCAGTATCTTGTCATTCATTTTACATTAATGAAGGTGGCTCCAATTATTTCCTTTGTTCCAGTCACTTCAGTTGCATTGAATGGCTTCAGGGGTATTAAAGAATGCTGAGGCCTTAATTTTACACTTGCATATATGAAAAGCCCAGGTGTGCAGTCAGAATCAGAGGAGGACTCATTCTTGCTTCTTCTGCTTTCTCCTGTGTGATTGTGTTTATGTATCACTAGACCAAGCTATGCTTAGTTCTTTTGCCAAATGGATAAGCAAAATAGCTTCTTTGTACACATTATTGAAGGACCTATACATTAACTATAGAGGTAGCCAGTTAGAAATGCATTTAAGAGAGATTAGTATCATTATTTCTCTGAAAAAGGGAAAATGACCAATAATTAAGTAAAAAGAAAAAAGAAAGAGCAAAGGAGTTTAGAGATCATAAACACAGGATGAGTGGAAATGTAATCTGAAAAAAAAAAATGGTAGAATGGAAATGTTAAAGGATTGAGTGTGAGGACATTGTGAATTCTTCATAATCTCACATCCTCTGGTAGCTGAACAATAACTATGGAGTCCATTGTATCAAAATGTGGAAACAAGGTTTGAGTTGTTAAAATTATTAGTTGAATCCATGAGTAGTGATTTTCCCAGAAATATGGATTACAAGTTGGAAAATACAAATACCAACCAAAGATACCCAAATCCTTTCCCTTAGCACAATTCAAAGTTCAATTATATTGATTCAAGTTTTACTGAATGATTTGGGGAAAATGTAATTTATTGAGCATCATTTATTAATCTTAAAATAAATTTACCCTACTGCTAAAATGCCTGATCTTGATTGTCAACTTGATAGGATTTATTTATCATGTAAATAAATCTCAAAGCATGTCTGTGAAAGATTATTTAATATCAATTCTGATAGGAAGATTCACTTTAAATGTTATGAGTACTATTCCATGGCTGAATTCCCAGATTACATTAAGAAAAGTGTGAGCTTACCATCAGGTTTATAGGTCTTCAAAAACTCATTTATATGAGGAATATGAAAGAGTTTGGGCTCTGGAAAAGAACTTGAATAATATAAGCCAAGCTTATCGAACTATCCTCGTGTGAGCTTGGCAGGTAAGAATGGTAAGAGAAGCGGATTGTATAGGCCTGGTTCATGAGGGGAGTAAGAATATTCTGCAAAGAATATCACTGTATTCTGTCCTTAACCTGAGGAAGGGGTTGAATTTAAAGGCAATGGACTATTATGTTTGGTGGAGGAAATTTCAACCCAGAATATTACCAGCCTAGCTCATGGTTGCTGTCTACTGCTTTCATTCTGGTCTACAATAAGACAGAATAAAACTGGAGCAAAAAAATAAAGCACCACTTTTCCTACTCTGTCATCTGTAGCATCTGATTTATTTTAGATTCAGGTTGGTTTTACATCACATTGGCTAATGATTTCAGTGACATTCTTTCATGCCTTCAAAATTGGAAAATTTATGTTTCAAAGTTAACTGCCCATTAGATGTGGCCCTCATACTGAACCACATTCTATGGGCCAACTCTGAGAAAATACTTCCCAGAGATATCCATCACTGAAGGAAGTTCATTTCTTGTTAATCATATCTGTTCTTCATCTCCAGCTACCCATCCAAATTCCAAGAAAGTTTCACTTTCACAATTTCTTAATTGAAGCGTATTACATGAATGGCCCTGATGGTCTTTGTGTCTCTCTGTAACATCATAAGCATGCCTCCATTCTCTTCAATGCTCTCAGCATCCTTATCTTCCAAGCCTCCATAGAACCACTCATCAAGTTCCAAACACATGTTTTGTTTTGTTTTTATCTCAAAGTTCAAAATATTTCCACACACATATATGGTCAGGTTTATCACAGTAATACCTAGTAAGATACTAATTCCTCCTTTTGTCTGTTCTCTATAATTGCGATGAACATCATGATAAAAAGCAACCTGAGGAAGGAGAGAAATTATTTTATCTTACTAGTTGCAGTGCATAATTGAGGAAATACAAGTTAAGAACCCTTATCAGTAACCTGGAGGCAGGAACTAAAGCAGAGACCACAGAGGGATGCTGCTTACTGGCTTGCTTTTCATGTCTTGCTGAGTTAGCTTACTCATGCAACTCTGGTCTACACATACAACGATGACACTGCCTACATGGGGCTGGGACATTCTATATCAATTAGCAATTAAGACGATGTCCCCAGAGAAGCCCATGGGCCATTTTGATTGGGAAGTTCTTCAAATGAGATTTTCTTTCCAAGACATGTCTGCATTTGTGTTGTTGAGAAAAACAAATCATTTAGGTATAGGCTAAATCTACGTTCCAGATATTATAAATACACCATAAATGAATGTAGATGAGCAAGAATCCCTGTAGATAGTCTTTTGGATATACAGATAGTAGTGGACTAGCTGAGCCACTAGTAAGTTGAGTTCAAGCTTTTTTTTTTTTAAATTTTCACACTGATTTTATTAGTGGCCTTAGAAGTTTGAGCTCCCACTACAGTGAATGAGAACTTCTCTTTATCCACACATCCTTGCCAGTTCCATTGCTTGCTCTCAATGATAGCTGGGGTAAGACATAATCTCAGAGAAATTTTAACTCACATTTCCCTGGATGTAAATAATGATGAATATTTTTGATGTTTATTTATTGTTTGTATTTATTTTTTATTATTCTCTGTTCATATATGTAGCCCAAATTTTCATTAGGTTGCATGTTTCATTGAGTTTTTTTAGTTCTTTCAGGATTTTTAGTTCTTTATGTATTATAGATATTAATTCTATAACTGATATACAACTGGAAAACTTTTCTCCCATTCTACAGTCTGTCCCTTCCCTTGGTGGGTCATTTTCTTCATTGTGCATTGGTCTTAAGTTTCATGAAAGCCCATCTGTCAATTGCTGGACTTCAAACATACAAAATGAGAGCCATATTAAAAGACCCATTCTTTATGCCTGTGTCCTTCTAGCCTTTCTTCAAGTAGTTATGGAGTTTCATATTTCATTTTGAGGTCTTTCATTCATTTAGAGCTCATTTTTGTGCAAGGTGAGAGATATAGATCTATCAACATTTATATAAATGTAGATACTCAATTTTTCTAACAGCATTTGTTAAAATGTTTTATCATTTCTCATGTTTTTGGTATCTTTGTCAAATGTCAGATAAGAATAATTGCATTGACCTAAAGCTCATTCTGCCATCCTGTTTCACTGGTTTACATGTCAGCTTTTGTTTCAGAATCTTGCTTTTGTTTTTTATTACTATTACTCTTTCATATAATTTTATATTGAGCATGGTAGAGCCTCCAGAATTTTTCTTTTTTGCTACTATTTGATTAGGCTGTTTGGTGTATTTTGTGTTTCTGTATTAATTTTAAGATCTTATCTATTTCTATGAAGAATGGCGTGGATTTTTTTATTGAGATTGCATTGCATCTGTATATTATTTTGGCAAAAGGTTATTTAAAAATATTCTACTAATGTATGAGAACATAATGGCTTTCCATTTTATAGTATCTTCTATAATTCCTTTCTTTAGAGTTTTAAAGTTTGTCTTATAGAGGTTTAGACCTCCTTAGATTTTTTTTCAGGTTGCTATGAAAAGGAATGCTTCTATGATTCCTTAATGTGTTGTTTATTGGTGAAATTATTAAGGCCACTCCACACAGTTAAAAGGGAGGTTTATTTTGTGGGGTAACTTACAAGTGAAGGGATAGGTAACAGGGTCTGGGAAAGGTGTGGTACAGTCTGGTGGTGTTCTCTGGAGAACTCATCTCAGTCTCCCTAGAGCGTCCAGGGTCCAGGAACTGGTTTTTTTATATTATGTTTTTTTCTCCTTCCACTTTGCTGAAAGTGTTAACTCTAGGAGTTTTCTGGCGGAAACTTCAGGGTCTCTTACCTATAATAACATGTAACCAGAAAAATAGTAATCTTTTGACTTCTTTTTCTCTTTTGTCTTTATTTCTTCATTTTCTTATTGCTTTATCTAAAACTTAGAGCCACTTATGAATGTTAAATGGGAGTAGGAAACATGGAAACCCTAGTTTTGTTCTTGATGTTAATAGAATTGCTTTAAGCTTTTCTATATTTATAATGATGCTGATTACAGTTTTGCTATGTATTGCCTTTACTATGTTAAGGTATGTTCCCTCTGGCTCTGTCTTCTATTGTTTTTTATCATGAATGGCTGCTGGATTTCATCAAGAGTCTTCTCTATATCTACTGAGATTACTTCACCTCAGATAAAGTCAACTTCATTGTCATGAATCGCTTTTTTATGTGTTCTGTATTTATTTGCCCGTAGTTTGTTGAGCTCTTTTGCATTTCCATTAGTCAGGAATTTTTGGTCTATAGTTTCCTTTGTTGTATCTTTATCTTGTTTTGATAATAGAATAACACTTTTTTCATAGAAGGAGTTTGGAAATGTTTGTTCTATTTCTACATTGTGGAGTAAGTTGAGAAGCATTGGTTGAAATTCTTTTTTTAAAAGTCAGGTACAATTCCATTGAGACTCCTTCTGTATCTTCTGTACCTGTGCTTCAACTAGTCATGAGATTTTTATTTCTACTATAATCACCTTGTATGTTTTAATTACATTAAAATTATTGAGTTTTAATAACATAAATTTTTTTCTTTTTGTCTTATGACTATGAGACTTGTCTGCTCCTGGCAGCACCAATCTACTTCAGAGAAAATGGTGAGCATTGAAGAAACTTCATATGAAGCTTACTTTCATTGTGGCAAAAGTTAGCCACTGGGCAAGAAAGTGCCTTTACATTGACTGCTGACAGTATCCTATGTAGTTGGAGACCTTCTCTCCAGCCCCCACCAAGCCCTGTTAGTCCAACAACTCACTTATAAAATAAACACACAGACACTTATATTATTTAAACTGCTTGGCCACTAGCTCAGGCCTACCATTGTCTAGCTCTTACTCTTATATTTAGCCCATTTCTATTAATCTATACTTTGCCAGTGGCTCGTGGCTTACTAGTACCTTACATCTTTCTTGTCATGGTGGCAACGGGGGCTGGCGGTTTCTCTCTACCCAGCCTTCCACTTGTCCTGCCTACCCTATCCTTCCTGCCTGGTTACTGGCAAATTAGCACTTTATTTATTTTAACCAATCAAAGCAACACATTTCACATACAGAACTTCCCACAGCAATACTATCCAAAATGGACAAGAAGGACATAAAACAAAGGACTTCCAATCCTTGCCAAAACAAGGTAGGAAGGCTCTTTAGAAAATCCTGCTTCACAGATGAGTTTCTTAGACATGCTATGCCTGCAGGCCAAAGGTAATGCTCCAATGTTGTAAGGAAATCTCTGGTGATTATCCAGGCAGCTGACTGTTTCTGTCATAGCTCATATTTTTTGGAAGTTGCTTGTTTGCGCTTTCTGTTTTACTAGGTAATATTATTTCTTTCTCTGGTCTCTGAAGGAATTGAAGATTAGATAGTTATAGTTATAGTTGCTAACAATTTAGAAAAGAAACTCACTAAAGATATGTAATATGTATAAATTTGAGAGATATCATAAGATAATTTTCTATTAATAATAAAATACAAGATAGAAAGTGAATTAGGTATGTTTTGGACTCGACAGAATAGGATAGATAATGGAATATTTTTTGCTTAATTTGTCAAATGTAAATGGACTGACTAGACATTGTTGATATATTTATTGCTTGTATATATTATATATAGTTATTGTACTTATATAGTTGTAACATTTTTATTAGACAAATAAAGGGGAATTGTGGTGATATTTTATTTGTGTCCCCTAATAAATTTTATCTGAGGATTAGAGGAAAAAGCCAGCCATTATATTAGACATAGAAGTCAGGCAATGGTAGCACATGCCTTTAATCCTATCACTTGAGAGGCAGGGATCCATCTGGATATCTGTGAGTTCAAGGCCACACAGGGAACAGAGCCAGGCATGGTACCACAAACCTTAAATTCCAATACTAGTTAACCATAAAAGTCTTTAGGTCTGTAGAGAGAGACAGGAAGTGATGGAGCTGGGCAGGAAGAGGACATGATGTAGCTGGGTGGAGACAAAAAATGAGTTAGCAGAACAGAAAGGAATATGGGCATGGGTATACAGGAAGTAGCTCTCTTTGGAAGCTGAGGGTCAGTAAAGTGAAATTAGCTTTGGTCTTTTCTATTCCTCTGATCTCTCAGAATTTACCCCAATATCTGGCTTTGGGTTTTTTTTTTTATTAATAAAAATTTTGCAATTTGTTCTCCACCATTCTATAGACTGAAAAACTGACTAGCATACCATTTCCTGTATATGAGATGTATGTGTAGGAGTGCATCCTAAAGAAAAAAATATTCTAATAAAACTAGAAACTTATCAGGATCAGAATAAAACATTTATAAAATTAATTATCAATTTAAAAATATTCTTAGGATGATTACAAGCCTTCACCTTGATTTTAGTGGTGATTACACAGAGTCAATACATTTTTCAAAACTTATGAAGTAGGATTCTTATGTTTTTAAAGTTTTTTAATATGAAGCATTTTTTCAGTAAAGTTCTAATGATACAAAACAAAATTTAAATATCTGTACAAGACCTAAATACATTGCAAAACATTATGACAAACCAAAATCTTTTAAGTTTATTAAGATGTAACTATAAAATCAATATGTAAAAAAATACCTTTTTAGATGTTGTAGAATAAATGATATAGCTATTTACTTAGCCTACTGCCATCATCACATTTCTTTTTAACAGCTACTTTAATTTATACACTTTAAGTCCAATAAGCATTCCAACTGTTTTTCAAATAGTTGCTGCAGCCATATCTAATGGGAACAGCAAAAGTCATAAAGTCAGCACAGCTGCTTGAGAAAGATCTAGCCAAGCTCAGCTCCATGATGTCTACTGTTCCACTTTTGGTTTTGATCTACTCATGTTGCATACTTACAGAACTATTTGGGGTTATTGGATTGATGGGAAATTTATCATGAATCAATTATGGAATAATTAATGCCTTCTCTCAGGAGTACTACTGTTCCTAAGCTTCTGCAGGATAGTTCTGAGCATACTACACCTCTGTTTTGAGGGAGACATCTTCTCTACATGAAGATCTTCCTAATTCCTTGGAGGTTGTGACACACCTAAAGAAGTCAGAGGTCTCTTTATGAGGCTCTGAGATCTTCTTGAGACATCCGCCCTTGTATTTACTCAGGAACAAGATAATCAAAACAAAGTAAACTTTAAAAGGTCAACAAGATTTGATGAGCTAGGAGAGTTGGCCACAGATCACATTACTAGTCTCTTCCTACTTCAGGCTCAGGGGATTACATAATATATACAGCAACAAAGTCGGATTAGCTGAAGTTACCTCTGCCTTACATGGGGATTTATACTAGTGGGCAAAGAATGGTGTGGAAAGATGATAAAAGAATGGGTTGCCAGGATCTCCCTTTCTTAGAAGAGCTAATGTAGGGCCACTGTGGTATCACATGCACAAGGAGCAAAAGAATGTCAGTATCAGACATATAAATAAATTCTATAAAGATACAAAATGTAAATATGTATTTGCCATAAATTGAATAATAACTGCAGTAGCTTTGGCTTGAGGATTTGGGGGGGGGGTGCTCACTCTGACCATAAAGAATTAACAATACACTATTTGGGACATGGTATCTGCCTGGGCTATCTTGGATTTTCTTTCTATCTAGCTTCCTTGAAGCCACAAGAACTATTGGCCTGACAACAGGCTGTCACACAATGCATCCAGATTCTTAAAAATTGGATTATGGGATTGATGCGTAAAATTGATTATAATGATATCTACGTTTATCAATAACAACTTAACTTGAAGGAAAGTGATTGTAAAAGATAACTCTATTCTGCAATGGTTTAATGATGATGACTAAACTTATGACTCCAGATGTTCGGGAGAAAAAGTTAACACACGTCCACAAACAAAAATGATATGATTCATGTTTGGAACAACAAGAAGCTATCCCTGCTCTTGAATTCTGTATAAATATGGAATCATTCTGATTGCTAGTTAGTCAGGCTGCAACATTCTCACCACTACCATAGCCTGGCTCGCTTCCACCCTCTCCTATTCCTTACCATCTTTCTGGGACTCAGCCACTGCTGGGGCTTGCTTTCAGCTGATGGTGTAAATAGAAAAATGAAAATAATTCAGATGGCCTAAACCAAGAGTAATAAAGTAAGCGGAATTCTATCACATGATTACAAAATAGTAACTACTTTCAGTTGCAAAACTATTACAATGGTACATAAATACATAAGCCAAGAAGAAAATTAGAGAAATATTCCAAGAAGTACTTTTGTGCATATAAAAATCTATTATGAGCCAAAGGAACAAGTCAAATAAGTACAAGGAAAAATGTTTTGAAGATAAAATAATTTAAATGGTTTACTAACCAGTTGGAAATATACAGAGGGTAATTGGAATAAACTATAAATATGAAATTAAATGTAATAAAATTAATTTAATAAATTTAATAAATAAAATTGATACATTTAATTACCAGAAATTAAATTGTATAGATGAAACACAACAATAATAGCTAGAGAATATAAGACACAAAAGAATAAAGCATTAAAGATCACAAAGATTTAAGAATAATAAATAATTGTTAAACAATTAGGTAATTAGGCTCAATTAAGCTTCACTGTGTTTAGTTGTACATAGTTTATGCTAAGCCCTAAAAAATACAGAAAAATAATGAACCAGTAATTCCTTTCTTGAAAAAAATATTAACGAAATTTATTAATCTCTATTTCACTTAGTAAAAATCATTAAAGCTCACAAACTGAGGTTTGTTTTTTTTGTTTGTTTGTTTGTTTGTTTTGTCTTTAAGACAACTACATGTTAGAAGACCGGAAGATATTCAATGCAAGAACTACGTATTAGAAGACAGAAAAACATTCAATGCTCTTGCATTGGCAGAAGCAATATTGTGAAAATTGCTATTCTACCAAAATTAAGTTTTAGATGTAATGCAATATCTACTAAAATTCTCATGTCGGGGTTGGAGATTTAGCTCAGTGGTAGCTTGGTTGCCTAGCAAGCGCAAGGCCCTGGGTCCAGTCCTCAGCAATAGCAAAAAAAAGAAAAAAGAAAAAAAAAGAAAAAAAGAAAAGAAAAAAGAAAAAAGAAAAAAAAGAAAACAAACAAACAAAAAAACAAAATTCTCATGTCATGTTCCACAGTTTATATAAAAATAAGACAACAGAAGAAATCATATGAGACCACAAAAGCACAAAAATAGCTGAAGCAATACTAAGGAATAAAAAAAAAATTCTGGAGGAATTATAATACTTAACCTCAAATTACACTATAGAACTATAGTGACAACAATAGCAAAGCTATGCCCACTTAATTTTTGGAAGAAAGGAAACAAAAACATACTTTGAAAAAAATTTCTGCCTGCAGAAGATTGAAATGAGACTCACATCTTTGGCCTTGCTCATGAGTAAATTCAATGGGGACTAAAAATCATATTTTAAACTTGAAATATTTAAGCTTCTAGAAGAAAACTGAGGGATGCCTTTTAAGATACTGGTGTCAGCAAGGTTGTTTTTTTTTTTTTTCTTTAAATAGAGAAGCACCTCACATGTCAGCAGATGGGCATACACGAACATAAAATGTTTCTGTACAATAAGAGAAACAAACAGCAGAGAACACAGACAGTCCCAAAAATGGCAGAAATTCTTTATCTACTATACTTCAGAAAAGTTGTTAATATCTAGAATTTAGGGAATTGTAGGAAATAAATACCAGGGAAATAAAATAGCCAAACAACAAATGGCAAATAAATTAAATATACAGTTTTCAATAAAGGGGAAAAGAATGAAAGGAAGGAAGGAAGGAAGGAAGGAGGAAGAAAAGAGAGAAAGAAAGAAAATACAAAACACAATGAAAGAAAGACAGAAACAAAGACACACAAATGGCATATAACTACTTTTTAGTAATGTTGAATAGGGATAGCAAGAAAGACAAACATTAAACATTCTGTCTCATCTGAGGCTCCAAATAGCTCCAAATGTTCAGATGTGAGTGCATAGCCTGGATTAACAGTAAAAAAAAAAAAAAAAAAAAAATGGTAAACTAAAAAGAGATGGACCATTGTGTGATGAGTCACCGGGGGAGCAAAAGATAGGGTAATAGCTTTTATCTAAGAAACTTCCCAAATATTAAAATGCAAAATGATGAGGAACTGCAGCCCCATTCCTCTTCATGTTGTTTTTTGTTAGTGTTTTATCACATCAATGGAGAAGCAAACTTGAACAGAAACTAACAGCAGAGAGTGGAATATTGTGACAGACATGGCTGTGTGGTATTTGGGAGGACTATGGAAATGTTTGGTCATTTGTGCTGCAGAAGCCATTGAGTAGGTTCCCAATAAGTAGCTTACTTATTTGGTGTTCAGTGGAAGCTTAGAAGATAGCAATGTTGAGAGCAAAGTGGAAGATAGAGGCTTGGCTTGTGACCTTCCAAAGGGAAGCAAAGACTATTAGCACTTTTCATATGATGTATTGAATTGAGAATTAATGGTTTCTGGGCAGTTGGGACAGAAATCAGCTCCAATTAATGAGAAACCAGAACCAATGAAATGAAACATTTACTTTATTGGGATAATTGTTTATGGTTAGCTGTGTCAGAAAAATCAGCTATTACTGTGAAGAGATCATCACTGAGGCAGAATTACCCAGGAAGTAGTTCCTCGGTGTCAGCATAGAGAAGCTGTGCTTCAGAGAGGGTCAAAGGTGTATCTCAAGCTGGCAACAGAACTTGGTATTATGTAAGAGATTCCTAAATGGTACTGGGTTTTGTAGGATGAAAACAGCAGGATTGAAGGAATCATAAAGAATATCTGAAGGTTGGCACTGTGAGAGGCCAGATAACAACAGTGAAGGGGTTGCCTCAGTTGTACTAAGGACTGTGGCGTACTGAAATACCAAGACCATGGGCTAACTAACCAACATCAGTATCAGCTGTGTGGACTGGAGTTGGCCTGACCTATTAAACAGGCTATGTGTTTCACAGATGGCATAGAAACAATGGTATGACTGCCCAAGCCCTGTACGAACCAGAAGATCATGAATTACTCTAACACATGGGATACTGAGTACTTACACTGTTGCATTTTCATTTCATCTTGATCCAACTGTAACTGTGGCCTGGCTTTTCCTTTGGGAGTAAGAAAAGTATTTTAACTTATTTTTGAATTTGCAGGACCCCACAGCTAAGAGACTTTGGATATTTAAAGAGATATAAAACTATTTCAGTATTAGGTGGGACTTCTAAAGTTCATGATTTTTTTTTAACAAGAACCTGTTTTATTTTATCCAGATACAAAGGTTTGCATGTTTTGCAAATATTTCTTGAGAGCAACACTCCTATGTACAGTGCCTTCTAATAGCTCATGAACACAGATAATGTATCCACAGTTCAATTGGCTCAGCCAGGATCCACCTTGCATACATACTTAAACAAATGACTAATCAAACCAGAACTGTTGTGTCATGGCAGCTTTCTATAGGTGGAGAGTTTTCTCAACAGACAGAATGTAGCACATGTCTCTCTAAATGGTATCTGCACTGTTTGCTCCATCTCAGAGGTTAATTCATTGTAACCCAGGAACTGGGAGTGGAGCCCCTCAACATGGCTTTAAGTTAGGGAAGAACTGAAGTTATCAGAACATGGGGAGTCTGCTTTGCTTCCCTAAGAACAAAAGTCACAATGAAACCAGATCACTTCCTTCATAATACCTAAACGATGAAGCCAGCAATGACCACCTGGCAAAATTAGGATCAGTTCTGCTTCCATCTTTGAAAGTTCATGATTTTTTTATTATGATATTAAAATGAGATATTGGGGATAAACAAAAAAGGGAATGTTATGGTTTAATAGTAATGTGTCTGTGTGTCACGTTGACAGAGTCAATTGTACTGGTTTTTGTCAAGTTGGCAGAAACTAGTTTCATCTTAGGAAGAGTGAAATTGTTTCACTATATTGGCCTTACATGATTGTGAAGGGCATTTTCTTGATGATTAATCAATGGGTGAAACTTCCCACTTTGAGTGTTGTCTCCACTGAACAGGTGGTTTGGGGTAACAAGCCAGGGGAACAGGCCAATAATCACTGTTTTTCTCTGGTTCCTGCTGAAGTTCCTGTCTCCAGGTCACTTCCTCTCCTTGATCTCCCACCTATACCTCCTTCAATGAGGAAAAGAAAATAAACCATTTCCTCCACACATTGCTTTTGATCATGGTGTTTATTGACATTTTTTTGCAAACTTGTGTCTGCACCATTAGTAAAGAATTATATTACCACCTAATAGAGGTCTCTGGAAAACAAACAAACAAACAAACAAAAAACACCAAGTACTCTAGCATGCATCATTGAACTGTGTCTGCTGCTCTTTGTGGTCTTCTTTAATGGCTTCTGTGAAGATACTTTGAAGCATTATTGTCACAAAACATCCTGAACATAAGGCCACTTACACTTTCTAGGTGTTAGACTACTTAAAAGTTCTTTTCAGACAAAAGGAAACAACAACTTGACTTAAGTACAAATAACCCATAGTATCTCACTTTTAAACTCAAAAGTAAAGATGTAATATGAGGAAAGCGGCAGTTCTACAAGGCTGTAAGGCCCTTGATACTTTGACAATGGCAGGAAGTGAACATGTACCCTTATTCGGTCGGTCTACATAAATATGCCTGCCATATGTACATAGATGACAACTTGGGAAGTGTGTTTTCAAGGTTATTAAGATGTGCCTCAGAATCTGCCTTAAGTTATAATCTGCTTCTACAATGTTTCTCAAGCCTGCATTCATGGTGAAATCATTCCCTCCACAATTTGGATTCAGGCATACCACTCTATGCTTTATTGTTTATATGTGTTAATGTGCTGAGTATGACCACTTCTTCTACAGGTCTCTACTGAATGCCAATCTTCCAGTCCACCAGCACAGACTTCTTATCCTAGCCATAGATCAGGCAGGACAAGATTTTCAATACTTAGGTAGGCAATGTCTGTGTACTTAGCTTGAGAAAGCCTCAAGAGAGAGAGAGAGAGAGACAGAGACAGAGACAGAGACAGAGACAGAGAGACAGACAGAGACAGAGACAGAGACACAGACACAGACAGAGACAGAGAGAGACAGAGACAGAGAGACAGACAGAGACAGAGAGACAGAGACAGAAAGAAAGGAAGGAAGGAAGGAAGGCAGGGAGGGAGGGAGGGAGGGAGGGAGGGAGGGAGGAAGGAAGGAAGGAAGGAAGGAAGGAAGGAAGAAATGAAGAAAGAAAGAAAAAGAAATAAAGCAACTGCAACTATCATCAACCTTTGGAATTAAGCAATAGATGTTTCCGATAGAGAGATTGAGGCAGGATAGAAAAAGAGTGACAAAGAACATGGGAAAGAAAAGAAGCCCTCACCACTAATGGCTGAAAATCAAAAGAATATCACAAACTATTTTGTTGTTGTTGTTTCTTTTTGAGAAAGGATTTTTTTGTATAACAGTCCTGGCTGTCCTTGAACTTGCTCTGTAGACCAGGCTAGCCTCAAACTGAGAAAAATCTACTGGCCTTTGCCTCCCTGACTGCTGGAATTAAATGCATGTGCCACAAACTACCCTGACAGCTAAAACCAAGAGCCTTAACTCCTTGTGACCCATGTAGGCAAAGGTTCTTTGGACATTTTGGTCTATGTGTTTGCCTTCTCAGTTTATAAATCTGGAAAATGCATCCACTATGCTATTTATAGTCGCATTTACAAAAGGAACATACCTTATTTAAAAATAAGTATCCCACCCTTTCAAACATTTCTCTTGAAATCTTTTAAAGAATGTCATCTCCAGGGTTGCTATGTCACTATTTTTCACATGCATAACTATTGCACATTCCTTTGTGGCATGGGCTCTGTCACTCTTAGTACATTTCTTTTTCTTGCCTCAATATCAATATTTCTATTACTTATTTTAAGATTTTTTTTCTTAATGAAATCAAACTTTGCAATTCCTCCCCAACAAGTAAACAGAAGACAACAATCACAATAAATCAAACAAACCATACTCCTGCTCCCTGGATATTACTAATTCTTGCCAGAGATTTATAAATAGCTTCTGGTCTTTTAACCTTTTGCTATTCTTTCTCACTCTTGGATTTAAATTCATCCAGTTTTAGACTGTCTGGTAACAGGGAATGTTTAAACAGTAGTTATATTTTGTTCTTCTTGAAAAAGTTTTGACTTGGGATGTGTTAATTGTTGCTAAAGAAAAAAGTAAGAAAGCATATGAAATCAAAAAGACATCTAGTGGTTAGTAGTTATGAATGCTGTAAATTCAGTGTAAGAGTGATGAATATAAAAGAAAAAGATTAATTCAGGGCTGAAATATAGAAGTAAAAAAAAACGATAGCAGGAGAAGGAAAGATCAATGGAATTCAAGTGATAAAATAAAAATCATTAGATAAGCTTTGTAGAGAAAAGAAAAATATGAAAAGAAAAGAAATGTTAATAATATCCAAAGGGGTTTTCAAAGAAATAAATAGGGATTATGTATATACTAATTAACGAGAGGATAATGAAACCCACAAAGACTTTGAAATGCCTATGATATTGACCTGCTTTCTAAAATCATCTTTTAATAACACATAAGTTCTTAAAAGAAGACAAGGGAGGAAACTGAAGCTGAAGTAATTAGGATAGAATAAAGACCTCAGGAAACAGGAGGACCAGGGGACAGGTCATTTTAGAAATCCAGTATTCCACCACATTATCCAGAACACTGAAGAAACACACACACACACACACACACACACACACCACTGACTTGATGTCAAAATTTAAGACAGAATAAGAGTCATAATCTATTCTGTAAGCTTGCTTCTCAGTGATGTACAGAGTGTTATTTACTTTCACAGGTACCTTGAGAGTATAAAATAGAAAATCCATAAGCAAATAAAGCTGTGTTTTCTTAAAGGGAGAGCACCTATCATCTCAACTCTTAGTGAAATAAGAAGACAAATCCTAAAATAAATATTGGAAGACATCTAGAGGATAAATGAATTATGAAAAACAAGCAGTTTGATTTTACCAAGAAAAAAAATCATGCCAGGCAAATTTAATTGCTTTTATTCCCTTGTGGATCAAATCATGAGATTAGCAGATGAAAGCAGCAATGGATATGCTGTATCTTCATTCCAGCCAAGTAAAGTGATTGCATATCTCACAAGCTTTTACTCAAAAATTAGCTCAAATCAGCTTAGATAGAAACATTTTTTTTTAGACTAAAATCAGTTGCAGTATCACATGAAAGGGTACTTAATAAACAGTAACTTTCCTAGGAAGGAGGACGTATCCAGGGTACTGCCACAGAGGTTACCATTAGTCCAGTTATTTTAAAGAAACTCATTAAGGATGGTAACAAGAAAGTAAATAGGATGTTAATTAATTCACAGACTATGCAAAGTTGGGGAATAATGCACATATCCCGAAGCTCAAGAAGCAACAAAAAGCTGTGAGGATGTTTGGTTTATGGTCAGAATTTTATGTCAACTCATCCAACTTGAAGATTCACTAGGGAAAAAATCTTAGCACATATAGAATTCTGAGGAACAAAATGCTTGCAGCAGTTGCAGTAGAAGCTATTGGGTATCCCTTATTTGAAATATATGGGACAAGAGCTTTAGCGCTTGGGACTTCTTAGATTTTGAAATATTTGCATATCCACAATAAAACTATTGTGAATGGAATCTATATCTAATCACACATTAGGGAATAGTTAATAAACATTTTACATTAACAATCTGAAGATACTTTTATGACACAGCTATAGAGTGTTTGTTTTTTTTTTTTTTTCTTAAGATTTATTTATTATGTATGCGGGTGAGCCACCATGTGGTTGCTGGGAACTGAACTCAGGACCTTTGGTAGGGCAGTAGGTGCTCTTAACCACCGAGCCATCTCTCCAGCCCAAGTGTTTGTATTTTGATACTAAACAACCCCATGACTTCAGTGGTGTTTTCTACACATAAACACTAAAAAGTGTTGGGTTTTGAAGGGATTTGGATTTTGCATTTTCAAGTGAGAAATATTTTCATATTTCACTGCAATCTACTAAATTACCGACTTTCAAATTAAGTACAATTTTATCCATAGCTGTCATGTGTATTAAATCTCTAGATTGTTCCTTCATAGTGAATACTTTGAATCTTCTGCTTTTGTAGAAGTCACAGAACCTTGGGTTATCTGGAGTTATAATCTATGAAAGAAACAGGCAAATTTGAAATGTTCCATCAGTTCCCAAGACATTTTCAACTGATATATTCTTTCACTTCAATCACAATTTAATATGAACACAGTGGTTTACTTTGGACATCTCATCTACTTAATTTTCAATAAGACATTAAAAAACATTACAATGTTCCAGAAAATAACAGCAAAAGTAGTATCAAATGGTTATCCATGGCGCTATGGTTTAACCATGAGCTGATTTAACTAGCATATTAGCTCTATTTTAAAATTATTTTCATTTACTAATGAAATATTCTTCATACTCATTTTCTATAGAACCACATTCTATAAAATATGAATGGTTATAATTGAAGATAATAACCAAACTATGACTTGAAAGAGTAAAATCTTGACAAATAATTTCATATCAGAAGACAACACCAAAAATATTATACATAATAAGACATACTTTCAAAGCATCACTGCAAAATTGAAATGAATTCTCAAATGAAAACACATCAATAAATAACATGGAAAATGGTGCAAGCAGTATGATTACAACCCCATAACAACATATAAAAACAAGAACCCTGAAGGAGGTCCTCCAAGGAGTTTTTATATATTTATTAAAATAGTTATGTTTAGATGCCTGCTAGTAGCTTATGCATTTTAATTTTATTTTCATATTTCTCTGAATATTTGAAATCTTTTAAAACTATTCTTTTAATTATGAAAATTATATGTAGCTCAGTATGTAAAATACAAATGCAAATTATGTGATATGAACAGACATGAGGGAGAAATGGCAGAAAAATCTAATAATCATTAAAAAGTAAAGTTGTTTGTTTTTAAAGAAGACATAAAGAATATGAAGGTATCGATTATTTAATAACTATGGACATTTGATTTAACACAAAAATTTCACTAATATAGCTTTAGCATTTGGAATTGTATTGGTAAGAAAAATAATTTAAGTTTGTAATAAAAGTGCACAAAGGCTGGGATATTTGAGTTTAGATTTGTATGTCCTTTTGAAAAGTCATTGAAAGTAGGAGATTGCTCTGATTGTTTGTGTATGTATAATAGTGTTTATAACCATAAAATTTAAAGTAGGCTACAAAATCAGAGCTTTTTGACCAAACTTATCAATACATTTTTAACATTTCAAATGATGTGAATGGTTCTTATAAAATATAAAAACATATTCAGGTCATGTTTAGTAGGCCCCGTTGGTGAGACATTGTGGGTGCAACTTTTCCCAGTTCAAGGAAACAATCTCACAGAAAACATGGTCTTTTGGGATCTCTCATTCTAAAAATAATTAACAATTTTTTAAGTAAGAAGTCTAAAACTTTTACTGTCTTCCAAACAATTAGATTAAAATGTAAGTTAATTTCCTTTATGATAGAAAGATACTCAACCAGGCAGTTTTTTTCACTTTCACCCTATTTAGAATATATCTAAAATGTGAGATATATACAATGGATATAGAATTGTTTTATATTTGAAATGCAATGAATAGAGAAATATTGAGAAGTTGTGTTTGAAAATCAAAACTTTCTTGTGTTTTCCCGACCTTTTATCAGGGTAGAGAAAGCAGTGATGTGTATTTACTCTGGAGTGTGGGGCTGTTCATCTTGTCTTTATCCAAGAGGATCTTGATTGTACATGGAGTTTGTACACATCTCGTATAGGATTGCCAGCAGGAACAATATGGTTTCCAGATTAATGGCTTAGGAAATATAAGTAAGACAACTGCTACTCTACATGAGGCAATATTTTTGAAATATGCGGTTTGGATATTCATATGGAGCTCTCAGTGCCATACTTACTGTATCACACAATCAGAATAGCCACAGGACTATATTTATTTCAAAAATGGCAGATAGTTTTTGCAAAAATAAAAGGAAATTCTTTTCTTTTCTTGTCTTTTTGGTAGCATTTTTTCAACTTATCCTTTATCCTGTGTAAATGTTGGCATATACATTTAAGATATCCAACATTATATTATTAGCCACATATAAACTATCAAATTGTCATTGTAATAAAGCAGTTAATCCATCTCTCCTTTCACAGTTACTTGTTTTTGTGGGAAGAAAAAAACTAACATCTAATTTAGGAATTCCCAAATATAGTCCAATTTTATCTATAGCCATTATGGCTTTAGATCTATTCGCTCGTATCTGCCACTTTGAAACTTTGCACTATCAATTTCTCCTCATCCTCTTATCTTGGTAACTACCATTTTGTTTTAACCACTATAGACATGATTGTTTAAAAAAATTCAAGAGTAAGATTATATAATACTTTTATTTATATGTCTACTTATTTATTGGTATGATTTGCTTCAGATGCATCTGAATTTTGGAAAATGCTAAGATCTCTTTTGGAGGGGGTAAAATTTCATTGTACATATACTTATCTAGCACAGATTCCTTATTCATTTATTTATTGCTTGATAGGCTTTTTCCCACATCTTTGATATTGTGAATAGAACTGTGAAATGGTAATGTAGACATGTTCAGGAACAGTGATTTACTCTCATGTGAATATATATGGAAAGGAAATAATAAATAAATTATATTTATTCCATTGGGGGAGTGTATTATATACTTTTGATGTTCATTGCCATGTTTATCATAATTTTCTTTAACATCCTTTGCTTCACAAATTCCAAAGCTGTTTGTTCATTTTCTAAATTTCTCTAGAAATCTGATCATTTACTATCATTATCAGGACCTACAAACTTTATTTTCGTTTATTTGATATTTATCAGTGTAAAGGCACATGATCAGTTTTTCAACTTTGAGGTCAGATTGTTTTAGGAAATTTCCAGTACCTCTTGTTCTTAGGACTGTCTTAAGGTCATATCAGATAGTAACTTGGATACCATCAAGAAAGTGTTCCATCCAGGCCCACAAAGGCTGCTTATTCATGGTTTTGATTACTGAGTTTACATGAAAACACCCTCTTTTGGAGGTTTATGAACTGTGGTAATGGCTAAAGTTTCCTTAAGAATTGTAAAGAAGTCCATGATGCTAGACCTTCTCAACCTCTTCTTCACACATTCTATTCACTTAGCTGCAACATATCATTAATGATATTCTGCAACTGATTTCAAAATAATGAAAGTAGCTTTGTTTTCAGAATTTCTTTCCACATTACAAAAGTAATTTGACATAATACAGTAGAATTCAACATTGAAGATAAAAATTTATCTTGTTTAATCTTTAAAATAGTAAACTACAATTAAACAAAGCCAAAAACTTACTGTATTTTAACTAGATGATATTAAAACTATTCAGTACCATGCTGATTTATGATATAGCAAAATGCTAGAATAAAGTTAGATATTATTTATGCTTCCACTAATGGTTAACAATAACAGTCCATAATTATACATAAATTATAGAAACACACTAATGTATAGAATTTGTACACCAAATAACCATAACTGGAATTCCAAATTGGTGTCTGATAACTTATTCCAATGGAACACATTGTTTCTTTTCTTAAAAAAGCAATCTTTTCTTAGTATTCATTTCCAGTTGGATGTTTTAAATAGACATGGCAATAGAATACATGATGAACAACTTTTATAGTCCTCTGTTCCTCAAACGCTTCTCATATCCTCTATGTAGCAAGTGATGCTGTATTTTAAACAAATTTTAGCATTCTTATTTAACACTCTCTTTAATGTCTTTAGTGCCAACTCATTAACAAATTACATAATTTTGACCCACATCTCATTTTTCTTAGTGAGAGAGATAAAGAGAGACCAATTGGTTACCTGATACTAAATGATCATCCCTGAAAACATAAGCACCAGTAACATTGTACAGACAGAGCAGATTAGTCACTTCTTGATCTTAGCCATTGTAACTGGGGTGAGTTGAAATCTCAGAGTAATTTTAATTGGATTTCACTTTTTTAAAATTAATATTATTAAGAGACTTTGTATTTGTTTTACATACCAACCACAGATTTCCCTGTCCTCCCCCTCCCATCCCTCAGCCTTCCCCCCTCAACCTACCCCCCATTCCCACCTCCTCCAAGGCAAGGTCTCTCATGGGAAGTCAGCCAAGCCTGGTACATTCAGTTGAGGCAGGTCCAAGCCCGTCCTCCCTGCACCAAGGCTGTGCAGTGTATCATCACAGGCACGTAAATACCAATGACATTGTACATCTATATGTTTCTTAGCCATGTTTATTTCTCCTTTTGAGACCTCTCTTTTTAGATTCATAGCTAGCCAGTTATTTTCAACTTTCAATATGATATTTTATCACATATGTGAAAATACACAGAGAGAAAAACAAATACTAAAGATGTGCCACAATGGATTCTCTCTTACAATAGAGACAAAGCTTTAGTTTTGGTAACTTGCACAGTTTTTTTTTTCTTTCATTTTTTAAAAAAATAGTTCTTTTTCTTTTGAGACTATAATTAAATTACATCATTCCCCCTTCACTTATTTCTCTCTAAACGCTTCCACATACTCTTCTTCTGTTTAAAAATTATGACCTTTTTAAAAATCATTGTGTTACATACTTCCATATGTCACTTATATTATGTTATATATAAATGATACTTATGAACCACAGCAATGACTATCATGGCATACTAACCCTAAGAACTTTACAGTGGTGATATGCATATCTTGGCAGTAACCAAAATCTCTCTAATTGGACTTAAGATGTAGTCAGCTATAGGAAAATTATGCATGTTGCCAGAGACCTAGACAAATACCCAGAAATCATGAAGTTGTGAATTTTGGAGAAGAATCTACAACTACCACATTACTGAACCAGCATAATACCTAACTATATTCTAAACATGTGTCCTTAACCCATAAACAAGTATAGTCCTCATGCCTCATTGAAGGAACTGTCTCTGTCCAAGATTACAGAAATCTACAGCTGATCAAAATGCAGAGCTGGGGAGTCCAATTCCATCAGATATATCTATAACACAACTTCCTTACTGTCCTTTTTATCATCTTCCTTCCTTCTGTATTTCTCTCTCTCCCATCCCTAAATAGAGCATGGCTTTTCCCTCTATTTGCCCCTTTAGATAACTTGCATCCTGCTATTTCTGTCTCTTGTTCTACAAATCCACTACCCTTACAATGGTCCCCATTACTTTCTTTCTCTCTGTAGTTACTGCAGGTTATATACTCACTTCTAAAGATTAGGTCTATGGGCTTTTATTCATCTTCTATAATTCATAGATTTTGCCTTTGCATGGTGTCTCAAAGTCCCCTTCATGATCTCTCTCTCTCTCTCTCTCTCTTTTTTTTTTTTCCAAGACAGGGTTTCTCTGTATAGTTTTGCACCTTTCCTGGAACTCGCTTTGAAGACCAGGCTGGTCTCGAACTCAGAGATCTGCCTGGCTCTGCCTCCCGAGTGCTGGGATTAAAGGCGTGCGCCACCACCGCCCGGCCTTTGTGATCTTTTTAATCATAATTTTTGGTTAAGTGAGTCAATTTCTCAACTTAATTTTCAAGTATTTTTTTCTTTTTGTTGTATTATTAAGAAATTTTCTTGTCACTTTACATACCAACCACAGATCCCTATCTCTTCCTGCCCCCCTCTCTCCCCAACCCACCCCCCATTCCTACTTTCCCCAAATCAAGGTCTCCCATGGGGAGTCAGCAGAGTCTGGCACACTCAGCTGAGGCAGATCCAAGCCATTCCCCCATGCACCAAGGTTGTGCAAGGTGTCACACCCTAGACACTGAATTCCAAAACGCCCGCCCATGCACCAGGGATGGATCCCGAATTTCCCTGCCTAGGGAACCGCCAACAGTTCAAGCTAAACAATTATCTCGCCTATCCAAAGGGCCTAGTCCAGTTCTAATGGGGCTCCACAGCTATTGGTCTACACTTTATGGGTTTCCACTCGTGTGGCTCGGTCCTCTCTACACATTTTCCCATCATGATCCTGCTGTCCCCTGCCCACAGAATCCCTCCTCCCTCTCATCAGTTGGTTTTCTGGAGCTCAGACTGGCACCTGATTGTGGATCTCTGTAACAGATTCCATCAGTAACTGGATGAAGACTTTATGATGACAGAGTATTCACTAATCTGGTCACCAGAGTTGACCAGTCCAGGCACCTTCTCGACCATTGCCATTAGTCCAAGTTGAGGTGATCCTTGTAGATTTCTGGAAGCTTCCCCTGCACATTGCCTTTTCCTATTCTCGTGATGTCTTCATTTATCATGGTATCTCTTTCTTTGCTCTCCAACTCTGTCCCTGTTCCAGCTCGAACCTCCCATTCCCTTATGTTCTCATCCCCCATTCTTTGCCCTCCATTACCCAGTTCTCAATCCAAGTTGTCAACAGTAATAAAGAATGGGACTCTGTGGGACTTCACTGGTCAACAACTCTAAGACAAGTAGCCAATCACTTGTAATGGGTGTTTTGTTAGCATTTGGTATCTGATAATGGCATTTTTCCATCATATAGTAATTCCAAATATATATACATGTATACATACATATATAGTTTATTATTAGTGGGTTTTCATATGAGCTTTTCAAAAGGAATTTAGTGTTAGTTACTCATCCCTTTAGATGAGATCCTTTGATCTCTCATTTATCACCCCATTTAGCCGTTTCTGTTCTATTATTTTTCTTTACCCCTTGATACAACCTGTTGTTCCCTTATTTCCTAGGGAACCCTCACCTCATCTGGTACTTCACTAATTTCTTGACTATTATGAGTACTCCAATAGAAACATACCCTTCTGAAAATTGAAAGCTAACACCCGTAAAAGAGAAAAACGAAATGACATTTATCTTTTTGAGTGTTGGATACTTCAAGGTTACACTTAAAATATTTTTTCTCCTGTCACATTTAATCAACTTGAAATGCTGATACAGAAGTAATACTCACAAATACTATAAAGGATGTATTTAATGTAAATACATTAAATTATATGTATTCAAATCTATTTATATTATATAAATCAAGATACTTTAGAAAACAATAACTTCCCTCAAATTTGTTTGTAATCATTTAAAGATTATTAACATGATCTGTGTAATTTATTTCTGCAAATTTTAAACACAGTAGTATTTGGTTTTACTCAAATAGTTTAGATTCAATTTGCTAACTATTATTTCCACATACTCCAGTATTAACTATGAAAATAACAATTAAATTAGCAATTTTACTTTCAATTCCAGTGTTTCTAAGATTCTAGATTCTAAGACAGTATAATCCATTAAAAAGAAATACAAAGATATAGTTTGTTGCAGAATTCATACACTGGGGACAAGCTGTGATCACAGCTGAACCTAGTTTTATAAATCTTCCTTTTAAATTAGCATATAGTGGCTTATTTACTCTGTAATATTGAATCATGGTACTGAATCTCTAAGGGAAGTATTTTCAAGAGCTGCTTAAAATTTCACATTGAATGTGTAACAGACTTTATATTATATTTAGGGCTAGTACGTACTATTCTTATTCTATTTACTTCTAACTATTACTTTTTGAAGATCTATTTATTTTTATTTTATGTGTATGGTTGTTTTACCCAGGTGTTTGTCTGTGCACCATGTGCATGCAGTGCCCATGGAGGCCAGAAGAGGGTGGCATAGTCCCTGCAATTAGAGTGAGAAGTGGTTGTGTCCTGCCATGATGTGCTCTGGAAGAGCAGCAAGTATTCTTCTTAATTGCTGGTCCATTTCTCCAGTCATACTAGTAGTAATTATAATAACAAAATAACAAGAACTGATTTTTATCTATTTTCTGTCGGGTATTTTCTTGTAGTCCTCCTTTGGACAGATCTACAATATGGATGTTGATATTCTTCAGCTTGTGTATGAGAAGCACAAGATTGATATATGCTTTGTTCCCAGACTCATACACTTACAAAATATATTATAGAGAAGAACATAAATTTGAGTAAGTAAAAATCAAGCTCTCATAGTTTCAATTTTCATTTAAAATATTTTGTACAAAACTTAAAAAAAAATCTAATATTCATAGAAAAATTAGCTTAAAATAAAGAACTACCATATGTGTTACAGCTTTTCATACATTTGCTTTATCAAGTTTACTCTTAGTTTATGTATATTTTAGAAGCAAAGGGCTTATTTTACACAAAGACAATGCAATTATTAAATCTAGGATCTTCTTCATATATAAGCTGCTACTATTTTATTTATTGTGCATGTTGAAATTTCATGAATTTCTTTAGGACTGTACCTCAACAGGTATTATGTACAATCACACTATGAACTGAGCTAAGATCATACAGCTATTAAAGCTCTATTTTTGTGAATTTAGATGATTTTTGTAATATAAATGTTTGTTAATTATAGGCACAATTTGTATTTTTGTAATGTCTCTTCAAGATTATATTTAAGTTATGTACTCTTAAAAAGAATGCACCATAGTGGTGCTGGCTGCAGAATCTCATGATGGACTTCCCTGGGCTTCTTATCAAAATGGTTCAAACATGGTGCTCAGAGTGTAGTGTGGAGGACAGGCAGAGTTTGCAGCAGAGGAGAGGACAGCTCCCCATCCAGGCCAGACAGAAGATGATGCACAAAGGGACCATTATGATGGTTTAAGGTGGAAGGAGACTTTCTATTCTTTATAAAGTCTCTAGAAAAGCAATTTTTCCAGAGGTTACTGTCTTATCTCTGATGGGGACAGATCTGTTGTATGACTTTCTTTTTTTATTAGCAAACCTCCTGCTGCAAGGTAAGGATAAGGGATCCTGGAACCAGTTAGTTATCCATTAAGAACCATAAAGTAAAGAATGCATTGTCCCTCTTAGGACCAGAGGTATGACTCAGGTCCCATTGCTCTAGACAGTAAGCATAGTCCTGTATTTTCAATCCCAATATCCTCTGATCTTGCTTTCTAACTAGCTAGCAATGTTCTCTTCTTAAGTTATCCATTCCTACAGTTTAAACCTGTTGTGGGTATGTGGTATTATTTATCAAACTTACCTTTATTAATAGGTTAAGTAGCGTTTGATCATTTTGTACTATAAGATTACTGTACTTCCACTTGTAATTGATAAGCAATATATAAAATTATCCTGTTACCTTATAAATAATACTGTATTTTGTTACCCTAGCTTCCTTTGATAATTACTCTGAAAAATTCCAACAACAATTTCAAGAAGGCTACTCTTATATTATTCTCCATATGTTTATTTGCCATCTCATATGTGAAAATCACTCTTCATCCACATAGAAATCATCAGGATGAACTCAGAAAATCTTATCTTGTTCATTTTTAGTAATTGATTAATGCTGCAACTTTCCCAGATTTGAAGAGAAAGTCACTCTTTAATCCGACACCTTTTGTATCATTCTGATATCTGCCTACCTATTTTAAAAATTTAGATGCATTTTTACTTTCTGCTAAAAAAATACAGTTTAATCTTACTCTATTTTAGTGTGCTTCCCCCCCCCCCCCCCCACACGGGCTACAGTCTATCATTTAAGGAATTCAAGGCAGAAACTGAAGGCAAGAATTGAAGTAGACAACATGAAAGAAAGTTGCTTATGGATTGCTCTTCCACAGCTTCCTCAGATTGCTCACTTATACAACCCAGGACCTCCTCCCCACTGGTGGTACCACCCACAGGGCCTAGGCCCACTCATCAATAAACAGTCATGTTGATGTCCCACAGACAGGCATGCAGGGACATCTGTTGTAAGCAGTTCCTCAACGGACATTCCTTGTTCCCTAGTGACCCTAGTTTCTGTCAAATTGACAGAGACTGACCAGTACATTTGACACCTTGTAAACCCAATGCATAAATATATCACTACTAAACTATCATCTTTTCTTTCTTTCATTCCCCCAAAACTCATGTTAATATTAATGTCACAATATAAAGCACAGTCCAATGTTTTAAAAGTCCAACAGTCTTTAAAATTTCAATCTTTTAAGAGTAAAGACATGCCAGGGGGAAGCTATTCTGATCCAAGATTTCTGTTTTTAACTTTATACTATAAACTTCCTTATTTTAAATGCATAATTCATAGAATTTTGATAAATTTACCAAGTTGTGCAACCATCAGTTCTGTCTAGATTTAGACCAATTCTTGTTCTAGAAATATCTTACTGTGCTCATTTGTATGCATTCAATGCACCCCTAAATAGTAATCTATTTTCTAGATTTATTGGTCTACTTTTCTAAACTTTAATAGTTAATCAATACTTGATATTTTGCACCTGACTTCAGTCATGCAGCAAACCACTGAGGAGGATTATAATGTTGCATGATGCATTGCTGCTTCATATTTTGAGGGCACTTCATTGATGAACATGCACGTTGTATTTATTTATTCACCAGTAGAAGGATACTTGCATTTATTTATATTATAGCATATTTTGAATACATTGCTCTGAATGTTCACACATACACATATTTGTATAGACATATATTTGCATTGGTTGTGCAAGAGCCAAACTGTGGCATTATGTAGTATAGGCATGTTTATATAAGAGTGGACAATTTTCTTGAAGTGCCTGTACCTTTTCATAGTCACAAAAAGGTACAGATTCCAAGTTTTTCTATATCCTTATCAGTGCTCATTTTTTTTTTCTTTACCTGGTTTTCAGTTTTTATAGCAGCTTTTACATTTCAAAAGCTTTTAATTTTGCTGAATCTTAATATGTTACAGTTTTTCTGCTGTGGATATCGCTCTGAGTAAATAAAGTTCTGATTGGCCAGTGGCCAGGCAGGAAGTATAGGGGGGACAAGAGAGTAGAGAATTCTGGGAAGTAGAAGGTTGGAGAGAGACACCGCCAGCCGCCGCCATGAAAAGCAACATGTAAAGACACTGGTAAGCCACAAGCCATGTGGCAAAGTATAGACTAACAGAAATGGGTTAATTTAAGATAGAAGAAGTAGATAACAAGAAGCCTGCCATGGCCATACAGTTTCTAAACAATGTAAGTTTCTGTATGTTTTCTTGGTTGGGTTTGAGCAACTGTGGGACTGGCGGGTAAGAGAGATTTGTCCTGACTGGGCCAGGCAGGAAAACTCTAGCTACATTTTTCCTTTTTAGTTTCTTTTTCTTTGGTTTGCTCTCATTTGTCTAGTTTCTTAAAGTAAAAGCTTATGTTGTTGATTTGAAATTTTACCTGATACCTATAAGGTGCCCCCTCTTTCTGAGGTACCATCTTTCTGAGCTGCTTTAGTATTCAACTTTAGTTCTTCAATGCATTTTTCTTCATTCAGTTCAACACACTTTTAAAATTTCTCTTTGTGATTTCTCTTTAGATCCCTGGATAAATTAAAAATACACTGCCTAATTTCTAATTATTAACAAATTTCATGATTTCATTTAGAGATGATAAATTCTTAAGAGTTTTCAATCAGTTTATGTTCATTAGGTCTTTTTTTTTTTTTATGAGGCAGTTGAATGTCTATCCTGGTAAATATTTTCTTTATGTTTCAGAAGAATTCATTATTGTTGGGTAAATTGCGCTGTTAGTGTCATTCAGTCAACTTGTTTGATAGTGGTGTCTGATCCTGCTGCTTTATACTGACACTGAAAGTGATATTTTTGAGAATAACATACTCTAGTGTCCAGTTGCTGTTATTGAAATTGTCTGTTTCTTCCCTCAATATTGTCATGTTGTGCTTTGTGTATTTGGTGACATTAACATCAGCTGAATTCATGTTGATAGTTACATCTTCCTGATGACCTGAAATTTTCATTATAGCACACACCTCTTTCTTTCTACAGAGATGTTTTTCTTTAAAGTTAATTTTGTTTGATATAACAATCTACATTTTAATTGGTGTGTTTATTGGCTGTGTTCTCTTAACTCTGAACAATGCAAGTATTGTTTTTTCTGATAACAATAACAGATATAGTCAAGAGTAACAGCTGGATGGCTGTATTACATGATCATGGTAGTTCCACAGCAGCCATGCTATG
Organism: Onychomys torridus; assembly: GCF_903995425.1. NCBI lineage: Eukaryota > Metazoa > Chordata > Mammalia > Rodentia > Cricetidae > Onychomys > Onychomys torridus. Next base: position 138,536,424 of record NC_050443.1, on the reverse strand, counting down.
TAACTAGCCTATATATCTGTCACCAGGTGAATATATAAAATGAAGAAAGATGACTTTAATATTACTCAGTCATTAACAAGGAATCTTTTCTTGTATGACACACAGAATAGATGGAACTTTAGCTTACTATGTAAAATAAGACAGGTCAAGTACAGAAAGACAAGTAATATAGACTCTCATTCATATGTGGTGTGGTATTGTGTTCCCAAAAATATTATGCAGGCTAATAAACTTATCTGGGTTCAGAGAACAGGATGGCCACAATATTAAACATGAGAATAGGCAGTGGTAGCACATGCCTTTAATTCTAGCATTTCAGAAACAGAAATACCCTGGATCTCTGAGTTCAAGGCCACATTAGAAAGAGCCAGGCATGGTGACACACGCCTTTAATCCCAGAAATCCAGCCTTTAATTCCAGGGAGTGATTGCAGAAAGCAGAAAGGTATATAAGGCTTGAGGACCAGGAACTAAGTTAGTTAAGCATTTGGCTGGTTAAGCATTCAGGCTTTGGAGCAACACAGTTCGGCTGAGATTCATGTGGATGAGGACTCAGAGACATCCAGTCTGAGGAAACAGGATCACCTGAGGAACTGGCAAGGTGAGCTAGGTTTGCTGGAGGTCTTAGCTTGATGTACCCATGTGTCTTGGCACCTGGGGGTAGTCAGCTGACTGGTTGTCTTTCTAGGCAGCACAAGGACAAGACTGTTGATGGGTAGGGCATTCGCTAGCCCATGGCCTTTTCACTTAAAACAGGGACCCAACAGCTTTCGGGAGTCAGCGAGTGCCAGCATTTGGCAATTTTGTTTTCAGGCTTCTGTCTCTTTCCTGGCACACCTTAAACACCACAGATGACTCTTTTGCCCGTGGGGTCAGGAGCCTTGCTCTCCAGATACTTAACTTTTAGCTGCGAACAAGAGATGGATTTTACTCTGTGTCCTGAATTTTTCCTGAGGATTGGTGGCTTAAGGACATCTTTTGGAAGATCTGCCAGTAGGCAGGCTGTAAACTGATCCTTTGGAAGACTTGCCTGAGGCTATAAACTGATTTTTTTTTTTTTTTTTTTTTTTTGCTTAGGAGCCATCCTGATTATTGTAAACTTAATTGTTTAGATCTCAGCTGCTTTTAGACCCCTCTGTGGTTCTCAAGGCAGTTTGAGAATGAGTGGGTGGAGTTAAGGTGAGTTAGGGCGAGTCTTAGAAACTGCCCATGCATTTGAGCCTGCCCACCCCAGGTGAGAAAGTCAGACAGAAAAGGTTACACGTGGCAGACGCCTTAGTGGGAAAGGAAAGAAAGGGTTTAGAGCTTTAGCAGAAAGCTTGGAGATGAAACAACTCTTATTTTCCCATTTGCTGGCTGAAGTACCTGCCACACTGTTATGCAGTCAGGTTTACCGGTACCGCAAAGCTGTTAAGCGGCCAGATTTACTGGTACCTGCCCCATCTGCCAATGTAAGTGGGTGCCCATCTGCCCTTTGTCCCTTGGCTGTAGCTGAGTGAAAAATAAAAAATGAAAAAACAAACAAACAAACAAACAAAGAAAACGGGATCAGACTTCAACTCAGGAGTCCTGAGAATGAAGTAAGATCTAAGATCAGCTCAAGTCCCTCTCCTCTTCCTCAAGGGATGGGAAGAGCTGCGACTGCGCTGCCTTTGGTCCAACCTGTAGACCCCAGACGCCATTTTTGCTCCTTCTTGTCGGGAGCAAAAATATGCCCGCCAATGCCAGCACAACCTGAGGACAACTACCGGGATTGTCCGTCGCAAACATATAGCTCAGATTTCAGCCATTAGAAGAGCAGACTCACTGTGAAAAATCGTGGTGGTATCAATAGTGGAAAGCCATGCTTCTCATGGCTGGCCACCACACACAGCAGCCAGCTGGAGGTGCGTGCTGGTTGGCGGAAGAATCACAAGCCATGGTTACCTTTCTAGAGCTTTATTGAGAGAGAGAAAGCTAAGATAAAGAGCAACTCTTTCCATTTGCCTGTTCGCTGGCCAGAATTAGATAACTCCCGTAAAAGATTAGGATTTTTTTGTTATTTTTTAAAGCATACTTGGGCCATCTCTCAGTACAGTGACAGATAAGCTTAGGAATCTTTAAGCAAGAAGACAGCCTAAGGGCAACCTAATGGAGAGGCAGGACTGATCGGGTTGGAAGCCTTATTTCCCATGTCTGCAGCGGAGAGGCAGAAAAATTAAAAATTAAAAAAATAAATGTGATCTGGAGCTAAGACCTCCAGGAGGCCTGACAGATCTCCTCGGGGCACAAGCTGCCTTATCAGCTCATCAGCCGATAAGGGGGGGGCACCGCTGTGTGAGGCAAGGACTCCCTGGGAGCCCTTAAAGCCCAGCCGCCCTGTTGGCCATGAAGAACATGCCAGCTTCACACAGCCCCAGGAGGCACCTGATGGTGGTGGTCTTATTGCGAGAAATATCTCAAGCTGCAGACATGGGAGGTGGCTGGAAATTTGGGCCTGTGATGGGGGCCGACCATAGCAAGTGGAGACTGTGGCCGGGGTTTCCCCTGGTTTCAAGAATAACCAGTGAGGCACGGGACGCTCAACGGTCGTTCTCACAGATTCAGGAAACTGTTTATGCTAGCCGAAAAGGGGAAAACTCACCAATCAGTAGTGGTGCTGCATGTGGATTTGTGTGACCAGGCAAATGGAGAGTGATCTGTCGCGACCGGAGCAGAGTTCCAGGTTTGTGCAGTGCTGAGTTTCTGTCCCTGGTTCCCAGGTTCCAGGCTCAGGGTGCCCGGAAGCACCCATTCCCTCACAGCACCAATGTTAGTTATTTATGTGGTGCTCTTACCCCGCGAGGAACACGTCCCAAACACGACAAATCCACAAAAGAGCTGTTTATTAATAGAGGATAGAGGTGACAGGCCTGTGTGAAGCACACACGTGAGTGAGGGAAAGAGAGAAGAGAAGAAGAGGAGAGAGACATGTGCAAAATGGCACCGGCTTTTTAAAGAGTGGGCCACACAGGCGTACAGGACCGAATGTGGCTACTCCACGCATGCGCATAGATTACATGGCCGCATGTACTTTACGCAACCATGTAAAGCCACAGAGTCCTAGCCACGCAAGATGTTTTGACCTGGAAATGGCTATTTTGAACTGAAAATAATTAGGCGGTCTGCCAGGCAAGCCCAACTGTGTGGACATGTTGTAATTTTCTATCAGGTAGAGTATCTTTAGAGCACCATGTAATGCTCAATCTTCATTGTCAACTTGATGAAATTCAGAATTTTCATGGAAACACAACTCTCAGTATTTCTAAGAGGGTGTTTACAAAAGATTTAATGATAGGGAGATTGACCCTGAGTGTGTCTGACAATATTCCACTGGCTAGGTGCCATGATTGAACAAAAAGAGAAAGCCAGCTGAGCACCAGCCTTCATTTCCCTATTTCCTGGTTGTGTGAACAGCTCTTCCAACATCTTGCTGCTAGGTCTTCTCCAACATGATGGATGTAACCTTAAAATATAAGCAAAAACACAGCTTTTCTTACATTATATCATAACAATGTAAACGTGATGAACACACAGTATCACATGGCACAGTTTGATGAGAGTCATAAACAGAAACAGTCAACCTGACTCCTACAACAAATATATATCTTTATACAGTCTCTCTATGGAACTCTGGCTCTCCTAGAACTTTCTCTATGGGCCAGTCAGGCCTTGAATTCATAGAGACCCTCTTGCTTCTACTTCCTTAGTGCTGAGCATAAAGGTGTGTGCCACCACACCTGAGATGAATATATTTTTGAGATAACTCATCAATCTATTAACTAATTTTCAGTGGGTCATTCTGGTGATAAGGGTTGACCTTAGCATATTTGCAATAATCTTGTAAATGTTCCACATGGCCCCCCATTTTCCAGTGGATAGGAATCAATTTTTAACATTACTTCTTATAAGGACATTAAAACTATAGCAATCTATATTTAATGAAAATTAGAAGCTAAACTTTATTTTATTATAATTTCAGTCATAAGTTATGCTCTCTTCATTTAAGAATGTATAAAAAGCCATACCTTAGATAAATAATAACGAAAAAGAATAACCAGCAGCTATAAATAAAATATTTAATCAGACAAAAATCTAACTGGGAAGATTTATAAAAGTATCTTTTTCCATTGTAAAAGTCTATTTAATGCTCACATTTACATATGTGATTATTAGTGCTGGGTGCTCCCTAATAGAAATAGTGAAGTGATTACAGAGAAAGCGCTGTGAACATAAAGAGGATGATTGAAAGTGAATTAGTAATACACACACTGTAAGGGAAATCAACATCATAGGATAACAGTACAGCTGGGACATTCTCAAAGGTCAGGGGAGAGTACAAGTATCCGAGAGTTCTAAAGGTTGAAAAAATGTTCATTAAAAGTGCTGTGTTGGTTACAAAGAAATTGATTTGATGCATAGTGTCATAAAGTTAAGGAAGATATCTTTGCTGCATTGTATGTTTCAATATCTTTTGCCAGGCTGTGGTTTAGTTAGACATGAAGTGAATGTATCTTCCGGGGCTTCACATGTTTAGGTTTGATACTCACTGTGAGAATTTCCAGGATGGAAGCCTAGCCTGTCTCTAGTGTTTAGCAATGGAGCTTTATGAAGTGATCAGGCCGTCAGGTTGCACCTTCTGTGGCTCTGTGGCTTCATGAGTTGTGCTGAATGCCTGTCTATGAGCTCCATTTATCTTTCATCATGTGTTGCCCTGTGCACCTCCCAGCTCTGCCAGTACAGGCGTTATCATCAGACACAGCCCTGGAGTTTGAAATGTAGTTGAGCCAAAATAAACAACTTTCCAATAAATTGAGGGTTGATTCTAGAAAGAACTCAAGAAATAGCTTTGGCAAATGAAGTTCTACCTGCTGAAAAGCTCCCACCATGTGTCGCCAAGGCATGCCCTTGGTGTGATAGATCTTTCGTTCTCTCAGTCTGCAGGGAAACTCCCTGCAGTGAGAGTCAACTCTCAGACAGCGTTACCAAATTTTATTCTAAGAAGATGTTGGCATTCCCAGAAACTGTAAATGCTGGGAGATCACAATGGGGAGTTAGTGCTTTACCTATTAATAATAAAAAAAGTTATCAGGCCAGAGTGTTGAAAATGAGGTAAGTTTGGTTTAAATACAAGGATACAAAAAACTGGAAAGGAACGATAAGAAAATTCTAGAAAGGATCTGCCTATATTAATATCAATTACAAATATTTAATCTTAGATGAGGTCCTTCTGCATGGACTTTATATACTGAAAACAGATAGCATTTTGTGCCATCAATAGCATACATTTACAACACAAATGGATCTGTGAAGCCATGGAGAATGATCTGTCATCATAAGATGTTTCAGCACAATGCTCAGTCACTGATACTCGAAGTAAAAAAAATCTAAAACACTCTATGGTGTTTGAACACTTTTATGACACTGAGTTGGTGGAAATACAAAGATCACACAATTGGACAATACGTGCTATGCTAGTATGCATTTGTTGTGGGATACCTGAAGAGAAACACTCCTGAGATGCTTGAATACCATCATATGGAGTCTTTATTTGCACTTCTAGCAGGCAGCCTCTACCTCCAGTTTGTCCAAGTTTTTAAAGGCAAAACCCACAACTGTGACATATACATAAAGGCAGCTCTGGATATTAACAGCAAGCCACATTTATGTATGTATGTATGTATGTATGTATGTATGTATGTATGTATGTATGTATTTAACAGGAATAGGGAGAGAGCAGTTCAGTGACCAGGCAGTTCACTCAGCCTTGACATCGGGGACACATTGTATAGATATTTATAGCTGGTCTAGAGACCAGTTTACTCTAAGAGTTTATGGCTGGCTTAAGTGACCAGAGGTCAGTTTACCCAAGATAGTGTTAGAAATTACATCATCCTTAGGAATACTTTCACTAGATAGCAAAACTATAGTTCAGCAGCCCACTCCACACTGATCAATTATAGAATTATCAAACAATCATCAACAAGTTCTACAATGCTTTTGTGATTGAGCATACTCATACACACATATGCACTTATATGCAATCCTTTTATATAGATAGGAATACAGATACAAATAGATACTATTTATTCATACATCTACATGTCAATCTGTATTTGTGCAGAAAAGGAATAGTGGTTTCTCTTACAATTGGACTTTCAATAATTTTGTATACACACATATAGTCACATATATATACATATGAATGCAAATACATACATGAATTATTCATGATGATGGCATCTTCATTAGCCTATTTATCAAGGTATCTGCATATGTACAAACAAATGAATGATGATATTTACAAATTAGAAAAGGACCATTTTACATTATTTGGAATATTGGGATAGAAAAATGTGAAAAACAGATTGGAATTAGGAAGTTTTGAACTCACAAAACATAAACAATATTCTTGAAGACCTAAAATGCATTTCAAATTATCAGACATTGAATATTATTCTAAAAATTGTACATGTTTGTTTTTATGTTTTTAAAAGAAATGTTCAAATAACAAAAGCTAGAGCTCAGAATATCTGCCACAGGTCACTCAGATGAAAAAGATGCATGAGTTTAGGTGTACTGTGTCTCTACAAAGCTTCCAGAAATAATTCTTATTCCTTTACCTTCAGACCTTAAAAATTTTAAGGGTAGATACAGGGTAGCTAAGTGTCTTTGACTTGGGTACTCAAGAGTCCTTGTAGAGTCTTTGCTCTCCCATGTTTCTGAGTGGTTGGAAGTATTTGTGAAAACTCCTGGACATTACATCAAATCTCTTCTTTGTTTTGATTCATGTTTTGCAGCAACTGTGTGACCTCTGGGCAAGTTCAATGAGCTATTGATAGGTACAAACTACCAGTGATTTCCACGGGCTCAGGAGCAGTCTTTCCTTCCTCCTGTCTCAACGCTTTCTACGGAAGACATCCCTGTTAGGTACATTTTAGGAGTTAGAGATATGTCACACAGCACTGTTGACACTCTCAAAAGCAGCAATTGACCCAGGTAGAGATGAGACTGAACAGATTTATACTTTTACCCATATTTGCCTAGGTAGAAGAAAATGAGATACACTCCAGGATTCCATAGGATTAAGTAATATTCAGTTATAAAGGATTTCAAAACAAGAGTGAAACTTCTCATGGATTCTTATTTTATATAATCTCTAAAACCCTTCCTCATCTTTCTTAGACCACACTGCCTTCAACGAAGTACATGAACTCAGGCTCTCCCTATGTGTTGATACCATGGCTCCTGAGTTTTCATCTTTAAGTTCATCCTCACCCACCCATAGTTCATTTGCATCCACCTGCAAAATCTAGTCTATTTCCCCTTCTGAGGAAGCTTCTCCCCCAGAGCCCTCCTTATTACTTATCCTCTCTGGGTCTGTGTTCTATAGGGTAATTGTTCTTTATTTAACTACTAATATCTATTTATAAGTGCATATATACAATGCCTTCTTGGTTTGTGTTGCTTCAATCAGGTTGAGTTTTTCTAGTTCCAACCATTTTCCTGCAAATTTCATGATATCACTTTTTTTTCTAATAGCCTCTATTGTTTAGATATATCACATTTTTAATCCGTTCTTAAGTTAAGGGATATTTAGGTTGTTTCCAGTTTCTGGTTATTATGAATAAAGTCACTATGAAAATAGTTGAGCAAGTATCCTTGGGATAGGAGGGGGTTAACTTTTGGGTATATGCCCAAAAGTAATATAGCTGTGTCTATGGTAGATTGATTCCCAATTTTCTGAGTAAACACCATGAGAAAGAATATGTAGTCCAAACCATGGATGAAGAAAAAAATCTTGTTATTTTTTGCTTTTACATGTTTATATGTAGTTATGAGTATGTTCCCATAAATATATGTATGTACATGACTGCAGATAATTGTGAACATGTGTTCATGTGTATGTGCAGACAAGAGGTTGACATTTGGTGTCCTCCTCAATCACCTTTCATTTTATGTACCAAGACAGAATCATTGGCTGACTCTATAGCTCACTAATTTGGATACAATAGCTAGCCAGATTTCCCTGAGATTTCTGTCTCCACATCCTTTTCTCTGGGATTGCAAGTGCATGTCCAAACCTACCTGCTTAGTGTGAATTCTGGGGATTTGTGTTCCCCAAAATATTGTGCACCCTGATAAACTTATCTGGAGTCAGAGACAGAACAGCCACAATATTAAACATAGAGGATAGGCAATGGTAGCACATGCCTTTAATCCTGGCATTCCAGAGGCAGAAATCTATCTGTTCAAGCATGGTGACTCATGCCTATAATCCCAGAAAGCAGGCCTTTAATCTGGTAGAAAGCAGAAAGGTATATAAGGCACGAGGGCCAGAAACTAGAAGCATTTGGCTGATTAAGCATTCAGGCTTTGAGCAGCAGTTCAGCTGAGATTCATTTGGATAAGGACTCAGAGGCTTCCAGTCTGAGGAAATAGCATCAGCTAAGGAATTGGCAAGGTGAAGTGGCTGTGGCTTGTTCTGCTTCTCTGATCTTCCAGCGTTCACCCCAACACCTTGCTCCAGGTTTGTTTTTAATAATAAAACCTTCTAATGATTCATGCTACACTTAACTCTGGTCTTCATTTTTCTGTTGCTGTTGCCTTTCTCATGGAACTGTCTCCTTACATCAAGACAATGTTGAAGAATGATCAACAGCGAGAGAAGATGTCACTCAGACCACATGTTACTCTTCCTATGTCTCAGTACAGGAGATTTTATGTCATGCTGCCAAAAAGATACTGGGCAAAGTAAGACTGAATTTTCTCATCCTGTTATAGCAAAAGAAATAGAATCATAATATCTGTGCTGAAAAGAGTACTATGTATTTGTAAAGCATAATTCTATCAGTGGAAATTACTGCTATATAGAACACGATTCAATTCTGATATATAACTATTGTTTATATTATGCATACTACAAGGGTTTGAAAACTGGAAATATACATTTTAAACCTCTACAGCTGTGAACTTAAATAAGTGGTACATTTTAGAGGAGTGATTTTAGCACACCACACAAAGACATGCTACCACAATGACAGTGGGCAAGCATCTGTAGTTCTATTTCATGAGATATAGTATTAATACATCTTTTGTCTACTATTTTGTCAGGCACGTGGTCTATTTCTTTATATACAGATGTAGAAAGACTCTTTAGATTTCCCCCTCCCCCATTTTAATGACTTGTAGCGATAGTAAATTATTTTACATCTATTGCAAAGAAACTCCTTGGAAAACACAGCAGAAATTTCAGCTCAGTGATACTGGAAACCAGATCATTTTTTAAATTAAGCTTGTAATATGAGTCAAAAGATAACTGGTCTAAAGTATGATAGATGGAAAGAACTAAAGGCTGTTTTCTGGAGGTCACAGGTCAACAAGACTGATACACTCAGAAGTCCCTACCACCAAGTTGTTTCTGTTCATATCACTACTTTGTTTTTCAGACTGATGGTATAGACAAACAACAAAGCTCCTAGGCCCACCCAAGGATGCCTTTCTCTATGGGTACAGAAATAGTATAAGGATAATCACAACCTTCTAGAGAGCATCCTACTTTGCTATTGAACATTAATGAGCATTCTTCCCTTGAAGACTGGGTACGTTTCACCCTTGCGATTTCCCTATGAACTCTGATGTACTGACTCTTAAGAGGACATTATTGATTTTTGTCTCTGACCATCTTCCTTCCTTCATCCATGTCTTCATATTCTCAACTACGCTCATGTGTGCTTGAATGTTCATGACATTCATTTTGCCTCTGCTTCCCTGAATGAACAACATTAAACTCATTTCATTTTCGATAAAACTGACATTCATAGGGCTCCTATCTTAACTCAAGAACTGACTTAAGCATTCGTAATTCAAATATCTTTGAGCCAGATATGAAATCTTTAATCATGGTTGAATAGCGACGGTATTGTTACATGGACACCTTCAATGCAAAATTAATTTCAGATTTAAAAGTCACTGATGGTTTAAAACTTATCCAATCTTGATAAGCAAAATCATGTTTCCTTGCTCCTAGCAACACCCATGGAAGGTGAGTCAGCTTCCAAGGTCCACCAGGCTATGGCATGGGGGAGTACAAAGTAGTGACCGTAAACCAGAGCCTGCTTTTACTGGTATAACAACTTAGGATTTTATCTGCATCTGTTATGAAGAAAAATATATTACCATAGATCTTTTAAACCCAGACCAGACATTTGAACTGTCATTTTCACCTCTGATTTCCATCAAGGTTCATAAAGCTTTTAAAGGCACTCAGTAATGTATCCTGTATATCAAGATCCACAAAAGGCAGCGTTTCTGTTCTACAGGGGTGAGAGGCAGAGAGCCGGACTCTTTGTAGTCCACAACCAGGGAGTTCAAAAGCACCAACAAAGGACTTTTATGCAGCCAAGGACTTTTTTCTATGACTTTTATTCTGAGCAAAATGTATTCAGCTAAGAAAGAATGGGAAATGTGGTCTTAAAATAATTTCTGTGGCAGAAACTGGATTTCAAATGATATAATGAACTAATGTGCAGGAGAGGAAAGGAAATAATTAGCTCAAACAACACATTTGATAGAGTTAGCAAAAAATAATTGATATACATTTTATGTGGCTGTTATAAAAAGGACTATATGGGTAAGTAGTCTTGATAGCTTTATTTGAAAATGTAGGTGTATGTTAAATATCAGTCTAACATCTGATTTATAGGCTAGATTAGAATTCATATACTTTTTCTCTTTATAAACCTATGTTAATTTTTAATAAAATTTCCATTTTCCATTTAGAATTGTAATTTTAAGTCATAGATCTTCAAAATTTTATATAAATGCCAACAGAATTTATATAATATGAAAACAATGAGACTGGAACATAAGTTTACTAATATACTAAGAATTGAAAAATTAAGAATTTGTTTATCTGACTTGTAAAAAAAATTGAGTGGGAGTTAATGATTGCTTCGTTGTATATACCTGAAATTCTAGAACTTGAGAGGTAGAAGCAGGAGTAGAATGAGTTAAAGGTCATTATGGGTCACAGAAGAAAGGTCTGAAATTTAGCAGCTAATTTGGATACAGTTAACAGAACTTAAGCTCATTGGTTTGGTTGGGCAGGGAATTGTGTTGATCAACCCCTATCTACAATACAGACTGGTTCTTTGAACTACAGTGAGTTAATTGCAGAGACTGAAAACAAACTGCAGATTATCATTACTTATTATGGTCCTACAAATATTCACTTCCTATAATGAATGTTTTTTACATGCCACCAAGTAGCTTTGAGCATCAAGTTGTGTTTCAGATGGAATGTTATAAAAGATAAAATAACAAATTATAAAATATATAAAGCATGAAGTAATTGGATTTTGTCTCCAACTTCAGTCAATTAGCCCTTAGATTTGGGAAAAGTTAGAGTCCTCATAGTTAGGAATATTTATTTTCAGAGCGATTGGTACATGGACTGAGACAATCAGCTATTAATGATTTGAGATACTTGGCTGTAGAGTTGCAGAAGTGAGAAATGAAAACATTTGCATTGGTGTTTAAGTTTCTCCATTTGGTGTTCAGAGAGACATACAGATATAGTATCAGAAAATATTTTTGGCCTTTTGAGGCATCTTATTATGGATCACTAATTGGCTTATGAACAATAATCTGATTTTATTTTCACTTAAAATATTTGAGAGCTAGCATGTTAAATTGAAGTGAATTTAAATGAAAGAAAAGGCTACTCAGGTGGAATCATTTGCAAAGAAGTTTTGAATATTTTGCAAAAATATTATCCATAAAAAAGAAGGTTGAAGGGCACAAAGAATTGCTATAGTTTGTACTCATGAGTCTTAAGCAATTTAATTTTATACACTTCATTATAAAAATACTTGCAAATAAATACAAAAAGCAAACACTCAAATTAATCAGAAACACAGTCTATAAAACTCAATGAATTTAGAACAGAGTTAGAATAGACATTAAACCATTAATTATTAAACTGTTAAGCAATAGAAGTTTTAAAGATAGAAAATTCATAGCAAAGTATTTTCAAAACTATTTTAACTTTTTTTTGAACAATAACATAGTGTTCTGTTTAGGTCTTTGTTAATTGAAATGCCATTCATTAATTGAAATATAATTTATTTTCTAATCTTGATCATACTATATACATAGAAATGAATTCTATTTTAATAGAACCGTCCCTATTCATCATAATTAGCATAGTAATGTACAGAAGTTAAATGAAAAACTAAAAGCCATAGTAGAGTGAAAATGAATTCTGGGCATTCTGCTCAAACAAAGATGATAATAAAAATTTTCAGAGATGCTTTGTTTAGTTAAACTAAGAATACAGACAGAATATAATGTAGAATAAACATATACTTAAGAAACTATAAGAATATTTATAAACACAAAAGTTTAAATATATCTCTATCAAGAAATGTGGCTTCTACCTTGAGACTTACCATTGATTCTCACTGAAACTTGTGTTCTCTTGCATCAGTGATTTCTTACCTTGAAACTCTGCCTAGAATCTACTTGGACATAAGCAGAGTGATGACAAAATAATGCATAGTTTTAATTCAATCACCAGGAATCACAGGCTCAACCTTCACTGCAACTTTTTCATCACACACACGCACACACACACACACACACATACACACACACACACACACACCATGGCATGACATGTTGAATGTGACTCTAAAGCCACAGAGGAACATGGCCTTATAACCCAACAACTGCCTTCTTTATCAAATGTCTACAAATGACCTCAACTATTTTGATACTAATGTAGACCTTCCCTTTACTAACTTGGCACTAAATCTTGAAGGCTTGGCAAAGCTAATGTATTAAAATGTGATAACCTTTATTTCAGGAATCTCATACTGCCTAGTTTTGTTGGTGTGAGAGTGGGATTATTATGGATTTGCTAAAATGGCAATCCTATGGAATTTATTTATTTTATTTTGCTTTTTAAATTTTTTTAAAATTTATTATATTTGTGTTTTAATTTTACAATCAGCCATGGGTTCCCCTCTCCTCCCCACTCTAGTCCCCAACCCAACCTTCTCCAGCCCCTCCATTCCCATCTCCTCCAGGGCCAAGACTCCCCTAGGGAGTCATTTAAACCTGGTAGATTCAGTACAGGGGTCTGTTTTATAGGTATCCTTCCTGGAGTTGTGTAGCTTTTTTATAAAGAAATTTTTATTCATTTTACATACCAACCACAGGTCCCCCTCTCATCCCTCTTTCTGCTCCCCCTCAAGCCTTCCCTCCCAGACCATACCTCATCCCTTTCTCAAAAAGGTAAGACATTCCATGGGGAGTCAGCACAGTGTGGTACATTCAGTTGAAGCAGGTCAACTGTACCAAGCTAGTAGGAACTCATGGACTTTAGACTAACATCTGTGTAGCCTGTATGGGACTAGATTAGGTCCATCAGCAACCCAGTTGTGTAGCTTGATCTGTTTAAGGGGTCCCTGGCAGTGGGAATAGGATCTATCCCTGGTGCATGAACTGGCTTTTTGGAGCCCCTTATCTATGTGGGGACACCTTGTACAGCCTTGATGCCAGGGGAAGGGCTTGGACCTGCCTCAACTGAACATTCCAAGCTTTTTGTTTTTTTTAATCTTTAAGAAGCATCTTTATTTTGTTTTTGTAATTATTACTTTCTTTAGTAATATAGGTATATTGTAGTAACTCCTATGGTAATATTATTTATTTATAATTTTTTTCATACAATATATTTTGATATATTCTTTACCCTACCCCCAAACCTCTCAGATCCTCCTCAACTCCCTATCCACTCAACTTCACATGTTCTCTCTTTCTCTCCTCTCTCTCCAAAAGACCAAAAAAAAAATGCCTCCCAAACTCAAAACAAACAAATAAAATACACTAGAACTTCCCAAACAAAACTAACAAAAAGCCCACAAAATTGGAGTGTTTTGTGTTTACTTGGGCATGTGCCTGCTTTGGAGTGTGATTGTTATACACAGGGACACTCCATCAAAGAAAACTGATTTTTTCCCTTTCCCCAAAATTATCAGTTACAAAAAGCTACTTGGTTAAAGGTGGAACTTTGTATCTGTTTTCCCTTTTCTGTGTTGGGACTTTATCTGGTTTGAACCTGTGCAGGTGTTAAGCATGTTGTCATGGTCTTTGTGAGGTGATATGTGTACTAGTCTTGTTGTGTCTGGAGGTTGTTGTGTCTGGAGGACATTGTTTCCATGTAGACACCCATCACCTATATGGAGGTTCCTCTTATAACCTTTCCAACTTCTCTTCTTTCTGAAAAGTTTCCTCAACCCTGAGGAGGGATGTTGATAAAGAGATCACGTTTATTACTGAGTGCTCCAAAGTTTCTTACTCTGCACATTTTCCAGTTGTGGGTTTCTGTGTTAATCCCCATCAACTACATTAAGAATCTTCTCTGTTGAGGATTGACTGATACACTGATCTATGAGCATAGCAATAAGACACTAGGGGCCATTACTATATTCCTTTTCCCCTGGGGCCCATGACTTCTCTAGTCTTAGATCCTTGGTCATTTTGACTATATTAGGTATAGATTCCATCATCTCGCTGAGTAGAATTTAAATCCAATCAAAAAGTCATGTATTTATTGGCACAGGAAAGGACTCTATGAACATGACACTGGTGGCACAGGCTTTAAGACTAATGATTGATTAATGGTACCTCACGAAGCTCAAATGTGTCTGTATAACAAAGAACTCCATCACTCAGGCCAAGCAGCAGCCTATAGTGTGGGAAAAGATCTATTAAAATGCTGTGACCCAGTTTTGTGAGCATGCTATGTTCTGGAAAAACTTGAGGTGAAGATGAGGATTTCTTTGCCTTGAATTTGTAAATTTCTGCACTGAACCTCAATTATGGCCTTAACTTGGTTGCTTCTCCATAAACATTAGAGCATGATCCAAAATTTATCCAAAATTTAGAATTGGAGCAATCTTTCAAATCAGTTTCCTGATTTATAATATGAGCATTTAATTGGATTGAAATCTGTCAATCCCAGTAAGTTGGCATGCTGCAACTCTGGGCAAAATTTATAGCAAATATGCCAATAGAAAAAAGCCATTGTCACTTAAAAAGAAGTGTTACAGTTATTCTGAGGATTTTTAAGTTCTAGATCATGTTTACTGTAAATGCAGCATTAGAAGTATTTATTTTATATAAAAATTAAAGTTTATAAAAGAATGTTTTAATTTTATTAAAATTTAAATGCAAAATTTTATGTTAATGATTTGAAATAAAGATTAATGTTTTCAATTTTCAGCTTGTTGATATATTTATTAAATGAATTTTAAAATATCTGTTTTTTATGGATATGTTGATTTATATATACATATAGGTCTTTCTCTTAAAATCATTAAGCTTTGGTATATAACAATTCCAGTAAACTTGTCCTCAATTTGGGCTACCTATGAGAATACAGTCAATGATATTGTTTTAATATATCCCACTTCATCCTTGATTGAATTCATGTATTCTCTCCTCTCAATACTGACCTCAAGCTGTAATGTCTTTTCATGACTGTGAAAATAAGTCTAGGCAATGCCATAGTAGGTTCTCTTGCATTCTATCTATCTATCTATCTATCTATCTATCTATCTATCTATCTATCTAACTATCATCTATCTCTTCATCTCTCCATCTCTCTCTATCTCTCCTTCTCGTCTTCTCTCCACCTCTCTATTTCTTTCCTTTTGCTCATTCAATCTTTTTGGTGTGTGTATGTGATGTATATGTGTTTGTGTGTGTATGCATGGATACGATTTCCTGTGCGTGCTCATGTTGAGACCAGAGAGGTTGACCTCAGGAATCTTCCTCTATCACTGTTCATAGAATATTTTTGTGTTTGACAGGATTTCTCACTGAACCTGGAGCTCCTCATTCAGATCAATTGCCTGGCCAATGAGCTCATGATACGCATCAACCTCTGTCCCTTCCCCCAGCACTGGAATTAACACTATGCTTGAATTTTATATAGATCCCAGACATCAAAAATCATGTCCTGCTTTTGTAGCAAGCATATTACTTGCTGATTCATCTCACCAACCCCCAATGTAGATTTTCATTATGAGCATGCCAATCTTAAATCAAAATATATTCTTCATTTATACTTGGAAAGTACTGAATATATTCTTCTATTTCACAGGGTTTTTTTTTTTGCTTTCCATTTTTGACCTTTGTATGACCTTCTTGGGCATAGTTTCCTATGTTCTTATATATACTTCTTCTATAGTATAGAGCATCAAGGAAGCAATCAATACTTCTCCAAGCATAGAACTAAATTTGGTAATTTGCTAATGAATAGAAGACAAAATACCATGAGGATACTCAGCATCAAGCTGTTCCATTGTTACTGATTCATTTAGGATATGTGAATCTCTCATCTTATGATGAAACTCAGTAGGGAATGATTTCACTTCTAAATAGTCTTTGGATTTTTTTAAATAATCATCACATGTATTCACAAAATACAGCACAATAATGTGATGAATTTAATGGATGTTTTTATTAGTTCATTTGTTACTTTACAGAAAATTTATTGATTTATTACATTAGCTTATGAATTGTAAAGCAATAAATATGAGAATTGAATGAATGTAGATATCTTTTTGACATTCAGATTTATGTATACTGGATGGATAACAGAACAATAGTATAAAAGAGAAAGGTCTTTTATTATTTTGGTCTTATAATCCAGAACCCATCTGAAATATTTCCTTGTCTATGAAACTTTTTCTGAGTCCTTTCTTCCTTAGCTCCAATTCTATAATTCAATTTCTTTATTCTCTCAGAGCATGTTATACAACAGAGTCATGCTACTTTTTATCTTCTTTAAATGGTTTTTAAATGAATCCAAAAAATAGGCTTACTCTTCTATGTATACCTCAATACCTGGATCTCTACTGACATACACAAAATATTTGACTAAGTGGATGAAGATTCTGTGAGGAAGAGCCCACCTAGGCTGCTCATTTCACTATCTTCCATTTCTCACTTAGCAGTGAGAATGAGACTTCTTCCCCTACTGCACTTGACTTTGTCAAATAAGACTTGTAGTTTGATATCCCATGCAGCATTTCTGATGACAATATTGATTTCTATTTTATTCACAGATGTGTAGGTTTCAGAGAGAAGCTATTGGGACATGAAAATAAGTGTGTTATCCTATGGATATTATAAAAAACACAACTCTTAAAATCCTTGTCTCATAATGGGAACCAATACCTACATGAGATTAATTTTTTCATACAGTGATCTATTATTGTAACATTAAAAACAACTTTATTTCATATTATTATGTACTAAGTCAAGCCATAGATTCAGTTACTCAGTCTATCCTCTCTTTCATCTTTGTGCTGTACAAGGACTTATGTTCCTTCTAAGGCATGTCTTCTTATTTTTTATTTTTCAAAAACTGCAAAATTACTAGTGTGTATTAACCATAAGTACCATTTGTAATTTAGTGAATTACTAAGATCAAATGCTAGTTTTTTGCTTTATATGTGTTATATGAGAAAGTGAATTTTAGTTAATTCTATCTAAATACTTGGTATCAAGGTAATATAAAAATATTGTGAAATTCCTAACCATTCTTATTTTGCCACAGAGTTTTCTTCTTGCCTGTTTGCGATATTTTTTCAAAGTCAATGTGAGAAGGATCTTAAAACAAAACTGAACTGCAAATTGTCTTTCAAAGTTTCACAAACTCACAACTTTCACTGTTATGTAAAATTTGTCCCAACATTCTGCCCAGCAAGATGGCAATCATTAACAATATATTCCTCTCAACTATTGCCATGAAGCTATTATTCACACAGGGCAACAACCGAGTTAATTTTTGGAGAGAGCTGTTCAGAGAGGCCAAGAAGTACAGCATTTATCAGTACTGCTTTTTCCTCTTACTTCTAATTAGTGTGGAAAGGTTCCAAACAGGAGTCAGCCCCTCAGAAGTCTGTGCTGCACAAAGCAAGGCTTGTTAACAGACACAGGAAACAATTTTATTTTCCAGAATAAACAACTACATCACCAAGCCTTTTCATACGTGGCACAATCTTATTTACTACACTCCTTAACTGTTGAATGCTGTTTATATGCTTCCATGCTTTTTCATTAAAACTTAAAATGCCTATTATTCTGACTCAATATAGATGATAATATGTTCATAATGTTCCCCACAATAGGACTGTAGACTTCCCTAGTGATACATTTGCTTTTCTATTATTTATTTTTATAAATTTCCTTTTACTTTTTTTGTTTGTTTTGGATGCATGATTGCTCCTTTAAATTTCACAACCTACTGTTAAATTTCGCAATCTGTAGTTTTAATGTTGTAAAAAATCTGTTCACTATCTTTCCCACAAAATTCAGTTTATGTTGTATTTCTGTTTTCTTCCAGTCTAAATTCCTAGGCTAAGTTGCTGGTTATCATACATACAAGCATTTTCCATGAGCAAGCATAGGTCACTACTGAGTGTCTTGAGCCATTTGCATTAGCTGAGTGAATGAGACAAGTGCACCTGTCTTACCTCAACTATCTTCCAACTTTCTCTCCCTGTAGTCATCAAAGATTAACCTAGGCACTTGACTGTGCATTTTGTCAAAGCACAGACATCTTCATCTTGGATTATCCTCAAGTTGCTGAGTAATCATGTGCAATATTATGAAAAATTCTATTTCTAATTGGGGGAATGAAATATGTCCTAAGTTTCTTGCATCCTTTGCAAATGTATCACCTACTTCAGAGCATAGTGTTGAACAAATGCTTTTTGACAATATTCCCTCATCCTATAGAGTAATATGAAAAGTTAATGTCATTTAAGTTAGTGCTGCAGAAAAATTCTGAAATGAAGTCACAGTGGTATTATTACACTATGTTTAATTTCGTGTCATGAAATATCACTCACTGCTGTGCTTTCAGGTAGAAGCATCAGAGAAGCAAGAAAAACATAATCTTTGTTACCTCGATGTTGACATTGTATGTTTATACTTAGGCAAGAATTGGAAAATCTCATTTTGAATGTCTTTTTACAGTAAAATTAGTAAAAGTAATTTTGTAACCAATAAAATGGTAACTCCTATGTAGTATAATATCCATTAAGATATCCTGTTTGAAAGAAAACTTACCAGACACAATTTTCATTGATAAAGGCAGATGAAAATGAACAGCGAGATACCAGTGAGGAAGTCTGATACAGTCTGCTGTCTTCTGCCTTGTTATGTGATCCTTGATGCTAAATGTGTTCTTTTCCTGTCTTCACAAACACTGTCATGATCTTCTTGCCCATACTCATAAAACCTAAGGAAAAAAAATGGAGATACATGTTAGTCACTGGTTATAGATACATTTAGAAAATTTACATACACAAACACACACATTATGATTTAAATTTTTGTAATTGTTTCCTATTACATACTCAGTAAAAACCAAAATTCTCCTCAAAGAACAATATATGGCAAGAACAATACTGAGATCTTTTTTTGTAATTGATGTCACTGTTTGTAATTGTTCAGCTCTTTCCCACAACATAACCTCAGTTACTAAAGCATCTTGTGTTTCTGATGCTGAATTCTAAGCAACTTCATCACTGCATTCAGACATCTACCAAAGAAGTTCTTCCCATTACAAAAGGTCCCATTAAGGTAAATAATTACATTCTTCAAAACAAAAGCACAAATTTCATACATCAGGAACTTTAATGTGGTCTAAAACTATCTAAAATAAACTCCATATTCTTTCTAAATCTTAAGATTTCATAAAGTTGCATGATATTGGCATCTCCACCTATGTCACAGAAGAGTCTAACTTCATCTAAGTAATCAGTTTGAGATCCCTGTTACTTAATTCTTCCATGTTCTATTTCTGTGAACATGCATGCTCATATATCTCTATGTGAATATGCATGTTCATATATCCTTATGTGAACATGAATGTTCATATATATCTATGTAAATATGCATGCTCATATATCTCCATGTAAATATGCATGTTCACATATCTTTATGTGAACATGCATTTTCATATATCTCTATGTGAATATGCAAGTTCATATATTGCTATGTAAATATGTATGCTCATATATTGCTATGTGAACATGCATGTTCATATATCTCTGTGTGAATATGCATGTGTATGCTTAGTCAGGAAGAAAAGCTTTTCTATTTTTACTTTCCTTTGCCTTGATGGATTTTTATTATTTCTTAATTACTAGCATCAATATACAAAAAGGGAAGGAAACAGAGATCTAGGTTTATTAACCATTTCTTTCCAAATTCCAAGTTACAGTGAATGAAGAGTTGCACCTAAACAACCACACAAATTTTATAAATTTATTGTTTCCACTGTCTGATTTTACTTGCAAATTGTCAAGCATGGTTTTTGGCACTGTACAGTTGATGTGTCAAACATCATGTTCCATTAACACAATACACATTTTTTCATTCTATCAACTAACTAAATCTGAAATTTGTCACAAATTACCACAAGCTAGTTTTAATATTGAAAAATAATTAAAAGAAAAAAGTAATTTGTTGTTCCTTTTACTGCGGTGGGGCCCTCCTGAAGCTTAATTTTGGCGATGCGAAAGCATTAATTCATTCAAATTCCACATTAAAAGGGCAATCCCAGGTGAAAGTCAAGTACTGTGTATCTTTAACATTGTCACAGTAGAGGGGTCATAGATGAAAGAGACACAGTGGGAATGCTCCTCCCTGTACCACAGGACTCCCTTACCTGTAGTTAGCCTAATTAAACCGGATAAGGGACTGCTCTTAATTGGCTCCCTGCTCTATTAAGTAATGCAGATTTTTTTCCTAGTTGTGTAAGGTATTTCTTTGGCCACACTCCGTGTACATGGAAATTGTGTACTTCTACATTTCTATGCTTTTGTTTATCCATTTCCCTTGAAATTATAAGCAATTTTATTAGTTATATTCTACTTTATATAATGATTCAAATGAAGCTCCCTCAAATAACTACCAACCAATATTAATGTTGCTTTCAGGAATAGTTTGCAGCATGATGCTAAATATTTTCTAGCAAGTGTAATCAATTTTTGAGCACCTACAATATGTCAGGGCTGCTGTTAAGCGCTTTATCTGATATTTTTTGTTGACTATTTAAAGCTCCATAATAAAAGCACATTGCTTTATAATTTTTGAAATATTTTCTTTTAAAAAAGATTTATAACTTCTGAGTGATAAATTACTGAAGTAAGGAATGTGACCTCAGACAAATTCAAAATTATTGAATAACAGATAAATTCAATATATTATTTCCACATTTTCTTTTTCTTTTCTTTTTCTTTTTTACCTAACGTTTATAATGCTTAGATCAACAAATAGTGTGACTTACTTTATATAGTCCAGATGATGACTAAGGTGCTATGGGATAATGGTCTTGTATACTGTAAAGATTTGTCACTATTATTGATTTAATAAAGTGATAATTGACTAGTAACCAGGCAGGAAGTATAGATGGGGCAACCAGACTAGGAAAAGTCTAGGAAGAGGAAAGGAGAGATGAAGTCACCAGCCAGATGCAGAGGAAGTAAGAAGAGAATATTGGACTGAGAAAAGGTACTAAGCCACTTGGCTAAACACAGACAAGACTTATGGGTTAATTAAATAGTAAGAGCTAATTAGTTATAAGCCTGAGCAATAGGTCAAACAGTTTATAATTAATATAAGCCTCTGTGTGTTTATTTGGGACTGAACAGCTGTGGAACAAGGTGGGACAGAAACTTATGTCTACACTAAGGTTGGATTATTTTAAGTCAATAGACAATTTCATGATCTGTATTCTACATATTCAAGATGGTTTCTTTTCTTTTCTTTTTTTTTCTTTTTTTCTTTTTTTGAGACGGGGTTTCTCTGTGTAGCTTTGTGCCTTTCCTGGAACTCACTCTGTAGCCCAGGCTGGCCTTGAACTCACAGAGATCCACCTGCCTCTGCCTCCCGAGTGCTGGGATTAATGGCATGTGCCACCACTGCCTAGCTCACACTGGGATTAAAGGCATGTGCAACCACTGCCTAGCTCCAGATAGTTTCTTATTCAAGGACCATACTGACACCATACAGGAGAAATCTGGGCCAGTTACTAACCCCAGACTAACATGACAATGTAAATATCATGTGCTATAGTGTACTGGATCTTTCCAATTGCTTATAATACAGGAAAATTTAATGTAAGTGAACCAAAAGACAATGAAAAAGACCAATGATACACTGAATACCTCCTTCAAAAATACTGTTTTACTCTTTTATTTACTTTAATTTTTATTTAAAGATAATTCATATCTGTCAAGGAAAATTTGTTGCAATATGTTTACAAAGTTGTGCATGTTTTCTGAAGTTAAAATCACAGAAGTATAGGTTAAATTACTAGTGTCTGGTCCCTGTCTTAGCTCTTATAAAGGAAAACATTTCATTGGAATGTCATACAATTTCAGAGACTTAGTCCATTATCGCCATGGTGGGACATGGCATCATGTAGGCAGACATGGTGCTGGAGAAGGAACTGTGTGTTAGGAAGGGGTTACATTTTGATCCTGTGGGTAACAGGAATTGGTCTGAGACACTGGGCATAGCTTAAGCATATATGAGACCTCTAGCCCACCACTACAACAGCACACTTCCTCCAACAAAGCCACACCCACTTCAACAAAGCCACACCTCCTAATAGTGCCACTTCTGTGAGTTTATGGGGACCAATTATGTCAACTACCATGATCCTTTTCAAAATTTTCCTTTCTTATGAGATTTATTTTTATTTTCTATTTTCCATATGTTTATGTATCTGTATGTGGCTATGTACACATGAGTACAGGTGCCTGAAGCAGATAGAAGTGGATCGTCTGAAGCTGGGATTAGAGTAGAAGTATATAAGTCACCCATCCTGGGTTCACAGAGCAGAACTTGGGTCCTCTGCAAGAGAAGTAAGGAAGGACTCTTAACTGCTGGGCCATCTATTCAGCCAACCCTTTTTATCTTTTAAGAACACATTTGTCCTCCCCCCATGTAATTCTGTAATGTATAATATTGTGCTCTTTCTCTCTCTCTGAAATTTCATGAAAGGATCTAGAGGTTGTAACAAGAGATGGGCGAAATCTAACATGGAAATCAAATAAAACCAATAAAAAAGCATTTGCAAAAAAAAAAAAAACAAAAAAAAAACAAAAAAAAAACAAAGGAAACATACAAACAACGACAAAAAACCTGTTTTGATCTGTCTCATCATACTATCTGATAAATCCAAATTGCCAAACTCTTAATTACATTTTATGTGACATGAGAACAATTTCTTTCATTTTTTAAACTTTCTTTTGATTTATTCTTTGTATTTTTCACAACATAAACCTCAGTCCCATTCATCCCCCTGTCCCTTTATATCTGCTCTCTGCCTTAGCAATCTCCCCTATCCCCACCCCCAAAAAAGTAAAATTTTAAGAGTAAAGAAAAAGGGAAGAAAGAAAGAAAGAAAAAAAAGAAAGATCTCCTCATGGAAGCTGTAGTGTGACACAGTGAGTCACACAGTATACCCTTTTGTCCATACATTTTTACTTGCAAGTGTTCATTGCAAAGAGTCATTGATCTGGTTCAAAGTCTCTGGTTTCTGCTACACTATTGATTCTGGGCCCTCACTGGAACTCCTTGCATATCCTGTTGTTACCCTGTGTTGTGGAGATCCTGCAGCTTTGGGTCTGTAAGGCTGGACCCTTCATGTGCTCTAGCAGATCAAATGTGGAGTGGAGGTTGGAGTGGGCCAAATCATTCATAGTTCTAGTTCTGGGCCTGGGTAGTTGCAGGGTTGGTCAGTCTTCCAGCTCTCCCCAGTCCTCACAACCAGGGTGAGTTCTTTTGCATTGCCCCAGATAGATCACTCATTGCAGAGATAAGTAAGGGATGGACAGGACCAGTTCTCCTACTTTCCCCAAGGCCAGCTCTCCCATACCTGCACCAGCAGGGTCAGCTCTACTGTGCTGCCCAGGCTAGGTGCAGGAACTGCTATCCTGAGTGCTGGAGCTGGTGAAGGGGAGAGGCAGCTCTCCTGCTCTTATGATACCAGGACCAGCTCTCCACCCACCACTCTTCCCAACCCATGCCACTATAGGGCAGATGAGGGGCGGAGCAGTTATTGACAGAAAGAGTTATATTTTTCTTTGTTTCTATTAATTCTATTTTGTTTTCCCATTATCTTGTAGGAGATAATATGGTGCATTCAGGTTTTAAATAACACCAGAGTCACATTTTTTAAAATCATGCCAAAACATTATGTATAATGTATAAGTTACTAAAAACTGAACTTTTACTTATTAATAATAATGATTTTGTTCTTTTAATCACCAAGAACATATTAAATATCTATTATTGACCTGCCCTGTAGTGGTATTTGCTTCACCCATGTCCTTGGGCTATATTGCCTGAAGGAGGCAGTGCTTCTTGCCATTGTATGGGACCTCTTAAAAGGAAAGGAAGAAGGGTCATGAGTCTCTTCTCCCTGCTGCCTGCTTCCTAGTCTGATCGAATATTCGCTCCTGGTAGAATAGAGGACAACTTCAGCTTTTTACTCAGTTCTGTATTCATGAGTGTGTTTCCTCAATTTGTATCTTAATAAATCCCTATTAGCCAACTGATAATGGTGTCTGAGCCATATACAAAGCTTTTCATCATTATTCATGATGTAATTTTGATATAACATATTGCCATTTTAGTATGTGATCATATTTATATTCATCTTAAAAACATAAAGTTCAATTAAAGCAACCTAAAGGTCAGTAACTATTGTTGTTTCATGGTAACTAGCAAATCTTTTGTTAAATGAATTCTCCCATTTTATTACTATGAAATCCCTATTATTATTTGTTAATGTCATGGACAAGTTAGAAATAATGAAATAGAATTAAGCTAAGTAACATGCCTAAAGTCACACCATTGATAAATTGATTTAAACATACCCACAATTCAGAGAATATATATTAAATATATTTTTTGCATTATTTAGGTTGTCAAGCTCCATAAAACAGTCATGGTACAATTGTTCCTTGGTGTTTGGGGAAGATCATTTGCAGAAGCCCAATAGATAACACACAAAGGTTCAGGTCCCTTATAAAAAACAGCTACATCTTCCTATACATGTTAAAATATCCTGGACTCTTTCTAATACCTAATTTAACATAAATACCATATAAGCACTGTTTATATTGTGTTGCTTAGGGACTAATGTCAAGGAAAAGAAAGTTCCCATATTTTTAGAACAGATGCAGTGGGCGGCTGGATGAATTCAAGACTGCCAGATCCTGCAGACAAGGAGAACAGACTTGATGTACTGTCTACACAAAAGCTTTTCACTATATATTTCACTTTATATTTGACTGCATTTTACTCCCAGTTTCAAGAGAAAACCAGTAGGAGAAAACACATGTATGGTTCTATAATTTATACACGGCCAGTACTTTTCCTAATAATACAACTATTAGCACTAACAAAATTCAACCCATTATCTACACAGAATTCATTTAAGGATATTTATCATGTATATTCATGCTTGTTTATTTCCTTTAAAATACTTTAGATGTGCTTAGATCTTTTTCTTCTGGCTCTCCTTTATTCATTGCTTATAGGTCTTATAGTTATAGGGTCATTCGATTAAAGTAATACAAGAAAAAAAAAACCTTTTTGTACTGTCCATTAGAAAAGGTTAGTGGATAACAAATATCACAACCTGCTTCCAGAGCATGAGGCATCTTACAGTCATGCACAGCAGCTTTAAAGGAGTATGGTTAGTTCCATCGTAAATTCCTATTATTTTGTATTTTCAAGTTATCACTGAATGTATTCACATCACTTCTCTCTACAGGTGTTGTTTATTTACTTTTCTGATCTACAGAATTCTCTTTTATTTATTCATTTGTATTCTGAACCAAGCATTGTATCTCATTCACTTCTCACAAGAATTTTGAAACATTTACTCTGGGATGCTTCCAATTTATCTCATTAAATTTATTAAATTAAAACTCACATCTAGCCCTTAAATAGACCATGACCATTCAATTGTTCCTTATTACAGTTTTTGATAGACCATGAGCCTGAATAATCAAATGAGAACTTAGTTATAACATCAACATCCATCCTTCATATTTTCACCCAATGTATGTTCAAGTGCTGATAAATGTTTCAAATTCTAAGTCTGACACCACCATCTGAGACAGAACTGCCTTCACCTTATACCTTTTCTACTGGGAGAATTTCTATGTATGAACAAACTGCTACCAATGATCTATTTAAACAACTTGTCTTTGCAGTCTTAGTTTCTGGAGATGAGAAGTTTTGATGGCTATAATCTTTGCCTCATGGGCTCATGTCAAGCTGTTGGTCGGGGTGCCTTCTGCTCTAGATCTCAGATTTTGATTCAAGCTTATTCAGATTGTGGGACAAGTTCAGGAGTTAAGAGTAAGGATTTTTATTCTTCTGTTCTTAGTTAGCCCTTGTAGCCTTCCTTGAATATCATCTATGCATCATCTCTACCAGACAGGAAACGCTTATTTGACTCGCAATTACAGATGTTTCACTTCATGATCACTTGACCCTATTGTCCTGAGCTTGTGGCTCCAGAGCACATTATGGCTGAAGGAACACACCTTACCTCATGTACCAGGTATCAAAGAAATAAGGGAATATAGTCCCATTACCCCATTCATAGCTTGTCTCCATGACATAACTTCTTGCAACTGAATTGTGCCTCCCAAATATTCCTTTACTTCTCAAAATTACCACAAACTTTGGACCAAGATTTAAACTTGGGCCAAAGAAAGACATTTATTCAAGTAATAGCAAAAGTCAACTTAGAATTTTCAGTGTCATAATTGCCAGGCTGTACCAAAGTTAACCCATACTTTTCACCATTCCATTAGCAGAAAGGGTTTCTCACATACAACATTGATCGTTTTCTCCAGCAAATGAATCTTTGTTTCTCATTTTCATCACTGTTGAAATAGCAGAGGAGCTATGAGTGCAGTAGTGGCTGGGCCCTAACTACATCTTCAAGTATATTCTCTACTAGATTCTCTTGACTCAATACTTCAACTAAAATGGTTTCCTGTAGCCAGAAGTTTTCCCATGTCCTGCCTGGTCCTCAGCCACTCAGACCCAAGTAAACACACAGAAGCTTTATTAATTTAAACTGCTCAGCCATTAGCCTACCACTAACTAGCTCTTAAAATTAAACTCAGCGCATTTCTGTTAATCTATATGTTGGCACATGTTCCATGGCTTTACCTGTGTGCCATTACATGCTGCTTCCTGGACAGTGGGCTGGCATCTCCTGACTCAGCTTCCTCTTCCCAGAATTCTCCTTGTCTACTTATCCCACTTATATTTCCTGCCTGGCTCCTGGCCAATCAGCAATTTATTAAACCAGTGTACAAAAGCATTATTTCACAGCAGGTTCCTATTGGTCTGTTTTTATTTGTTGTGCTCCTTTTTGCCACAGGGATGCAGTAGAATCTGATTTCTCTGTCTGGACCTTTCTTCCTTCCTTTTTAAACAGTAATTACAGCTCATGATTCAGATCTCAGATGAAGTTTCACTTTCATAGACTGACTTCCCCTTTTATGGACATACTTTGCACTATATAATTTTTTCATAGCACTTTCAAGGCTGAAATTTCTTTGTGTTGTGAAGTAAATATTTCAGTCTTCTCTACCAAGCTGCTTAAAGCAGAGGCCAATTTGAGTTTTTACTCCCTTGTGTATATACCCAGTGCTAGGACAAGTAGCTAGCATAAACTCAAGGAACATATGCTGTCTGACTAAAGCCTTTTAGGTTTCTGAAGTGAAACCATTTGCAATGCTTTTGTAAAGAAATATAATCTTTTAAATATAATTAATCAAACCTATACATGTTTACAATTTGTTTGAAGCAATAGTTTTCCTCCCTTAATATGATACATATAGGAATACTGTGAAAATAATAGTGTTTGAAAATTATACATTCAAAGAGATCAAGGATCAGATTCAGAACAATTTAGAACAAATTTTTAATATTTTGTATCCATATGGGACACACTCATTTAAAAGCATATTGAAGTACTTGCTGAGATGTTGTACCTGTTGAGTTTATAAAGAACTCTGTTTTGACATACAGTGAAAATCTGAAATTCATTTAAGTATTAAAAATTGCAGATGAAAAAAAAATCATTCCACAATGAGACAAAATCCTGAAGACTGGAGTTCAGATCTCAGCACCTGTTATAAGCCAAACACCATTGTAAACACCTGAAACCCAAGATCATTTAGGACAGAGACAGGAGGATTTCTGAGACTCCTGACTTTCATATCAGCCAGACAAAAGATACATAATCATAAAATGCACAAACTTAAATGGTAGAAATCTTATTAGTTAAAAAATAAAAGAAAAGTACAGCTAGCCAATTTTTGAGAATAAGAGACTGTGGGGTCTCAGCCCTGAATGTTACCTCTATATCATAATTCTCAGGGCCCAGGAATCAACACAGAAGAGAAGATAGAAAAATTTTAAAAGCCAGAGGTGGTGGATAGCTACAAGGAAACAATGTTCTGGAAACATAAGGCCAGACATATCTCTATATATTAACTCAACTGTGGCTGTGCCTACATACACAAGATCTACATAAGATCAAGCCAGACAGCCGAGGTGAAAGACAGTAATGAAGTCCCTCCCGTAGTTGATTAGTTACTGGTGACTAATGGTACTAGTAGAGGGAAATCAGTTTTCTTCAGGAAAGTGGTCCTGAGAGGCTACCTAGACTCAGGAAATGGCTCTATAGCCATGAATATATTGACAGCACTAAGTGAACTTACTGAGTTTTAAAAATCAGATATGAGATTGGAAGGAAATAGTAATGGTAGGAGACAAGAGAATAATTGGAGGAGAGGGAATAGGGGATGGATTTGACCAAAACACATTACATACATTCATGAAATTTTCTTAAAATAACAAAAAAATGTTTTATTTTACTTTTAAGATATGATTATTTTGGCATTGGTGGAGCCTGCCTTTAATCCCAGCACTCAGGAGGCAGAGCCAGGTGGATCTCTGTGAGTTTGAGGCCAGCCTGGGCTACCAAGTGAGTTCCAGGAAAGGCGCAAAGCTACACAGAGAAATCCTGTCTCAAACACACACACACACACACACACACACACACACACACACACACACACACACATGATTATTTTATTTTTAAACTTATTTTGAACAATTTTGTGCCTAAATTCTCTCTTATCTCCCTTTTACTCCTGTCAATCACTTATTATCTAGGCAAGGCCCTTTCCCAAGTTTATGTCTTATTTTGTTTGTATTGTGACCTACTAAGTTTAATGATAGAAATATGCATGAGAGTGGATGTGGAACTATTATTGCAGCTTGGTGTGTTCACCAATGTTTATATAAATGAAGAAAATGACATTCCCATGTTTAGATAAATATATAACCATTTGTTCATGAGAGATAGCAAAAGCCCTGTCAGCTCATCCCTCATCCATGACTAAACATTAGGAAGCTCAGTCTTGTGCTGGGCTAGTGCAGGCATTCACAGCTTCCATGAGTTCCTGATTGCTATGTGATCATATTATTACTAGACTGCTTAGAACTGAACAGTTAGAGACCTGTCTCTTTGTGTAGATACACTTGGGACACTGTTTCTAAGAAAACTGTATTTCTAGAACTGTATAATAATTGTCTCAAAAAGAACAACGTAAGATCCATAACATCCTCAAGATATGTCAAGTTCAAAGTTAAAAATGATTACTTGGGAAAAAAAAAAAAAAAAAACCTCTTACTAGTGTGACAATAATTAGTGTTACTGTGTGACTATAATTAGTATCAATGCAACTCTCCAATGCATTGGTCCTTAGACATATATGTTTTTTTCTTTGTAATTATTGATATAATTTGCCCTATGTACCTATCCTTAATTTTCATCTAGTATTTCAGTTTTCTTATGATAATAGCTAACATGCCATGTCTTATTCCTATTTTTAAATAGGCTTTATTACAGACAATGCATAAATGGTCCTTATTTCACTAAATCCACCACATTGTGCTAATAATATTATTTAAACCATGTATATTTAATGCAATTAGTAATATTAGATTTAAATTCACCATTTAAATTCACCATCTTGTAGCTCTTCTCTAATTAATACACTTATTTTTTCTGTTTTGTTTTCCTTCATTTTTGAGCATTTTGAATGTCCCCTTTTATCTTTATAACAAATATTTCACAAGTTTATAATATACAAATACAACTTGTTAAAGCCAATCTTCAAATAGTTTCTCCAATAGACAAAATATAACAATCTTATAGGAGTTTAATATCTTGCTTCTTAATCATTATTATGGTCATAATTTTTATGCATTATAAGAATAGATAATTGTCACTGTGAAGATTAAATCAGTGTTTTTTGTCTTTATTTTCATTTTTTTATAAATATTGCATTCATAATTTATTGCACAGATAAAAATTTTTGAAGAGAAAACCACTGTCTGCAGACCAAATTTTCTCTGATATTTCTTATAATGAAGGTCTATCATAAATTGCTTTGCTCAATTTTTGTTTGTTTATGAAAGTCTTCAGCCAAGCCTGATGGTGCTGCTCTTCAATCATAGTTACTATACAGAGGCTAATGTAGAAGGATTACAAAATTGAGGACATCTTAGGCTACAGGGTGAGTTCAATGATAGCCTAGGGAGCTGAAATGAGATCTTCTCTCAAAGTCAAAATAAACACATAAACAAACAAACAAACAAATAAATAGCAAAACAAGAAACCAGAAGAGCTGGTGATTCATCTCAGTGGTGAAACTCAAAGACCTGGAGTTAAGTTCTCAGGACTGATTTTTAAATCAAATTTACTTTTATGTAAACTGATGTTGAGAAGCTTGGTTCTGTGGTTAGTTCAACTTTGCAGTCCAGCTTCATCTCCAGCCTCCACTGATTTTATTATGCTCAATAATCCTAGAAATCTTAACTGTTGTTTTTTTCTTTCTGTTTGTACTCATAGTATGATTGAACTAGCACAAAGAATCTCAGATTTACCTATTTAAGCTCTCAACTTTCCCCTCCTTCCTCCTCTATATGACTCTATATGAAATGTTTGAGACATGAAATGTGGGGAGAAAAAATGCATGCAACCAACATCAGATTCTCAAAGTAGCAATAATAATAATAATAATAATAATAATAATAATAATAATAATAAATCTCCCTCTCACCCTGAATTCCACAAATAAATACACAAGCTTCTGCTTTGGATGGATATAGTATGCCATAATTGATAGGCTATTTCCTGTGTATAATAGTTGTCAGGAGTAGTTAGTAAACACAGGATAAAAGTAGTAGCATATATGATAAGCATAGACTAGTCAAAAGAGCTGGTGTGGATGAGATTCATTCTGTCATACAAAATTAGAAAAAGGCATATAAAAATCAGTGTCGCAGAATCCAGAATGACAAATGATACTACTGACTTCTCATTATATACTAGTTTTTTGTATACTTTTTGTTACATTCATTTATTATTGCATAAATCATAATTTTGGTAAATATATAATACATTTGATAAAGATTACCTACTATTAGAATGTAGCTTATAAGGTTGATACTTTAATAAAAATAAATTACATTAAGAAATCTAAGTTGCCAGGGGGAGTTGACACATGCCTTTATTTCCAGCATTTACAAAGCTGAGGCAGGCAGATCTCTGTGAATTTGAGGCTAGCCTGGTCTACAGAGTTAGCTCCAGGACATCCAAGGCTATCCAGAGAAACTCTGTCTCAAAAACTAAAGCAAAACAAATTTTTAAAAAAAGGAAATAAAACTAAGTCTAGTATTCAAAGGATAGGATACCATATTCCTAATAAAATTTTGATTCTACTTTCAGTGACAATTAATCAAATTTGGTGAGAGTTGTATTGGAGACCTATTATCAGACATTTTCTGCTTTCCACCCCTAAGTACTGGAGTTTTTAAAGTATCTGGTGCAATAATAAATCTTCATGCCCATTGAAATTTATGATTTCTTAAAATCTATCATAGAACTTAATTTCTATCACAGGCTGACAGCATTTAGAAGTCTATATATTAATAAGTGGAATGATTATTGAAACAATAGGCAACAGAATTCACAAAATAGTCTTTGGGGTTCAAGAGAGTTAAAAATTTGTGTGTCTTTAACATAATATTTAATAAAAATAACCACAGCATACTTACACAGACTTTACTGTGTATGTGTATAGCAAAGGCTTATCAATCCAAGATACCAACACAATTTAATCCTATTGTGATCTAAAAATTGTTTAAAAAAAGCATAGGATGATGTGAGCAATAGTTTCCACATTCATAGTCATCTATAGAGTTCTTATGAAAATATCTCTATTTTCTGTAAAAATAACATAGTCTCCACAGATAGATAAAGACATGCCTCATAAAGAAGTTCCTCATCAGCTCTTATTTACTTAAAATTTTCCAAAATGAGCAACTGTGAATTAAAGTTTTGCACAATTGTCTGTTTGCATTGTTTCAGGACAGCGGAATGTATAGAGGAAAGGCTGAAGATAAGCATATTTCCAGGATATGAATACATACATCCTCCCAGTGACTGTGAGGGAAGTTTTAATTCCCACCACATAATGGTCCATTTGCCTGGAGTGTTTCAGAATGGTTCAATAATCACCAGCCATGTGTGTAGTTTGTTGAATTATTTAAGCTTATTTCCAGGGGGAAAAAAAGACAGGGAGGAAAGCAACTGATTCAATGCAAATGAAAAGCTTTCGAAGCTCCCTATGGTGAAGATGTGATTACAGTCAGACAGTTAATAACCTAGACTTAGAAAAATCTGAAGGTTTTAAAACTGTCTGGCCAGTCAGTAAATGAGGTTTTTCCACACTATCGACCAACTGCCATGCGCTGTAATGGCTTCAGATCTGTTTGGAGTCAGAGTGGACCCACAAATGAAGCAGGAATACCACCCTCTGTACTTTTGATGATTAAGAAAGTAGTTTGTAAACCTCAGTGGTTTTCTTTGGATTTGGGATTGAGTCTTCAGCACATACTGTTTATATAGCCAGGCAGTGAGCACTGTTTTCTGAGAATGAGCTGAGAGAACTTCTGTAGTTGATTTTTAAAGCATGGTTCTGTTGGTTTAGAGTCCTTGAAGTGACAACTGGTATCCACCTTTGGACATGCTGTGAATGTGTTATAGCAGAAAGAATCTGATGCAAGGAGAACTTCTAAGCAATATTATTATTATTATTATTATTATTATTATTATTGTAGTTATGGGTAGATCAATTTGAAATCAGAATTTGGAAACTAAGAGTTTATTTTAACAGATACTAAAAGTATTCAAAGAATAATAAAGTTTAGAGATAAAATTGCTTTTAGTCACTAGCCCAGATACATTTCATCTATTAGTAAAACATTTTTACTTTTAAAAATGCTCATTTAAAATCCATAGAGTATATAATTTTTGTGTAAAAGTCTTTGCTAAAATTTCTTTAGTAAGTAGATGATGAGTATTGTTTGGTTGATTTGGTTAACACCGCATAATTTATATAGTGGTCAAGAAAAAATTGTCATGAAAACTGAAAAATAATGTGAAATTCTTTCCTGTCTTGAATAAAAGTGACTATAAAGTATGATATTTGCTCTGGGGATAAAATTTTTAAGGCTTACAATCTGTTTAAGTATTTTCTTGTTTCCTGAAATTGTGTTATTTTGGATATTTCACTTTTGCCATAGAGAAGTGGAAAGAAACTAATTTTAAATATATTAGTTTAAAGGTGTTTTGAGGTGCTTCTGTAGTCATTTTCTTACTGCAAATATAATAGATACTAAAACTCCCTAGGGCTGTCTCAAGGCCAATGGCAATGTACTAGAATGCAACTTCAGTAATATGTGTGTGTGTGTGTGTGTGTGTGTGTGTGAGAGAGAGAGAGAGAGAGAGAGAGAGAGAGAGAGAGAGAGAGAGAGAGAGAGTCTGTCTGTCTGTCTGTGTGTACGTATGTGTTTTCTTTCATTTGAAGAAAAAAATCTGTAGGGCAAGTAGAGGTTATTTTTTCCTCATAATTTTAGACAAATTTCTTGCCTCAAGGTCTGAGCTGAATTTTCTTCTACATCAACGAATCTGTACAATTTATTCAGTCTTTGAAAAAAATTCCATTATTCACTTCACTTTTTGGCTGGTAAAATTTTATCAATCACACAAAAACTCCTTAAAGTAGAAAAAGATTATATAGAAAAAACAGTAGGTTTAAGTATCCTATTTCATGACCCCAGTCAGATTAAATGATAGTGATATTTATACATTAAAAGGTCTAGCCCTTCAAAATGTTTTGTGATAGCTCAATTATTGAAAATGTTGACACCTTGAAATTAGCTTGCATTCATTGCTTTATGCTGCACTATACCACAAACTCCTTCCTTTTTATGAATAAATATGTAGTATCAAACAATATATGGTATAAAGACAGTTGTGATTATCACATTTCTTTTCTTTGTTTTTTTGGTTCCCTTTCTTAAAACATCATTTGAAAAGCAGAGAAAAAGATATGAAGAAAGGAGATATCATCACCAAGAACTACATGATGTTTAATTTAGTTTACATTTAATATATTAATATTAAAATTTCAATGGTTTTTACTGTCATTAATAAGAAATAAAGCTTTTGATTTGAGCAAATTTATTAATTATAATATAGCTATAATAAGTAGAAAATTACCCTTTGCTTTGAAAGGCACAATTGAAAATGTAAGTTTACTTTTATACTATTTAACATATTCTAGCTCCCTTTTATTATTTCTACCCATAAAGTTGATATCAGAGTGTAATAACCTAAATGACATAAAATTTAAAATAGTTAACTTGAGCAGTTACTGTTTTTGTTTAAGCTATCGTAAAAATAGCTTCTCTCCCATGTTAACCACTATTGGAAATGTGTGTGTGTGTGTGTGTGTGTGTGTGTGTGTGTGTGTGTTATGTATAACATATATGCACATATATAATTATATGTCTACATACACATATATTTACAAGTATATTGAAAAAGTGATAATTTACTAAGGTACTATAGTCAACTCTACAGTAACATAATATTTTATAACAAATTAGTAATAATAGTGACACTGATGACTTGAAAATAAAAGACTTGTTTTAATCAAATCAGAAGTCCACATGAAGAAGTCACTGAATGAGAATGCACCTCTCTATATAATTTCAAAGATCGGCATAATAGGTATTAAACTCAGGGATTTAGCATTGGAAAAAATCCAAAGGAACATTTTATCATAATACAATTTAGGTATTTGCAGGACAAATTGATAGATGCTTGAATGGACACATAGATAGATATATAATAGATGATAGACTGACTGACAAACAAGAGTATTTCTCAGGGAAAAAAGCATAATATATAGTAAAATCAGTATAACACTTACATATTAACTATTTTTAAATAAGTTGAAAATAGGCTACCTTTAAGGGACTATAATTTTCAAAATTTCATGTTTGGGAATGTAGAAATCTAACTAAATGAAAGAAAAGGACTTATAATTACAAGAATTATAAATATTTGAACCAACTATATGAACTACATAACAAGTTGTATTTTCTTTCTTTCTATGAGCTTTGCAACAAATATAACATTTCTCCAAAGTTAATGTGTTCACTTATGAAATGTTAGTTGGATAATTCACACAAGGTATAAGCTATTGTTTGATACAGCACTTCAGCAAATTAGATAACATATGAATAGTATCTAAATATGTAAAAAGCAAGAAACTGTATCAATATAATTCGTACAAAGTAAAATAAAATTATAGTCTTATTATGTGTTATGCAGAATGATCCATGCTTCCAATGTAATGAACTCAATATCTTTCTATTGACTGTATGCCTTTGAAGTCTATATAATTAAATTAAATTAATTTTTAATGGCCATTTATCTACTAGCTTTTGTTTCTCCAACAAAATAAATCAAAGGAAAACACTTTAGTTAATTGCAACATACTTCAATGTTTGATAATAAAGGTCAGGTTTACATTGCTCCTCCATTGTGGGTTTTAGGGTTTGGGGTCTTGGGTAGGACAAAAAAAAAAATCTCTCAAGAATAGAGATTGCTGACAAATATACATTCCAGCATATTCAGAGAATGCATATGACTAAAACTAGACACAAAAACATCTCTAATCTAGCTAGTCATCCAGCCTATTTTTGTTTTACAAGTTGAACTGTGAAGGGGGAAGAATATTTTACTGGGTTCCTAAAATCCAGAGACATGACGAACTCAATATAGAGAATAATAAAAAAAAAAAATTATGCATCCTAAATCCGAAACCAGCAAAGAAGTGAGCCTGAAAAATACTACTGCAAGATTTTGTGTGACATTTCGTTTTTGAAAGAATGAAGAACAATTTTATATTTGAGAAAATGAAACGTTAAGAAGCCCACACGCTTTGAGCATTAAAATGGATCATTTGCCTTGTTCATTTGGGAAAGTCCATATCAATTACAGGTGTGGCTTAACCACATCACATTAAAAGGCCAAGATGTTCATTAATAAAGAAAGGAAGAATCTAGAACTGTAAATCAACAGGGCCCCCTGGGGAGTTATATATTAGGCAGTAATTAAATAATAGTTCGTGTTGCTTTCTTTCACTGGGAATTACATCCTTTCCCCCTCTTCTCTGCTAAAGCAGAGACATCCATTACGGTGAGTAGCTACACTTGTCAGATCCAATCAGCCCCACGGAGCTGAAGAACAACTGAAGTGTACTCTTTGAAAGCAGGGTTTCTTCTCCCCCCAAAGCCCACTGTCCTTTCACGTGCATGCAACAGTCAAAAGGGATCACGTCACCTAATGAAGAAAAACAGAAGCATATGGTAGCAAGGGGCCCCAGCAGGAGATGGCTGAAATGCCAAAGCTTGCATATAAACAAAATATACACAAACGTGAGTGTTCATAGACTCCGTCGGCCACAGCTCCAGGAAATAATAAGCCTACAAAGGAAGACAGAGTGTACTGTGACTGCAGTTACCTAGCACTTCATATTTTTAGCTTAATGTTTTATTGCTCTATAAAGCAATGCACCAGGGCAGGCTAGTCCCAGGTAGTTAATTATGCATAAGCAGTAACAAAGTTCGACCACGCTGTATAATTTTGAGTTCCGTATTCTTCACAGTATGCTTTGCTCATCCCCTCTGCAGACTTCCACCTGACAGCTGACTTGCAAACTGTAAGTGACATTGATGCTGCCTGCCTTTTCTCCATCACGCTGCTATGCTGGGGCGGATGCTGGACGGAGTTCATCAATTCTCTCTGCTGCACGGCTGAGACATAAGCACACATATTTCCAGAGTGTCGTAATAAACCTTTTAGATGTGTATTGGCACATTTACCATAATTGTTTCTTTCACATTTCTTCTGTGCCAAGTTAATGGTCTTAATCAAAATCGTGTCTTCCCAAAATGGCTCTGAAGCAGAGATGTGGCCATGCTGCTACACTGGTCATTCGGCAGGGAAACCCATTCTCCCAACTTTGGACATGTTTTGTTTGGTTTTGAGGCAACTCTAACATCACCATTACGTCTAAACAGTTGAACGTGAACTTTCAAAACGGTTTGTCTTTGTGTTGTGAAAATTTTACTACTCTGCAATTATATTGGGGAGTTTGTAAAGTCAGGGCTCATAGAAGGATCCTACCTAGTTTCAAAACACACCCATGTGTAATGTATGTTCTAATGTCGAAAACAAACTTTATTTTCTACAAAGCTACATTGACCTAGGGTTTCCTGTCAGTGGTTGTTGTAAATTCTTTAAAAGTCATAATAATAAATAAATAAAATCTTTATATGAAAGACATTTTTGAGTTTTAAATTCAATTTGTATCAACCTTCATCTATCTATTTTCTTACTTTTAATCATGTGTCAATGGCCCTATTTTATCCAAATAAAACACAATTATTAATTTGTTTGTCTTCCAAATCGTATGAAAACAGCTAAGATAGTTTTATTTCTTAATACAAATCTTTTATTAAAAGACAGCTTGGAATTATGTTGCTGCCTGGGATTTAGAGTCTGTCTGAAATGAAGGACCTGCTGGGTTATAAGAATAAAACCCAGGAAGATTTGGTTTCTTGCATTGATCTGTTTGCTTCATTGTTTTAATAAAAATGAATAATTGACAGCAACTGTGATTCATCTGTAGCCTTTGGAAGTCATCTGAGGACACTTTGCTAATTAACCTTTAACACAACCCTAATATTAAGGGCTCTGTGCTAAACTTTGCTTTGAGCTAAACAACTGGCCTTACGGTTTATAGCAAGCAGCACATTGGCAAAAACCTCTGTACATCATATTTTTGTGACTTACTGTCTTCTTTTCTGGCCATTTCATCCTCAAACTTCCGCTTTCAGTAACTGAGAAAAATCTGAAAACACACAGTGTGGTCATTTTGGCTCTAGTAAACAAAGACTTTTAAATTAGTGCAGATGGGTTAAAACGCGGTGGAGTTCCACTGGGTGGCTCTTTCCAGGATTTGGACAGGGGCTTTGGAAGATGTTCAAGTTCCCCCTACACACGACCACTCCTCATCACACATTTCTTCTCTATGGACAAATATAAAGATGATCATTGAGATATAGCTTGTAACCATTTTTCCCCTTCAGGTGGTTAAACTGTGCTACATGGCCATGTTTGTCTCAAAGGTCCTTTTAACCACTTTATTGGCAGCAATGGGGAGCCAGGCTGTCGACTTGCTTTGAATCTACCTGAGGTGCCTTTGACTACAGTGAAGTTGGATTTAAATTTTAGAATAAAGAAAGTTGATCTATATTTTCTTGGCCAGGGATTTGTGGAGGAGATATGTATTGTGTAATTACTAGAATAATTTACAAACTAGAAAAAAAAAACCTAGAGATATTTGCATAATTCATGTGGCCATTTGAATTCTGGTTTGATAAAGGCTTATTGGACAAGGAGAGTGCAGGAGAGAATAAGGTTTTCTGAGTGCTTGCTTACTTTTACTCAGGCATTAAACAATCTCCATGAATAAAACAATGCAGAAATCTTCTCATAATGCTTGCTATGTTCACAAATATAATCAGTTCCTTAAATTTTTATCATTGCATATTTGACAATTGGACAGAATATTTTAAAATGTTTCACTCATCATACCATGAGAACTCTGTAAAAATATGCTCATAAACTATTTAAAGAAATTAAGAAACTGACTTTTTTTCATAAAAATGCTTTCTTATAGCACGCAGGATCTTGGATTAAAACTGAATGACTGCTATTTCCTAAACAGACACGTTTTTCTTTTTAAATTATAATTGACAGTATTTGAGGAAGGACATGGGGATATTATAAAATATCTTAATCTTTGAAAGTATATTAACAACAGAAAGAATTATTTTTAGAGGTGAATAATTTGCATAGAAACTTACATGTTTAACCTCATCTAAAATACTATGAATGCAAATGGAATCTCCTTTTTTTCTTATATCCAGTGTACTGCATCCACTGGAATTTAAAAACACTGGATCCCCTCATTTCTCGTTTGAGCTCATGACAATGAAAAAACAACTAGTGTTCATGTAACTGTGAGCAGCAGAATCCAGCTGAACACATTTTACAAATTCTGCAAAAATTAAAGACTTCCTTACTGGCCAAGAAGTAACTTCTCATATTCTTCCTTTTGTGGAAATTATCCTATAAAATTAAAGCATTGTTAGTGTGCATCACAGGGGAGAAGTGTAATTTAGAACATACAGATACAGACAAACCTATGAATGAAACCCTGTTTGAATGGAACGAACCCTTGGCCATTTTTTAAATTATTATTACTTTTTGTTATTTATTCTCAGCAATAAATCAAAAGTGTAATAAAACACAAAGAATATGTGAATACAATACAGAAGATAGTACCTGGCAGACCAGCAAAAATAAGTAAATTAGGAATTGAGTGCATTGGCATTGCTGGATTGTTCAAGCACCTTGGATAATAGTGATTTGACTTTGACAATAACTAAATCTTAAATTGAATTATTTTTACACAGAAGGAAAATACAAATGGGATGAAACTCAAGGCCACATCATTTTGTCATTATTTCTTAGATTTCTGGAGGTTCACCACACTTGCCCTTCCATGTCCTATTTACTGACATCTAAGTGTTCTCTTGCTACATAATAAATTACGTTATTATTGAAAGTTTATGCCAAGGCTTTACTATCTAAAATATGGCAACATAAGTGTAATTAACCCTGTGGATCAGATGTCAATAAGTAAATTGAATCAACATAGTAATTTGTCTCCCTTCAGAAAATATCTGAATATAGATACAGAATAAAGAAATTACATTTGACTGGTGATGTAATCAACAAATATTTTTGCATTGAGGTGTCAAAGTGGGCAGTATTAGATGCATACAAGTAAAAACACAACACCATGTGGTATTAGTAAGTATATATGACATGATATTTTACTTTATATTTCAGCAATAGTGTCAAAACATTTGGGGCTTCATTTATTTTTAAACTTAGGTGTTTTAGCAGTGACATATTTGCAAAGCTCCAAATATCAGCTCCCAAAAGACTTGCTTTTTATATTCCTTCTAACAGCATATATTATGTGGCTAATTGACAGATATTTCAATTAGGCAATGCTGAGTTAAATATTGTTTGGATGGAGTAGCTGTAAGGATTGACAGCTTGGCACTGCATTTCGAAGGTCTTGGCATGCCGTTTTCAAAACAAACAAAATCACCCACAGCATCAGTGGTAACAATACTATCCAAAAGGGTCTACTACAATTAATTCTCTGTATGGATTTTGGTTTCATACCAGTACGTTTTCCTTTGACAGGTAAATGGCTAAAGATATAAGATAGAAGAAGATAGATTTTACATCCAGCCCAAGAAGATTTTGACTATTCCATTGAGCAAGCTCGGGTCAGCTAAGTCCTTCCCTTCAAAGCATCATGGGTGTCTCTGAGCATCATTGCAAGCTAGTCCTGGCAGTAAGCCAGGCTTCAAAAGCCTTTCACCACAGTCACTGACTCACTAATGGGCAGCTGCAGGCTTTCTGATTCTCCTTTCGTTTCATGTGTTCATTTGACATAAATTTAATTAAACCAAATCTGGTGTTAAAGCAAGATGAGATAAAAGTGATATGTTTCAAATTAAAGAACTGTGAAAGATACAGGAAATGGAACTATGCTTTTTTAAAAAAAAAGTGTTTCTGTAAAATATTTTCAATTTTTGTAAGCTCACTACTTAAAACTGGCAAATAAAAAATGATTTTTAAAGGTAAAGGTATACATTATTAAGAATAGTGTATATCCTGGTTTGATGAAGGTCTTGGCCCCATATTCTCTGTCATCAAAACCTCCATTGAATTCTTATTTTTCTTTCGTTCTTACACTTCAGGTAGCCACATATTCACAGGGTATAACCAAGCCTGTCCCTGCATTGGCTATATAGATGTAGCTGCTACACAGCTCTGAACTGTAAAATAGTAGAATGAAAATAAAAAGGCTGCATGATAAATGTATAAAAATCATCATTTTTAAAAGCTCTCTTGGTTTTCACTTAAGGCTAAAGAGAAGATCGTAGGAATCAGAAAAGGCTATGTTCCTTTAAAAAACATTTATATTTTTCAATGATGCTTTAGAAATCATTGGGGATCTCTCCTTTTAAAATTCTCTGGCCACTAAAGGGAATTTCAGACTACATATAGTCTACAGGAACTAAGAGAGTCTTACTATCTTCCCAAGAATGCATATACCATTATGCTGTCATTGAAATGCTGCCCTCTTCAGTAGCACACTCTCTACCATTGGGAAAATGATTAATTTGAGCAGCTGTGCATCAACAAACGAAGAGTTGCATAGGTTTTTGGTGAGCATCTGAAAATGTGAACAAACAGTGGGCAAGATGTTCCTTAGAAGGAGATTACTAAGGGTTCAAAGCAGTGGCCACTATGTGGGCATATGGTGCCTTTTGCACCCGATTGGGGCTAAAGTCTTCCACTGCAGATAGTACCCAGACCTCTCCACTACTTTCTTCAGATGATGACTTTCTGTATACTGCTCTGGGGCTCAGAGTCTTACAGGTTAGTATCATTAAATCCTTTCACAAATGTGTTTAAAATCCTAAGGCTCAAGAATATTAAAGAACTTTTGAAGAGTCACATCATCCATTATTAGTGCAGCTGTGACAAAATCCACATTTCTAGGCCCCTCCCCCAGCTTGTTACATTCTTGTTGTTCTTTAGACTGAGGTTGAGTGTTCCAGTTAAAAGAAAGCCATCTGTGTATCTAGGCACTTGCAGTCTCTTGCCTAAAAGAAAATATTCCTATTACTGTAGATGAATTATTCAAAATGTGTTGGTTATATTTAGGAATGTATGTGTATATACCCACATGTATATACATGTAACAATAATTAATAAAAAAAAGAGACCAGGAATTTGGCAAAGAATAAGAGAGGCATATGGCAGGGTTTAGAAGGAGGAATGGGAAAAGGCAAGTGATGTAATTATATTATCTCAGACATAAAAGAAAAATATAAAAAAGAAAAGAAAAATAAAATAAATACCATTGAGGTAAATTTTTAAAAATCAATGTAATCAGTGTTCTCAAGAACTGTAGAAGGGTGTTCTTTGATAATTAATTGTTAATCGTTGGTCAGTGAGAAGTACTAATGGGACCACTTTTAGAGGATGTGGCTGAGCAAAGACTTTCTCTATCAAAGCCATTCAATTCTCTAATTTAACTGCTGAACATTTCACTAGGCCCCCAAAAGAGGGATGATGCTAAA
This sequence comes from Onychomys torridus, assembly GCF_903995425.1. Classification (NCBI taxonomy): domain Eukaryota; kingdom Metazoa; phylum Chordata; class Mammalia; order Rodentia; family Cricetidae; genus Onychomys; species Onychomys torridus. Next base: position 138,493,534 of record NC_050443.1, on the reverse strand, counting down.
TACATAGTTCTCTTTAAAAAAAAAATCACTAAAAATTTTACTAAAATGGAAAATATACAAATTTTCTTTCAGGCATGGTCCTAAGTTTATGTTGAGCTGATATCTGTCTGTGTCTTTCTGTCAACTCTTCCTTCTCTGCTTTGCTTTCTCCTCTTTCTCTTCCTCCACCTCTTCCCTCAGTCCTTACCCTTCTGCCTTTTCCGATTCTCTCAGGTTCCTCCCCTTCCCCCAGTCTTCTCCCTCCTATCCCTCACCCTCTTGTTTGCTCCTTAATCAACCATGTCCCTTTAGCTGCACATTTCTAATGCAGATTCAACTGTTAATCAAGATGTTTTCAAAGTTTAGTGTGAACCTTCCAAGGTTCTATTGATGCCAGTGTTGTTATAGTTTTATCAGTTTGTTTACTCTACTGAGTTCATCTATACAACAAATATTCATCAAAAGCAGTACTCTGTTACTTGCTGTATATAAATAGAAAACTCCTTATTGAGCCACCAAGCCTTTAGTAATTATTCTATATATACAGATGACACTCATATCTTATAGAATATGGTATATATTTGAACAACTGAACAATTAACAATAATAATAATATTTAAAGTTTTGTAATGTTGAAAGTTTAAAAATTCCTTAAATATTTTCATTTTATATGGGGCTGACATAAATCTCAGATTTAGATGGTCTAAAAAGCATTAGGTGATTTAATCATGATGGGCAATAAAATTGATTAAACAGTATATAATTTAAAATGTCCATAATGTTAAAATAATTTTAAACTCATAAATATATCATCTTTGTCATAATGAATGTTATGGGGTAATGACACAATAAAATAACTCTAAATTTTTTTCTTCCCTAATTTGTAGAAAACATATGGAGTTTTTATTTTAAATACTGCATTTTAAATAAAAACATAAACTATAAAACACATACAAAATATTGCAAAACATTGCAATATTTTTGCAATCTTAACATACCTTATTTTCCTTTCCAAAATAATTATGTCCAATATGTTTGATACTTTTAAAATATTTAATATTTAAAGGCTTAATGCTTATACTTTACATATATATTAACAGCCATAAAGAATTTGTTTCTAGGCAAAAAAAAAATCAAAAAAATGCAAATACAATTTAGCCTTGCAGAGCAACAAACTAATATTTTTCACAAATAAACTCATACAGAATTCCTGCACACCAGCTTGTCCGAGGTCTCATTACTGTTAAGAATCTTGAAACAGGATTCCTGGAGTCACACTTGAGATAGTAGCAGTCTGCTCTTCTTTACAGAGATTCTGTCTTACAGTAAAGAATGCTGCTATTTTAAATGGTTTATGTCTTATTTAAAATAAAAGGCAAAACTCTTGTTTAAGTATGAAAGAATGATAATTTCCAAATTCTATGAAAAAGTTAGCTAGATCTTTTGGCTAAAAACCAGGAAGGGATTTTGCTGGTTTGTGGACCATAAATTATCCACCACAGTTGCTGTCTTGTATTTCTGTTTCCATTGCTGTCCTTGATACAATTTTGACACTTTGTTTATTACTCTTCTGGAGTAACTTTGATGTCTAAATTATTGCATTTGATAAATATGGCACAATGACTGATTAATATTGTACATTCCATCTTTATTTGTGAGTGGTTGGCACTTCTTCAGATTCTGTTAGCAATATGACCTTCTCAAAGGATTTACCTTTGGGCTTGACACCACTCAACCTGTAAAAACCTAATAATGGATCAAGGTGAATGTTTTCCAATGAAATTTTGTTTATACTGAAAATTGAACTCCATATAACTCTCAAATGCCATAAAATGTGATTATTTTTATTTTAAAGCCCATTAAATCAGAAAATACTAGTGTCAATATCTGTTTGAATCTGGCTTATAGGCATTTGTTTGTGAATCTCTCTCAGAGAAATCAGGTAAATTTTGCTTTATAAAAGACTATAAAATCACATTGATATTTAAAAGGAAATTAATTATTTAAGAAGAATGAATTAATGTAACTCTTAATCCTTTGTGTGGTTATTTGCTTTCATAACCAAACAACTGAAAATACTACTGATGATTTACAACTTAAATCACTTTCTCTATTGGAGCATATCAAGGTCTCAGAAGTACCCTGAACTCCATTTTGATTGAATTTTTAAAACTAAACATTTATTCTTAACACATAATTTTCAATTAAATACTGCTTAGCCCCTAGGCCAGTTTCTTTATGATGTGTGTATAAGAGATGGCATTCATATATCAAAATAAATATTAATTTGTTGTTATTAAATACTAATTTGCAAATGCATATTGTATATATGCATTATAAACTAGTAAACACTTGTTCATGTATAAATATATATATATATATACAACCACCTTTTAAACATATACAACTCTCTTACACAGGAAAAGCATATTAAAAAGTTTGCTAAGCACAATGGGGAAAAACAAGCAAGCAAAATTAATAGACTATGGAGCCATAAAGAATCTGACTTTGTACTTCAAAAAGAAAAATAATAAATGTATCTTAGGTCAGTGGTCGATTCTTCCTGTTATTGGATTTTGGTCAGGAGGCAACCCTGTTAATTGTTATTTACAGACTGTAGGACAAGAGCTATGCAACCCCAAAGTCAAACTCATCCATAAACAGTCACAGAGAGTGGCTAAGTCTCTAGTGTTAGTAGTTCTGTGAGACAAACAGGAATAACTGTTAAGTAGCCACAGCATCCCCAACTACTTTTTTTTTTCTAGCCAAAAAAATGTATTTCACGTTGTAAACTGCTAACTTCCTGCCATCGTTTGCTTCACAAATTGTGTGTTTTGCTTTTATTCATGCATATAAAGTTATGCGTGGCTTAAGTGATGTTGTAAATAGTTAAAACATAAAAGATACTGCTTCTCTGGCTATAGAGTAAACTACCACTAAATTTCAGCTAGCTTGGCACAAGGATAGTGCTTCAGAACCATTCAAGTCTGAAGCAGCTTCAATGGTATCATTTAAGCTTGAGGTATATTGGCAGAGCAGGGAAACAACTAATCTAATTTTGGCTTAAGCCACCTATTACTCATATTCTCTCTCTACTGCATTCACACTTCAATTAACAAACTGTATATGATACACACATATATTTATAGTTTATATTTTTTCCTGTGTTGGCAATGAAACTTTTTAAATTACCTCCTGTAAGCTGCGATAATTTTCTCTTTGAATCTGTTTGGTAAGCTGAGCCTAGTTAGCTCCGAAAGTGGTGGGTGCTTGGGCTTTTCCGGCTTATCCTAGAGAAGGTTGTGTTTTGCAGTGCAGCTCACCTCTACCTAATTTACACTTCCCACTCTTCTTGTGAAGCAGGATGTGGTCATCATCCATATCCTTTTCACTATACCTAACATTCAGAAGGAGGATCCATGCCAAGTCTTTTGCGTGTACAGCTTTACTCAAGAAAGATGCGCCAAGATCTCAAGATCAGGAAACCCGATTCAGGTTGCAAGGCCAATATTTTCTGTAGTCAAATTTTCAATCTAACTCAAGCTCCAGGCCTGTGACTTCTTCAAGGTCAGGCTTTTGATGTGAAAGTTACCTACATTAGGAAGTACAGCTCTCTGAGCTTTGAGATGCACCAGCCTTTAGCATCATCAACATAAAAATGACTCCCCCATCCTAAAATGTTTTTTTCATAAATCTTAAGAGTCAGTCTACTTTCTCTACTCATCCAATTTCTGTCAGGAGAATTTTGTCAAGTGTAGCATGTCACAACAGCACAATCATATAGCATTTAGGCTTTCATGGGGGACTTTTACACTTGGCAAGTTATTTTAAGATGCTTCTTTATTTGGGCTTATTAGTTCCTTTTACTAAAGAATAATAAAGCATCACATAGAAATGCTTTGTGTATTCATTTTATATTGAATGCCATTTATTTATGAAGCATCTGAGCTTTATTGCTATGAATATATATGCATATAACCACACCTTTACACACATTTGTGTGTACATGTTTTCATTTCTACAGATAAATACTGAAGAGTAAGAACGTTGGACTATAAATACATTTTTGGACATGCTGCACATCAAAACCTGCCAGGTTGTTTTCCAACACGACTGTAATTTTCTCTGTTGTTGTTTTAGATTCCTGTAAGCAATGCATGGGACTCGCAGGGCTCTGTCACCTTGCGAGCCATTTCAGGAGCCGTGTGCTGGAATCCTACTCCTGCTATTTGCATCTCCCCAGTCAGTCACCACGTGGAGAGGCTTTCCCCTGTGCTTATCTGTCACCTACTTTTTAAATGTCCTTTCAAATCATTTTCCCATTAAAGAAATTGGATTGTATTAATACTGAGTTCTGAGATTTTGAAAATATATTCTTCATCCAAGCTCTCCTCAAATATCTGTATTATAAATATTTTCTCCCTGTCTGTGGCTTGTTAGAAAAGATTCCTCAAGTAGAATATCAGTCTCTAACTCTAATAAAGTCCAAGTTATAATGTTTTCCTTTTCTATTTCATGTAATTTTTTTTTAATCTAGGAGAACTATGGCTAGCAAAATTCATTAGTAAAATATCTTACTTTTTAAAATCTGAATGGCTAACTTAAATATCAAGAAATAATTCAATCTGAATCAGTTATACTAGTTTGTTTTTAAAGATGTGTCAATTCTTTAAAAAATAAAATAGTATATACTATGTATATACACATTATATATATAGTACAAATAGATATACATTAAACAAAATTATTTTGAAGTTATACATAATATATATGTTAATACACACATATTTTTCTCTAAATAAAATATACTCAGTACTGTTGTTCTTTTTTTCTTTTTTTCAACTTTCTTTTTATTTATTCTTTGTGTCTTTTACATCATGCCTCCCAATCCCACCTATCTCTCCCCAACCCCCACCAAAACAAAACAAAACACAATTTAAGAGAATGAAAGGGGAAAAAGAAAAAGAAAAAAGGGGAAAAACTTGTCATAGAAGCAGCAGTGTGACACAGTGAGTTACATGGTAACTCCCTTTATCCATACATTTTTACATGCAGGTGTCATTGCAAAGACCTGGTTCTAAGCTCCTGGTCTATGCTACACCACTGACTCTGGTCCCTCACTGGTATTCTTCCTGGACATCCCGTTGTTGCCCTGTGTTGTGGAGATCCTGAAGCTCTGGATCCACAGGACCGACCCTACCCGTCTCTGTCCCCATGATCCAGCAGATCACAGGTGGAGTGGCTTTTGGGGTTGGTCAAAACAAAACATTTGGGGCCTGGGTAATTGCAGGGCTGGACAGGCCACCAGCTCTCCCTTCTCTTCTCCACCAGGATGTGCTCTCCAGCATTGCTTTGGCTAGTTCACTGATGAGTGAGGGGAGGAGCAAGTTCTCTGGCTTTCATTTCCACAGGGTCAGTTCTCCCACACCTATACCTTCAGGGCCAGTTCTACTGTGCTGCCCAAGAGAAGTGCAGAGCCACTATCCCTAGTGCTATAGCTGATGAGGGGCAGGGAGAGCTCTCTTGCTTTTATGACATCAGGGCCAGCTCTTCCACCTGCCTCAGAAGTTGATGGGTTGGAGATGGGGAGGCATCTCTTCCCTGCCCATGCCACCACATGACAGATGAGTAATGGGGACAGCTTTCCTATTTTCACAGTTTCAAGACTGGCTCACCCACACCTGAGCCAACAGGGTCAACTCTGCTGTGCTGCACAGGTGGGGTTCAGGGCTCACTTTCAGGGGTGTTGCAGCTGGTAAGGGTGAAGGTCAATTCCCTTTCCTACCACAGATGAAAAGATCAAAGTGGAGGGGGGGGGATCTTTCCCTCACTTTCACTACCACCTGTCAGATGAGGGAGGTGTGGCCAGCTATTCCACTTTCACACCCTCAAGGCTGTCTCACTTGTACCTCTGCCAACAGAGTCATCTCTACTGTGCTGCTGAGGTGAGGAGCAGGCTCCATTTTCCTGAGTGCTGCAACTGGTAAGGGGGAGGAGGATCAGCTCGCTAGCTTGTCTGTTGCAAGTGATAAGGGGTGAGGGATAAAGGGGACATCTTTCCCCCACCCATACCTACCGCATGACAGATGAGTAGTGGGGACAACTCTCCCAAGTTCACAACTTCAAGGCTGGTTTATCCACACCACCACTAATAGGGTTGGGTCTACTGTGCTGCCCAGGCAAGGTGCAGGGCCTGCTCTCCCAAGTGTTGCAGCTGGTGGAGGACAGGAACATCTCTTTGGCTCTTATGACCTCAGGACCAACTCTCCTACCTTCCTCAGGTATTGATGGGCCACGGCAAGAGGAGGGCATCTCTCCCCCACCATAAGCTCACAAGGCAGAGGAGCAATGGGGACAGCTCTCCCACACTTACAACCTTGGGCTGGCTTACCCATACCTCTGCCAACAAGGTTGGCTCTATTCGTACTATTGTCTTATTCAGTTCCCAGATAAAATAACCCAAAGATACTTTAAAGAGTAAATTGTTTCAAAAGACAAGCATTTTTTTAATATAAAGGGTGTTGGTAGAAACATTATAGCACTAAGCGAGAATTTTTATTATTTTCAAGATTTTAAGATCAGAATGGAGGTATTGATGTTACAATAAAAAAATACAAAAGATGAAGAAAAGCATGCTTGTATCTCTGTGTGTGACTATGTAGATGGGCATGTGTGAAGAGACAAATATGTAGATAAATCACAGAAAATGAATTTTCAGTGGATTTGTGCTCAAGGTTTGGAAAAAAATAAGCTTGTCTAAGAAGACAAACTTTGTTGTATTTAAATAGGATGGGAATTGCTAAATATTAAGATAATATAAATATGTAATATGAGTGAGGAAGGATTTTTAAATTAGCACAGTTCTTGTAGACTGATGCTTTTCAGAAGCTTTAGCATCCAAATTCAACCCTAGGCACTACCTGATCTGAGTACAATAGTATTATACAAACAAAGAGCTGAAAACTGAACATTATTTCATACCTGTGGGTCCCAGAATCTGCCTAAAATGACCAGCATATTTTTCTTCATGATATTAAAAAAGTGCACACATACATAAAGCATCAGTTATAATTATGTACAAGTTGTTTCAATGGTTGTTCTTATTCTATAAAATTGAAAATTTGTGTTGTTCCATTAAATTTAAGCCTAAAAAAGAAAATTTTATGAAGTGTAAAATAAAGAAAATCATCAAAGAAGGTGTAGTATTTAAATGTTGAACAGTATGCACATATCTAATAATGAAAATTCAAATAATTTTATCTTTTTACTGTTGGCAAACACTGAAACTATTTGTTGCATTGTTACAATGAAAAATATATAAAGAATGAAGCATAGAAGCATGTTTGTGTCTCCTTGTATGATAATGTGGACATGGATGATCACATATGAAAAGGTGAGTTGTAGATAAACTATAGAAAATGAATTTCATAGATTTGAACTAAGGCTGGGTGGTGGTGGTGCACGCCTTTAATCCCAGCACTTGGGTGGCAGAGTCAGGCAGATCTCTGTGAGTTTGAGGCCAGCCTGGTCTACAGAGCGAGATCTAGGACAGGCACCAAAGAGAAACCTATCTTGAAAAAAATCAAAAACAAAAGCAAAAGCAAAAAAATAAATAAACAAACAAAAACACCTGAAATTTGAACTAAGAATTGTGAAGAAGATAAGCTTAGGTGTGCAACTTCCACCTATGTAAGAAGAGAAATTCTGATCTATCTAAATAGGATGAGAGCCATATTGGTGTGTTAAAAAGAAATGTGAGAAAGAGAGGAAATCACACTGACTCATACTTCAAACAATGCTTCTGATGAGAGTTTAGCAATATGCATATGTCACCCTGAATATACATTTTTTTGGAATACCCAATGCCAATTCTAGGAGATTTTACTACATTGGGGATATGAAAATCACATTAAACATCTGTGTAAATATCATCACTGAAACATTATTTAAAATAATAAAATGTTGATGCAGTGATAACTTGTGTACAAGTCATACAGAACTCTATTTCATAGTTAAGAAAGTTATGGGTGCACCTTGTTACATGACACTTAGAAATACCTCAATGTTATATTATTGAGTGAAACTTGTACTGGAAACCAGTGCTAAGATGTTAAGACCCAGATGACTTTTGATTTAGATATTATAAGAAGAAGCAAAATTGTTTCAAGAACAAAATCATGATTTCTGTGACTGCATGGTGTCTTTTGAAATCTGATTGACATAAGGAGGAAATAAACAAACCAGAAAAAGAAACTAGTGATTTCCTAGCAAAGACAGTGACACCTACTAAGTTGAGGATGTATATGATATATCATGAACCAAGTGTGTTTGAGAGTGATTAATATTTATTTTTAATTATGATCACTAAAAAGGTGTATTTTGGTTGGCTCTGTAACACAGGCAAATTTGATTTCACCTCTTGTTAACCCCTTTGACAAGGGTTTATTTGTGAAATAATGATTCTGATGTTCAATTTTATGCCATGTTATATTTGAGATAGCCAAACTTTCCACAGTGATTATTACACAAAAGAGCCATTTACCAATGAAATAATGGAGACAAAAGCATAGTGGTGGTTGAAGAGTTCCTGTGTGCTACGGGAGGATATGTAAGTGTATAACAAATGATTATTTGGGAAATGTAAATAGCTCTAGATTGGCTGCAGTGGTTCAGAGTACTTGTTGCTCTTACAGAGGACCTGGGTTGGTTCCCAGCACCAACATGGTAGCTCACAACCATCTGTAATTCTAGGTCTGGGGACATGATGCCCCTTTCTGACATCTTCAAGCACTGGGCATGCACATGGACCACATACACATGTGCAGGTAAATCACTCATAAACATAAAATATATCTAAATAATTAAAAATAGGTCTAGAATTCTGCAAAAAGCTGCTTTTTATTTAACTTAAATATTCAGGGTAGGAATGTGAGGTTTTTCTGTTGGATTAGTGGCTGCACATGAATTTACTGATATTTTAATTACCATCTGAGTTCCCAATAAGCACCTTGCCGGCCACTCAGGCTGTAGCCTAGCAAGGGTTCCAGTCCCATGGTCCAAGCTCTGCTCTAGCCATGATATGTAAGTTAAATTAAGTCTCTATCATTCTATTAATCAATAAGACTCAGGAGTCAAAGGCTGTGGTAAAAACCTACTAGCTCAGTGAGGCTGAGTAACAACCTTGCTTTTGGGCAGGAGACTGCAAGAGAACTAAGCAAGATCAAACTCTAGTCCCCACCCTTTCTTTCCTGTGTATCTTCTCTATCTGACTTGCTAGCTTCTCTATGGTTAATTCTAGTCAGGTAGTCACTGGCTACACCTCCTGATTCAAGGTAGAACTTTATTGCACAGTCTTGGGAGTGTCAGAATGCAATCAACACCCACACCAAGAATACTTTCATCTTTAGATATGTACATACTTGGGGGTCTAGAATTTATAAGGTGCCCAATGAAGGCATATATTTGTTTCATAAATAAGATAAATGCATTCAAATGAATTTAAATCCAATTCATGGTACATTTTGTTCATATTAAAAATCAACACACTAAACTTTCTACCTAAGAGATATTTTAAGTTCTTAGTTTGAATTAACTGATTTAATATTTGTAACAACCCTATGGCATGCCACAAAATATTGAGAGAAACATTTCTGAAATGGAGATAAGGTGTGAGATCTCATTACAATGAGGAAAGCATACAATCTAAGAAAACTGGGGTTTTCTTAGTAACAGTGTCAGAATGGATCCATAATCTAGAGGACAGCATGAGTGGTCCTGAGAAATTTGAAGGAATAAAATTATTGCTCTGACATGGTTACAAGGTAACAGCATAGTTGGACATTTATTTGCATGCATACTGAGGCAAAGATGAAGCCAGACTAGCTTGTAATAAATGAAAAAGCAGCCATTTCTCATGTCTGATGAGAAAGGGTATTTTGGATTTTTGTGGTTTGCATAATGCCATCAGTCTTGTTCTGCTAATACATGGTTGTAAAATCGTGATGTCTTGCCTCATCTTCACATGTTGTTCAAAGAAGAACATCCAGTGTCACTATGAGCACCAGTTTGGCAAAAAGACCTCACTCTCAGTATGAGAAAACTCAGACTACTGCTTGGTTTTCTTCAATTCCTCTCCAGTATTCTGTCCTAAATTTTCAGACAAAAATACTAAAGTGCAGAGCTATGTGATTTGAAGACACAGACTTAGTAATGTGTACAAGAAAGATACTGGGGCTTTCACTCCGACAGAGTGTGAATCATTTTCCATATGCTATATCATGAAATACATACTTAATCTTTGTCAAGTTTTCTGGTATATAACTGCTCAAATCCAATGTTTTTATCTTTTGTTGACAATAGATTCTTTTCTTGCATAATATATCCTGACTGCACTTTTTCCTCCCTCTATTTCTCCCAGATCATCCCTACTTCCCCTCTCATTCAGCTCAATCTCCATGCTGTCTTTAATTTAACAACAACAACAACAACAACAACAACAAGGAATGTTGCAGGCAGAGAGGTTGAGGGCATCACAAGAACATAGCCCACAGAATAAACTGTGAGATGGCTCATAAGGTCTCACAGAGACTAACACGACAATCATGGAGCTTGTGTGGGTCTAAACTAGGTCTGCATATATATTATAGTTGTGTATCTTGGTGTTTTTGTGAGACTCCTAACTGTTCCATTTTTGTTGTTGTTAATTACTTGTTTTTTAACGGCAGTATTTGGTTTTGCCTAGGTCCCTGTCTCAGGGTCTTGGTCATCAGAACAGTCTCTATGAGTCCCATCTTGTAGAATGAGTCTTAAGTCAAATAGCTATCAGTTGTTCACTTCCAGAGACTTTGTGTCAGTAAAGCCCATCATATCTTATAAGTAGGACACAATTTGTAGACTAAAGGCTTTGTGGGTATCTTGTGTTTACATTTTCTTTTTGGTAGCCTTCAGAGAGAGTATCTTGTGGTACCAAAGATGCTAGAACACAATGAAGAAGGTTCTATGTAGGCACCAGAATGACCTCTACATTACAATGAGTTGTGTAGGTGTATTCTTCATTGTTGGGCCTTTTTGTCAGTATATGGAGGGCAGCCTACACTTTTGGCAATAGCCTGTGTAGTTCAGAGGTTCCCAAGGGTCTCTTTCATCAATAATTTAGTTAGATACAGCCCATTACCAGTACTGGTAGCATCATTTGGTGACAAGATATGGCCACTTGGGGCTCTGTCTACCTTAATATTTAGCAAATTCATTGTGATCCCCTTCATATATGTATGTATTTTAGTAAACTTTTACTGATTAAGATTCAATCCTACTTACCTTAAATAGACCTTTATTTTTATTGTCTGTTTCCTTATCCCTCCCTCACCCCTCTTCCCTCCCTGTTTTCAAATGTCCTGCTTTTCTATTTACCTCATCCATCCATGATTATCTATTTCTTTTTCCTAGGGAGATTTAACTTCACCATCCACAGTCTCTTACTCTACAGCTAACATCTGTGACTCTATGGATTGTAACTTGGTTATCATTGATTAAACAACTAATACTTGTAAGTAAGTGAATATATGTCATGTTTCATTTTCTAAGCCTGGGTTACCTCGCTTGTGATGATTTTGTCTAGTTTCATCCATTTACTGAGAATTTCATGGTCTCATTTTTTTAACACCTGAGTAATACTTCAGTGTGCAAATGTACCCTCTTTTTCTTATTCTTCTTTTGATGGACATATATAAGTTTTTACAATTTCTGGCTATTATGAATAGAATGGCAGTGAATATGGTTAAGTAAGTGCCTCTTTGGTAGAATGAGAAGTCCTTTGGATATATGCCCAATCATGGTATAGCTGGATGTTGAGGTAAGTCTATTCCCATATTCGTGAGGAATGGCTACACTGATTTTCATAATGGCTGTTCAAGTATTCAGTCTCAACAGCAAAGTATGAGTGTTCCACTTGCTCCACATTCTAGCTAGTATGAGCTGTCTTATTGATCTTAGCTAATCTGGTGAGTGTAAATTTAAACCTCAAAGTGGTTTTAATTTTCATTTCCTAATAAATAAGGGTGCTAAACATTTCTTTAAGTGGTTCTTAGCCATTTAAGTTTCCTCTTTTTAGAATTTTTTTCAGATATGCACCCCATTTTTAAGTGGATTATTTGTTTTCTTGATACCTAGTTTCCTGAGTTCTTCATATATTTTAGATAATAGACCTCTAACAGATGTGTATTTAACAAAAAGCTTTTCCCATGCTGTAGGTTACTGTTTTGTCCAGTTTATGGTGTTCTTTGCCATGCAGAAGCTTTTCTATTTCATGAGTTGCCATTTATTAACTATTTATTTTAGTGCCTGTGCTAATAGCATTCTATTCAGAAAGTCTTCTGTGTAAATATGCTATGGGATAATGCTTTTGTACACTGGTTTAATAAAACACTGATTGGCCAGTAGCCAGGAAGAAGTATAGGTGGGGTGAGCAGACTAAAGGAATGCTGGGAAGAGAAAGAGCTGAGCCAGAAGTCACCAGCCAGATACAGTGGAAGCAATATGGCAAGGCAGAACTGAAAAAAGGTACCAAGCCATGTGGCTAAACATAGTAAGAATTATGGGCTAATTTAAGTGTAAGAGCTAGACAGTAATAAGCCTGAGCTAATGGCTAAGCATTTATAATTAATATAAACCTCTGTGTGCTTACTTGTGTGTGTGTGGGGGGGGGTGAATGGGAGAGATTTGTCCTGACTGCTGGCCAGCTGGGACACAGGAAAACTTCCAACTACACAAATTAGTTCAAGGGTATTTCCTACTTTCTCTTCTATGAGGTTCAGTATATGTGGTTTTATGTTGAGGTCTTTGTTCCAGTAGATGAATTTTGTTTTATATAGAGTCATAAATATGGATCTATTTGGATTCTTTTTACATGCAGACATCTAACTTGACTAGTTTCCATTATTTGTTGAAGATGTTGTCTTTTTTTCCAGGGTGCATTTCTGGCTTATTTATCCAAAAATAAGTGTTCCATTGGTGTGTGGATTTATGTCTGTGTTATATGTCATTCCATTGATCAACATGTCTATTTTTTGTGCCAATACCATGTGATTTTCATTACTATAACTCTGCAATGTAGTTTGAAGTCAAGGATGGTGATAACTCCAGAAGTTCTTTTATTATTCACACTGTTTTATCTATCCTGTGATTTTTGTTTTTCCATATGAAGTTGGTTTTTGTCCTTTCAAGATCTGGAAAGAATTGTGTTGGGATTTTGATGGGGACTGCATTGAATCTATAGATTGCTTTTGGAAAGATGGCCATTTTTTACTATGTTGATCCTATTAATCCATTAGCATGGGAGATCTTTCGATCTTCTGATATCTTCTTCAATGACTCAAAACTTTTATTATACAAGTCTTTTCTTTGCTTGGTTAGAGTTACTCAAAGATATTTTATGTTATTTGTGGCTGCTGTAAAGGGTATTGTTTCTCTAATGATTTATTCAGTCTGTTTGTCCTTTGTATATAGATGGGCTACTGATTTTTTTAAATTAATTCTGTATTCAAATACTTTGCTGAAAGTGTTGTTTATCAGCTGGAGAAAATTCCTCTTGGAAATTTTAGAGTCACTTATGTATACTAGCATATCATTTGCAAATAAAGATAATTAACTTCTTCTTTTCCAATTTATATCCCCTTGATATCCTTCAGTTGTCTTATTGCTCTAGCTAAGATTTCAAGTACTACATTGAATAAGTATGGAGAGAGTGACCTATCTTGTCTTTTCCCTAATTTTAGTGGACTTGCTTTGAGTTTCTCTCCCTGTAGGTTGATATTGGCTACCATCATGCTATAAAGTGCCTTTATTATGCTTAAGTATATCCCTTATATCTCTCATCTCTCCAGGCATTTATAATCAAGAGGTATTGGATACTGTCAAAAAGACCTTTTATGCATCTAATGAAATGATCTTGTGTTTTATTGTCTTTCAGGTTTTTTTTAAATATGGCAGATTACCTTTATTTGTTTATATGTGTTGAACCATCCCTTTATCTCTAGGAATAAGTCTACTTGATCATGGTGGATTTTTTTTCTATGTATTATTGGATTTGGCTTCCAATTATTTCATTGAGAAGTTTTGCATCTATGTTTATAAGGAAAGTTGGTCTATAATTTCCTTTTTTCATCAGTATTAATGTAGTTTGGCTGTCAGGGTAACTGTGGATTCATAAAATTATTTGAGTAGTGCTCCTTCTGTTTCTATTTGGTGGAATATTTTGAGTAATATTGGCACTAACTAAAGTCATCTGGCCATGGACCTTTTTATTTTTATTTTTTTTCAAAAAAATTTTTTTGGTTGGAAGACTTCTAGTGATTCCTTCTATTTCACTAAAGTTTATATGATGGTTTAAATTGCTTATTTGAACTTCATTTAAGTTTTTACATGGTACCTATTGAGAAAATTATTAACTTCTTTTAGATTGGTGAAATATAGTTTTTTAAGTACAGCCTTAGGATTTTTTGCTTTTCCTCAGTGTGTGTTGGTATGTCCCCTTTTCTAATTTTGTTAATTTGAATATTCTTCCCCTATCTTTTAATTTATTGAGATAAGGGTTTGCCATTATTATTGATTCTCTCTATTTCATTGATTCTTTGCTTGTGTGTGTATGTGTAGTTGTATGTGTATGTGTGTTTTATTTTATTTTGTTTTTGTTTCTATTTTATTAATTTCAGCCAATAATTTGATTATTTGTTTCCATTTAGTCATTGGGGGTCTGATTTCTTTCTGATGATATTGTGTGCACCCTAATAAACTTATCTGGGTTCAGAGAACAGAAGAGCCACTAGATAAATAGGCCAGAAAATGGTGGCACACACACCTTTAATCCTAGCATTTCGAAGCCACACTGGAAATAGCCAGGCATGGGGACACACACACTTTTAATCTCAGGAAGTGATGGCAGGAAGCAAAAAGGTATATAAGGCGTGAAAACCAGGAACTAGGGTCTGTTAAGCTTTTAGGCTTTTGAGCAGCAGTCCATCTGGGACCAATTCGGATGAAGACACAGGTTTTTCAGTCTGAGGAAACAAGATCGGCTGAGGAGTTGGTGAGTTGAGGTTAGATGTGTCCTGTTCTGTCTCTCTGATCTTTCAGCATTTACCCCAAGACCTGGCTCTGGGTTTGTTTTTATTAATAAGTCCTTTTAATATTCGTGTTACATTTCTTCTTTTTGTTCCAGAGCTTTCAGATATGCTACCAAGTTACTAGTATGAGATTTGTTGATTTTTACTTTTATTTAGCACTTAGGTGTTTGAACTTGCCTCTTAGAATGTGACAGACCTAGGCCCTCTGCATGTGACAATTGTGTAGCTTGGTCTGTTTTTAAGGCTTCTAGCAGTGAGATCAGGATCTGTCCCTGACTCTTTGCTGGCTTTTGGGAATCTGTTTCCCATGTTGGATTACCTTGCCCAGCCTTTATACAGGGGGGGGGGGGGGGGAGCTCAGTCCTGCCTCAACTTGATATGCCATGCTTTGTTCAATCCCATAGGAGGCCTGCCCTTTTCTGAATGGAGACAAAGAGGAGTGGGTGGATGGGGAAGGGAGTAGATGGGAGTGGGGAGGAAGGGAGGAGGGAAGCAAACTGTGTCGGTATGTAAAATAAAGATACAAATGTTAATATAAAGGAAAAAAGTCATCTTTATTGTGTCCCACAAGTTTGAGTATGTTGTATATTCATTTTCATTCAATTTTAGGAAGTCTTTAATTTCTTTCTTAATTTCTGTCTTGACCCATATTAAATTCAGTAGTGAGCTGTTGTCTTTCCATGCATTTGTAAGCTTTCTGTGGTTTCTGTTGTTAATATGGAGTTTTAATTGGTGATGATCAGATAAGATATTGGTTATTTCAATTTTTCTGTATCTTTCTTTGTGTCCAAGTTATGTGATCAGTTTTGCACGGAGTTCAATGAGGTGCTGAGAAGATATTGTATTCTTTATGTTTTAGTGAAATGTCCTATAAATATGTATTCAGTCCATTTTGTTTATCACATCTGTTAGCTCCAACATTTTTTTTCTGTTAAGTTTTTGTTTGGATGATCTGTCTATTGGAAATAGTGAGATATTGCAGTCTCCTATTATCACTATCATGTGTGTCGATACATGATTTAAGCTTCAATAGTGTTTCTTTTACAAACTTGAGTGCCTTTGTGTTTGATTAAACATGAAAGCTATCACAACGGACAATAATACCAGGGCATACATATGATGATGGATTCCTAAAGTACAAGTTTCAAGAGCTTCATCATTCAGCTTCAGCTGAATACAAGAAGGTTCCTGAGGTTGAAGTTGCCAAGGTCCTTGGAACTGAAAAGCTCCTTCTCTATATGTGAGCATATGCCATATAGTATCCTTTATTGTAATCCTGCATGAAGGTACTTCTCTGACCTCTATTAACCATAAAATCAAATTACTAGAACCCAACACTAGGTTTGTGAAACCCTGATTTCTTCCCGGTTTATCAGAAACACATGAAAAATACTTAATGTAAGCTTTGGAGGTGCAGCGGCTCATCTAAGGCATTGATCTTTTAAGTCTGTGGGGTCTACTGCTATCTTTGTTAGTGTTTCAACAGAACAAAATGAAATGGCATGCAGTTTTATCAACTGCTGTACCATTGCTTGTTTTTAGCAGGCAGTAACACACATGAGGTATTAGAAGCATAGTCTTTTGACAGTATAGCTGAAAAAGTATGTTTCAATTTTGCTTTTTCTGCTGTATTTTCAGTTCTGGAAATTTTTTTCTTGTAGTTGTTTTGATAGAATGATGAATATTATTTTGTGTCAAGTATGAAGTTATTTGCTCCTCCAAAGGAAAGCTTTGCTAATTTGTTTTATAAAACTGATTCTATATGGTGGAAAATGTATTTTCCTTGTACTTAAATATCCATGTATTTTGGGATAATACATGAAAACAAAAATTCTTCTTTTGTCATGAAGTGATATTTGTTTTATTTCTAAGACTGGAAATTTTCAGACAATGCTTATGATTTTAGACTAAATACACTAAGGAAAAATCAACTTGGCTCCTCCAGATGAGGGCAATTCTTAATCTAATGTCTCTACCTAAGATGTCCTGTTAAAACAATATATAACCTTTTGGAAATAAAATGATTTTAAAAATTCCAGTTATATGCTGGTTGCTAGTCTTCTTATGATGCCAATCTGTGCATTTCCAGTTACTGTTTTGTTTTTTTTTTTAATTAAAGAACAACTTGAAATAAAGATAAAAATGCTTTACAGTTCCGATTTAGGCTTTATTTTCCTGACAGTCTTAGTTATAAATAAGTGCCCTATTCAGTAGCACTATCTCTGACTTGCTCACTTTATCAGTTTTCCCATAAATGAAAGTCACTGATTATATTTCAGGTGAGGGTGACTCTATAATACCAGTAACTCAAGGGGTTCTTTAATTCAGAACATGATAAGAGAAAATAGTTAGACATCTTAAAACATATATCATGAAACCTTTATTTATAAAAATTATCTACCAATTTATAATCTACTTGCCATATACCTTTGATACTTGAAAGTACCTAGCTTAAATGTGATGCTATACTGTGTACCCTAATAAAGTTTGCCTGAAGATCAGAGAACAGAACAAGCCACTAGATTAAACATAGAGGCCCAGCAGTGGTGGCCACACACCTTTAATTCTATCACTCAGGAGGCAGAGATTTGTCTGGATCTCTGTATATTCAAAGCCACCCTGGATTATATGAGACTGACCCTGTGTAGGAGAGAAACAGAGCCAGGCAGTGGTGGCACACACCTTTAATCCCAGCACTTGAGATCTCATGCCTTTGCTTGGGAAGCACACATGCCTTTAATCCGGGCACTAAGAAAAAAGTGATATGGCTCGGGGGAGAAAGATATATATAAGGTGTGAGGAGACAGGAACTAAAGGCTAGAGGCCTTTTCAGGCTGAGGAGTCCTAGGGGTGAGTGGTGGCAGTGGCTTTGTTCCTTTGTCTCTCTGACCTTTCAGAATTTACCCTAATAACTGGCTCTGGGTTTTTTTATTTTAAGACTGATTTAGCAATTTGTGCTACATTCCAATTGATAATTTTGACCATTGAAGAAATTATAAAGAGCAGAAATCCCCTCTATGGTAGTCTTGGTCTCTTTTTCTACAAGTTCCTCTTCTTGAAGGGCCTAAGACCTCTGTCCTTCTGCTTTGACCATTCTGGGCCATAGAGCTGCTTTTAAATTGGAATGATGTTAAGCCTTGAACTCAGGATAAATAACAAGACATTCAAGCTCTTCAACTGTTCATAGCAAAGCTCCCATTTAACACACTGTAAAACAGAAACATGACTAACTTAATGATGCAATAAAAGCATGTATTAAAACTAAATATTAACTCTTTGAGGCTGACTTAAACTTTTTCTTGTCTTTCGAATAAGTCTTCATTTATTTATAACACAATTTTTTTTGTAGGAAGTGTCAATGACTCAGTTCAGTTTTAAAAAGTACTAACAGTTCTTGAGAGGAAATATACTGTATTGAGTAAGTGTAAATAGGATTATTGGTCTTAATATAATCTTTTTAAAGCGTTGGCAGATGGTGAATACAATAAAACATTTTGATAACTCCTTGTTATATTTTCAGAGAGTTGGAGGCTTGGTGAAAATACGAAGTTCTAAATATTTGAACATCCAGATGCTTCCTCAGATCAATGTGACCAATGTTTTCTCTTAATCAAATAAGGTCTTTTAATTTAAAAACAAAGATGGAGCTAAGAGAAAAGGAGAAATAATGGAAATCAATGCAGGACTATCAAGCATCACACCTCCTAGGCAATCCACACATCTTCCAAGCAGAAGAAACATCTTAAGAAGAGCTTGTATAGAATCACTCATATAACTTAGGCTGGTAAGTCAGCATTGAAAATACTGAGTTGGCATGAAATACTGTGGTGTGTCAACCTTTATTTGTCCTTTAAAGCAAGAAAAAAAAAAAAAGAATAAAAGTATGCCTGTGCCTGTAGGCAAAATAAAGTCCCCTTCTTCCCTCACCCCCACCACTCTTGCTCTTCAGCTTATATGTGATTTGTAAAATGAACTGTAATAGAAAGTTCAGATGACAAAAATTGCAGTGGTGTGGCCAAGAAAGCACCCAGGGGGCTTTTAGCTTCCGTTGTGCCAGGACAGAACTATCAGATCAGCCTTCTGGACTCAAATGCGACACTGTCAATAAGGATACATCATCTTTTTTGTGGTGTAGAAGAGCTGTCGGTTGCAATTCCCATTATTCCAAAGCCAGGATTTTCCATTAGTACAGCCACCTGCTGGGTTACTCTCCTCAGGTTTAATGGAATCTGAATTTATCACCATCTGGGAAGAATGAGAGTGTGTTGCTAAGTCCTTCCCTCATTTGCTTTGCAGTGTTGAGTATAACCTTTCCAAGGAAGAAGCAAAAGCTACTGGGTTTGAAGTACATTCAAGAATAATTTAGCTCACCTTGACATCAGAGCTCCAGACCTAGGGCAAATATCCTCTGTTCTAGGGCAATTCTTGCAACAAAGAGGATGTTTTAATTTACTATGTAATACAGTATGAAAATTAAGCAAATTCAGGATGTAGTTCTTCTTTGCTTTACACGAAGACCTTGAAATATTTCATGAGATCTCTGGTAATAATGAAAGATGTGGAAGTATATCAAGTTCACATAAAAAAAGTTCAAGATCCTGCATGAACATGTATTTTATAAATAGAACAATGGAGGGCAGAGCTGCCCATTGTATGCAGTTTATTTTCCTCCACACATTAAAGGAGCCTCTGCAGAGAACTAGAAGAAAGGTCATGGAATATGAATCATTGCACACAACATTTTTGTATCAAAGTTCTGTGGCTAAATTCATGTAACCAGAGATCAGTAGTTGGGACTTACATTGCCTTTTCTTACAACCATAAAAAGTAAAGCAAGGTTGACAGGGAGTATGGGACTGACAATTCAATTCTGACTTCGGCTATGTAGAAACTTGCAGGTATAATCCTCCAGTTGCTTTCTCAGTCCCACCAGGCTTGCTGCTTTCTAGACTTTGCTGCCCAGGGAAAGGTTGGGAGGAAAGCAGAACCATCAGCAGCAATGGGTGCTATTGCCCTCCTGAAGGAAGCTCTAGGCAGACCACTACAGCATCTGAAAAGATGAAGGGGAAATGCTTTCAGGAAAGAGGAATGATGAAAACGCTTGTGCACCCTAGCCCTGCCCCCTTCATTGCGAACACACACACACACACACACACACACACACACACACACACACACACACTGAGGAGGTGCTCTGAAGAAACACTGTCTGCCATTGTCTTTCTTCAGGAACCATGACTTCACCCTTTTCTCATGAATGCCCCTTCCATGCTTATAATCTTGGATTAATGACTCCAAACAGCCAGTGTTTTCTGAAGTCCTGGGGTCAAGCTCTGTGGATTGAAGAGCTTGGATAATTGGAGGGAAAGCTACTTACTACAGTGAGGCAACAATTCCAAGGGAGGAGGTAGAGCAGCATAACAAATCACCATCCTGTTATTCTCTGAGGCTATGGGGTGAGTCTGCTTTCCCATCAGAAAGGCTGTGAAATCTGTATTGTGACAAAGCAAAATGCCTCCCGGGTGCATGCTTCTTAGGGAAAGTGTTTGATGTTAGATCTGTAATAAGACAGAAGAGGAAAACAGTCCCTTTGGTTCAGTAATACATACTGGATGTGAACACAATCAAAGATTTAAATTTTAATTCTGGGACAAGTTGCTCCATCCCATTAATTTAATATTTAGAAAATTCTGCATGCTGAATTTTTTCCCTCTGTGTTGTATCTATCATACTTGTGTCTTCAAATCTTTTTTCAGTAAGTCTGAGGACTGTGATGCAAAAAGCATCTACTAGCTTGGCTCTTTTTTTGGTGATGTTATGTCACTTTATGGACCTCTGAGCAAAACCTGGAACTGCATATTGCAACTTGGTGCTGTGGCAAGAAATCTCATTGGCAGGAATTTGGGAAAGGTGTGGATGGCTACCTCTAACAGATATCACAAGGTGAAAAATGAAACAAGAAGAGAAATACATAAGCAGTCCATTTCTTTCTGCATGGCATGCTCTGGATGATGTAACACATATGGTTATTCATACCAGGAGCACCAACTTCAGGGATAGAGACAAACCCTAGAAAATCTGTCAGCTTGGGTTAATGGAACATTGTTATTACCTCAGGTCAAGCAGATGGAGGGCAAACTTCTCTGCTGGATTCTGCTGCTCTTTAATTAATGTCCACATTTGTTATGTCAATATAATGCATCACATTTGCTCTAAAGGTTGTGTTACTTTACAGCAAAAATTATCATTGCATTTAATTTTAATGTTTGCACAATTGCACAGAATCTTAAAGGTACATGTAGACACCTAAACTGATATTTAAATCAGTGTGTAGAAGAAAATGCAAAAGAGAAAAGGAAGCAGGCTGGCTTTACATATCTCAGTCTTGATGTGGAGGTGGTATTCATACTTCTTTTATGTGCATATCCAAATAAGGGATTATGAGAGTATGTATATATGAATACATAAAAGAAAATAAGAACTTCAGATGATAAAGAAATGTGGGCCTTATTACAGTGCTATTCTTTCATAAAGAAATTAACAGCTGCAAGTCATTTGGGGCTGTGTTTACCCTTGTCAGGGAAGAATGGCAGGTGGGAAAACAGCACAATGGAGACATCTTATCGTCTTTTGTAAACTTTCATTATCTTAGACTTGTTCAGAAGGCACAAGGGATCCCTGGTGTCTGACACTAGGCATGTGAAGCTGTGGTGTTAAATCTTCAGCAGAATTCAAAGCAACAGCTTATTATGTAACTACTAAAATGATGTGTGTCATAACTACAAATGCTCTTTCTTAAAGATGACAGGCTTGCTTTGTTCATTGTGGAAAAATATTTTTGCAGTGCTGGCTCCAGCTTCTAATTATTCAAGCTAGTCAAATCTAAAATCATTAAAATATTACCTGGAATAACTCCAAGAGGAAACAGTAGTCAGTGATCTGGCCTGCCCCGTGGATTTAACACATTCCTGATGCTTCAGATTTGAGCACAGATATCTTTTCTAACTGAGTCAGGACACTGGTAAAACTAAATCTATTTAGTGATTTCACAGTAGGTTTCTGAGAGGAAGGAATACACCCAGGGCAGTATGTTCTGATCTATAGAAGACAGTGATTGAATTAGGGTTATGGCTAAGTAAAACACACTTTTATGTATGTATCTTGGAAAGCTGACATACCCTATATTTTGCTCTATACTATGCCCTTCAACTTTCTAACCACTTCATAGATTTTACAAGTTCACAAATTTACTCCAGTAGTTTTCAACTCAAAACAAATATTGAGAGATAGCTGCTGTTGCCATACTTCTTTAAATTGATTATTTATTTCAATAATTCTCAAACAATAGTTTTCTTCATGTTCATGCACTTCTAGAGAAGGTTATTTAACTGAAATATATTAGGTAGAATGCAATTGAAATGCTAATGAAAATAATCCCCAAAGAAACAAGATAGACTTTAAGCAACAAATTATCTGGGCCTATGTAACACAAATCTTAAAAGGTCTTATTAATAAAAACAAACTCGGAGCCAGATATTGGGTTAAAAGTTGAAAGATCAGAGAAACAGAACAATTTCATCCAATTTCACCTTGTCAACTTCTCAGCTGAGTTTGTTTCCTCAAACTCGAAGCCTCTGAGTCCTCACCCAAATGGATCTCAGCTAAACTGCTGCTCAAAAGCCTAAAAGCTTAAAAGGCCTTTAGGTCCTGGTCATCATGCCTTATATACCTTTCTGCTTCCTGTCATCACTTCCTGGGATTAAAGGCATGAGTCTTTCCCAAGCAAGACATGAAATCTCAAGTGCTGGAATTAAAGGTGTGTGTCACCATGCCTGGCTGTTTCCAGTGTGGCCTTAAACTCACATAGATCTGGATCTCTGTCTCAGGAATGCTAGGATTAAAGGTGTGTGCTACCACTGCATAACCTCTATGTTTAATATAGTGGTTGTTGTAGCAGGAATCTTAAATGGTCTTATTAATAAAATCAAACACAGAGCCAGGTATTGGGGTGAAAGATCAGAGAAGCAGAACAAGCCACAGCTAACCTCACCTGGCCAACTTCTTCCCAGCTGATCATATTTCCTCAGACTGGAAGCTTCTGTGTCCTCATATCCAAATGGCTCTCAGCTGAACTGCTTCTCAAAAGCCTGAAAGCTTAACCAGCCTCTAGTTCCTGGTCCTCACGCCTTGTATACCTTTCTGCTTTCTACCATCACTTCCTGGGATTAAAGGCATGAGTCACCATGCTTGGCTGTATCCTTGAACTCACAGAGACCCAGGCAGATCTCTGCCTCTGGAATGCTAGGATTAAAGATGTGAGTGCTACCATTTTCTAGCCTCTGTATCTAGTGGCTGTTCTGTTTTCTGACCCTAGATAAGTTTATTAGGATGCATAATATTTGGGGAACACACCACCACCACAGGCTGTTCTGTTCTCTGACCCCCCAGATAAGTGTTTTGGGGTACACAAATTTCAACCACAGGTCTATGTGTTAATGATGCTGATATTTGAAAATTCTGCTCTCTGTTAATGAAACCGTCTTGTCACTTAAGAAAGAATGAATGAAAGAGAGAAAAGAAAGGAAGAAGGAAGGAGAAAAATAAGCAGAGAACAATGAAACATATCTAAATAAATACTTAAAACAAGAGTTTATAACACAAAAAATGATTTCCACCTATGTACGTTATGAAAGAGATGAGCAGTATCAGTGTTGGTTTCCTTGGCTGTAAATAAAATTAAGGCAGTAACATGTAATAATGAAGTGTGTAATAAGTGAAACATTATCTCTTTAATGAGGTCTTTTTGCTCCACTCTTTCCCATTGAGTTTTATTATTTATATTTTATTTTGAGCATCTGTTTTATAATCTGTGGAAGAGAAAGTCCTTAAAAGTATATAAATCAAGCCAAGCATGCTGGCACACACCTTTAATCCCAGCACTCAGGAGGCAGAGGCAGGTAGATCTCTGTGAGTTTGAGGCCAGCCTGGTCTACAAAGTGAGTTCCAGGACAGGCTCCAAAGCTACAGAGAGACCCTGTCTCGAAACAACCCCCTCCCCCCAACAAACACATACACACACACCAATAAAAAAAGTATATAAATCAGCTTGACCTTATACATAGATCAGAAATCTCTCATTTTCCAGTCCTTACACATCTGAGAGAAAACATACCTATTAGGAAATACACTTGTCCTTATGAACTTCATTATTCATGCTTGTTAGTATTTAAAGTTTTGGGCTTCATCCTATAATTTTACTTTTTTAAATGATTTTTGAAGTGATTCTAATGTGTATATTTTATATTTCCTGGAAGATATAAATATTCTTGATGCTTCTTATGTCATTTCTCCTTAATCCTCATTTCTTAGCCACTTTCTTAAATATGCTCTTCCTCTGCTTACATATATACATATATACATCAGGAAAGAATTGGGGTATAGAGTATATGCAGGAAAAAATGTTGTGTTTCTAAAAAAAAAATCCAGCCCATAACATTATTCATTATTAAAGGGAACACAAATGAAAATCTCTAAATGAAGAGGTTTTATTTTTCCTAGTCCTGAGGCCATTGATAGATGCTATTCTTATAATCTAAAATGAAGAACACACATTTAAATGTGTTTTAAGACACAGAAAGAAAAAATAAACAAATATGAAATTGATGACAAGGTAATGTCCAATTAACAAGATACAGTCATACTGTAAAGTATCAGTAAAGCTACATACATAATCATAGACATTTTATCTTCATAGCATTTAATGACAGAACCAGATCCACTATAACAAACTGTTGGGGGATATTCGATCACATTGTGATCCCCAAATTTCCATTTGTGTTAATTAAATAAAATTAACCTGGATCAGGAGGGTGAGGTAGCAACTAGTTGACAGAAAGTGGTCATGGAGCATCAGAGGATCCAGAAGAGTTAGAGAGATGCACAGGAAGTAGTTTGGATGGATTTGGAGTGATTAGGCTTCTTATAGTTTGAGGGAGAAGAAGGAACTCTCTTTTGGAGATGCTAGCACAGAGAAAGGTTAGCCAGTTGCTATTCTACCTCTCTGAGCATGCATGTTTTCACCCCAGAATTTAATCTGGAGTCTTCTTTATAAATAGAACAATAGAGATTTAGTTAAAGCTACCTTTTGCAGCAGCAACATGGTCAGTTCCTGTGGGAACAGAATTCTCACTAGGCTGCAGCCTGCACAGTCAGGCCACTAACAGAGAAGGCCAGTAATTGCAAAGACACACTTGCTGGCTGAAATAGTAGTAGATTAAGGCACAGCCACTGTGCTGAAGATAAAACAAAAATAAACCTGATTCTCTTAAAAATGGTCTTGGTAGTGGTGGTGCATGCCTTTAATCCCAGCACTGGAAGACAGAGGTAGGCAGATCTCTGTGAGTTCAATGCCATGCTAGTCTACAGAGTGAGTTCCAGGACAGGTAGAGCTACACAGAGAGACCCTGTTTCAAAAAATAACAAAAGAAAAGAAAACTAAAACCAAAACCAAAATATATTTTTAAAATCAAAAATCATGTTTACATTTAGAAAGTGAAGAAGTTAGTATTTTGAATACACTTTAGTTCTTGATTTAGTCAGGGAGGCTGCTATATGAATGCATTTACAGTGTGATTATTTGTCAGACATACATAATTTTTTATAGAATTAAATTATCAAGTACTTAGTGGCTTTAAATGATCCTTTTTTTTTTTTTTTTTTTAGTCAATATGAGTTAGAAGCTTTGGCTCAGCAATATCTCTGCTTAGAGTCTTACAAACTAAATTTAAGTTGGGGCTAATTGCATTCATTTTTTGGAGAATCTGAGCAATCCAGAGTAAGTTTCCAGCAAATTTCAAACCCATATAGCAGTTAGCTTGGAGTAGGATTACTGGCTATCAGTCAATGTTTGTTTTCAGTTCCTACATGGTATATACCATATAGTTCATACTTGCAGATTTCTTCATGCGGAAGGCCTGCCAGGGATGGGTTGTATTGTTTTGTATTGAACAATGTCACTCATCATCTTCCACAACATACATCCTGCTTCTCTTCTCCTTTTGAATGTTTTCAACAGTTGTGATAAATCAATACATTTTAGATACATACAAATAAGTTGTAGAATATTCTTTATGATTTTTAGTAAATCAACAAATCCTCATTAATTGCTAAAAAATACCATAAAGACAATAACCCCTGTCTTTTGAGGCATGCTTTTAAAACATACAAAATCCTACTATGCATGGATACAAAGAAATATCTGTAAAGTATTTTAAAATGACAGGAGGTGTGTAAACCACATTCTGGATTGTGATAAGTTTAAAGAGCATAACTTCTGTGAAGAAATGGAATTAATATTAAGCAATGATTAAAAATTTAAATCACTCTATTTGCTTATTTTGTCACTGTGACTTCTCTACTTGTTTAAAATTTTAGAAAAATGAAAACATGAAATGTAATAGAGAATTTAAAAGATAAATTTAGCCATTTATTATACATTCATTTAATTCCAACAGTCTTACTTTTGGGTCTACACTCCAAATTGGAGTGAAGATGCTGTGTTTTTACCACGATGACAGATATGTAACAGTTCTCCTCAAACACTGCTTTGCAGATGAAAATGATGAGCTTTTTGAAGGAGCATTTTCTTTTTCATGGGCTTCTCCTCATGTTTACAAACACTTTTTGTTGCTCAGACTACTGCCTACCATGTAGTTCACATTTAGTAGATTCTGCTTGAATAAATGAATGGTTAGAGCTGTCATCTGAATACAAATAGTAGAAGTAGCAAAGGATGGCCGGCATTTACTTCCTACTGCCTTTTCCCTCTTTCTCTTGTTATGGAAATATATATGATGCATGTCATAGCAAATGTTGTCTACCACCATCACATTTTCTGGAGCATAAAGATTCTATTGCCTTACTTGTGAGATTGGAAACACATACCTGATTTACTGCCAATGGGAATGTAGAGAGTTATGTGATTTGTCGCTTCTGGTTAGAGGCAAGAAAAATTAAAATGGTTTCTACACTTAACTCTCCCTAGCCTTTGAAGTCTAAAGAAAAACAATATGGGACTTAAGATGTAGCTCTGTATAGAATGTTTGCCCACCAAGTGTAAGACTTTGAGATCAATACCCAGTATTGAAGAAAACAAATTTTAAATGGTAGAAATGAAAGGTGAAAATGGGGAAAATAAGGGCTATACTTTAGTTTCTTGGATCACTTTGACAGGAGAGTCATCAGA
This sequence comes from Onychomys torridus, assembly GCF_903995425.1. Lineage (NCBI taxonomy): Eukaryota > Metazoa > Chordata > Mammalia > Rodentia > Cricetidae > Onychomys > Onychomys torridus. The sequence goes on along the minus strand of NC_050443.1, from coordinate 138,466,192 downwards.
GAGGCCTCACAGTTGATGGTAGGTTGTGATCTGAGTGACAAGCATAAAGGTTTGGGGGAATTATTTCTTACTAGAATCAAGATAGTCATGAATTAATACCACAGTAATTTTGGAAAGCAAAGATCTTTTACAAATGTATTATTAGGAAATAATTTTGAGCAATGTTTCTCAATCTGTTTTCTAAAACTATATAAAAATAAAGAGCATTGATCTATGAGTATAACAGTTTGACATTAAGATTTATTTTATTACTATGTTCATTTAATAGAATAATAGTATTAGCTTTTCCCTCAGGTCTGTGGCCTATCCAGTCTCAGATTCTTGGTCACTTTAACAGTGTCAGGTATGGAGTGTGTCTTATAGCCAATCAGAAAGTGGTTGGTTACTCCAATAATATTTGCGCTAGCATTGCACCAGTAGTGTATCTTGAGACAGGTCATTGTTATAAGCCATAGGAACCATAGCTGGTAGATACAGATGATTACCTTCCTCCTCTGGTAGTGTGCAGAGTATCTTCCAGTAGATATAAAACTTCTAATTAGGCACCAGCTCTACTCCATTTTTCAATGGCATTTGTAAGTATTGTCTCCAGAAATAGGGTCTTATAATCATGTTGTGGAGAGTAACAAATAGCCTTGACAATAGCTGGTGATGTTCTACAGTTTCCATGAGACCCATTTGACCAACTCAACAAGCTATAACACATTCCTGGCATTGGAGGTTTTGGCTGATGGTGTACGATGTATAGGTGGAGCATAATCTCCTCTATTAATTGATGATTACATTTAGACTTTTTTTTATATATGTATATGTTTTAGGAAGTAAAGTAGTCGGTTTCCATATGGCCTTTAGTGTTAGTTGTCCCTCCCCACATTCCTCCCTTCACCCTTCTCTCCCATCTCATTCTTTATTTAATCATCATATTCTAGTTTTCCCTTTGTCTCTCCATAATACTATTTCCACTATAACAATATTCTAGTCCCCTTTCCTTGGGAGAGCCTCTTCTTTCATACTAGCCCTATATTTATCCCCTGCACTGGTTCAAGCCAGATGGGGTTCTAGCACTGAGAGTGGGAAGTGGGCACAGACTCCCACCCCTAACTAAGAAACTATCTGGTTACCAGTTGGCAAAGGGAAAAACCTGTTTTCTCCAATGGAGTCTCATTGAGTACATATTAACTACACTTCAGGGGAGGACTATGTCTAGGAGTAGTTTGCAAATACAAAATGAACTCAATAGTATTTTTGTTGATTTTTTTAGTGTATGCCTTTGTTACAGCATTTTTTTTTTGTCTTATTGGTCTGTTGCTTGTTTGATTTTTTTTTTTTTATGTTTTGTGAAACTTTTTTTTGTGTTTTTTTTTCTTTTCTTTTGTTTTGTTTTTTTGCTTGTTTGCTTATTTTAAAGATATAGATAAAAAGAACACAGAGTTAGGTGGATAAGAATGAGGGGAGGATCTGGAAGAAATTGGGAGAGAGAAAAACATGATTGAAATACATTATTTGAAATTTTCTCAATAAAATATATAGTATAATAAATTTTATTTAAGCTAATATAACACATGTAAATGTTTTTATATTCTAAGATCTCAGATTATATGAATATTTATCATTAACAATTAACAATATTTGTATTATATAATAAACTTTATTAATGTACATAGTATTAATTCATATATATATATATATATAAGGGTCTAGAAAAATCATTTCTCAATCATAAATTAAAGCAAATAATTTTGTTTATTGTAAGAGTATTCCAAATTGCTAATTAGTTAACATGTATTGTGGATTTAAGCATGAATTTGGTAACTATTTTGACCAAACTTAGTGTATTACAGAATGTTTTACACATAGACTTACTATGCATATGTGATGAAATATGTGCTCCAAAGGACATACCCTGTCTCATAAGATACATAGAATAGTCTCTCCCAGTCTTTGTGATGTTTTCATCTGTAATTCTTTTTTCTGGACAAACTCTTCAATCGATTGTAAGACCTTTAGAATCTGGAGATTCTGCTTCTTCTAGGAGCAGATCACTCTCTAAATGCAGGAATCCAGACTTATCAACTGAGTCTAGTCCAACACCTCCCTGACTTGAAAGCTAGTTGTCAGCCAATTGGCCTCTTGCCAGCCAGAATTCTCAGTATGAGATGAACATTGTCTTCCTGTGTCCTTTATTCTGCTGAGAAGGGCACACATCAAATTTGAGTCATTCCATAACACCATTTCCTAAGCAGATATCTCCCTTTTCAAGAGCTGAACTTGAGAGCACAACCTCTGTCCATACTCACAGTGAAGTCTTGCCTGGAATTCCCTCTTCATTTTCACTCTGGAGTCCATTAGAAGCCATATTCTAAATGTTTCAGTTAACTGTTGCAGCATGTATTTCTGTTTTGCTACCTACTTTTTGCCAGTCTAATTGGTCAGGGAGTTTTATAATTTCTTCTGATATTTTAATGTCTACTTCATCATACTATTTCAGTTTAAAGTTCCAGTAAACTAAAAAAAATGTATTTATAGGTTGTTTATTCAGAATCAGGGAATTTGAAGAAATTTACCGATTTGAAGACATTTCCAAACAATTTCATCTGTAGTAGGTGTTCACTAAATGGAAATGCTTTGTCTAGAGTCAAACTGCACTATGTGGCTGCTCTCTGTAAAACAGACTGCAGAACTGAGCAATCCAAGATTTACCATTCAGGTCAGTGCTTTTGTCAAGTTGCTAAGTGAGATGATTGTCTCATAATATCTCTTTAGTGCTGCCTCAGCTGTGAAAACAGTCCTCTGAGCTACTTTTTTATTAATATCATAGAAACTTTATGATATTGATGACTCCAATGTACGACCAACTAGAAGATGACCCTAATATATTTGTGTTCACATCAATGTCTCATAACTGGTTTATAAATTTCAAGGCTCCAGTTCATGTGCTGTTTTTAAAACATACTCAATCTTTTGGAAAGTACATAACTTTACTCATGAAAATTCTAAAAATTCCCCCTCCCCTCCTCTCTATTGCCCCCTACTCATGCCCAGTTTACTTATGGAGATCTCATCTGTTTCCCCTTCCCAAGGTGATCCATGCTTCCCTCTTAGGGTCCTCCTTGTTTCCTAACATCTCTAGAGCTGTGGGTTGTAGTCTGATTATCTTTTGCTTTAAATCTAGTATCCACTTGTGAATGAGTACATACTGTGTTTGTCTTTCTGAGTCTGAGTTACTTCACTCAGGATAATATTTTCTAGTTCTACTTATATGCCTACAAATTTCATGATGTTATTGTTTTTTTTTTTATAGCTGAGTAATAGTCCATTGTGTATATGTACCACATTTTCTTTATTCATTCTTCAGCTGAAAGGCACATGAGAGAACCAGATGGTTGAGCTGTGGGAGGGATGGAGTGGGAGAGCAATGAAAGAGATGTCTTGATAGAGGAAGACATTATGGGGTAGGGCTGAAACCTGGTGCTAGGGAAATTCCCAGGAATCCACAAGGACAACCCCAAATTAGACTACTAGCGATAGTGGAGAGGGTGCCTGAACTGAACTACCTGGTAATCAGATTGGTGATTATCCTGTCATCATAGAGCCTTCATCCAGTAACTGATAGAAACAGATTCAGAGATCCACAACCAAGCACCAGGCTAAGCTCCGGTTGTTCACTTGAAGAGAGGAAAGAGGGATTATATGAGCAAGGGGTGTCAAGATCACAATGAGGAAATCTAGAGACAATTGAACCAAGCTTGTAGGAACTTGATAATTTTAGATAGACAGCTGTGGAACCTACATGGGACCAGAGACCAGACTAAGCCCTCTGCATACAAGAGACTGATGTGTAGCTTAGTCTATTTGAGGGGGCCCTGGCAGTGGAACAGGTGAATGAGCTGGCTTTCTGGAGTCCATTACCTATGGTCAGAAGCTTTGTTCACCCTTGATGCAGTGGGGAATGACTTGGTCCTGCCTAAACTAAATATATCAGGCTTTGCCTACTCCCCATGTGGGCCCTTACCCTTTTGGAGAGGGGAATGAATTGGGGGAGGGGGTTAAGGGGGAGTGAGAGGAGGGATGTGGGGGGATCTGTAGTTGGTATATAAAATGAATGATTTTTTTTAAATAAAAAAAGAAAATTCTAAAAATCATAGGTGAGTAGCATGTCTTATAATTTGTTTGATATGACAAATAAGACAGTGAATTATTCCTTATCAGGAGAAACAACTTCTAAGGAATCATCAATTTTCCAAACTTCAGAAGTATCCCAATTGAATTCAATCAAGGAGAGAGGAGAAAACAAAGAAAGCACAGCAAAATGCATATCATCAGAGAACTGTTAAAATTATCTTGTAATTTTCTCAGAGCTTGGAAAAGTAAAGTAAATTATATTTGCAAATAACTCTTCTGGAATGTAAGTGGTGAGTTCATGTCAAGATATCCTTTCAGTATAAAACAAAACAAAACTCTAGATATCTACACCAATCCCTAGGGGAAAATGAATCCCATTAGGAGATATTTATTGAGATAATATTATATTGAAACAGAATCAACAATGAGCTGCTCAATGCTTCTAGGCCTGAGCAGGGGGCACAGGTAATCCACCCCCACAAAAGTGTATGGGATCTGGCCCCACCCCTTGCCCATTACCACGTGCAACAGGAGAGCTGCCTCCTGTGTCAAGAGAGTGAGAAAGATAGTCCTCAATGGCCACAGCACATGGGAGAGCAGGCCCTGCACCCTGCCTGGGCAGCACATTGGAGCTGACCCTGTTGGCAGGAATGCAGAGGAACTGGCCCTGAGGTTGTAAGAGCTGGAGAGCTGACCCTATGCCCCTCCTCTGATGCCCTCTACAGCAATTGGGAGAGTAGGCCCTGTACCACACCTGGGCAGAACAGTAGAGCGGGTCCTGGTGGTGTGAGTGTGGGTGAGCTGGACCCAAAAGCTTGAGAGCAGGATAACTGGCTCCACTCCTTGCTGTAGGCTACAATGGGTGAGCTAGCTGAGGCAGTGCTGGAGAGTTCACCTGGGTGGTGACAATGAGGGGAATCTTGAAAGCTGACAAACCTAGCTACCACCTAGGCCATGAGTTAGCCTAGACTATGAGTTAGCCCACCCTAACAACCTCATCTATAAACTGCTGGAGCACGTGAAGGGGACAAACCTTCAGATCCAAAGCCACAGGATCTCTATGACACAGAACAACAACAAGACATCCAAGAGGAGCCCCCAGAGAGCCCATTATCAATAGTGTATCAGAAGCCAGGGGCCTCAAACTAGGCCCAAGACTCATTGAAATGAACACTTATAAGTAAAGATGTATGGTTTAAAGGATATACTGTGTGACTCTCTGAGCCACACTACAACTTCCACATCAAAATTTTGTTTGTTTTGTTTGTTTTTGTTCTTAATTTTAAATTTTGTTTTGTTTTGTGGGAGAAGATTATCAGGGCAGAAAGTGAAGCAAGGGGACAGAGAGATGAGTGGGGTCAGGACATATGATGTGAAATCCAAAAAGAATCAACAAAACATAAAAATATTAAGGTAAAATATTCCCACTTTGAAGGTAAAATATGTCATGCATTAATTTTGAGAGTAATATAGCTTAAGTGTATATTTTTAAGTTAGATCAAAACTCAAGAATGACTTTACAATAATTTTAAAATATTTTTTAATATAACAGTAAAAAGAGCAAATGCAATTTTAGCTTTTATAATCACAAGGAAAAGTAGAGTACATATGTGGTGCTCAAAGATTAATTTTAAATAAAGCTCTTACTACCCATGGTAACTTTTAAAATTGCTCACAGGATATGGGTAGGAAGGGTGGCAAGATATCAATAAATGTATTGGTGTTTACAGTGTTAAGAACCAACTGGTGGTTTTATTCATATCTCTAAGGAAAACATGGTGTTGTTTGTGTGGTTGTAGATGATCATTATGGTAAGTATCTTTCCAGAGTGTTTTGAGAGACTTCCTATTTTAAACATTAAATCAATTACAATATATTCTAGCATTTATTTCATTAAGTAAATTGATACTGGAAAGCATATTTCTATCTTGTTTCATTTCTTGAATTTATACAGTAAAATATTTGGTCATTTGGTGATGCCAAGAAAGGGGTGCCCCACTGGTCAGGTTTGACAAAAGGTAATGAATTTGAATAAGACCAGCATACCTCAAACATTGTATTTACTTTCTACAGCTTCAAATTCAGAGGTGCCAACAAACTATCAATGACATGACATGGTGATTCATTAATTTCTAAATGATATAAATTTCTGCTAAGAAGTTATTTTGGAAAAAACACTTCTTCAAAACACACTATGAAAATCATTTCTTTCCAGTGACCAGGTTCATTAGAAATTTAAGTCTATTAATGATACTGCTTTGTAGCTATTAGATTACAAGTTAAGTGAGGGTAATTGTTTCCATTAATTGACCCTTATATTTACATTGTAGTAGTTTGATAATTATCTCATTTAAAGTCAAGAAATTCCAGCATGCATAAGAAATAACAAATATTTATCTAATTTGTTAATTTTTTGCACCTTTAACTTAATATCATTTTAAGCCTTCATGGTCTTCACAAATTATCCTTATACAACATTCTTTGAACTGGTTGTGGTCTCTTTGGTGCAGAAGTACACTGTCATGCTTCCTGCTCCCAACAGTCATAGGCATATATATCAAGGTAAATCTTTTCTGTAAAGAGCTAATATGATTCATTTTATCATTTAAATTACAATGTCATAAGAATGTTTTTTAAAATCAATTTGAAGGAATGACTTGGTGTATATTAGTTTCAGTACAATCATTATCCATGCTGAGAATTTGCACTGATACCTGTTGGCTACTGGATCTACTTTACAAAAGATTTCTCTCATTTGTACATCAGAAAGAGGTGAGCTGATATCCTATCTTAGGCTTGAAAGAGATGAAGGGATTCATATAATTGTGTCTGCTTGTTAAAGACCTATTTCTCATATTGATCATGAAGACAGGGTGATATATATTTATATAACATTGGTTGAAAACCCAGTGCATGAGCTGGCTGTTTGGAACCTTGGGCTTACACAGGGACACTTTGCTCAGCCTGGAAGGAGGGGACTGGACTTGCCTGTACTGAATCCACCAGGTTTAAATGAATCCCCAGGGGAGTCTTGGCCCTGGAGAAGATGAGAATGGAGGGGAAGGGCTTGGGGGAAGGTGAGGGTGGGGGGGGGAGGACAGGGGAACCCATGGCTGATGTGTAAAATTAAAACACAAATATAATAAATAAAAAAGGAGAAAAAAGAACTATTAATAATGCAAACTATTGAGTTATTCATGATGCTTGAGTAGGGAAAACATAGCACAAAACTGTAAAGTTTAAAGTATTCACTTTAGAAAGTTTGGGAAGTAATTGTGCCTGAATGAAAGCACTAAAATCAAAAAAGTTGTCGATCAACTTTCTGAGGATACTTGTGCAATAAGCAAGCATTCTTAAGCTTCTCTGTGATCTGAATAAATAATTTATCCAGATAAAAGGTCCAAATCACAAGGAGGAATAAAAGAATCTCTCAGTCTATCTTTGTGTTCTTTGTTGCTGGTTTTCTCTTAACAAGTATTTAGCACTTGAACTCAGCAACAGGTCAATGGATTAGAAAATGTGCTTCAGGTTGAGGATTTAGATCAGTGGTAGAGCACTTGCCTAGCAAGCCCAAGACCTTGGGTTCTATCCTCAGCTAAAAAAAAAATGGAAAAAACAAAAGAAAAAGAAAAGAAAATGTGCTTTTCTGCTAGGCAGATCCTTAGAGGGAAGGAATACAATGTTGTGATCTCACAGTTTTATAACTTTCGGACTATTTTTACAGCACAAGCTTTAAGTGCTGGCACTTCTCAGTGGAACTCTAGTGAATTTCTGACCACTTGAATTGCTTATTCAGGTGTCAAGTTTTTCAATTGTATGGTTCCTTTTACTCTGTTGGTATCTATGACAGTTAATCTTTGCTGTCAACTTGGAGTGACTTTAGAATTACCATAGAAATAAAACTTTGGATACATTTTTGAGGGTGTCCTACAAGAGGGAAGACCTAAGCTAAATCCAGGTGATATCATCCCATGGGTCAACTCCCTGAAATCAAAGAAAAAAGAGAAAGCAAAGTGATCATCAGGATTCTTTTTTTTTTTTTTTTTTTTTTCCTGCTTTCTGACTGGATGTAAAGCAACCAGATATGACTTCTCCATCATGATGGACTATACCCTAGAACTTTGAGCCAATGTAAACTCTTTGCTTTGTCATACCTACCAGAAAAACAACTGACAAAGTGTCAGAAAACAGACTATATAAGTGATGGTCAGGCAATTTAAGGGTAGATCCCCTGAATTTAGACTTGAAGGATACTATGAAGAACTTGAAATCTAATCCCACCTTTTTGTAAAGATGACTTGACCTGAATTGCTGTGAAAGTGATATATTTGGGATTTCTTTTACATAGAGTAGGAATAATATACGAGTTTTTCATTTCTCCTACATTTTCAAGGTTGCCCATATCACCAACATTCTTATTGTTGCCTCTCAAGTTAGTAATGTTGTTTAGTTTGTCATCTAATAACCTCAATATCTCATCAAGTGATGATGAGGACCTGAGTCAGGAAGGTAAATATCATCTTGACAGCGTGGATTTCTTATACTCAAATGTAAGTTTTATTAATGTTTATTAAACAGAATTAGGTGAAATAATTAAATAAATGTTACTTTTATTATTTTAAACGTTAAAACAGTACTAACAAAATGTATTCATGACCAAAATAAAATTACTAGAATAAAATGCTTACTTACCACAGGGTAAGAAGTACAAGAAATGTTCAGTGAATTCAGTTAATTTTTTATTTGTATGCCAATAAAGTTGCCTTGAGGTCAGAGCAAGCCAGAGCAGAAGCTGAGCAGTAGTGGGGCACACCTTTAATCCCAGCACTTGGGAGGCAGAGCTAGGCGGATCTCTGTGTGTTCAAGGACACAGCCAGCATGGCAGACACATGCCTTTAATATCAATACCAACCATAGAAGACCTGGAGGTCTGTACAAGCAGGCAGTGACAAGGAGGTCATGTGGCTGGGTTCACAACCAATGAGAAAACAGAACAGAAAGTCTTTAAATAGACAGGATGCACAGAAGTAGGTCTCTTGTGGAGAGAAGAACAGCAGAAGCAGTGAAGGGTAAGGTTTTCCACTCTTGCTCTGACCTCATGGTTTTTAACTCTGCAATTGGTTCTGTGTTTCTTATTTAACAAGCCGGTTACATCTACAGTAACATGCCAAAAATTTAGTGATAAATAATCATTTATTTATTTGTTTGTTTGTTTGTTTGTTTGTTGTATTTCTTACATATTTACTCAATGTTAAAAATTATTCTGAATTTATTGTATTTCTTACATATTTATTCATATTTACTCCCACCACTCTGGAGGCAGAGACAGGTGGATCTTTGTGAGTTCAAGGCCAGCCTGGTCTACATAGCTAGATCCAGGAAAGGCACAAAGCTACACAGAGAAACCCTGTCTCGAAAAAACTAACTAACTAACTAACTAAATAAATAAATAAATAACTAAATAAATAAATACAAATTATTCTTAGCATTTGTATACTTTTAATCCATTTATCTTACAACAACTCCTTGAGTTAAATATTAATATTTTCTCTTCTACACCAAGGGAAGAAAAGCAGAACACAGAGAATCTACAATATATATACATATATATGTATATATATATATATATATATGTATATATATATATATGTCATATAAATTATAGATGCAATATATATATTCAATTTGTATAAAATTATACAGATTGTAAGTTATCTGGGGAAGAAAACTCAAGTTATCTGTTTAAAATGCCTTATTATCCATATGCAAATCAGCTAAACAAAGGTCTGTGAGTAAGAGGCTATGGGACACAAACACAGAGCCATGGAGATACTACTTTGAATTTATCATAGTTTTAGTTTTAAAGTTTTAAAAATTTACTTTTAAAGATTTTATTATTTTTTTATTATGTGTATATGTGTGTACTTGGTGGGATGGGGTAAGGGTATGTGTACATGTTGAGAGCATTAAGGTTTTGCACCCACAGATCTCTATGAAAACCAGGAATGTTAAGCACACAGGACTATCTTGTCAATAGAAAAGATGTAAAATCTGTTTTCCACCCAGAAAGCTTGGAATTTTGGAGTGATTAGTAGCCTGGTGATCTGTGACATCTGTTGAGCCAGGCCATACCAAGCTTCTATAGCCAGGACTGGATACACCTAATAGTCTAAATGACCTTTACATTATCTGTATAGCCAGGGGCTCCCCAAAGCTCCCACAACTAGGACCAAAGAGGTGGCTAATAGCCCAACTGACCACTATACAGTCTATATGACTGAGACCAGGTCAGATACTTCTTTATGTCCTTAAGTAAATACAGGTTGCTTATATCCTGAACCCATCTTCATGTATGAAATGATATGTACACTGAGTTGAATTTAAATGTAATTATGATATCTTGTGCACCAGAAGTTGTATTGCATCAGGAAACTTTCCCCAATTATACTGTGTTCAAAAATGCTGATAATACACCATCTGGCATCAGGCTATCTGAAGTTTGACCCAGGTTGACAAAATCAATCTGAACCAAATTTTCATTCTGAACTCTTTGTGGCTCACTGCTCGCCTGACACCTATAGAGATCCCCTTATGCACATTAGTGTGGGTGGTTGTGGAGGCCAGAAGAAGGAAAAGAACCTATGTATCTGGAGTCATAGGCTTGGGTTCTGGGAGTCAAATTCAGTTTCTCTGCAATAGAACAAACAAACAAGCAACAACAAAAATCCCCCCTATTTGCTGAGCCCTCTCAGGCCCCCGACCTTACTTTTATTTGAAAGATATTATTTTAAAGAATTTTGCCCAGGTTCATTACAAAATTATATTTTTGAAAAGTATTTTGGGTTCTATTCAGTCTAAGAAACACCAATCTTGTGTTGGCTTTGAAGGGGAAAAAAGACAAAGAGAGAGGGGTGTTGGGGTAGGAAGAGATATGAGAGAGAAAGATAAGGAAAGTAGCTTTTAAAATAATTATCACCAACAACTTACCTAGTTAATTTCCCATTCATGGATCTCAGCTAAAATTAAAGCTCTTACTAAGTTTGGGGATAAATCAACTATATAGGTTGTGAAATATATCAGATTTGTAACTACATATCATCAACATCTATTTGATATTATATACATAGATGCACAGGTTCTTCTGTACATATGTGTGCTGTGTATTTGGACACTATGCATTAAATTTTCATGTTTTTAATACTCTCTTATTATTTGACAGATCTAGGTACATAATTTAGTGTGTTTTCACTAAATTAATAAATGCTGTCTGAACAATTCCCCCTTACTCGATAATAAGCATGTTGGTTAACAGCTCAGTGTGAGGGAAGGAATTTCAACTCTTTTAAAATATGACCTATGTGGGTAACTCACAGAAGCTCAAAATCTTTTCTGTTTGGTTCCTCGATACTGTGAGTATTCAGAATGGTTAAATAATCTTGGAAATTGCTGAACCTGATGAGAACTTTAATTTCAAGTCTTTGAAGTACTCTCCTTGACACCTCACTACTTTTATGGTTGTCTTCAAAGTTCACACTGTCTCATTTACAAAAATCTCTATGTAGATCTATTGCAAATTGTATGTCATGTCTGCTGTGCTCATCATATCCTCATCAACATATTTTGAGGTTATTAATAACATGATAATTTTGAAGTGTTATGTAAAAAAGGAGCCTTTTATGTAAAGGAGATCGCGTTAATCCAAGCTGAAGTTTGTGCAGTATAGGCTTAAGGGAAAAGAAATTTGAATGCAAATCAAATTGGAGTCTTTCTATTTTTTTTTTTTTTTTTCTGAAAATGCTCTGTTTAAGTCTAGGAGGAAATGACTATAGCTCTGACTAAAACTTAGCTTCTTATTCTCTTATATTTGATTAGAAGGGAAAAAGTTTTTCTCCTTTAAGAAAAGTGTTTGTTAAAGGGAATTTTATTGGATTTCAATCCATATTGTGTAGACACTGACAGTGTACCTCATGGTGGTGTGAGCTGTTCTGCAATCACAGAAAGACATAAAATAATCAGTGGGTTGAACGAAAGGAAGACCTGAATAAAGAAGGTGGTTCTTTCTGAAAGATTTGTAGTGAGGCATGGTAGGAGAGTGGGGCATACTAAGGGAGCGTCCTCATCCTGGGCCTAATTGTGTCAGCTGCTGTATGTAGAGAAATGTTACTATAAGAGCACAAAGAAAACAGTGTAGCATCTCCTCCCCTTTGGTAAAACAACATGAACTTTTTATTTGTAGGAATATTAGAGTTTTATTGTCCTCAGAATCCGTTCCTTTTCCTTCGATTTTTTTTAAATTGGTTATATGGTTTTATTTGTGGTTTTTTTTTTTTTTTTTTTTTTAGCAGAGCAGAGTATGGGATGTGGAGAAATGACTCTGTGGTTATAAGCACTGACTGCTCCTCCAAAGGTCCTGGGTTCTATTCCCAGCACCCACATGACAGCTCATAATTTTCTGTTATTCCAGGTCCAGGGGATTCCATGCCTCCTGTGACCCCTGTGGCCACAAATCACACCAAAAGTAAACAGACAAATGTGCAGGCAAAACACTCATACACATAAAATAAAAACAAAAATTTAAATAAAAAAGCAGGGCAGGATATGGAATGTTGTCAAAGAACAGAGGGAATGCTGTTTTACAGAGGAGGCAGGTAATAAGGCTTGTGTGAAAGGTGATATTTCAACAGGTCAATATTTTAACCATCTTATTTCATTTATTTATTCACTTATTTATTTACTTATTTACTTACATTCTTACTTGTCACTGTGATAAAATAACCAAGAAAATCAAGTTAAAGTAAGAAAGATTAATTTGGGCTCCCAATCTCAGAATCTTCCATCCATGGTCATGGCTGGAAGGAATGAAGCTGTTCATCTTGTTCTGGCTTAAAAGAGAGAAAAGAAAGTAAAAGAAAAGAAAAGAGAGAGGGTGGGTGGGAGCAGGAGAAAGATGGGGAGATGCAGATAGGGATGGAGAAGCAGGCGGGGAGGGAGAGAGAGAGAGAGACAGAGAGACAGAAAGAGAGAGACAGAGAGAGAGAGACAGAGAGAGAGAGACAGACACACACACACACACACACACACACACACACACACAGAGAGAGAGAGAGAGAGAGAGAGAGAGAGAGAGAGAGAGAGAGAGAGAGAGAAATTATTGCAATATCTCAATATCCCTTTTAATGGCTCAGCCATAAACTATCAAGTACCTTCCCTGGGTTCCACATCCTAGAGTTTTAAACTAGAGTTAGCATCACAGGTTGGTGATTAAGCCTGTAGCATATGAGCCTTTGTAAGACATTTCAGTTTTAAATCACAGTGGCAACCACTGCATACCCAGGAAGTAAGGCACATAGCCATCTAGGCAATAGAGCTCCAAGTCAAAAGAACAGCAGAAGCAATGGTGTGTTGGGAAGAGGTTCAAGGGCAGTTTACAGGGCAATAAAGAAGTCTTTACAGTGCATGGCTGTAAGTGAAAAGTGAGTGATGAGTTGATGCTGTGGGTATCATGATAAAGAAGGTGACATGAAAATTTAAGGTCATTCTGTTATATTTTATAATGAAGTGAAGCCATCAGAATGCCTAGGCAGGTGATTTGTCATGATAAGAAGCACATCTTAAGATAATCCTACCATCTGGGTAGTAAGGTAACATTTAGTATGTATCATTTAATTGGGGCCTTAGAGACTAGAGTTAGGTGTTTGAAATTAAATACAAATGTGTTTGAATGTCATTGAAGTTATATAATCAGACTATAAAATGTTTTTTTATTATATAAAGTAATAATTTCAGATGCTATCTGGACAATAATTTTATGAAAAATAAACAGTTATTTAAATGGTATAAGGAAGAAAAAGTAATGGTTTAGGGTAAGAAATTGATAGATGATATCTTTGGATATTGTAATTAGTGATATAAACAGGCTTGATGGAAATACAAATATATCCATTATGAGAAAAAGGTAATGTTAAACACAACTAGGTGTTTAATGTGTAAACAGTCATGTGCTGATTAATTGTCAGAGATAGTAAAGCCTGGAGGAGTAGTTTTGGAAATATAAGGAGTCAATTATTTCTATGTTTGTTTTATTTTTATGACATGTTGGATTTGAGATATTTTTCAACTTTCAAATTAGAGCATGAAATTGTACATATGGATGCCTAACTGTATGGATCTCATTAGAAAGATTGGAATTAGGGAATATTGGGGAGGAATAAATTATTCAGTAACTGGTAACTTTAGTTCTTTGCCTTATAGATGTATAATATAATTTAATATTTTAGCTTCATGACACTAAATAGAGCTATGAGAACAGGTATGAGAAGAAAAATTCTAGCCTGGGCCATTTCACTTAGGTATCAGAACCCCAATAATTTCTGTTTCTTTCTGCCATTGTCTGTTGCTAGTTCTGAAACTGGTAGCTGCCAACTCTGTCTATGTCTGAGAATGAGGACAATTTATAGAATACAGCTCAACTGATTCAAAGAAAAACCCAACAAAACTGAGAAACAGACCTACCTGCTTTAGTTTCTTGAAATCTGGGAGCTATTTGTTATTGCAGTATAGCCTAGATCATCTATAGGACAAGACAGATATAATGGCTTCCAAGAAAAAAAGTGGAATAAAGTCACCAAAGGACTGAATACAAAGAGAGAGATAATATGTCCAGGAGTGGAGTTAAGGGATATTTCTACCTTGGCTAGCTGAGCAGAGACAGGGGAAAGGAGTCAGGCAAATGAGCACACTATGGGTTACTCATTTAATTTAAAAATTGCTATTATTGCTTTTACTTTATATTTTTGTTTGAAATTGCTATAAATTTAATAAAAAGATTTTCTCCTTTAGGATAGAAAAAGAACACTTCTTTAAATGCCACTTAATCTAATTTTAGCATGCATTTGGTTATATCATTGTGAAATCATTTTTATGCTAGAGGAAGTGAGTTCAGCTTAAAACCTTTCCACCTCTGCTCTCCATGGTCACTTTTGAAATGCTTTAGAATACTGAGAGTGACGTAGATGCATCAAGGCTCACAATTTAAGTTTAACTTCAGCAGCTTTTCAGTATAGTTGGAATTATGCTAAAATATTCTAGCATATTTTCTTATGTGGTATACTCCAATAAATCACAGTACAAGGAATTTATTATTAAGTGCACACCCAGGTTTTAACTGCATTTTCTATTTTGTTCATTGCAAAGTCATACTGTCTTCTTAATTTACTTTTACTAAGATATAATATTTGTGTATCTTTTTTGATAATCTAGATGTACATATATATTCCCATTGTCTCTAATAGTATTAAGTCAGAGCAGTAAGAATTTTAATATCTTCAAATAATAACTTTTTTAGATGCTAGAAAAGCCATACTATCTACAGTTCTAACCCATAGCTATGCTACTATGCTAAAGGAGAGACAGAGATAACACCCACACTGCTTTCAGTGCCACATATGGAACTTCTTCCATCCCCTCTGCTCTGTCCTTTTTAGTCTCCACTGCATGGAGGCATTTTTCTATGAGTCTGGCATATTAATTTCCAATGATGAGTCAGAGCATGTGGTATTTGTATTTTTGTGTCTTACTTATTACCTTTGATAGTTCCATCCATGCTCATACAAAAGGTTTGCTGTTGTTATTTTGGGTGGAAAACATTGTGTTGTTTATACATACCAGCTTTTCTTTCTTCATCCATCGAGGGGCATCTAGTTTGAACCTGTCTTTTAGGTATAATGAATTGTGCTTTAATAAACATGAAAGTGCAAATGTCCTTTAGACATAATGATTTCATGTCTTTGGCTATATATTTCAGTAGTGGGATTGCTTGATCATATGGTAATTCTATTTCCAGATTCTCTTTTGTATACTGTTTTGCATAATGGTTGTCATTTTTTTTTCTTTATCAATTGGATTATATATCCCAGAACTTTCCTTTTACATGACCTTTGGGTTATATAGAGTGATGATTATCTGATGCCTGAGTGATAAACTACCAAAACCTTGGCATTGATCATACATACATGCATACATACAAGCACCTTAATCTTGCAATTTAAATATGATGCATATTGCTTTTGTATTTTTTACTCCACAAATGATAGAAAACTGTTGCTTTCACAGGTGCTGATTACAAAATAAACTGATCTGTACTAGTGAGTGCCTTTCACATAAGCTGAGAAATACTTTACAATCACTGTACATGTGCTGTCTTGCACCAGCATTGGCTTCACTTATATATGCTATCTCTCCAACTGTTCTGCACTGCTTGAACAAAAATAGCACGACAATGTCATCTTAATTTGATGTATTTGAAGACAATCTGCAGTTTTGGAGCCAAATTCCTGTTAAAAATTCTCTCCTGAGGTCAGATTGACAAAAATAGCCCTGCAGAGGTGACCGCTAGGTAAGCAGTGTATATTTGGTGATCTGATGGCCTTTTCTGAACTCTTTGGACACCAGATGCACATGAGGTGTGCAGTCATACATGCAGGCAAAACACCCATAGACATAAAGTAAACTAAATATTTTTGCAAATTAGTGAAGATGACAAGGATAAGTTGGCCAGATATCAGGAACTGGGACTCCATTGTAGGCTTCCACAGGTACATGTGAAATATGGCACCTCTTTTAAGCTGTTTGAACCTTACAAAAAAAGATAAAGAGAAGAAAGGATGGGAGTGAAGGAAAGGAAAGAGAAGACAATCTAAATTCTATTATTCATTCAATTTGCAAAACAATATGCCAATTTACATAACAAATGACAAGCATTTTTGTAGTGCCAGGCATTAAAGTAGTAAACCACATAATCACAGACCTGATCTGTGTGGAGTCCTAGGTGGGGAAACCTTAATTAAAGAAATAAATTAATAAGGCATGTGAGAGACAGTGATAAATTGGCTCAGCAGTGATGTAAATTGATTAAGATCCATAAGGACTTTGAGTTAGAAAAATCCTCACCTGTTGCAGCAGAACAAAGACCTGCATGACCAGAGCTAGGCAAATCCTGAAGAGCTTGATAAGATAAGAGGGGTGGTAGGAACAGGGTTTGGAGACCTTGAACTCCTGTGAGGATGGCATTTCTCTCATAAGGTGGTAAACCTATGAGAAGATGGAAGGCTTACCATGTGATTGCTCAAAGAGACACTGTTCATTTACACTGAGGTATTTAGCATATTGTTCCAAGTGAGCCTGAAGTTAGAAGGTAGACTTTCAGTCAATCTAATTTTCAGGTGTACAGATATGAGATTACAACCCAGGAAATTATCTTTACAAACTATACCACAGTATTTAAATATTGTTTAAACACAAAAATGCATGTACAGTTTTTAAATAGCCCTCATCTGCGCAAATGCAAATAAAATTAATATTGTTGTTACCAGTGTTTCTTCCTGATGATGTGAGAACTGATCCATAGCACCAAAATACCATCACATAAAATACAGTAGATAATGGATTCTGTGATATGTTCCTTATGGAAACACTTATATATCAAATTTTAGGAGATATTCTTTTATAAAATTTTATTTAATTTTATTTTATATGCATTTTTGTTTTATTTGTGTGAGGGTGTCAGATCCCCTAGAACCATACTTACAGACAGTTGGGAATTGCCAAGTGAGTGCTGGGAACTGAACACTGATCCATCTAGAAGAGCAAACAGTGCTCTTAACCACTGAGCCATCTCTCCAGACCCAGCAGATATACATATTGTGTCAGACCACTCAACCATGTCATGACTACTGTTTATCAGACACAAGTATGCTACAGGGGGAAAACAAAATAAAATAAAACACATATGAACTCTTAAAAATGATGGTTAGTAGTCACAGTATATGGAGGGAGACATTAAAAAAATGGTTCTAATTCAGTGTTACAAATTCTTTAATTAACCAAAGTCTAAACCACAAATCCAGCTAAGCAAACACAGACAGGTGCTGACAACTGTGTCACAACACTCTGCTCTTCCCATCAAGATGCAAGTTTTCTTTTGACAATCATTTTAAAATGAGCTCAACTCAAGAAAGTTTGGAGAATTATGAAAGGACCACAATGCTTATTGTTGGAGTGTAACACAGTCATTTCCCTCAGATTTCTTTCTCCCTGGCCTCTCTCTTATGGGACAGAGGAGCTATTGCCTGCTTAATTGTGTGTGTGTGCCTATGTATGTGTGTGTTCACATGTATGTTTGATTTTTGCACAAAAATATTTATTTTAATGTAAATAGTAAGCTACATGATATAATATGATTGGCATAATAAACATGTTATTGGTTAGAATGTGGAGCTATGTGAAAATGCAAGTTGATGTAGAGAAAAGTCTTAAATAAGTAATAGCGAAAGTGGTACCAGAAGTTGACAACATCGGTAACAGTGACGTACAGCATTGTGCACATGTAACTGTGGAGTAGAAATGAGTGGAAATGGGAAAGTCTGAAGGGAGGCAAATATAATTCACCAAGACATCCTCTTTTTTTGGCTTAGTAACTTTGTTTAAACTACCCTTCTCCAAGATCCCACTCTGTGAAGTAATAGACAGAAATTGAGCCCTGGAGAACTCAACCCAATTGCTAGGGTGACCAAATAGCTATTACAAATGGGAATTAAATGAGAAGGCTACCAAATAGGGTTCTCTGGAGAACAGTGGGTCTAGTCAATAGGGGCATTGGGATACCAGAGGGAAGCAGCACTGTGTCCAGACTCTCTGAGGTCTCTGTGGATTTGTAAGGAAGATTCTCCAACAGTGCTTTGTCTTTTCAGTGGGCATTCCAAAGGACATAGGAAGGAGATAACAAGGACACTTGTTATGCAAACACTTTCATTGTACTCAAAGACCTAGATAACTGTTGGAAGGAAGTGACTTCAGCACAGAACTTGACTACTAACATAGTCATATGATACTGGCTTCAGTGCTATATTAGGAGGTAGGCAGCATTACATTCAGAATCATAAAAGAAAAACCCACATTTGAGTGACAGTGTAGTCACTAGTAATAAATATGGCCTTGTGTTATGTTTGTTTGTCTCTCCAGTTTTTACTGGTAAAGGGACTGCCACAACATGGGGTTAGATGATGTACTCTGTGATGGAAAGTGGGTATAACTATTAATATTAGCCACTACCATTGACTTTAGAGTTAGCCAAAATGAACACTTAAGATTTATGAAAACTTATAGCTATCATGTGTTTATATTAAAGCCACTGATACAATGTATTGTAGCCAAAAATAAATAAATCTGCCAATTTCACTGTTCCAACTTTAAAAATATTCAAAGCCATTTTATAATTGACAATCAATTTCATTAATACTTTAAAAAAACTAATTCCCCTTTTGGGGAAAAGCAAAGAACACAATTAGTGGTATTTGCTTTGCTTCCTTTTGAAATTGTCATTTCTATACTAATATAATGCATCAAAATTGAGCCAATTTAACCCTCCCTCTCCTCCTCCCCCCCACCTTTCTCCACCCTTCCCCCGTTCTACCCACTCCCCTTAGAGTACAAGGTCATTAATTGCTATTGGGACCTTCATAAACCCTAGTCTGCCGACGGGGTGAGAACTCTGTTGTTAAATGTATTATGGCAGGAATGTCTTTGGAGATTGCCTGCTTGATTGCTTTGTAAAGGCCCAATGGCACACAGCAATTAAAATCCATAGACCTCCATAACCCCTCTGATGTTTTATGGGGCTTTTTGTGTCCTTCGGTAGAGTTTACCATTTGTGTATTTCCCACTGGGTCTCTCTTTCAAAACTCTAAGTGGGATTTATTTTTTATCCACTGTGATGAAGCTAGTTATACATCATGTGAAAGGTTAATGAATATTTTCAAAAGGAGCATATGTTTTTAAGTCATAGGTAAAAGTTATACTAAAAATGTCTGTATGAAAACTAATGGTGTTTTTTTCCTAATCACATTACAGTCAATTTCTATAAACCTCACAAATACCTGTGATTCCTAAATAAAGCATAGCTCATACAGCAGTTCTCAACCTGTGGGTTGTGACCCCTTTGGCAAACCTTTGTCTCCAAAAATATTCACATTGTGATTCATAATAGTTGACAAATTACAGTTATGACTTAGTAACAAAAATAACTTTATGGTTGGGGTCACCACAATATGAGCAACTGTTTTATAAGGTAGCAGCATTAGGGATGTTGACAACCACTGGCTTTTAAGATTGTAATGAGTTAAAAAGTAAGGGAGTGTCCTAAATTCCCACTGTGAGCTGCTTCACAGAATTAGCTGCCAAATAATCACACACACACACACACACACACACACACACACACACACACACACACACATATACACATTTTGGTGAAGTTAGAACATTTCATTGGGCTAGGTCTAATAGCACACACCTTTAATCAGGTGGGTCTCTGAGTCTGAGACCAGCCTGGTCTACACAGTGAGTTCAAAGACAGCCAAGGATACACAGGGGAGACCCTGCCTCAAAAAATAACAAAAGCAAAATCAACAAGTCAATAATAGCAACAAAACAAAGAAGATCCACCTGAATAGACAATTTCATGAATTTATGCATCTGGCTTTTATCCAGGTGAGAGAAATTTGATCATCCTACTTGGAGCTGGCAGAAGAGCCTCCCATGAGCAGCGGCCAATAGAAACAGTCTCAGGCTGCTCTGAACATACCACACTTTCAGGAACACTGCCAACTTCTGGCATTTCAGCAACTCTTGTGACCTAACACTGACATCATTAGGAAACTTAGTCATCTGACACTACAGTTCTTTTTCTGAATACTTCTTTTCCTCACTTACCTGTTCATTCATCTTAACTTGCCTGCCTTCCACTCACATACTCAAACGACATTTAAAAATCTTCATCCGAAAAAAACGATTTGCATGTTGTAACAGCAAACTCTTCAGCACCTGGACTTCTCTTAGAGAAGTGTTCCTGAGGTGCAGAAATTAAACACAGAGTTCACAGGATGCTCTGCACAAAACCTATACTTTCTCTGGCCAGCAAGATGGCTCAGTGAATAAAGGCAATTTTATCAAGACAGAGGACCAAAGTCATATGATGGGAGAAAGGAGCCAACTCCCACATTTTGTCCTCTGACTTCCCCAGGTGCACTGTGGAATACAAACAGCTGACCAAAAAAGTGGAATTCTAAAGAGATATTTTTAAAAATTTAAAAACAAAGTTCATATAGTCTAAACTTTACAAATTCTTTTATTTGATATAATTGGTAAACATGAAAAGAATCTAAGTCCCATACATTTTCAAAATCATGTTGTGAGGAAAATTATGTGCACTAAAATTAGAGGAAAGCGATTATTCATTGTAGATGGTATGGGTGGGAGGAGGGTGAACACACTGATAAGATGCTATTATTTAATGGAAAGAGGACCAGATCTTAATCCCCACCACCAGATGGTCACAGATCAACAGCACTAATTCTGTAACTCTTTGTCTAGTTTATCTATTGATGGATCCATGTTGTTATATGTTTTAAAATGGTTATGTTTAATGAATTTCAATGTTTTTGTTTTATATGTGATGTCAAATTTTAACTGCTTAAACAGGAAGCAGGTAAACTGTTTACTCTAGTTATCATCTTCTTCACAGTTTGTATTTACTAGAATTCATGCTTTTAATGCATCTAGACCAAGTGTTATGTTTCTTTAAATGACAGATTCCCAAAGGGGACTTGAATTTTATCATCCACATCCATTTAAAACTGTCATGGCAATGTGCACCACTAATCTCAGCTCTGGTAAAACAAAGACAGTAGGAGCATTCCCCTTTTCACCATGGCTAACTTGGTCACCCAGTCTAGCAGATTCAGCAAGGTTTGGGTTCTGAGAGAGATTCTTTGTGTCCTGGTTACTTTATTAAAATTTTTTTTTTTTGTCAACAAGACATGAGCTAGGGTCATCTGGAAAGAGGAAACTTCACTGAGAAAATGTCTCCATCTGATTACTTGTTGGTAAGTTTGATGGCCATTGTCTTGATTAATGATTGATATGGAAGGGATCATCCCCCATTTGGGGCAGTGCTCACTTCTCTTCATTAGGGTTTTATTGCTGTGAAGAGACACCATGGCCATGGCAACTCTTTTATAAAGGAAAATGTTTAATTGGAGCTGGCTTACAGTTCAGAGGTTTAGTTCTTTATTGTCATAACAAAAAGCATGACAGCATGCAGGCAGACATGTTGTTGGAGGAGCTGGGAGTTATATCTCTTGAACCACAGGCAGCAGAAGAGAGACTGTGTGCCATGCTGGGAGTAGCTTGAGCATATATGAGATCTCAAAGCCTGCCTCCACAGTGACACACTTCCTCCAAGACCATATCCATGAAGCCACAGCTCCTAATAGTGCCACTCCCTATGAGCCAAGAATTCAAACACATGAGTTTATGGAGCCATACCTATTCAGACCACCACACCATCCCTGGGTAGTTGGGATTGAATCATAAAATAAAGCTAGCTGATCAAGCCATGAGGAGCAAGCTAGTAAGCAGCATTCTTTCATGGATTCTGTTTCATTTCTTTACTCTAGGTTCCTGCCCCAAAGGATTATAAAGTGTAAGTTGAAATAAATTCTTTTCTCCCCAAGTTGCTTTGGTTATGGTGTTTAATCATAGTAATAGAAAACTGACCAGCATAGATTATATCTAAAGTACTGTAGAAAGTAATTGAAGAAAACACCCAGTGCTGCTCTCTGTTAATGCAAACCCATACATGCCTACTCTCCCCCACACATATGTCTACATACATGGAATGGATATGTATACACACACACACACACACACACACACGGTGGGGAGAGCCCTTTCTCTGTTTCTTAATTGAAAGTGTAGAAAATCTACTCCACAACTTAAAAGTTTCAAACATCTTTATTCAATACGAAGTTGGTTCTGGAAATGTACATTACAGGGACTATGTATTCTATACTTACTCAGTGTCACTCACTTATTTATAATTTACAATATTCTGGTTAATAATATTCATTACTTCTAATAAGCAATACTCTTAGTATCCTTTAATTGTTCATAAAATGTAATTTTGAGAACTTAATACCCTTAAGCTACTGAAAGTTATGAGTAAACAATACCTAACTGTTAATATGAAAAGGGGTAGTGGGCATGCACTTTCTTCTAGTCTTTAATTCTGTCATTTTAAATGTCCTTAAATAAATGATTAAGGAAATATATATATATATATATGTATATATATAAATGATTTTATGTATGTATATATATATAAACCATTTGTATATGTTTATTATTATACATACATTCATAATGTGGATCTGGTATTATATGTTTCTATTGCTCAAAAATGTCATGCTTTGAAATGTTCATTTTTAGTTACATAGTGTTCTATAAATACATATGAACTTATTACAATTGTATCAAATACATAAGTAAAGTATTCAGCTATGTAGGGTACAAATAAAGTGAGTGAACTGGTATAATTTTATATCACCTAAGCATACATTTTTAGTGTAGATTGGATGTTCTTTTATCAGGGAGGTTTCTGTTCTCACATATTCCTCATCCTGATATGGTTGGTACAGACATGCTTATCCAACCAGTTCCCTATGGAACAGGTAGATGTGACTTACTGACTCAAGACAGTGACTCCAATACCCTATGTAGGATGTCAGGATGCCCATATACACCATAGTTAAAATCTAGTTATACCATGACTCTACATTTGCACAGACCCTAAAAATTAGAAGCCTTTCTGGAAGATTTGTTTGGGAAATACCTTGGGTCTCGGTGGCAGCACTGGTACACAGACCATTCAGTGCACATTTCAAGCACAGATATCCCTTTCCCATCAGTCCAACCATACTGATTATGGCTGTAGTAATTATGATGTATATGCTGACAGGGCTTCTCTCACCCTTACTTTAACATTGGTAATGAATAATCCCCATGTTGGTCTTGGCCTGAATTTTAAGTGTTAAATTCAAAGATTGTCATTACCAGTATTTAGTATCTTAGAACTGATAACACAAATGAAACTAGAATCATTGTTTTTGTTCTTTGCATCTCACTTAGTAACACAGAGTTAATCAATATTACAATAATTCTAGTCCAAACTAGTGATTAAAAAAAGTTTTAATCAAAAACCTTATATAAACACGTAAAATTGTATTAGATACAGAACTCAGATGGTGGGTACCCATATGTGTATGTTCAGACAGTCTGCAAGATGGTTCATTTAGGTTTAAGTTTCTTTTCTCTCTTGCATGGAATACTTAACATTTGTTGTCCTGGGACAATCTTCTCAGATGCCAGGTCCCAAGGGAAGTAAATGCATATTCAAATTCTATCATATGAGTTTGAATATGGAACAAAGACAACAGAACACTTTAAAAATATCCATCTATGTATGGTATATGTGAAGCAATACTCTAGATTGAATATTCTACATCTTTGAAGAAAACAACACATTTAAAAAGTGAATGAGGAATTTCCTTTTTATGTGCTCAGTTAAGGCCAGACCAGGTTCTGCTTACTTTTCAGCTCTTCATTAAGCTTACCATTTCCTGTTTACATCTACCCTAAATCACTCACAGACATCATTGCATAATTTCTAAATGTGTTATTTTCCAAATTTATGGGTAATATATAATATTCATTTTATTGGGTAATATATAATATTCATTTAGATATTTTAGAAATACATATAGAATCCCATGTAACTCATAAATTCTGTGAAAATATAATACAGATAAGCTACCTCTGGACTCTGTTGAAAGGCAAATTTGTATTTGAATAAGTCCTCATCATAATGGTCCTTCCCATTCAAGATGATTTTCTTTTCCTATATTACAGAATCCACTTAAATCATGGATTATTTCATCTCCTGTCTACTAGCCACACACTTAAGATGGGTTTTTTTTTTTTTACACAGGAGTCAGATATTGTATTAAACAGGTTCTAGCTCATTATTCAAAAGCAGAGAACTTGTATATTAAATTTTGAACATATGAGTAAATCCACTACATTTTTCTTAAGAAGCTAGCATAACATTAGTACCCAAACTAGATAAGAACAATACAAATAAGATCAGATGAATGTCTGCATGGTGTAACATCATAAATATCTAGGACAGAAAGCCTCACTATTGTATGAGAAATGACCACCATAATGCACAACAATACATACAATAAATGGATCAACATTTAAATTTTCAAGATACAATGGGACCTCTACATAAGTACACATATTAATAAGTACAGTTAATAATTTGACTCACCTGAATCACAAATTGAGAAGAGTATAAGTGTGTAAGTGTAGGATATGTAGAGAAAGATGGAAAAGCAAGAAATTTTTTAAATGAATTTTGTAATAGAAATAGGATGATACTCCTTTATAGGGGCAATATCTTTGTCACATAAAAAGAAAATCTCATGCATACAATGTCAACAATTAAGACTTTATAACCAATCACACACAGAGTGGCTGCCAAAAAGTAATTATTTGGTATTTAACATAAAATTAGAAGTCCTAGCAAGGACAGTCTTATATAAAACAAATAAAGGTATGATAATTGGAAAAGAACAGAGGTTGGGTGTTGTCCATTGAGAAAAATTTCATACACATAGCAAAGTCACATATATAAAACTGCATGTACGTGGGAAACTCAGAGAGATTATGGGGAGTACATGTGTATGCATGCCAAACTTTATATCTGCACTTGTATTTCTATTTCTACATCCAAATCTAGGTACACTGCCTACCATATATATATATATATATATATATATGGAAATATCTAAATTTGAAAATAGATTTGGGTCAAAAGTAACAAGAATGATTAGAAGAAATTTTATGAAGAAGAAGCCAAAATTATATAGACAAATGTTTAAAAGATATATTTAAAAACTTTACTATAAACAGAAATGAAACTATGATACATTTTATATAGATCTATACAACTAGTCAATTTCAGTAAGTATCCAAAAATACTGTTCATTAATGTTTACAAAGTTTTTATATGAGTGAAAGTTTTAATAAGCAGAAAAATAAAAAGTTACTACAAAATATTTTGGATTTAATGCAAGGAGAATTTTGTTGCATTGATTTTAAGTAAAAAATGATTAGAATTGTTGGTAAGAAACAAGTAGTATCAATAGAGGGATGTTAGAAGTGCTTGGAAAGCCTAGATGTAGAAACAAAGCACATTTTCAGATGAAGCTTATTAAATGTCTGTCATAATGATCACCCCAAAATAATGAAACATTCAATGATTAATCCAAGCACTGATAATGATTATAATTTTTTTACATCAGATTCCACAAATGGAAACAGACTCTATGTGAGAGAAATTTTAAGAATGAATATCACGATTTTCAAATTCATAGAAGAAAATTTAATGGAAGATATGGATACATGTAAATGGATTATTTCATAATTAACTCTGAGTAAAAGTAAAATATTTAAATTATAACCTTAGTATCATGTCATTCCTTCCAGAGTTTGAAACTTAGCAAATATTATAATATGCTAGATATTAAAAGACACAGATTTTTTAGAATTTCATACATAAATACTCCATTGACATCGTTTTTATCCTTTTTCTTCCACTTGTAATACCTCCAGTATCTTATCTCTTATATTTCCATCTCAAATTTATGACTTTTTCTATTATAATTACACACACACACACACACACACACACACACACACACACACTTTTGAGTATATTTAGTGTTGCTCATAAGTACATACGTTTAGGACTGACCATTGAGGATTGATAATCTGTAAGGAGCCTTATCACTGGATAAAATTGATACTCTCTCTCTCTCTCTCTTTGAAGTCATTAATTATTTGTAACTCCTCATCTAGGGATTGGACCTTATAAAACTCCTCCTTCCATATTGGCATATCAGTTGATATCCTCTTTATTCAGGTCTTTAGGCTATCATATTTTTGAGGTTTCATTAGTGCAACTTCCAAGTCATATATAGAGAATATATTTTCTTAAACCATACACTTTGGTCCTCTGACCTCTACAATGTTTCCCCCTGATTCCTGTGTTCCCTGAGTCTTAGGTGTAAGGGTTGTGTTGTACATGTACTAATCAGGACTAGACAACCCACAGTCACTTTTTCTCTGCCTTCTGGCTAGTTGTAGATCTCTGTAATAATTTCTGTTTATTTAAAAGAGAAGTTTCTTTGATGAGAGTTGAGTGCTACACTTATCTATAGGTGTAAAGATAATTATTTAAAATACTGTTAGAAATTATATTACTCAATATTGATTTCTCTATGTCCCGCAACCAAAGTGGATGGTGTCCTTAGTTATATGGTCTTACCATCAATTATGGTGTATAACAAAGAGCATTGACAATACCCTGTATTTATTGTTTTGGGTACTTCAGGGGGAAAAAAGAAATTACATTGATTTAGGCAAATCATAGAAGTAGGTATTCCTTTAGGATCTAAAACCTTTCCAGTAACACATATTTGGCCAGGTTTACAGTACTGGGCACAAATTTTACTGAGTAAACCTGATGTCCAATTAGACAGTTGTTGGTTACCCCAAAATAAGTACCATTATCGAATAATTGGGATAATTTTGGTAAGCCAGTCATTATTGTGATCTGTAGGATTTATGGTTGGATGGGACTGTTGATTGCATTTCTCCCTTATCTAGAATAGAGTCTTTCAAAACCATTAGAGCTAGTTTTCAGAGTGGAAGCCTCTAAGTCAATTCTATCTTGATTCTTCCAAGTCTTGTATCTGAATATGTGGTAACTTCAGTAATAGAGTCCTTCCAAGTTCTGAGAGGCAACCAAAGGCAAGATCAAAGGCAAGAGCAATAGTCTGCATTGTCTGGGGTGTCTTTTGGGATCCCTGACCAACAACTTAAAGGGAGGTTTTTAATACCTGGGACTATGGTTTTACAATCTTAGATAATATATGCCTTATTCCTCTTGCAGGGATTATCCTGTGTAGTATAGCATCATATGTATGTGATATATATCTGTGTGTGTGTATATATGTATGTGTGTGTGCCTGTATTATAGATGTGTGCATGCATATGTATGTGTGTATATATACATATAATTTAAAAATATGCTTTTAAAATGATATTTTCCTTGTGGCTTTATCAAACAACTGTGATATTATTTATTTCTACTTTTTTTTTAACCTGTGTTATTATCTCCCTTCCCATCTCCTAGTTAACATTCGCTCCCAGTTTTTATTTTTTCCCCTTTTATAAAACTATTGTTATACTGTCCTTGTGTTGGGAACTCTTCTACTCTGGTCCATTAGACTTTATTGGCTTCTGTGGATTTTTCAGGTTTTATACTCAAATCTAAAGACTGAAGGTAAGATCCACAGATAAGAAAGAACATGTGGTGTTTGTCTTTTTGAGTCTGGGTTACTAGTATATTTTCTAGTTCCATCACTTTTTATGCCAGTTTCCCTATTTCATCATTCACTAGAGATCCATAAAAGATTTCATCATGTGTGTTTATATGTATAATATATATGTATACATATTATATACACACAATTTTCATTACCCATTAGTCAGTTGAGGAAATCTAGATTGTTTTCACTTCGTAGGTACTGTGACTAGAGTGGAGAGGAAAATGGCTGACAAGTGTCTATGGAGGTCTCCAGCCTATAGTGTATATGCCAAGAAGTGGAATAGTGGGGTCACATGATAGATCAATTTTTAGCTTTTTGAAACTCTTCAGATGGAATGCCATAGTGGCTGCAACAATTTACAACCCAAATATGAATTTTCCTGACCTCTTTGCCAGTATTTTTGTCAGTTGTTTTCACTATTGTAGCTAGTCTGATAGAGGTAAGATGAAATCTAAAAGTAGTTTTCTGTATATGGTTCCTGTTGGTGTCTCCGTGTGTTCATATAGAAACTATATGTAGTAAAATAATCATTTCTAACATACCGTCTTCTATAATTCAGATACTATCAGGTTACAGAATTTACTTCACACATCTAGCCTAAAAAGAAGAATTTAGCATGAATTTAAGCTTCTGATTAGGCCTGATTAATACTATTTAACATAATCAGAAATAGCCTTAATTTCATGCATGGAGAAATAAAAGAAAAAAATGAAAGAAAACAACTTAATCACCCTGAAATTTTGAGCACAGGTCTCTCATCAGCCACCATAATAGCCAGGGAGGCCTAGGCAGATTAGGGCCTTGAACTGAGAAATAGTTACAAATTCAAAAATGGGACACAACCACAGCTTCATTGTAAAAATTTGATGAAATGAAGAACATATATTTAGATGCATTTATTTCCCACATGTGAAATGCATACAACAGAATCCTATCAATACTATAATTGAGCTAAAACTATTAATTTTGAAGAATATTTTTTATAAGTTAGTGTAAAATTCAGGTTGTAAAATCATACTATATCTATAGTAGAAAAGCATATAATGCTATATTGGAAAGAATGATCCGTTGAGTGGTGAACTAAATTATTTCTATTTTTTCTTTCATCATTATTTGAATAGTTGAATCTTTCTGTAGAAATAAACTCTATAGTATCAGTAACTGCAAATTTGTTGATATTCAGAAAATTTGTTAACTGTTGGTTTTTTCCTCATAGATGATCTGAGAAGTAAATGTGTATGTGTGTTTAAGTAGATTGTTTATTCTTTTCTTCACCATCCTATCCACCAATCCTTTCTTCTCCATTCACAGATTTAAACTCTTAGAAAACTGGTCAGAAAATTAATGGTAGTAATTATACATGAAATAAAATACTCATTAAAATAAAGTAAATATGCTGTGAAGGCAAAAATAAAGGAAAATGCTCTTATGTGTTTAAAGTCAGATGTATACATGCTGCTGAGACTCTTTTCATAATCCATTAACTCAGAATGTTGAATTAGTTAATATAGATGCCACCAAAGCCCATTTATTAACACATGCTTGCAGTGGGTAGCTGTTCCAGCTTTGACCTGGAAGTACTACCCCCAGTGAGGCTTCCAGTAACTGTCATGCCTACCTACGGCCTGCCCCTGAGGAGGGCCGAGACAGGAGCCCTTAAGACCAGAGATTTGGATGTGTTGGGTCTCTTAGTTCCTGGTGATCCTGGATGCTAGATGGTAGACTGAGCAGAGTTCTCCAGAGAACCCAGCTGGACTGCCCCTCATCTCTTTCTGATCCTGTGACCTACCCCTTTACTAGCTGTAAGTTACCTCCCAAAATAAAACTCTTTTTTAACTACGTGGAGTTGCCTTAATAAATGCACCAATACATGCTACATGCTTTATCTTGATCTAGCAAATAGATTTGAGTATGAAACTAGATTTGAGAAATGTCAATCTGTAAGAGAGATGTATACAGTAGATTTAGCCAAGGTCAATCCACATTTAATTTTTTTATTATTTTTAAAATTTTATATTATTCTTTTCTTTATGGGGGATTATAATCTAATTATATTTCTCCTTTCCTTTCTTTCCTCTTATTCCTCCCATAAAACCCATCTCATTCTTCATCAATTTTGTGCCCTCTTTTTTCACTGTTATTATATGTCTATATCTATATACACATATATTTCTAAATATAGCATGTTCTGTTGTAGAATATTATTTTAAGATGTGTTACTTTTATTTATTCTCTGGAACATTTGTTTAATGATGCAAAGATGTGTTTGGTTTAATATAATTTACCTGCAGTCAGGAGGCTGAGGAAGCAATTAGCTGACAGAAAGTGGTAAGGAGAAGCCACATTGAGAAGGGTTTTTAAGGAGGGGCGAGGAGAAGCAGGAAGGCTTTTTGGAGGATGTGAACAAGGAGAGGAGGTGAGCTACTTGCTATTTAGCCTCTCTGAAGGGCAGAATTCCACCTTAACCTTTGATTCTTGAGTTCTTTGGACAGAGATTTAGTTAAGTTCCCTTTACCGTTTTGAAAGAGTCAGTGCCTGAGGGAACATAATTTCCTCTGCCTGTGGCCCTTGAGGCCTAACAGCTGCTGGTGGTGGCAGAACTGATTTGGACAGCTGTGGCCAACAAGGCAGCAACAATTTTAAAAAAGGAAAACAATGTTCAGTATTTACAATGTTATTATATATTTATTTTCAGGGCAGATCATTTGGCACTGAACAACAAATTAGTATTCTTCTTCCTGAAGAAGAACAATTCTTCTGCTTCCAGCTTTCCTTAGTTGTCTATAGTTCTTTGTGGGTTGGGAGGCCTCATGGCCTTTTTTTTTTTTTTTTCCACTTTGGCATGTCCATTGGTGTCATCCTTGTTCAGGTCACATTTATACAGTCATATTGATGGGACTTTATAGGTTTAACTTCTGTTATTACTATGAGACAATCTCACAACATAGTCCCTAATCTCCTGTCTCTTACAGTCTTCCCCTGCCCCTCTCCCACAGTAGTCCCTGACCTTAGGTACAGGAATATTCTGTAGATGTATTCTTCGGTACTAGACTCCAGAACTCTGAATTTTGATTGGTTGTGGTTTCCTGTCATAATTTCTTTCTGTTGCAAAGAGAACTTTCCTTTTATATTTATCATTCTCTCTATATCTATCTATCTATCTACCTATCTATCTATCTATCTATCTATCTATCTATCTATCTATCATCTATTTATTTTGGTGGTGGAGGTGGTTAAACTACTCAGTGGACTTTGTATTGCTTCTAGGCATAAAGCTTAAGAGATGCTGTGGAGTAGTCCATTTCCTCTTCACCACTACAGGCTTCTGGCCTTTCACAATTGCACTGACTATGATGATGACCACCATGAGATGAGATTTGCTGAAGACAGCCCTGGTAATCTTGTGGATGGTTGTCCTCACAAAAA
Source organism: Onychomys torridus (assembly GCF_903995425.1). NCBI lineage: Eukaryota > Metazoa > Chordata > Mammalia > Rodentia > Cricetidae > Onychomys > Onychomys torridus. Next base: position 138,434,291 of record NC_050443.1, on the reverse strand, counting down.
GTGGCAGGTTTTCAGTGACTGGATCTCCATTTCATGACCACCAAAATCATTTCACCACTGGCCACAGGTTCCATTCCCATAATCTTGAGATGAATCAAACAGTTATAGCAGAAGGAGTGACAAGCCGTCAGATTATTGAGCTCTGTTTATTATGTTTGCTTATTCCTCTTAATCAGAAATTTGGAACAGTTTAGCAGGATTATTTGGTGCAGATGCATGGACATGACAGTGACTCCTCTCATTATGACAACCAGCAACAGAAAGAGCAGAAGTTTCCTTGACAAGAGAGACTATACTTATATGTGGGTATAAGGATTTGTTGATATGGATTATGCTGCTTTGGTAAATTAGCGATTGTAAGTTTTCTTCCAATAACTATATTGCATAATTATTATATGATAATATATATATTTAGATAGACAGATTTATAGATAAATAGATAGATGTATAGATAGATAGATGATAGATGATAGATGATAGATAGATAGATAGATAGATAGATAGATGATAGGAAGAAAGAATATATCCAGAAAGACAATGCTTTCTTGCTACTGTAACAAATTTTAATAAGCAGACTATTTGGAAAAACACAAAAACACAAATGTATTTGACAGAGCTAAAAGTAAGAGGTCCAGAGCATCTCCAAGTAGAATAACATTGAAGTATCATCTATATTGTATGTATATAGAGAGACTCAAGGGGAGTGTGCTAGATAATTTAATCTCAAATTAACACAACCTAAAGACATTTGAGAGGAGGTAACCTTAATTAAGAACATGTTTCCATATGATCTGGCTGTATGTAAGTCTGGAACATTTTCTTAACTAGTGATTGATGGGACAGGGCCCAACCCATTGTGGGTGGTTCCATCCCTTGACTGGTGGCCCTGGGTTCTATTAGAAAGAAGAGTGAGCAAGCCATAAGAAACAAGCCAGTAATCAAGACTCCTCCATGGCCTCTGCATCAGCTCTCACTTACAAATTCCTGCCCCATTTGAGTTTCTGTTGGAACTGCCTTTGACAATGAACAGTGATATGGAATTGTAAGCCAAATAAATCCTTTCCTCCCCAATTTGCATTTTGTTCATTGTGTTTCATCGCAACAATAGAAACACTAACTAGGGTAGGGAAAAATCCATTTTCTTTATTCTCACAACATCTAAAACATGCCTACAGTCAATTGATAGTGACCACATTCTGTCTCTAATTTACAGTCAGTAAAGAAATCTCTCTTTCTTCATCACATATAAATTTATTTCATCTGGGAAAGATTTTATCATTTTAAGGATTCATGTAATCATCTTGGAGCTACCTGCAAAATCAAGAATAATCTGACATTCTCAACATACCCAATGAGAACTATGAAGCCCCTTTGGCTATGCAAAGCAGATTACTTAGGGAGCTAAGAAAGAGAAAGAGGCCATTATTCTTCCAATAAGTATTTGGAAATTCATTTTCATTTGAAAGAAAAAAAGAACTTTCCTGAGTACCATGGAATGACAATAAAGCAAAACTGAAGTAGAGAAGAAATTCACAAAGATAACTAAATGCAGACAAAAATCACAGAGAGAGTAACAATGATGTCATGGCAACACACCCAGGAAAAGCAAACAAAATTATGAGTTAAGTGCAGTACATTAAACATGGATGAAAGAGTCCCACATAAACAAGATTCATATATCACCAATACACATCAGTATCTCACATGTAGTTTGTAAAAATCTCTTTCTCCTGCTATGGATTTATGGGATGAGAACTGAAAGGTAAATATGTCCTAGACAAAGAAAAAGACAACTGTATTACAAACATTTTAATTCCATTCTATCTCACTAAATACTTGAACAATTGTTCACAAAATTTTCTTGTACTATGAAATATGTTAATTAAAAAGACTTCCCCTGTCATATATAATGCTGTTTGACAGTAAAATTCAATGATGATGAAATATAAATCAAAGCATCTATTTTATAATTTTCAAAAGGCATCATTCTTAACTTTATCACATTATATATCAAGTGGCAAATCATAAAAAAGGAAAACCAGTTAGTAACTCACCCAGGGAAAAGAGCCCAAATGAATAGTGTCCGATTCAGAAATTTACCTATATCTATAGCTTGTTTTTCCCATCTTCCTCTCAAAGTTTCAACATGGCAGGTTTTATATTGATGTGTTTTCTCCACTTTGGAGTTGACTTTGTACAGAATATGTGATGAAGGATGAATATTCTCAGTTGTCAAGTTGACTACATCTGGAATTTATTAAAATCCAAACAGCTGGGCACCCTGTGAGGGATTTTTTTTTTTCTTAATGAAATTATTTGAAGTGGGAAGAACCATGTCTAATTTGAATATTTGAAATGCTTCTCCAATCCAGGATTTTTGTGGTAGAAAGACCCACCTTTATCTGGGCCATATCTTCTACTGATAGCCTATGATAAAGGACATAGAAGAAGGAAGCTTGCTCTCTCTTTGCCTGCTCGCTCTCACTCTTGTTAGTAAAACCACTCCTTCACTGGTATTAGAGCATATTTTTCTTGGATTCCTGTTTATAACAAAGACCAACTAAGACATCCAGCCTCATGGACTGAAAAACTACTGGATTCTTAGACCTTCCATTTGTAGACAGCCATTGTTGAACAAACTGGACCACAGCCTGTAAACCATTCTAATAAATCCAAAATTTATACTTATGTAATATATATGTATAGTATATATGATATATATTATACAATATGTTCTGTTCCTCTAGAGTAGCAGTTTCATCCTGTGGGTTGAGACTACTTTGGAGGTCAAACTACCCTTTCAGAAGAGTCGCATATCATATATTTACATTATGATGCATAACAAAAGGTTTTCCTTTTTTATGATTTGCCATATACTATATATGATATATATCATACTTTAGGTTCTGTTCCTCTAGAATAGCAGTTTCATCCTGTGGGTTGAGACTACTTTGGAGGTCAAACTTTCAGAGGGGTCACATATCATATATTTATATTATGATTCATAACAGTAGCAAAGTTACAGTTATGAAGTAGCAAAGGAATAATTTTATGGTTGTGGGTCATTACAACATCAGGAACTGTATTAAAACTTCTCAGCATTAGGAAGGTTGAGAACCACTAATCTAGACAATGCTTTAATACAATGACTGATAAGGCACATGTTCATTTTTCCTCATGTAGATATTTTATTTTCCCAGCAACAATAGTTGATGATATTTTCTTTTTTCCAATGTGTGTTTTTGACAATCTTGCCAATATTGAGTGGCAAGACTAGTATCTGGATTCTCCTCTGTATTTCATTGATTTACCTAAATATTTCTGTGACAGTAGCATCCTATTTTTGTTATTATGGCTTTGCCATGTAGTTTTAAATCAGTTATCACAATACTTTCAAGGTTACTCTTTTTGCTTTAAAAAAAAAAAAGAGTGTTTTTAAAATTGCTTTTACTGTCTAGGCTCTTTTTACTCTGTATGACTTTAGATACTTTAATTTCTAGTTGAACAAAATACTGTGCCAGGGTTTTGATTGGGCATGCATTGAATCAATTGCTTTTTAGAGGAGTATGACAATTTTTATAATATTAATTCTACAAATCCATGAGATTGAGAGTTTTTTGCCATTGTCTAATATCTTCTTTAATTTCTTTTTAGAAAGTTTTTATTAATTTGTACTTTTCTTTCAAAATTTCATACATGCATTCAATAAATCTTTACCATACTCATCCCTACTTTCTCTCCAAATCTCTTCAGGAGTAATTGGGACATCTCCTTCCTTCCCAGCTTCATGACCTCTTTTTGTGAATGTTTCTTATTTACATATTTTCCATTTTTAATCCATTGACTCCAATTTATGAAGCTTGTATTCATATGGTTGTTTATCTTTAAGGTCTCTTGTATGTAGAATAATTTTATGTGCTAATATGGATTTTTTTTTTGTTTTTTTCTTTTCCTATTTCCATCCTTTTATTTCCTTCTCTTTTCTTAGTGTCATAACTAAGGTTTAACGTACTACATTGAATAGGAGTTTGGTCAGTGTACACCCTTGTCTTATACCCAATATTGGTGGGAATAATTCAAATTTATCTCCTTTAGCACACTGATAGTTACAGGTGTGCTTATATAGTCTTCATTGTGCTGGTGTTATGCTCTCTACAACCTTAGCCTCTTGAAGATTTTTATCATGAGGTGATGTTGAACACTAATCACTTGGACAAGTTGGCCTTTAATTGTCTATCACTTTCTCTTTGTAATGTCTTAGAGTCTCTCTTAATTTCTGAGACACCTTGGTAGAAACATGGTTATATAATTTTAGTAGAAAAATGCTGTTTCTCTGCATCTACAGAATTCATTTCTATCTGCTTTTCCATTTTTAAAGACTATTATGTCAGAAGACTTTATGTATTAATTCATTCACATCTTGAAATTTATAAATTTTTTTCTTGTAAGATGAATAACGTGTAACATGTTTCCTAGGTTTGACTGAGATGGCATAGGTTATTAAATTTATTTCATACACTGAGCCTTGTTTTGTTGTTGTTTTGTTTTGTTTTTAATCTAAAACAAAAAATTGGTATAAAATTAAAATGTCTAGATGAAGACATTAAATAGTGTAACTATTTTTGGAGTAGATCAGGACACAAATAAAACACTACATTATCATTGAATTTATCTTCTCTTGTGTTATATAAGGATTTGTTATAGATTTCACATAGCAATGTTCTTCCCTTTTATTTTTAGACAATAATAAAATTACACTTTTAATTTATATAATTTAATTTTATAACTCATTCATTTGTAGGTTTCAAACATTTTAAGTGTCAAGCATCGGGAAGATATCTAATTTTGGAGTCACCATCTTACCTATCTGTCAAATAATAGAACATTAGCAAGAAAGGTATAACTTCTGATTCCATTAGAAAAGTCTTTGTAGAGACAGCATTTTATAAAGAAGCTTGAAAATTACTTGAACTAGTAGGGATTTTGGAAGAAATAGATGATTCAAAGAAATATAATAGTGAAGATATCCTGTGGCCAGGCAGCAATGATAAAAGGGTCTCCTTTGACCCTGTGACAATGGTTATTGATTATCTTGTGATAAAAATGGATGGCTGTAATTCTTTGGCACTTAAATACATGTTTCCATGTTACATCTGGCTTTAAATTAGATCTGTGTCCATTCCAATTTTACAAGTGTATCACAGTAATTAATGTCTTCCAAATCTTTTCATGTTGTTTTGTGGTTTGGTAATATGTTAATACATCAGTAACAGTGGTAATGATACTTTAAAACCAACTGATCTTTTATTTGGGTTATATCCAATGCATTTAATGGTTCTCAGTATGATCATAATTTCTAAGAGCAGTCTTAGGTTCTATCCAATTTTTAATCAAGGACACCAACACTTGCCCTCACTACACTCATAATTATTTGATAATGCCCAACAATTTGAGAAATAGATTGTATACAACTGACCCTTAAATCTTTTAGCTAGATGACCCTCCATCTTAGCTTAATGGGATGATCAATGATGCTGGGACAAGCCTTATAGACATCAGACATGAATCACTATTTTGATGGGATGATTTCAAACCAAATGACAGGGCAAGTGTTACTTCAGACGCTTTGATGAAATGTTTCAGAAAAATCAATAAACCTTGAATTTATGACCTATAGTTTTCTGTAGAAAAAAATGATTATCTATTATGAGGATAAAAAAGAAGTCATTTTTCTATGTCTTTAAATCAAAAGTTACCATGAATATAATCCTACAGTCAGTGATAAAGTTTCTTTTTACAACAGTCTATGATGAGTATATGCAATGATTTGCAAGTGAAGAAATATAGAAATTAAGTGATTAGGATATTCTTGATTTATTCTCAAATGGTCACATTTCAGTTTATTCATGCTCTCCTTCAAGAATCATATATAATTGTGAAGTACCTATTTATATATGTAAGTAAAGGAATATGATTATACTAGCACACATATACCACATTAAAGAACCGAAATATCCAAATGCCCTGTAGGAAAGACATTTACACATTATTCCATAGAGCCATGTGAATTTGGAGCCTGATACCAAATGCTTTTATAAGTATTTATAAATCAATCAAATGTAATGCCAATCTTCTATCATTTATGTTCTAGATATATAGGATGTTAAAAATTAAATAAACATGAAATCTTCATGTGTGGTATACTTTGAAGTTGGTAATCTGAGAGTCAATGGGCAAAGGAAACTTGTTACAGAAAGAGGCAAAGAAAGCTTTATATGACAGTGTGGTCTGCAGTTTGACAAAAATTAGTCCGATTAAGAAAAGAGAGGATAAGCATTAAAGGAAAAACATGTGTTCAGAGAAAACCGAAGCAGGAAAGAATTTAACAACATTGAAAATTATGAAAGCACAGCACAGCTGGAGAAGAGAGAGGGGGAAAAAAGATCTGAACTGAGATCGGTGCTGTCTAGTGCCCAGATCATACAGTTCCTTGCAAAGTACAGTTAACGGTGTGGATTTTGTTCTTAATGCAAGGTGCAGCCATTGCTAGCTTTTAAGTATCAGAGTGCTGGCTTAAATAATCGACTCCGGATATCATGTAATGAGAGTCTAAAGCTGAGATAGAGCAAATGTGAAAATAGCAGATTGGAAATGTTGGCATCAGTCCATGAAGACATTACAATGACTTCACTGTGACAACAGAAATTGAAGTAGAAAGTGACAGAATCAAATGATACCTAGTGGGGAAAAACTCAGAATTTAATGAACGTTAAGATTTTTTTTTTATAACAGACTGTTGTTAAGTAAGCAAATAATGGCTGTCTATTCTCTAAATCATCTCCCAAAACATATAAAAGTCATGATTCTATGTCTAGGATGAATTTTGTGAATAGATAGAGAAACCATATTTTATGTGTCTAAGGGTCTAACAACACAGAGGCCTCTATTTGATAGTTAAAAGTTACCATATTTGTTAATTTTCTTTTATTTTTAATATGTCCAAAATGCTTCAGAAGACATACTTTCAATTAATGAAACAAGTTCAAATGTTTTTGCTTATGGTATTTAAGGCTTGAAATTATATTTAGCTTTTGATGATTGAAGTGTTTTTTTTTGTTAATATGTGACTTATGATAATAAATTGAGCTGTCTTTTTTCTTTGTAATTTTTAGCATGGTTTTAATTGAAATAGAATTACATCACTTTACCTGGACTCCCTTTTGTCCCTCTAGGCCCTCTCAAGTACCCTTTTTCCAACCTCTTCCACATCTCCCACTTAAGTAGATAGTCTTCTTTCTTTGAGTATTATTGTTATATGCATTTATATGTGTATGTATGTATTTATATGAATAAATATACATAAATATAAGCTACTGAGTCAGGTTTTATTGCTAATGTTTAATATAGCTCCAGGCTAGTCTCTCTGCATTGGAAAATCAACAGGAGGACTCATCCCTGGGAGAGGTTAATTCTCATTATTTTGGAAATTTGTAGTTGCCTTCAGGTTTTTTGTTTTTTTGTTTGTTTGTTTGTTTTTTCTTTTGTCTAGTGGTAGGACTCTGAGCAATTTTTCCTTTCCCACATTTACATATCTGGTGATAATTGCTAAGGTTCCATTCTTGTTTATGTAGCCACTTTAAGACTGTTTCGCAGGAGGTATCCTGATATTCTGGCTCTTACAAACTTTCCGCCCTTTCTTCTTTGATGTTAGCCATGGATCCAGGATCTATGATGTAAATGTATCCTCTGAGGCTGGACTCATACTCATGACCTATTGATCTCTACAATTTTTTTAGTTGTGATTTTCCATGATGATTACTATTATCTTTTTTTTTTTTTTTACTTTTTTTCTCCTTTTTTATTTATATTTGTTTTTTTAATTTTACACATCAGCCATATGTTCCCCTGTCCTCCCCCTCCTGCCCCCCGCTCCCACCTTCCCTCCAGTCCCTCCCCAGGATGATTTTTTCTAGATCCATCCATTTGCCTGCAAACCTCATGATGTCATTGTTTTTTCTCTGCTGAGTAGTAAGTACTCCATTGTGTATATGTACCATATTTTCTTTATCCATTCTTCAGTTGAAGGGCATCTAGGATATTTCCAGGTTCTGGATATTACAAACAATGCTGATATGAACATAGCTGAGCAAATGCCATTGTGTTATGATTGAGCACTCCTTGGGTATGTGACTAAGAGTGCTACAGCTGGGTCTTGGGGGAGATGGATTCCCAATTTTCTAAGGGAGCACCATATTGATTTCTAAAGTGGCTGAACAAGCTTGCATTCCCACCAGCAGTAGAGGAGTGTTCTCCTTGCTGCACATCCTCTCTAGCATAAGCTGTCTTCTGTGTCTTTGATCTTAGCCATTCTGACAGGTGTAAGGTGGTATCTCAGAGTCGTTTTGATTTGCATTTCCCAGATAATTGGTGATGTTGAGCAATTCCTTAAATGTCTTTCAGCCATTTGAGTTTCCTCTGTTGAAAATTCTCTGTTTAGTTCTATAGCCCATTTCTTTATTGGACTGTTGGGCATTTTGATGTCTAATTTCTTGAGTTCTTTAAATATTCTCTATATCAGCCCTCTATCAGATGTGGGGTTGGTGGAGACCTTTTCCCATTCTGTAGGCTATCGCTTTGTCTTGTTGACAGTGTCCTTTGCTCTACAAATGCTTCTCAGTTTCAACAGGTCCCATTGATTGGTTGTTTCTCTCAGTGTCTGTGCTACTGATGTTATATTTAGAAAGTGATCTCTGGTGCCAATGCATTCAAGACTACTTCCTACTTTCTCTTCTATCAGATTCAGAGTAATTGGATTTATGTTGAGGTCTTTGATCCACTTGGACTTAAGTTTAGTGCACGGTGACAGATATGGATCTATTTGCAGCCTTCTACATGTTGACATCCAGTGTTGCCAGCACCATTTGTTGAAGATGCTTTTCTTTTTTCCATTGTAAATTTTTGGCTTCTTTGTCAAAAATTATATGTTCATAGGTGTACAGGTTGAGGCTCCTTCTTTGTGGGTATAAGGATAATATTTAGCTTGTAGTTAGGAATTACACTGGTCTAGTAGCTAAGTGGTTGTTAGATTTACATTTAATCCTCATAGTAGGAACTTTCATAAAATGACATCTGTATGAAAAGGTTTGATAATCTATGTTTTGTATTAGTCAGCTTTATGATACTATAACAAATATCTGCTATAATGATATTATAAAGAGAATGGATTTATTTTGAATCACAAATTTTGAGGTCTCATTCTTGATTTAACCCTCTTATTTTAGACCTAAAACAGCATATCATGAAAGAGACATGGTGATATAAAATCAATCCCCATGACTTCAATAAGAGCAAAAGAGAAAGTACAAGGGACATATATTTCTCTCAAGAATGTTCCCAGGGATGTAAAGACTTCTCCCATGTTTCCACCTACCTCATGAAATTCCATCACTTCCCAGTGATACAATGTACTACACATACAGGTATATGGAACTTTAAGGGGAATTTGAAATGGAAAATGTAGCACATTTTAAACTTTGTACCTTCTATAGGAAACATTTTTTGAGATTAACCTATGTTTCAAGATGTCTAAGTAACATTTTTTTCTGCTTAGAACTCCTTTATGCAAATGTTCCACAATGTGTTTATCTCTTCACTAATTGAGGGATATTTTTCTTTCCAGGTACATCTTTTTGTAGTGATAGAGTCATGTGTCTCTACAAAATGTCACATTTATCTCTTCTGGGTGAATATTGAATAACTATAAAAATTTTGTTCATGTTGCTAAGAATGATTTTTTTTTTTTTTTTTACTTTTTCAAGACAGGGTTTCTCTGTGTAGTTTTGGTGCCTGTCCTGGATCTCACTCTGTAGACCAGGCTGGCCTTGAGCTCACAGTGATCTGCCTGTTTCTGCCTCCTGAGTGCTGGGATTAAAGGCATGCCACTGCCTTTAATCCACCACTGCCCAGCTATTTTTAACCTCATAGAAATTTGTCCACTGTTTTCCAAAATGAGAGAAGTACTTATATGTCCAACCATTGACATCTGAGAGTTCTAGAATCTCCATAGTTTCACAAGCATTTTATAATATCAAATTTCTATAAAATGGTGCTTGGATATATTTGTTTGTTTAAAAGGATTTTTATGAGGTACGAATTGGGAGTCTTTCTGTTTATGAAAGACACAGTCTGCCTTTAATGACAGTGTGATGGTTGACTTTCATTCTCAACTTGAAACAACTCAGAATCACTTGGGAAGTAATATGGGCATGTCCATGGAGGACTGCCTTGATTGTCTTAATGGATATGGGAATACCTACATTAAATGTTGGGAGTACATTCTGGTAGTAGCCCCAGTAAATTATTGTAGAAGAAGGGAGACTTTTTACACTGATACTCTCTTAGCCATCACTCTTGCTAGCAAATCTATCTATGTCACTGCTGCTGCTGCTTATTCCTTCAATGGTAGCCTATTCAAGCTTCTAATGTGGACTTGAGACAAATGGATCTCCAGGTATCCTCCAGACCTCTGCCAACAGATTCAGAATGTTGCTATATCCAGCCTTGTGGAATGAACAACTATCAGGTTCTGGACCGCTCTGTTGTCATATCCATTGCTGCACCACTCCATCAGTATCATGGAAGCCCATCTAAAAGATTTCTTTCTAACATGTATCTATTTTATCAGTTTTATTGCACTATGAAACCCTTACTAATACAGGTAGTGATACACAACCACATAGAATTTCCTATAAAGTCACAATATTTTTCTGAGTACCAAGAAATTCTATGTGAAGTCACAATAGTGTGGATACAATTATCTTAAACACTGGGAAACATTTGGTGAAGATCAGGCCATTGGAAAATCAAACCTGATTCATGATAACACTCTGTTCCTTACTTGCTGGGAAGTTCATTCTATTACAAATTCAACTCCCTAATCAATAAAATGAAGATGAAAATAATATCTACCTTACAGGCCTACTACGGGGATCAAAGATTTAATGTAAGACAGGGCTTTTGAAAATGTAAAACATCAATTTCTGTTATTATAGATAAGCTAGTTTATGCTAATAAGATTATGTTGTTTCTAATATCTCCATTGAGATATATGAGTCAATTTGTCTTAAAGAATAAAATGTAAATATAATCATTTCTGCAAAAACTTTTATCTACTGTGTCAGTGATTTTATTAATTAAAATACTAACTGAGTAGCTACACCATGTGACAAGCATGAGAACACAGCATTAAATAAAATAGATGTGAACATTTTTTTTAAGTTTCCAGAAACTGACTGTTCATATTAAAAATAAAATGGTAATGTAGTGCTAGAATATAACATGTGCTATTGAGTAAAGGAAAGCAGAGAGAAACTTTATGGGCATTAAGGAAGAAGACTTATTATATTTTTAAGTAGTGTTTTGAGAGAATGCTTTTAAAAAAGCAAGCTAAATCTACAAATAGTTGTAGATATGAACTATGTAAGCTACAGCAAGAGTACGAACAAAGGTCTGTTTCACTGCAGATAGTGTGCGAATGGCAGGTCAAAGCAGGGAGCACATCCTAGTGGAACTCAGCAACAAAGGATATTTCACTAGAATTATTTAGAGGAATATGCCATAAAGAGTATTTATAGAAGCAGGGATGGCCTCAAACATCTGTATCACAACAAAGTCCCATGGGCTCATGAGTCACCACATTTCCTTTATGGAGTCTCACTTTCAGGTAACCTTCCATTTCATAAACACTTCAAGATCTTCCAGGACCACCTGCCACTGGGATGGGAGAAAGCAAGTGGAAGAACTGGAGACCCAAGTGAGATTATTGCATCCTCCTACCCATTTCCTTCTGTTAGGGGTTGTCAACATTTCCAGCAACATTGCCATAAACTTATTTACCACTTTGTTGTTCTACTTATTTCATTGCCATGGCAACATAACAAAGGTTACCATTACTCCAAGGTGGTGACAGGATGATCATGTTAAGCATAAAAGAAAACGTCATAGCACAGGACAGTGGTGAAGGAATAAAACATGTAAGAGGAATAATGTTCCCTGCCTCTCACAACATCCATGTACTTGTTAACTTTCTTATTAGTACCTATAATACATTTACACAAAATTAGTTGTTGAATGTTACACAAATATACTTACTTAAAGTTCTACAAAAGGAAAGCATGCAAGTTAATTTTGCCTTAAGGATGAAATGTAATCATTCCTGTAAAAAAGTTGTAATCTACTATGAAAGTTATTCTATTAATTAAAATACTTACTGAGTATATAGTATGCACTATTATATACTGATTAAAAATCAAGGTTTTATCAGAATATGTGGAGGAGAATCTTTGTCCTTGGCTTGTCATGCTTTTAGGGACCATCTAGGTTCTTAGACTCACAGCTCCATCCTCTACTTTTAAAGGAAGCAATACTACATCTTTAGAATTATCTCAAACCCTACTCCCACCTTTTATGAACCCTTTGATTTCACTGATCTACCTACCTTATCTAAGGTTATATCCATAAATAAATTCTGTGACTCACTCACATTCACAATGTCCATCTAGTCATATAAAGTAGTGTATTTAAAGGCCTTATCATTCATACTTGGACATCTGTCTCTCACAGCCTGTCACAGGATAATGGTGCTTTTGATGTTTACAGGGCATAAGCAAATGGGCGCACTGGACTGAAGGTGGAAACAGTATTTGTTCATTGTCTAACACTATGTGCGATAAAAATAAGCTGAAACTGAGTGGGATATGACACATTCCCTTTTGTATTGTATGATTTGCCTCCAATGCAGAGGATGAAGTGAGCAATGTGATTAGAAGCCCTAGTTTAACAGAAACAAAATTAAGATTTTATTTATGTGTGTGTATGAATAGCATATGTATGAAAGTGTCCTTAGAGACCAGAAGAGAGAGTTGTAAGTCTTTTATCTGGAGTTACAAGACATCATAAGCTACCCAACATGGAATTGAATTTGGGTCCTCTGCAAGAGCAGTACATGCTCTTAATTCCTGAGCCATCTCTACAGCTCTGAAATAGTTTTTTTTTTTTTTCCTAAGTAGCAAGGATGTGGTGATATATAGTGTGTACCTCAATATATTGTATACCCTAATAAACTTGCTTGAGGATCAGAGAACAGAACAGCCACTAAATTAAACATAGAGGCCAGGCAGTGGTGGCACACACCTTTAATCTTTGCACTGAGATTGTATGTCTTTACTTGGGAAGGACACACGCCTTTAATGCAAGGAGGTGATGGCAGGAAGCAAAAAGGTATATAAGGCATGAGGACCAGGAACTAGAGGCTTTTAGTGGCAGTTCAACAGAGGCCCTCTAGGGTGAGGACTCAGAGGCTTCCAGTTTGAGGATTCATGGACAGAGGATCGACTGAGGGATTGGCAAGGTGAGGTTGGCTGTGGCTTATTTTGTTTCTCTGATCTTTCAGCATTCACTCCAATATCTGCCACCGGGTTTTTCTATTAGTAAGACCTTTTGAGATTTGTGTTATACAAGTATAATATTTTCTAGATCTGTCCACTAACTGCAGATTTCATAATTTCATTTTCTTTATGGGTGAATATAATTTAAAAGCACCATACTTTCATTATTGATTCATCAGCTGATGGACCTCTAAGCTTATTTCTTATGTGTTGCAATAACCTAATCCCAGAGAGAGAGAAAAAACACATTGTTTGTACTATTTGTGGATACTAGCTCACCAAATTTAGATTGAGACATAACCTGAAGTAACAGAAGAAGCCAGGAAAGCAGAAATGGATAATGGGCAGAGGGGTACAGAAACAGCTGTAGCAAAGAGGATAGCAGGACAAAGGTGCAATAAAGAGAGATGGAAGGACTGAAGACAGGTGGAGAAAGGAGGTAATACAGAAGAAAAGGGAGTATATAGAGGCAAATAACATTAAGGGTGTCTGAAAAATCTATAATAAAACATTATTTCATACATTTTCTTAAAATGCATATATTTATGTATGTATGTGTATGTATATTATATTACACACACATGCACATGTATAATAGAATTATGCCATACAGGGTAGGTGATAATGCTCCCCTCAGTAGCTATAGGCTATCTAATAAATATCTCAGTAGCAGGCAAGGGAAATTTCCCTCTGGGCTCTTGGTCCAGGGTCAGTGTGCAAGCCAAGAGGCTCCTAAGACATAATAGGCTATTGCCAGTGCCATCATTTGCCTCAATAACTTGAATGGATGACCATATCGTATATATATAGACCAAGAAGAAATGTTGGACCAATTGTAGTCTTGCTTCTCAGTGCCATTTAAGGCTGATATTTGGAAACAATATTTGGTCCCATGGCATCATATGGGGAAATAGTCACATTCAGACTGAGATACAAAGGGTTCACTGTGACTTGTAACAGAAAATCTGACATTAATTGTTCCAAACAGGCCCAGATGCCTCAGCAACCAGGACAACTATCAGCTATCTTGCACATTGGTCCCCAAGCAACTGTGGAGTTGTCTAAAAGGCTAATGCAAGCACAGAGACAGGCCAGTTGGCTACTAGTCTAATAATACTTTATCTCAGGACAAGTGAGAGTCTATCAGGTATTAATTAGATATCCAAATTACCTAATTGATATGTCTTTATTTATTTTCAGGAAACAAAGGTAAAAGGAAATGCCTTCAATACAAAATTATATTACTAATCATTAACACTCAGTGGTTTTTGAAAGATTTTAAAAGTGACTGAACAGTGATTACACATGATTGCTGTCTGTGAACAGATAGGTCCCCCTTCATATGTCTTACCAGAACATAAAAGTAAGAGTGGATAATATAATTTACATTAAGAACCAAATTAACCATTGACACAGAGAAAGCATCCTGATCATTCTTATTGCTATTGAGACTGTATAATAAGAATAAATAAACTAAATAAGTTTAAAGTATTCTATTTTCCATTTATTCCAAAATAAAATTTAAAATTAACTCGTAGTTGTATCGTTTTCTTTTTTCTTTCAAAAATATTCTAAATGGGTACTAGGTTGTCCTTTGGTTATTACCATCAAAAATGCTTGATGTCAACATCATGAAAAGGGGTACAAGAGTACAGATATTCTGAAATATCATTTCTGAAAGAGGAAGTGGTGGTAAAAGCTCACACTAGTTTCTTTTCTTGCTTTCAGTGATTCTTAGATAAGTTGAGATTCTGGGGTTTTTTTTTTTTGTTTGTTTGTTTTGTTTTGTTTTCTGAGATGTTGTTTCTCTGTAGTTTTGGTGCCTTTCCTGGATCTCACTTGTAGATCAGGTTGGCCTAGAACTCACAGAGCTCTGCCTCCCAAGTGTTGGGTTTAAAGGCGTATGCTGCCCCTGCCTGGCAAATTGAGATTCTTACATTTAGAGCAGGCAGGTGAGGTTATGGGGTTTATTATCAGTTTTCCCTAATATCTTAATTCTTTTTCAGTTTTATTTATTTATTTATGTCCCAACAGCACTTTCCACTTCCTCTTCTCCTACTATTCTCTCCCTGCCACCTCCTCCCCCCGCAATCTACTCCTCCTCCACTTCTGTTCAGCAAAGAACAGGTCTCCCATGAGTATCAACAAACCATGGAATATCAAGTTGTAGTAAGACTAAGCACCTCTTCATGTATTAAAGTTGGGCAAGGTGACCCAGTATGAGCAGAAGAGTCCCAAAAGCTAGTAAAATAATGAGAGACAACCCCTGCTTCTACTGTTAGGAGTCCCACAAGAGAACCAAGTTACACAACTTCAACATGTATGCAGAGGTCCTCAGTCAGTCCCATGTAGGCTCCCTAGTTGTCAGTTCAGTCTCTTTGAGCTCCTATGAGCCCAGGTTAGTTGATTCTATGAAACCTGAGGCAAGAGAATCTCTCAGAACAAGGATGACTCCAGTTAAGACTCCTAACAATAGCAGATATTTAGTCTAAATTAGCCATCTCCAGTCACTAGGCAAGACTTCAAGTGGAAGGAGTGGGAAACCAACCCAGCCATATAAACTTTGACCTACAATATGTCCTGCCTATGGGATGTGTTGGAGTCGGTGCTCTAGAAATTGAGGGCGTGGTCAACCAATGACTGGTCTATCCTAAATCCATGCTAGGAGAATAAACTTACCCCTGACATTGTCTGCAGCACCAGGACCTGCAGGCTGGATGACCTAGAGACCTGGGATAGAACCGAAGAAATAATGTCAATGTAATGATGCATAATGATATCCTGCTATACTCACAGATTGGTGTCTAGCCCAATTGTCATTAGAGCAGCTTCATCCAGCAACTGATGGAAACAAATGCAGACAGCCAAAAATTAGATGGATCTATGAAATCCTACAGAAAGTGGGGAGAAATGATTATAGAAGTCAGAAGGGTTCAAGGTTATCTTATTTCTTAAAAGCCATTTTACACAGTGTACAAAGCACTTGCTGATCATTGAAAACAAGCAGGCCAACCCTAATATCATTTCTGAAGTTATGATACTGAAATCAAACCTCAATATATCTCTACCATTTCAGAGACAAGGACATGAATAAAGTTAGACACACTGTCACTATAGGTGAAGAAATTCATGACAGCACAGGACAAGCATATTTAATTGGTTATGCATTGATAGCTTAAAGCAATAAAAATCCCAAAGGAACTTTAATTTATGACTTCAAATCCATATCCATTGTGGGTCATCTTGTGACCTTACATATTAGAGATGTAGTTATGGGTAAGTGATGGATTTTATTATATGGTGTGATTATTCAATCTGCCGTGAAACATAGACCATATTATATAAAGTTTTCTTTTAACCATGTTTCAAATAGGACATCTAATATGTACTTTGTCAAACGATAAAGGCAGCAGCATGACCTGCAATGATAACATTGTACACCATTGGCCTTTCCAAAGTATCATGTAGTTCTGTTGTCTTTCTAATAAGATATTTCCATTTGAAGTGATCCTTACACTTTTTAACATTATTTCTTCTATCATGAAAATCAAAGAAGGTTGCAGTAGTCATTTCAATCACCTACCTTGGTACTATTCATTTGCATGTATGAGAAGTAAAAACATACGTTTAGTACAATATATTCTGGATGTATTTTTGCAGCACTAATTTTGCATTTGCTTTTTAAAGTGATCTACTGGTTTATCTGGTTTCATGTGATTGTCCTTACTGATTTTTAAAGTGCTTAGCATACCTCCTTCTTTTGAATGTACATATATTTTATCAATTACAATTTAGTTGCTTACTTATGTTATCAAAATTTTGTGATATGTTTGCTTAATATGCTCATTCAAATTTTACAGTTTGAATTTGAATATAAGTAGAAATTCATAAATGTAAAATTCAGACATGCATGTTTGTATAATCATATTTTAGTTTTGAAGTTATGGTTTGTGGTTTTTATTAAAATGCACAGAGCAAATGAAGCAAATGAGAGGAAAAATAGTACAAGGTGGAAATAAAAATGTGAGGAAATCAATTAGGTCATAATTATTTTCTGTGATACTATAAAAATAAGTCCACCCCAAATCTTATTTGGGGTTTCAAGGAAGGCAAAGTGAAGAGGTGCAAGATTCACAACTGACCTGAAAGAAAGGGAGACAAGCTGTACAAGGGAACAGAACAGCTTTATTTTTGGTTGAGGCCATTGTCTACTTTAGATTATTAGTTATTCCAAAGAGAGTGATTATGGTGGTTAATATTCCCTGTCAACTTGAATACACTCAGAAGATAAATAGAAGATAAATCTATGGACATACACGAGGTATTTCAAAAGACATTCAATTGAAGAGGATAAGCCTACTTTAAATTCATGTACTAAATTGGATTAAAACAGAGGACTGAACAACTAGAAAAAAGGAAATGGGTAAGGATTCCCTGATCTCTGATCACAAGTCTTCCCAGATGTGAACAATTTCAACTTCATGTTGTGGCATACTTCATTTCTTCATTTGCATCAGCAACCCCCCCACCCCCCTGCCATAAGAGTTCCCAGCACTGAAAAAGACACACACACACCAAAAAAAAAAAAAAAAAAAAAAAAAAAAAAAAAAAAAAAAAAAAAAAAAGACTGTATTAGTCTGGGTTCTTTAGAGGAGCAGAACTGAAAGAACTTATGTTTATAAAGGGGATTATTATAGTGTGTAGTAGGAATCTTAAAAGTTCTTATTAATGAAACCAAAACCGAGGCCAGTTATTGGGGTGAATGCTGGAAGATCAGAGAAGCAGAGCAAGCCACAGTTTCCTTACCTCACCAGTTCCTCAGCTGGTCTTGTTTCCTCAGACTGCAAGCTTCTGAGTCCTCATCCCAATGGCTCTCAGCTGAACTGTGCTCGAAAGCCTGAATGCTTAACCAGCCGAATGCTTTACTCACTACATGCTTTTTTCTCCCCTAATTCCTGGTCCTCACGCCTTATATACTTTTCTCTTTCTGTCCCCACTCCCTGGGATTAAAGGTTGTGTTTCTGGGATTAAAGGTGTGGGTCACCATGCTTAGCTGTTTCTAAAGTGGCCTTGATCTCAGAGATCCAGCTAGCTCTGCCTCCCAAGTGCTGGGTTAAAAGGTGTGTACCACCACCGCCCAACTTCTGCTATAGCTTACTCTTCCCACTTTCTAGCCACCAATTTTGGCTTTGTTCTAGTGGCTGTCTGTTCTCTGACCCCAGATATGTTTATTTCAGGGAACACACAATATTTTGGGGAATACAATACCCACCACATTAGTGGCATACAGGCTGTGGTCCAGCTAGTTCAATGACTGTTTACCAAGAGAAAGTCCTATAATACAGTAGTTATTCAGTCCATGAGGCTGGTTGTCTCAGTTGGTTATCAGTAAATGCCAGGATTTTGAAGTAGGCACTAGTGCCAGTGAAAAAATGACTTTACAGGGAACAAGAGGGCAAATAGACAAAGAACAAAAGCTTCCTTCTTCCATGTCCTTTATATAGGATGCCATCAGAAGGTATGGCCCAGATTATAAGTGGATCTTCTCACCTCAAAAGATGCAGATGGAAGGTCACTCTCACCACTTCAAATGATTTAATTAGGAAAAATCACTCAAAGGTACCCAGTCACTTGGGCTTTAGTTGACTCCAGATGTAGTCAAGTCGATAAATAAGGATAGTCATTACATAAGCCAAAAACAAACACAAAACAAACAAAATAATTTGAGACTAGCAATTAGTTTAAATAGATATTTTTAAAAAGAAGTAGGAGAAGAGCACAATATGCCTAAAAGTTGCCAGAAAAAAGTTTAACATTACTAACCCTGGGGAGATGAAAATTAAATTCATTGTAAGTTATCAATTCATTCCAAGAAAAATGACTACTATGAAGTCTTTGTATGATCTTTAGAGGAATAGTTTGTTTTCTAGTTTACTCCTGGACAGCTCAAATTCCTGTCATAAAACAGGGCCCCATAGATGTGGTTTTGAAGCCTCTCAGTGGCTTGACAATATTCCTTATAGTGTTTGTGTGTACCTTTCCCCATCAGGATCTCATCGTTCAGCATGTTATGATATCATTTTATTATATATGACATAAATCATTGACATTTAAGTTAATAGAATTTTTTACAGACTAAATGCAGTTATGTTTCATTGTTATCTCACAAAGACAAGCAATATCATTTGAAGTTGTGATTTCAATTTAATGTGCTTACATAGATCCTGTAATACAGCATAATCTATTTTCTAAGCTTTTAGAAAATTAAAACATGTAAAAAAGCTTCAAATAAGTAAGGGCTGTATGTAGAGATTTGTTTCAATTGCCTATGTGGTGGTTTGAATAGGAAAAGCTCATAGATTTAAATGCTTGCTAACCATGGAGTGGTACTACTAGGAGGTGTGGTCTTGTTGGAATAGGTGTGGCCTTGTTGGAGGAAGTCTGTCACTGAGTGTGGGCTTTGAGGTTTCAAATGCTCAAGCCAGGCTCAATGTCTCTCTCTTCTTACTGCCTGCTGATCCAGACATAGAACTCTCAACTACCTCTCCTGAGCCATGTCTGCCTGCATGATATCATGCTTCTTGCCATAATGATAATGGACTACACCTCTGAACTTTAAATATACTGCAGTTAAATTTTTTCTTTTATAAAAGTTGCTGTGGTCATGGTGTCTCTTTATAGCAATAGAACATCATTGAATAAGAGACCCTGTTTATGTGCTGATGATTGAAAGAGCAAAGGCAATCTAACATGGAAGCCTCAGGTCGGTAGAGAAAAATACAGATAACCAAACTCACAGAATACATAGAAAACTAAATATGTTTTTGTAGAAAGCTTTGTTATCAGCCACTACCTCTCAATAATGACATGAAGACTTATTATTAATTGTGGAAGCTTGTCCTTAGTTTAGACTTGTCCCATTAGCTCTTATAACTAAAATTAACCCATTTATTTTAATCTACATTCTGTCATGTGGCTTGTTACTTCATCTCTCTGTACTGTTCATGCTGCTTCCTCTGCCTCTTGCTGACAATCTTCCCTTCTTCTTCCCAGAGTTCTTTGTGTCTCCTTAATTCCTGTCTAACCTCTTCCTGTCTAGCTATTGACCATTCAGCTCTTTAGTTAACTATCCAAAACAATACATTCCCATCCAGGGTACAAATATCCCACAGTAAGTTTTATACTTTTATTTATTTATTAAATAGAGATGAGAAATATGTGGAGAGTATAACTTGTTAGAAGAGTCATCTGGTTTGGGGTACATCTGATTCACTTTGTCATAAGAGAACATACATCATCTTTGCTATAAAGTTCCATTCAGAGATGTAATGGTGCAGAAGTTGGAGATTTCTCAACCTAACTGTTTAAAACATGGAATAAAAACATCTGAAAAATTTTGCTTGTTACTTTTGCCAAGCACCATCAAATTTCAGCTGAAAAAAAAAAGTGTAACAAACAGCGTGCTGGCCTAAGTGACTGTGCTGCTTGGCAGCTCTCCACAAGGAAGGGACCCGTGGTCTCCTGCTGCTGCTGTTCCACATCTGTTGTGTTCATGCCTTACTTCACCATGCCGGGTGTCTACAAATATGTGTCCCAGCTTCACATTGTTTTTCATTTCTAATTTTATTTTAAAAGTTCATACATGGATACCATGGATCTTAATCCTATCCACCTCTCTCTTTTTCTCTCTACCCCACCAACCAGAACCCTCATCTTATCTCCTTCCCAACTTCATGTTTTCTTCTTCTTTCCTTTGTCTCTCTTTCCCTCCCTCCCTCCCTTCTTCCTCTCTTCTTTCTTTCTTTCTATCTATCTTTTTTTGCCTTCCTTCCTTCCTTCCTTCCTTCCTTCCTTCCTTCCTTCCTTCCTTCCTTCCTCTTTCACTTAGTGAGTCCAATATGTGCTAATCATATAAGAATAGGTGTAGGATCATCCACTGGGACATGGGAACCTCCCAATGGTCACATTCCAAACAAAAAGTTACTTGATCTTCCCTAGAAGCCATAAAATGACAATAGGTTCTTAGTTCCTTGCCACTCAATACTGAAACATTTAGCTAGGTTGAGGTAAACATGTTATGAAAGTTGTACAACAGTTAGATCTTGTGCAGCACTTCTATGAGTAACCAAAGCTGTGGTGAATTCAAGTCATCCAGTAGACAGCATTTCAGAGCACTCCTTTCCATCCCACAGCTCTTACACTCTTCTTGCCCTGTCTTCTGAGATGTTCCCTGAGTTTGAGTTGGGGGATAAAATAGATGTCCTACTTGGAGCTTGACACTCACAGTTGCTTATCATCAGCACTTTGAGTGTTAATTTATCTCCACACTAATCACTATATACTGTAATAAGCAGATTACATGAACAAGTTTGGAAACATTACAGACCTAACAATATAAACTTAAATACTTAGAAAGTAGTTTGACAGCACGAGCATTTAGAAAAGCAACATTAGCTGGGAGTTGGTGGCACACGCCTTTAATCCCAGCACTTGGAGGCAGAGGCCAGGGAATCTCTGTGAGTTAAAGGCCAGCCTGGGCTACCAAGTGAGTTCCAGGAAAGGCAAAAAACTACACAGAGAAACCCTGTCTCGAAAAACCAAAAAAAAAAAAAAAAGCGGAAAAGCAACATTAATAGGTTCTCCTCTAAGGCTTATGACTTCCTTAGTGATGCATTTTGTACATCTTTACAGTACCAGATATAAAATCCTACATATAGAGTTGGGACATTGTCTTCATGACATAGTAACCCCATCTAAACTCCTTTCATATATGTATAGAACTTAGGAAGGTTCCATGTTAATAGGTTCCCATATGTTTTCTTGAATGGCCTTTAGTGTTAGGTATAACCACCTATATTTCCACTTTTATACATTTTTTTCCATTTCTCTTTTCTTTTTTTTCTTTCTTTTTCTTTTTTTCTTTATTATTATGTGTTTTAAATTTTGTACATCAGCCATTGGTTCCCCTGTCCTCCCCCCTCTCACCCCCACACTCACCTTCCCCCAGCCCCTCCCCTCCATTCCCATCTCCTCCAGGATCAAGGCACCACTGGGGATTCATTTAAACCTGGTGGATTCAGTACAGGCAGGTCCTGTCACCTCCTTCCAGACTGAGCAAAGTGTCCCTGTGTAAGCCCAAGATTTCAAACAGCCAGCTCATGCACTAAGAACAGATCCTTGTCCCACAGAGTGGATGCCTCCCAAGCAGATCAAGCTATTCAGAGGGCCTGATCCAGCTGGGGGCTCCACAGCATTTGGTTCATAATTCATGTGCTTCCATTCGTTTGGCTATTTGTCCCTGTGCTTTTTGCAATCTTGGATTCAACAATTCATGCTCTTGCAGACCCTCCTCTTTCTCAAGAATTGGACACCTAGAGCTCCACCTGGGTCCTGGCTGAGGATCTCTGCATCCACTTCCATCAGATATTGGACGAGAGTTCCAGCATGACAGTTAGGGTGTTTAGCCATCTGATCACCGGACTAGGTCAGATCAGGCTTTCTCTCAACCATTGCCAGCAGTTTATAGAGGATGTATCACTGTGAATTTTTGGGAACCACTCCAGCACTCTGCCTATTCCTGTTCTCATGTGGTCTTCATTTATCATGGTCTGTTATTCCTCATTCTCCCTTTCTGTTTTTGATTCAGGTGGGATCTCCTGCTTCCCTAAGCTTTCTTTCCCTCAAATCTTGCCCTTCATTACTCCCACTGTCGTCCAGGTTGTTCATGTAGATCTCATCCATTTTTCTGTCATTGGGTTATCCTAGGGTCTTTTCTAAGGTCCTGTTTTCTAGGTAGTCTCCCTGGAGTTGTGTAGCAGTCTAGTCATCTTTGTTTTACATCTAGTATCCTCCTATGAGTGAGTACATACTGTGTTTGTCCTTCTGAGTCTGGGTTACCTCACTAAGGATGATTTTTTCTAGATTGATCTATTTGCCTGCAAACCTCTGGATGTCATTGTTTTTCTCTGCTGAGTAGTACTCCATTGTGTATATGTACCATATTTTCTTTATCCATTCTTCAGTTGAAGGGCATCTAGGTTGTTTCCAGGTTCTGGCTATTACAAACAAAGCTGATATGAACATAGTTGAGCAAATGCCCTTGTGGTATGTTTCAGCATTCCTTGGGTATATGCCCAAGAGTGTTATAGCTGGGTCTTGGGGGAGATGGATTCCCAATTTTCTAATGAAGTGCCATATACATGCAGACTTTGAAAGCCAGAAGGACGTGGACTGATATAATGGAGACACTAAGAGACCATGGATGCCAGCCTAGACTAATATACCCAGCAAAACTTTCAATCATCATAGATGGAGTGAACAAGACCTTCCAAGACAAAACCAGATTTAAACAATACTTATCCACAAACCCAGCCCTACAGAAAGCACTAGAAGGAAAATTCCAACCTAGGGAAGGCAGATACACCCATGAAAAAACAGGCAATAGATAACACCACAGCAGTAAACCCCAAAGAAGAGAAGTATACACACACTACCAGCAAAAAATAAATATAACAACAGGAATGAACAATCACTGGTCATTAATATCCCTTAATATCAATGGACTTAATTCACCTATAAAAAGACACAGACTAACAGAATGGATAAGAAAACAGGACCCATCTTTCTGCTGCATACAAGAAACACACCTCAAATACAAAGACAGACACCTCCTAATAATAAAAGGCTGGGAAAAGACTTTCCAATCAAATGGTCTTAAGAAGCAAGCTGGTGTAGCCATCTTAATATCCAGCAAAATAGACTTCAAACTAAAATCAATCAAAAGAGATGATGAAGGACATTACATACTCATTGCAGGAAAGATCCACCAACATGAAGTCTCAATTCTGAACATTTATGCCCCAAACACAAGGGCACCCACATATGTAAAAGAAACATTACTAAAGCTTAAATCACATATAAAACCCCACACATTAATGGTGGGAGACTTCAACACCCCACTTTCACCTCTGGACTGATCGGCCAAATTGAAACTTAACAGAGACATAATGGACATAACTGATGTTATGGCTCAAATGGACTTAATCCATATCTACAGAACATTCCACCCAAACAAAAAAGAATATACTTTCTTCTCAGCACCCCATGGAACCTTCTCTAAAATTGACCACATTAAATGGAGAGAAACTCAAAGCAATACCACTAAAATCAGGAACAAGGCAAGGCTGTCCCCTCTCCCTATACTTATTCAATATAGTACTTGAAGTTCTAGCCAGAGCTATAAGAAAGGAAGTAGTCAAGCTTTCCCTATTTGCAGATAAAATCATAGTATACATGAGTGACCCCAAAAATTTAACCCAGGAACTGATACAGCTTATAAAACCTTCAGCCACATAGCAGGATACAAGATCAAATCAAAAAAATCAGTAGCCCTCCTATATACAATAGACAAACAGCCTGAGAAGGAAATCAGAGATACATCACCCTTTACAATAGCCACAAATGATATAAAATATCTTGGGGTTATGCTAACTAAGCATGTGAAGTACCTATATGACAAGAACTTTAAGTCCCTGAAAAAGAAAACTGAAGAAGATGTCAGAAAATGGAAAAGAACTCCCATGCTCATGGATAAGCAGGATTAACATAATAAAAATAGCAATCTTACCAAAAGCAATCTACAGATTCAATGCAATCTCCATCAAATTACCAACATAATTCTTCACAGATCTGGAAAGAATAATACTCAACTTCATATTGAAAAACAAAAAACCCAGGACAGTCAAAAGAATCCTGTATAATAAAACAACCTCTGCAGGCATCACGATCCCCGACCTCAAGCTCTACTATAGAGCTACCATAATAAAAACAGCTTGGTACTGGCATAAAAACCGACATGTGGACCAATGGAATCTAATTGAAGACCCTGACATTAACCCACACACCTATGAACATATAATTTTTGACAAAGAAGCCAAAAATGTACAATGGAAAAAAGAAAGCATCTTCAACAAATGGTGCTGGCATAACTGGATGTCAATGTGTAGAAAGCTGCAAATAGATCCATATCTGTCACCATGCCCAAAACTTAAATCCAAGTGGATCAAAGACCTCAACATAAATCCAGTTACTCTGAACCTGATAGAAGAGAAAATAGGAAGTAGTCTTGAACGCATTAGCACCAGAGATCACTTTCTAAATATAACACCAGTAGCACAGACACTGAGAGAAACAATCAATCAATGGGACCTGTTGAAACTGAGAAGCTTTTGTAGAGCAAAGGATGAGGTCAACAAGACAAAGAAACAGCCTACAGAATGGGAAAAGTTCTTCACCATCCCCACATCTGACAGAGGGCTGATATCCAGAATATATAAAGAACTCAAGAAATCAGACATCAAAATGCCCAACAGTCCAATTAAGAAATGGGCTATAGAACTAAACAGAGAATTCTCTACAGAGAAAGTTCAAATGGCCGAAAGACGTATAAGGAATTGCTCAACATCCCTAATTATCCGGGAAATGCTTATCAAAACGACTGAGATACCACCTTACACCTGTCAGAATGTCTAAGATCAAAAGCACAGAAGACAGCTTATGCTGGAGAGGATGTGGGGCAAGGGGAACTCTCCTCTACTGCTGGTGGGAATGGAAGCTTCTACAGCCATTTTTTTTTTTTTTTTTTTTTTTTTTTTGGTTTTTCAAGACTGTGTTTCTCTGTAGCTTTGGAGGCTGTCCTGGAACTCGCTCTGTAGACCAGGCAGGCCTCAAACTCACAGAGATCCACTTGCCTCTGCCTCCCAAGTGCTGGGATTACAGGTGTGCAACACCACCGCCTGGCTCTCCATTTCTTTTTTATTCAATTATTATAATTTTGTATTTATTTAATTAATTTAAGATCTGATTTATAAATGTTTATTATTGTCTAGCCATTTGAGCTTAGTTTTCCTCTAGCTGTTCCAAGGTCTTATTATATATAATTCAGCTATTAACTTGATAGCTCTTAATTCCTTTGGATATAGGCATTTAGCATGTTAGGACTCTCTTGTGTCTCATTGATTTTATTATGTTCATCATTAATTTATTTTTTTTTTTGTTTTCTGTTTTTTTGAGACAAGGTTTCTCTGTGTAGCTTTGTGACTTTCCTGGAACTCACTTTGGAGACCAGGCTGGCCTCAAACTCACAGAGATCCGCCTGCCTCTGCCTCCTGAGTGCTGGGATTAAAGGCGTGCGCCACCACTGCCCAGCTTCATTTTTATTTTTTAGGAGAATGTTTTTAAAAGGTTTCCTTTTCAAGAAGTATCTTGTTTTTTGATTCTGTTTTTAATTTTTCACAATAATGAAAGAAATAAAGGAGGTAAGAATGAAGGTATCCCTCCCTCCCAATTTGTAGGATAAAGCTAGAAAGAACTTGCTAGATTCCAAACAAAATGACATTTTCCTTTATACAGACTCAAAAGTGAAGAGAAAAAAGCATAGAGGAAGAGATGAAGCCATGTGGCTAGAGATAGGTGTCCCAAACCTATCTAGATAGAGATATAGAAAGAATAGACAACTCTGAAGACAAAGTGAGTCCTAGTTTCCTGCTATGATGGTTATGTCCACAGGCAATTTAAACCCATCTTAGATTATGTCTATCATCAGAATCAGCACTAAGTTCTCATATATGACAATAATTTGAGGATGACTTACTAGGCAAAATATATGCCATAAATACAATAAAAATCTCAATAGGGAAACTTAAAAGGCCAAAGTTTATTGTCTAAAGGTTAAGGCTGACAAAATCTAACAGAAGAATTAAAATATAAATGTCAGAATGATAAAGAGGCTATTGCAGCAGATTCTGAATATTTTGTATTTGGATAGATTTATTTATTTTATTTTACAAAATTCAATAAAGTTGGAATAACACCAACTATATAATTCCTACTTCAAGTGATATTTGTGATTTACACAGTAACTTTTATATAATATCTAGGTGTTTTATTGCTGCCATAGTAGAAATAAAACTAAAACCCTTTTTACATGGTAGTCAGAAAGCTTCCAATAGTCACACCTTTGGCCAGCCACATGCTTGTTCTGTTGCAGGTGGGATACTGTATTATAGAAACTGATTTCCCTGTCAGTTAATAGATTTTAAGGAAATTCCTGAAGGACTAGTAATACCTAGAACAGGTGTCAAGATGCCAAAGCTCACCTGTCTTCTTGAGTCTTATATGTGTATCTAAAAGTGGTTGGTTCTATTGGGAAAGCAAATCTCCATCCAATCTTTATACCATATGCCATACTGGTCTTAATTTAAGATTTGTACCCACAACAAAGCCATGTTAGTGCCCCAAGCTCACTCCCTAGAAGGACTAGTAAGGATTTCTTCTTTCGATCTCTGTGCATTTCTTTCTCATCATTTATTTTACCAGCATTTATACAGAGCAGAGTACTTTGTTAGGGAACCCAT
Source organism: Onychomys torridus (assembly GCF_903995425.1). Classification (NCBI taxonomy): domain Eukaryota; kingdom Metazoa; phylum Chordata; class Mammalia; order Rodentia; family Cricetidae; genus Onychomys; species Onychomys torridus. The sequence goes on along the minus strand of NC_050443.1, from coordinate 138,406,432 downwards.
AACAACCTGTGAAACTGAAGATTCACTTACATCTTGTTTCTCAGCCCAGTTTTCATTAAACCTAATATAGTCTATTTCCTTTCAAATGATTCAACAATGCTGATTCTTCAATAATACTGATGCCAAATAATGTTGATTTTTAAATACTTTTTCTTTCTTAAAATGATACCACATAGTAAATTAGACTTCACTTATTATGAATCATAAATTATTGGAAATTAATTTCAAAATAATGTATTAAAATCCATATAATAAATTGACTGATTTTGTTTTTAATAATATTGAATACATACACATAAGCAGGAATAATGCAAACAAAGAAGTAACAATGTATTTTAAGCAAAGTATATTGAGTATTTAACCTCAGCAGTCCAATTGAGAGGTATTCCCATTACACCTTGTTGTGAATGAGGGAGCAGAAGCTTAGGGAGATAAGACAAAGTTACTATGATCTTCAACAATGATGTTATACTGCTTCCAGGGTCAAATCACCTCTACATAAGAAAAGCATAAAGACTGATAATGTTCTACCTTCTACCTTTTTCTAAGCACCTGGACCTTTGCTTATAGACTTTTATCACTACTCTGTCCATCAGAAAAATTATAAATCATTTATGGATTCACATTCTTCCAAACACTATAAGCAACTTAACACATTTAGCTTCAAGGAATAATCCTCTTGTACACTGTAAAGATTTGTCACTTGAATTGGTTTAATAAAATGCTGATTGGCCAGTCACCAAGCAAAGTCTAAACAGGGAGACCAAATTAAGAATTCTGAGAAAAGAAGGGCAGAGTCAGGAGTCACCAGCCAGGTGCAGAAAAATCAAATGAGAATGTTATACTGAGAAAAGGGGCCAAGCCACATGACTAAACATAGATAAGAATTATAGATTAATTTAAGTATAAGAGCTAGCTAGTAATAAGCCTGAGCTACTGTCCAATAATTTATAATTAATATAAGCCTCTGTCTGGTAATTTAGAAATGGCTGTGGGACAGGGCAGGACAGAGAGAAACCTCTGTTCATATATGGGGGCAACATGGGACAAGAATTTCCACATAAAACCTGAGAAAGCTTAAATAAAGGAGTCTAAACACACAAAAGAACAGAGTCAAGCATGACTTCTTGGTAGTAGCATTTTCTTGGGTGGACTCTGTTTGCTGGCAGTAAGCAGAGGCATGGCTTCTTTAAGATGTTGTTTTCTGGTTCATTCTGGTAACTTAGATAGCTCTTTTAAGAGGTCCTACTACCAAACACTTATGAGGTGTTTATGGGCAGCCAACATCATGCTACTCAGTGGTGGCCTAGACCTAGAAACTTCCCAGAGTTGGGACAATAAACATGGCTCCCAAAGCTGGTGATAAACATGCCTCTGCCAGGAGACTAGACTCTCAAGGAACAAAGTGGGAGGAGCCAGTGGCAGCACACCATTTTTAAAGTTACACAACAGTTTTTTTGTTTTGTTTTGTTTTTTTGATCATACAGACAGAAAATATCACAAATGCACAATAAGGACAGATTCAAACAAAAAGACCCTCTAGCCAGGTGGTGGTGGTACACGCCATTAATCCCAGCACTTGGAGGCAGAGGCAGGCAGATCTCTGTGAGTTCCAGGCCAGCCTAGGCTACAGAGTGAGCTCCAGGAAAGGGACAAAGCTATACAGAGAAACCCTATCTGGAAAAACCAAACCAAAACAACAAAAAGACCCACTAAACAGGGTTATAGTGTGTTTAAAAACACATATAGGCTTGGAAGAGAAAAGCAAAAGAGTGGAAAAAGTCAGAGAAAAAGGAGTAGAATAGTAAAAATATAACAAGCCACATAAAAATGGAAATTATACAATAGTCTAGATAGTGCAGGCTATTGTGTTATCTTTAAATCTTTTGATGACTAATAAATATATAACTGCTGAGAGACATTTGATTATGAAAGCTGCTAGAGTAAGCCAAACTGTATATTTAAAAAATATCTTGACTTCAAAATTTAAGTGAAAAGACATGTTCTTTGGGAAAGAGGTTATGCTTTTGTTTCCACAGGAACTGAGAGGCTCTGGATTCATACTGGGTTAAGAAAAATCTGGTCTGATTGAGGAAGACCACCTGAAAAATCTCCCATGGGAATGAATGGCCCAGAAGTAGTAACATTCAGAGTGACTTTATTGCAGTTTCCTCTGAGTCCTGTGTCCAGAACAGCTTCAAGACTGCTGCCTGAGGTGATCCAGCCTCATAGAATACTCCAATAAGGACTTGACCATAATCCTAAATTATCTCAGGGTCCTCCAAAGATTACCAGCATCCTCAACCAGAAATAATTAATCTAGATAACTATGTCCACATTGCCAAAAATAAAATATGAATGTTTGTCAGTGTTTAGGGGTGTTGGTTCCAAGTTGTCATGGATAGTGGCCAGGAAAAAAGCTAAACAAAGTTGATTAGATTCAGATAACTTATTCTGAAAAGAAAAGGGGGATATGGAGATGATAGGATAAAAGGGTCGATAACTGAATCTACTTTAACCAAAAAATCCCCAACAACTATTAATCTTACATATTTTACATTACTATAGATTTTGGTTTATTGATACATATTTAAAGTTAATTTTGTTATACTGTATGTACAGTTTTACTTCTGTTTAAGGTATTATTTTTATGCCACTCATTTAAAATGTATAATTAAGAAATATAGTTAGTAGTCATCTATAATAGCCAAACATGCTCATGTTAGGTATGTTTTCAAGGTCATACATATAGATGTATTTAGATAGATGGTTTTCAAAGACCTATAGACTATGACGTTTAATAGGTTTAATAACCTAAGGCTTTTCAAAACAGTGAGACAGGTCTGCTACTGGCATCACCAATCTACTTCAGAAAAGATGATAGAAATTTAAACAAAACAAAACAAAAATCTCCACTTTTTTTTTCCTTTATGGCAAAAGCTGGCCATGTGGGTTAAGAAACTGCTCTTGCCTCAATTGCTGACAGTTACTGTCCAAACTGGTCCAGCAAGACACAAGAAAAGCAACTGTGGAACTTGTCCAAGACAAGGTAGAATAGTTCTTTCAAATTTTCCTGCTTCTGAAAAAGGTCTGTCAGATATTCTAGGTCTGTAGGCCAAAGATGGATGCGCGAACTTCACAGAGGAACTTTGGGTAACTGTCCTTGCAGCTTGAGGTCCCCATCACTAGGTAACATTTCACCCTTCTTGGGTCTTTGATAGAGTTGAAGATGAAATAATTGTAATTATAGTTTTCCTTTGTTATCATAGAAAGTAAATTAGATACAAAGCTTTAGATTCACCAAGATAAGATAGATAATAAAGTATTTTCTCTAATTTTGTCAAATGCAAATGAATTAGTGTTACTGTAATTCTTACTTGATGACTGTTTTTTTTGTGTGTATAATCTTACTATGTCAAAGTTGAAACCTTCCTTTTTAATTAGACAAAAAGGGAGGAATGCTGTGGAATAATGCTCTTGTACACTGTAAGATTTTTCATACAAATTTGTTTAATAAAATGCTTATTGGCCAGTAGCCAATCAGGAAGTATAGGCAAGGTGATAAAACTAAGAATTCTAGGAAAAGGAAGAGCAGAGTCAAGAGTCACCAGTCAGATGCAGAGGAAGCAACATGACAATGTTGTGCTGAGAAAAGGTACATTGCCACATTGCTAAACATAAATAAGTATTATGGGTTAATTTAAGTATAAGAGTTAGTTAATAATAAGCCTGAGCTGCTGGCTGGGCATTTATAATTAATATAAGACCCAGAGTGGTAATTTGAATGTGGCTGTGGGACAGGGTGGAACAAAGAAATGCCTCCATTTACAGCACCCTATAAAATAACATATAGCTAATGAATACATTAATAAATACAGTAAACTTGAAATTACTGGTGACTTTCACTAGTTTAATGCTGTACAAATCAAGAGAGATGCATACATAGCCTCATGTTTACCAAGAAGACAGTTAGTAGTCTTTGCTTTAAGATGTCATCGAAGGGATTTCATTGGTTGAATATTTTCTTTCTCTTCCAAAGGACCCAAGTTTATGTTTCAAATTTCTGGCTTTCTTTTTTTTGTTGTTTTTTTTTTTTGTTTGTTTTTTTGAGACAGGGTTTCTCTGTGTAGCTTTGGCCTTTCCTGGAACTCACTCTGTAGCCCAGGCTGGCCTTGAACTCACAGAGATGCGCCTGGCTCTGCCTCCTGAGTGCTGGGATTAAAGGCATGCACCACCACCAGATTTAGCTCAGTGGTAGAGAGCTTGCCTAGCAAGCACAAGGCCCTGGGTTCAATCCTCAGCTCAAAAAACAAACAAACAAACAAACAAACAAACAAAAAAACAAAAAAACCCAAAGGACCCAAGTTGTTGTTGTTGTTGTTGTTGTTTTCCCCACACCCACCCTGGGCATCTCATACCTGGATGTAACATCAGATCCAGCAATTCTGAAACCCTATTCTGGCCTCTGTAAGCACTGTCACATATGTGGCATACACTCACAGAGACACATGCACATGATTTTTTTAAAGGACATTTAATTTTAAAGATTTTAAAATATTTCTAAGATGTACTAGTTATGTTTGAAAGTAGAGATAACAGCAAGAGGAATAGAATATGTCGGTAACATCTGGAATCTATTTGATTTCTTGATAATGGTACTGTTTTCACAGACGTGGTGATTATAAATCTCATTAAGCTGAAAAGTAAAAGTGGTTGGATTTTTAAATGACTGAGTTAGTTCATTTAAAACTTTAACATGAGTATGAGCAAACACATATACAGAACATAAATTTTTGTTTGAAAATGCTGTGTGGCCTTTGGTTTTGTTGTGACCACTGGGACAAAGGAAGATACTGAACCCAAGACAAGTTTAACAATCTCTTTAAACCAGTCCTTGAGTAGCAAGTGCTGGAGCCCAGATAGCTTGCACCCACTGTTCCTGGCCACAGACCTTTAAGAGGTTGGTTCTAATCACACCTGGAAATGGAAGCAGCCCACTATTAGGTTTTTTGAAATATATTTACATGCTTCATTAATTAACAAAAATGTAAAGTTTTTTTTGTTTTCTTCTTGTTATTGTAAAAGCTTTTACTTTTGGAATTTCTCAATCTAACATGATCAGAAATTCATTTTTATATGTATTTTTGCAAAAAGAGAATGAGTCCTCTTAGTAGAAAGAGCCAAAAATCACTGTCTTAGAACATAAACATGAAAAAATCAATTAAATCAATTTTTCATGAAGAGCCTTCAGAACTCATCTTCTACAGCCCCTGAACAGCCTGTTTATTACACTGAGGACTAGAGTCTCGTCTGTAGATGATTGAAGTGCTGACTGATGTTATGAGTACTAATTAATACCTCACCCTGTGAGGTATATCTCCAGTTAAATCATCATTCTGGAACTCATTTTGCAGAAATGTTTGGCCCACCTCAACAGATGCTGCACCATGAAAGCTAGTGTTTTATGCTGTGAAGGGTTGCTCACAACATATGAGCCTTTGCATAACTCATTTACCAATTTGATGTCCTTTACTATGTATTTCACTAGTGCCTACATGAAGCTTGTAATTTTAAATTCATTTAGGGTATCAGATGCCATAGAATTGCTAAGCAGATAAGGAACATCGGTTTTCTCTTATTCCCAGGGCATTCCCAATGTTTGGCGTGATAGAGAGAGGATAATACATTTTGAATGAATGAATAAATGTTTAAGTCAATCAATCCTAAAATACAATTATGTCACATTATCACTCTGCCTTTTGTCAAACTGTTCTTTATTGTTTTTGTTGCTATGTGGTTGTGTTTATTTGACTTGAAACAAGTCTGGCATTTTAGACTGGCCACAACTCCTAAGTAACCTAACGTAACAACCTTGAACTTCGCTTCCTTCTTCCTCTACCTCTTGAGTGTTGGAGTTGTATGATGCACCACTGTACTTGATTCATGGACTCCTAGATCTCAAACCTGTGGCCTATGCATGGTAAGCAATGCTTCTATGCAATGAACTACATCCTTAATCCCATAAAAGATAATTGTTGTGTTTCAATTTTTCTGAAAATAATTTTTAGACAACACATTCTGATCAAAGTTTTCCCTACCTCATCTCCCAGAGCCTCCCCATTTCTCACTCTTCCAAATTAATTCCTTCTTTATCTCTCTCTTTAGAAAACAAACTAGCAAAGACATAAAATAAACAAACAATAAAAGAAAACAAATCAGAAACACATACAGAAACATACACATACAATATAAATCACATAAAAATACACAATTGGAAACTATAATTTACAAGACCAGTAAGGTTATAAATAAATAAATAAATAACAATATGATGTAGTGGGTAGCTGTTCCAGCTTTGACCTGGAAGTACTACCACCATTGAGGCTTCAGTAACTGTCACACCTATAAGGTGGGGCCAAAACAGGACCCCTGAAGACCCGAGATCTGGATGTGCTGGCTTTCTTGGTTCCTAGATCATGGACGCTGGATGTAGACCAAGCAGAGTTTTCCAGAAAACACTGCTGGACTATGGTACACCTTTCCTGGACCCTGTAACCTATCCCTTTACTTGTAAGTTACCCTACAAAATAAACCTCCCTTTTAACTATGTGGAGTTGCCTTAATACTACAACCAATAATATGATACAAAAATTCTCCAAAAGTTCCACTGAGTTCATTTTGGGTTGATCATCCACTGATGGGCATGGGGCCTGCTCTTAAATGTGGTTTGTATACCCAGTGAGACTCCACTGGAAAAATTATTTTTTACTTACTTGGCAAGCACAAATGCTCACCATATAATCTAGACTAGACTGGAACAAACTTTGTAGGACATATTGCTTTTGAACTTGTAATAATCCTCCAGTTTCTACTTCCTAGATTCAGAAATAAAAATATGTACATCTGTGTCACTAAACATCATCTTCTTCCTCGGGGATGCATCATTGGCTACTGTCCACTAAAGAGGAGGGAGCAGAAGGCAGTAAGCAAAGTTCAGATGGCTTGCAAGTACTTCAGAAACAGTTTTCCTGAAGATAGATTCAGGGTTATAGCTCAACTTCACATCAGAGTGAGGGAAAATGTATAGGATGGATATAGTGACTGGGGCATCATCTAATTTACATTTTGCAGAAAGGTCCTACCATACAGCTGGAGCACAAAACCTAATTATCATATGGGTAACAGGAGAGTATCTCCATGGATCTGTGTCAAAGGTCACTCTTGAAATAAGTCAAGCATCCAGGCTTAGGGAAAGCTTCCAGATAAGGTCAGGCTTCAGGGCCTACAGCCACTATCTGGATAGGAAGGAAGCCTGGCTGTAAAGGGAGTCTCCCATTTGGCACTGAACTCAGAGGGCTGTTTGGACATGGTAGACTATAACCTTAAGTGAAAGGTACTCCAACATAAAGGACTATAAGTAATATTTTATAGAAAAATGACAAGCAGACAAAAGTCTAACTTTCCACACTCCCTGCCCTTTTATGTGGCCTAGCATCAGAAGGTGATGACTAGTTTTAGCTTAGGTCTTCCACCTCAAATAAGTTGATTTAGAAAATTTATCACAGGAGCTTTTTGATTTTGCTTTTGTTAATTCTACGTACAGCCAAATTGACAACCAATATTAGTCTTCACACATATTATGCCTGGCTATCAATTTCTCTGCATCTTAGCTTTCTAATTTGTGAAATAATCCATTCATTTGTTCTATTTTAAATGTCACATGTATCAGTGCATATAAAACTTGAAGCAAACAACTGATAAATAATAATAAAAATTTTAGAAATTTTTCACAATTTTTATTTTTAATAGGACACTAAAGTATATAGAGAAGATAAAAACAGACATTGACAATATTTAGGCTCTCACTAAGTGTTGTGTTGAGAAAATGAATTAAAAAATTAGGCTAATCACTTACCACCAAAAATAATGCAACTTATGTTGGTAAAATGAGTTAACTTAAAACTTAAAATAAAAGGTCTTTGCAAAGAATACCTTGTAAACTGCAAAGAGAAATACTATATGCTGCTGTTGGTATTTCAAAAAACTTTCACCTAAGAATGAGAGTCGGGAGAACACAAAATCTCAGAAAAACTTCACTGAAGCAGGATAATTTGTTTCATTCAAATAAAGCTGCTCATCAATAGGAAGTGCCCCTATTTTGGCCATGTGTTTTTGACTGGCTTTCCAGTGCCAGACATGGGTTCTTTCCTTTGGAATGAGCCTTCAATCTAATCAAAGACCACCAATTGGTTACCCTATTACAGGCAGGCCACTATTTCACCAGTGGGTACATCAATTATGAAAGGTTGGCATTGAGTTTGTAAGGTTCAAAGTTCATCTAATTAAGACCACATGTATCTTTTATGTACACACATATCAGGATTAGGAAAGCTAGCCAGCCAGAAACAAGTTCTAGATACCTGTCAGCTTGATTTTTTGTTTGTTTGTTTATTTGTTTTGTTTTTCAAGACAGGGTTTTTCTGTGTAGCTTTGGACCTTTCCTGGAACTCACTCTGTAGACCAGGCTGGTCTTGAACTCACAGAGATCTGCCTGCCTCTGCCTCCCAGGTTCTGGGATTAAAGGCATGTGCCACCACCACCTGGCTTGATTTTTTTTCCTTTCTATATCTTCTAACAAATGTGTGTTATGTCTTCAACAATAGGGTATTATAAATTACTTTTGGTGAGTAACTAAAAGGAGTAGCAAGATCCTCTCTGTTAATGTGTGCTCATATGACTCTGTGGTTTCTTGTAAGAATTCTTATGGCCTTATCCCACACCTGGCACTAGTCTTTATTTTTTGTGAACATCATTGTCTTAGAGTTTCTATTGATGTGATGAAACACCATGAAGAAAAATCAAGTTGGGGAGGAAAGGGTTTATTTGACTTATAGCTCTACACTGTAGTCTGTCATCAAAGAAAGCCAGGACAAGAACTCAAATTGGGCAGGAACCTGGAGGCAGGAGCTGACACAGAAGTCATGGAGGGATGCTGCTTACTGGATTATTCCTCATGGCTTGCTCAACCTGCTTTTTTTATAGAACCTAGGACCACCAGCCCAGAGATAACCCCACCCACAGTGGGATGAACCTTCTCTCATCAATCACTAATTAAGAAAATGCCTTTCAAGCTTGCCTAAAATCTGATCTTATGGAAGTATTTTCTTATTTGAGGTTCATTCCTCTCAGATAACTTTAGCTTTTGTCAAGTTGAAATAAAATTATCCAGCACAAGTATTATCTAGTCACAAAGGAACTCTTTCTTCTAATTCTTTTTCTATTTTCTTTTAATTTTACTTGGTTTAGCTTTGAGATTATAATATAATTACAGTCCATCTCTAGGCTGCTTTCTGTAGAGGGAAGTTTCTCTGTGTCTCATCTTGCTCCAAGGTTGACTCCCACCTGCAAGGCCACTGTTGCTTATATAATAATTACACAGAGGCTTGTATTAATGACAAACTATATGACCTATGTCTTCAGCTTCTTGCTAGATAGCTCTTTCATCTGAAATTAACCCATTTCTCTTAATCTATATGTTGCCACGTAGTCATGGCATTGCCGGTCTGCTGACATCTTATTGCTCATTCAGTGGCTGGCTCCTGTCTCTCTCAACTCCAACCTTCTTTGTTTCTTCTTCAGTTTGAATGTACTACCTAATGCAACTTTATTTATTATCCAATGGGAGCCACACATATTCACAGCATACGGAAAGATATCCCATAGCACCTTTCCCTTCCTCCCTCTAAATTATGCTATATAGTCCTTCCCCATCTATTTGAATTCATGGCTTCTTTTCCACTAAATATCATTGTATGAATATATGAATATGGGTTTATGCCCTAAATAAAACCTTTTCAGTTCACATAATACTACTTGTATGTATGTTTTTTCAGAGTTAACAATTTGGCTTTGGACAATCAATTGGTGTGTTCTTCCTGGGGAAGACGACCTCTCCTGCTTCCAGCTTTCCTCAGTTGTCTATAGTACTTTGTACATTGTTGAGGCTTTCTGGACTTTAATAAATATGCAATATTGATTTCACACAGCTTTGTTTTGTTAATTGTACCTCTCACTCTTTGTCTCTCCCGTAACTCCACTCCATTCTTAAGCATCACCATTCCCAGTATTCTCCCTCCTTACTTTCTTGTCCATTATGTTCTAGTATCTTCCTCTCTGTTCATGCAATCCTACCTTGGCCCTTTACTATTTTTCTAACTTCTATGAGTTCCCCATGTTAAACATACAAATCTAAAGATTTACTTTAGAGTACGCAAGTGGGAGATAACATGTGCCATTTGTCTCTATGGACCTAAGTTACTCACTAAGTATAATTTCCAAATTCTATTATACTATCAAATTTTGTTGTTCACTAGTTTTAGAAAAGTCTACTGTGTACATGTATTAACATTTTTTATTATATATTTATCAGTTGTAATATATCTACGCTGATTTCATATACTAGTTGTTGCAAATAGAGCATCAATGAATATGAATGAGCCAGTGTCTCTCTAGTAGGATATGGAGTCCTTTAGGTATATGAAAAGGAGTGCTATAGCTGGGATACAGGAGTTCTATTTCTAAATTTTGGAGAACTTCCTCACTGATTTTCATAGTGATTGTGCCAGCTTACACTCACATTAAGCAGAATATATTTTCTCTTTCCCCGCACTGTCACCAGTAGTGATTTTATTTCTTAATGATAGCCATTCAGACTGGGGTGATATGGAATTTCATAGTGTTTTTATTTTGTATTTCATTGGAATTCATTGGTGGTTAATGATATTAAACAAATGTTTAAATTCTATTCATCATTTATATTTCTTCTTCTGAGAACTATTTATTCATACACATAACCTATTTTTGTTGGCTTGTTTATTTTTTATGTTCTTTCTTGGTGTTTTGTGTCTTATAGGTATTACTTTTCTGATGTTGTACACTGGACAAAGATAACTACTGTGTACAGAATTCTTCAATTGACTTTTCTTTGCTGTATAGAGTCCTTTAGTTTCAGGAAGCCCCATTTATCAGTTGTTAAACTTATTTTCTAAAGGACTGGAGTCCTGTTTAAAAGTTTCTCACCTAATTTAAGAACATTTCTGTAGCATGAAACTTAAAAGTTCTTATTAATAAAAACAAACCCAAGGCAGGTTATTGGGGTGAATGCTGGAAGATCTGAGACACAGAACAAGCCACAGCTATCTCACCTTGCTAGTTCCTCAGGTGATCCTGTTTCCTCAGGCTGGAAGCTTCTGAGTCCTCATCCCAATGGTTCTCAGCTGAACTGTGTTGTTCCAAAGCCTGAATGCTTAACCAACCAAATGCTTAACTAACTACATGCTTTTCTCCTTAGTTCCTGGTCCTCACGCCTTATATACCTTTCTCTTTCTGCCCCCACTCCCTGGGATTAAAGGTTGGGTTTCTGGGATTAAAGGCATGGGTCACCATGCTTAGCTGTTTCTAAAGTGGCCTTGAACTCAGAGATCCAGCTAGCTCTGCCTCCCAAGTGCTGGGATAAAGGTGTGCACCACCACCGCCCAACTTCTGTTATGGCTTACTCTTCCCATTTTCTAGCCACCATTTTTGGCTTTGTTCTAGTGGCTGTCTGTTCTCTGACCCCAGATATGTTTATTTTGGGGAACACACAATATTTCAGGGAACACAATTACCCACCACATATTTCCTTCTCTTGAAGAGGATCAGGGTTCTGTTATCAGTATCCACATGACATCCCACAGCCGTCTGTATCTCCAGTCCAGTATATCCTCTTCCCTCTTCTCAAAGTTGGTACTGTGGAGTAAAGCTTGGTATGCATTCTTAGTTTTTCTATCTATGTATTTATATATGTATCAGTGTATTCCCCTTCTTCAATTGTCTATTAGTCTACTTATCTATCTTTCTAGGTATCTTTCTTTAAGCCAATTTAAATTATTTATTCATAAATTTGATATTTATTAGTCTATTTTTCTAAGGTGCATTCTTTATTTATTGTAGTCCTAGACTTAAATACCAAATTTGTATTGAAAAACAATAAGGCTGGTTTAAGTTAACAATTGAAAGACTCTTAAGTTCATGTTGGAAATAATATTCATTATTGAAATACAATAGAAAAAATCCTTAGAGTATAGTTTCTATACAGATGGTTGAGAAAATTATATAAACCTAAAATGTAAAATACCATTTAGTCACTGAGTTAAAGTATTCAATGATTGGTGCTATTATTTCTTCTTAGTTTTCCATTTTGTTTTAATAGTCATAATCCCTGTATACAAAAAATATGAAATATATGAACATACACTCTAATACACAAGGAAAATATGATATATGTACTATATATTACAGTAAATTATAGAGCCAATCTATTTGAACTCTAAATCAATCAATATGTATTTTCTAAGATCAAAGTCATTTTCCCATAATATATGTGGTAAATGACATTACCACACATAAAATTTTCAATATTAATAATATATTGAATATAATATCTAGCATAAAGGTTGTAATAAATATATAAAATTATTTTAAGATGGGAAAATTTATAATTGAGATATTTTGATGTAGGGTGCAAGTCAAAAATCACTCAGTAAATCTCTGGTTCCTGGATGTTTTTTGTTTGTTTGTTATTTTTTATTTCATTGGTCTACTTTTAATGACAGTGGCATATTTTAAAATCCCTACCACATCTCTTATGTAATACCTCACATTTGAATTTGCAGCCTTTCTCATAACTAGATCTAATGCAAACATTTTTCTAAGGCTAATGTTACATATGTTGAAAAATTTTAAATAAATTATATTCATGTTATGACCTAGAGCTTTTCATTTCTATGAATAAATCTAAAAGGAAATAGACTAGCATATTAAAATCAAATATCTGAACAATTTTGAAAATATTAAAAGATGAATTTTTCCAAGTTTGAGGAAACACAGATTACCATCATCACCAAAAATTCAAGTACCAGCAACTATCCAGGAGAAAATGAAGAGAGCAGAAGGATTCTAAAACAAACAATTGCATTTAATTCAAGATGTAGATGGTTACTTTAAGCATAGCAGGTGGAACCATGAGAAAAAAAAAAAACAAAAACAAAAACAAAAAACTATAAACCTCAATTTACACATAGATGCAAAGACAAACAGGAAAGTCATAGAATTTAGACCATGAGACTTTTCAGAACTAACTGCCTCTTCTTTATTGCAAAAAGCCCTCTACTAAGAGGAATCTGCTGAGAATAGAGCCTGATTCTTGAGGAAGGAAAAACAACTTATAGACAGATAAAGATCCATTAAAGTGGTTAAACTGAATATACTGAAGCACTTTTTATGGTGTTTTTTTCTTATTGTCATTTGATTAAATTTAACTAACTTTTTCAAAACAAAAATAATGAAAGATTGAGTTTATGTGTTTAAATTATGAGCTACTTGAAAGATAGTATAGAACAAACTAGTCTATAGAATTTTAGTAGTGTAAGATTATTTGTGAATTGAAAAACTCATTTATGAAGTAGTAAGAATTTGAAATTTGAAGAAGAATTTGAGGGAGAATGAAGGCTTAGTGGAAGTTTGTGTGTTTGTTGTGAAGAGGTACAAAACTGACTCTACTAACTAGAATAATTCTTCAAAATGTTAGCCTTACGGGAGTAGATTAAGAATGAAAACATATGTGACAAGGGGCTAAAACATGTAATTAAAGGGACTATGAGACATCTTACAAAGTAGAAAAAGTGAAAGGATAGCAGCAAATGAAGTGCAGAGTGTTAGATCTGCATGGCTTATTTCTACAAAATAAAACTCAGAAGAATGAAATGCCATGGTGATATTTTATTTGTGTACCCAAATAAAGCTTATCTGAGGACCAGAGAAAAATCCAGCCACTATATTAAACAGAGGTCAGGCAGTCTTGAAACCTGCTTGGACTTCTATTATTCTATACAGAGGAATCAGCCTCATATCTGAATCATCATTGTTGGGAAATTTGGTGAGTCAATTAAGATATCTTTAAGGGAGATATTAGCTAAAAGATAATTTTCCCACCTTAAAAATGGGAAACACTTTTACAATGGAGGGAATTTAGTCTCTGTTTGACAGCAGATTAGGCAGTCTGAAAATGGAACAATTAAATGAGTGGATAATTAATGTCAATGGGAGTTACATAACATCAGTTATGGATATTATTTGTTTTATTACTGGTTGGTTAATTTGAGTGCCAAGATAAAAGCTTTAGAAAAACTGGTCAAAACAAACGATAGAGAAATTCAGACCTCAATATAATTTAAAGGTGAACCTATCTCAGCTTTGAATTACACAGTTACAGAGAAACAGCTTAAAGTTTTCAAACAGCAAACATTAATCTATCCAATAACCTTACAGGAACTGCCAAATGCTCAAGGCTGTGTATGGGGTACCTGAACTCCTGTGGAAATGTTAATTTTGAGGAGATTTAAAGAAGCTGTAGTCTCATATGCTATGCATTCTCCATTTGTAAAGCAGATGTTAACTTGTGTTCAGCTTGTAGTAGAATTATTCCTCAGGACTGAAAAGATTTGGTTACAGCTATCCTAGAGGCTGGTCTACAATTATAATGGAGAGCCTGGTGGAATTAGGAGGTTAAGACTATAGAACAATGATTTAGGGCTAAAGGTATAAATATTTCCCAAGATCAAGTTCTTGGAGAAGGCGATTATGTTGATATGTAGAATCAATCTTTATATGATGACAACACCCTAATTTTATGCTGCATAGCAGCTGTTAATGCTGGGGACAGAACTGAAGAAATAGGAAAGACAATTGAGTCATTTGCAAAAGTTATACAGGGTCCAGAAGAAACCTTCCCAGATTTCTTACAAAGGCTATCTTCAGCTGCAAATAGAATGATAACAAATTCAGAAGCTAGATAGATAATAATTGAATCTTTGGCTTTTGAGAATACTAGTGCAGCATGCAAAAGGGTAATTAGGACATTAAAGGCAAGATAAAATAACCCTTGGAGGAATGGAATCAAGATACAATTAATATTGAATCCCATGACCATGATGATACTTGGGTAGCAGAGGTGATTTCCAGAGTTTTGAAGAAAAATAATAATGTCAGATTCTTTCACCAAAGTAAACAAGGTTACCTAAAAAAGGGACTGTAAACTAGTCGGTGGTGGCACATGCCTTTAATCCCAGCACTCAGGAGGCAAAGTCAGGCCAAACTCTGTGAGTTTTAGGCCAGCCTGGTCTACAGAATGAGACCCAGGAAAGGCAACAAAACTACACAGAGAAACCCTGTCTTGAAAAAAAAGGGGGACTATAAACAAGGATTATTAGAAACAATGATTTTTTTTTTCATGGAACAATGGCAACACAACACTCCTCTCTTCTTCTGGATTATGCAGAAGATGTGGTAAAGGCAAACATTGGACTAGCAGATGTAGATCAAAAATGGACAGACGAGATAATCCTTTGCCTTTACTGGCAGAATACTCCCTGAGGAGCCTCTCCCAGGCCCCCATGGCAAATTCTGTTCAGTCCTTTCCTGCAATCATGGAAGAAACCCCTTCTTAAAACAATAAATAACCAATTGCTTATTAAAAAAAAAAACTATATTGCTTGGGGTGATAGAACACATATAGAAGAAAGAACAAAAAATTCAGGAAAAACCATAAGACAAATGTTTGGGCAAACTTCTATAAATGAACCAGACCAAAATTAAAAATAAGAATGAATGACATTCTCATTGAGGGTCTTGTAGACACAGGTGCAGACATCACAATAATTGCACCAAAATTTTAGCATCCAAATTGGCCTCTTCAGGAGGTAAATGTTCAGCTGTTAGGGATTGGAATACTGTCTCAAGTGAAAGAGAGTGCAAGATGGATTGAATATGTAGTGTCAGAAGGACAGAGAGGAAAATCAAAGCCATATGTGACTAATACAGCTGTGAATTTATGGGATCATGATTTATTACAATGAAATACACAAATTAACATTGCTCCTACCTTTAGCAACAAACCATAAACTAACATATGTTTCTGAGAAAAATATTAGAAGGTATTATAAAGAACAGTCACCAGCCATCCAGATTGTACAAGAACAGGGCCCAACAGCTGCTGATCTTTCAATGACACCAACTGCTCTACCTTTGAAATGGTTAACAGACAAGTCTGTATGGGTTCAGCAATGGCCTTTAACAAGAGAAACTGAAGGCCTTGGGAGAGCTGGTATAAGAGCAGTTAAAAGCTCAGCATTTTGAAGAATCAACTAGCCTTTGGAATTCTCCTATATTTGTTATTAAAATGAAATCTGGTAAGGGGAGAATGGTAACAGATTTAAGAGCAATTAACAAGGTAATTCAGCCAATTGGATCTCTATAATCTGGAATTCCTTTGCCTACTCTGTTATCTAAAGGATGCCCTCTTACAGTTATCTATTTAAAAGACTGTTTCTTCTCAATACCCTTACAAAACAACAGAGAAAGATTTGCCTTCATTGTGCCTACTTATAATAATTCTCAACTGCTTAAGAGATATGAATGGAGGATTCTCCCACAGGGAATGTTAAGTAGCCCAGTCCTATGCCAATATTTTCCATGACAGCCATTAGAATTAATACATAAACAATTTCCTAAATACATAATTTATCTTTACATAGCTGATTCAAATGCAGATACTTTAGAAAGAATGTTTGAAGGAATAAAGAAAAATTTGCCTTGTTGGGTATTACAAATTGCTCCTGAAAAGATACAAAGAGGAGATTCTATTAATTACTTAGGATATAAAATATGTCTATCAAAAATTAGACCCAAAAAGTTACAAATTAGTAGAGATTTATTATGGATTTTTAATGACTTTCAAAAATTATTCAGAGATATTTCCTATCTATGGACCACTTTGGGGGTAAAAAAAAAAATGATGAACTGAGTAATTTATTTAAAACCTTAGAGGGTGACAAAAACTTGAGTAGACCAAAAGAATTATCAGTTGAAGCTGAGGGAAAATTGGCTTTGGTAGAAAAGAAAATATAGGATGTACATGTGGGTCATGTGGATCCAAAGCTTGATTTCATTTTGGTTGTTTTAACCTCTAAGCATTCATCTACAGGAATTTTAATGCAGAAGGAAGATACTATATTGGAATGGATATTTTTACCAGTTAAACAGTAAAAAATTGAAAATTTATGTGGAGAAGTTCTGTCAGTTGATTTTAAAAGGGAAATTGAGACTTTGTCAATTAGGAGAAATAGACACAGCAGAAATTTTAGTACTTTAATATTGGTGAAATTATTAAGGCCGCTCCATGTAGTTAAAAGGGAGGTTTATTTTGTGAGGTACTTACAAATGAGGGGGTAGGTTACAGGGTCTGGCAAGGGTATAGTGCAGTCCGGCCGTGTTCTCTGGAGAACTCTGCTCGGTCTACCTCTAGCGTCCAGAGTCCGGGAACCAAGAGAGTGACCTCTTCCTGATCCTTGGTCTTCCGCTTCCTCCTCTGCCCTGCCTTGTGGGCGTGACCATTACCGAAGCCTCAATGGGGGTAGGAACTTCCAGGCCAATGCTGGGATGGCTATCCACTACATCTCCCCCTTTTGTCTAAATAAGAAAGTTCTAACCTAATACAAGACTATATACAAAGAGATGGTTATCAAATATTGTCCAGGAGTAATGAGGGATAATGACCTAGATAAGTTGGAATTACAATAAGTGCAAACAAAATCAAGCGAAAAACACATAGTAAAATCCAGGGAAGTCTAGGGCATGGGTAGGTGGCATGTTACAAAGATCATTCCAAAAGGTGTCCTATCCTAAAGAATCTGAGTCTAATACTTAATATATCCTATCTAAGATATTATATATGTATATATACTAAGTTGTAACTATAACTGCTAATCTCTAACCTCATCAAAGACCTGAGAAGGAATATAATAATACCTGAGAAATGGGAGAAGGACGCAAGCAACTTTTGGGAGTCTTGTAAGAGTAGACAGAGACAGCTAGAAGCCTGGACAGTCACCTAATGTTTCTCAGCATCGTTGGTGCATTCAAATTGGCTACAGGCCTAGAGTATCTGACAGACCATTTTCAGAAGCAGGAATTCTGAAAGACCATCTTACCCTGTCTTGGCAAAGTATAGTGCTCGCTTTCCTTGTGTCCCGCTTGTCCAGAAAGGACAGCATTTGTACTGTCAGCAGTTGAGGCAAGGGCAGTTCTTTGCCCAGTAGGCCATTTTGTGCCAAGAAGACAAACTTCCAAATGGAAATGTCTTAGAAGCCCAACATTCTCTCGGGATCAAATTGGTACTGCCAGGAGCAACTATGTCTCACGTCAACAGAATTCTAAGTTATTTAAATGCCATGTTCTCTAGTTCCATGAAGTGTTTGAAGATTACCTGTCCATCTGACCTATGTATTTATAAATCTGGATAACCTAACTAACATAATTATAGAGATGACAAGCATAGGTGACAATAACTATGTAAGTCTTATCTACCTAAACAACCTAAGGACTAAGCTTCCTATAAATAAGGCAAACAGTCTGTAAGCAAATGCACAGTAAAAGGACAATGACTTTAAATTCTGACAATACACAAAATTTCTTTAACAGAGGTAGGAATGTATAGTGCAATATGCAATATGATAATAATCCTAAATATATATCAGTATACAGAATATCTTAAACAGAAGTAGAACATACATACAGTATGACAGATATAAATTCACATTTGTATCAATATACAAATATTTCACATAAGAGTAAAAAATATGTGTACAATATAACAAACATAGTTCTGTATTTATATCAATATACAAATTATCTTAAATAGGAATGTAAAAAGTTTATAATTGTATCAACATATAAGAATTCATAACAGTGCAAAGGCTGCTATATTATTACTAAATTTGTTTACTAATGTATATGAGAGTCTACCATAATATCTTATACCTATCCATTCCATTTCTTCTTTTCCCATTTTTTTTGAGACATATTTTCTTCCCTTAAGGAGAGTACTGAGTTTAACAGTTTCTTCCACCCCCAACCCTAGAACCATTATCCATAACCCTGAGAAATATGAAACTTAGGGAGAAGGGGCGTCATTTTCTTAGAATTGCTTCCCTGCTGTTTATGGGAGCGATGGTATCTCTGTTGGGTATTGTGAGAAAGCTCAGATAGTTAAATCTCAGTTTAGGACTAACTATAGATTCTGCAGCAACTCTCAGAGTAATGAGTAAGATTGTCTGAAATTTTGGCAAAAAGTGTAGTATGATGATGATTATCATTGCATCATTCTGGATTGGGTAGAGTTGTTGTTGGGGCCCCATCTTCCTTCTGGAGACTTCAGAGATTGCTATTGGAAAAAACTTATTTTTTATCAGAATGGAAGGTTTGGATTTAAAGATGTCATGACATGTAAGACAGGATTCCAAGAAATCAAGAGTAAGCATGGAGAGAATTAGATCTTGAAGATAATGGTTCCCTTATAATTGGTTTCCTTCTGTCTCACACCCGAGGGCTCTTCTGACATGAGACTGAAGAATCTCTCAACCTTTTCTTTTATCAATATGCTTGGGTTTAGAGAAGGAGTGAGCCAATTCCATCTCCAAAGCCAGCTTGGTTTATAATTAAATTGGAACCACAATTATTCTAGATTGATAGAGATATAGATGTTAGACAGTGATATCTTACCCTGTGTAGATTGGTACCAATAGATTCTTTCTTTCTGCTGTAAACATCCAGATATCCAAGGCCTTATGATTCTGGGAAGATGGGTATTTCTGTTATCCTGGAAAGACAAAAACAGAACCCTACCCCAACCTTTGATTGTTAAATTTTTCTTACAACCTGAAGAGATGTCACATTGGTGGATGATCTTTTACTTCTCCTCATCAAGGGGGTTCTCCTGTTCGAATCAAATTTTTATTAATTTTGTTGGTAATCCCATAGCTTTTCTTCTCCTGTGGAAACAAAAGCAAAACCCCTTCCCCCCAATGTAGGACATATCCAGGTTTCCATTCTGAGGTCAACACATCTTTGAAATAAACCGGTTGGTTTAGCTCAGGAGTTTTGTCTGTCGTCCAATGTCTCTCCACAGCTGTTGTTTCCTTTCCTCATCAGCATTAAGAAAATTCAAGGTTAATAAAGCACTATGCCAATCTATCTTCTAGGAGTCATTGTTACCCCTTGTTGGCTTGTTTAATTTACGCATATCCTTTAAGTTCGACTTGGATCTTTCTATGACTGCTTGGCCTGTGTGGATTGGTGGTGGTATACCTGTTAACATGCCTTTACATTGTAATAAGCAAGACTGTCCCTCATTTTATTGGAGCACATATGGTGGGGCATTGTCTTGTCTTAATTTGTACAGGTATTCCCCATGGATGGCCATGACTTCTAATAGGTTGGTGGTAGATTCTTACAGAATCAGCCTTTTCAGAACTCATAGGGAGTTGCCTGCAACTATGAATCGCTGAATAGGTGTCAATGGTCATGGTGTACATACTTTAATCTTTCAAATTCTGTAACATGAAACACATCCATCTGCAAAATTTCATTTCCTTTGTATACCTTTGGATTGCTTCCTGCAGGCAATGGAGTTTGGTTATAGGAGGAACAAGTAGGACAGTTTTTCACAATATCCTTAGCTTTGTGCCAAGTAATGGAGAAATCCTTCTTCAAAACCTTTGCTATTTACATGGTGTTTCTTATGAAATTCTGAGGCTTCTAAGCACATTTACTATTAGTAACTCGTGATCAATCGTCATCAATTCC